>NC_142655.1:30642500-31267500 GCF_055504915.1 Nelumbo nucifera | reverse complement strand
TAAGGAAAGCTTGTCAAAATCAAATGTCATCATTAGAAAGTGAATACTACATCACAAGAAACTATTTATCACAACACCCATGAATCTCATCAGTACCATTTCAAGTATTTCAAGTACTACACACACCTAGGTTTGTCACAAGTGGATCTTACATTTCATTAGTTAGCTCCAGATTATAATAAATGTATGATGTTGTATAAACGGCCCAATAGGGTATACATAAGTAGTTTTGAAAACCAGAGGGTAAATTTAAGTAGTTTAGTGAAACCACAGAGTATATTTAAGTACTTAACCCATGAAAAAAAAAATATTTGGTATCTAAGTTTGTAGTCAAGAGGTATTATGGAACTGTTACAGATCTATCAATAGACCTTGGTGTAGCTAGGAGGAAATATCTCCACTTGTTGAGAAGTTTTTCATATAGTACATTTATAGAAAAGTTGGAGTGTAGATTGCTAATTCAAAAATCTCTAATTCAGAATAACATTTCAAGATTAAGCTCTCTTGGACAAAGTGGTTGGAAAAAAGGAGTAGACTCAAAAAAAAAAAAAAATAACATCCTTGGACACATACTGCCGACCAGAGTGAGGGTCAAAGCACTTGTATCCCTTTTGGACAAGAGAGTAACAAATACACACACACACACACACACACACTTGATGGACTTAGGGTCAAGTTTGAGGCGAGAAGGACTCATATCATGAACAAAACAACTACACCCAGAGACTTAGAAAGGAAGGCAAAGAGTATAGTCATTAGGGAATAAAAGCTAATGAGAGAATTGAAGAGGTAGAGTTTGTAAAGGAAGCCTATTAATGAGATAGACCGCAACTTCAACAACATCCCTCCAGAAGCGAGTAGGCACATGCTTCTGAAAAAGTAGCCCCCTAGCAACTTCAAATACATGTCTACTTTTTCTCTCTACTACATGGTTTGTTGAGGGGTATGGGAGAATGAGCTCTAGTGAATTGCCTCATTTTCTTCAAGAAAGATTCTTAGATGTTTTTCAAAGTACTCCTTAGCATTTTTAGACCTTATTTTATTATTTTGATGTTTTTTTCTAAATTGTGTTTCTGCCATTTTAAAAAAGTTTTTAACAGTGGAGGGGATTTCATATTGGCTCTTCATCAAATATAACCAAGTATATCTTGAATAATCATCAATAAACAAGATAAAGTATTTATAGACACTTATGCAAGGGATAGAATATGGCCACAAGCATCAGTATGTACCAAGTTAAAAGCAACATCACTTTTTCTATTACTTGCAGAATATATAGTTCTACATTGCTTTGAGAGATGACAGACTTTACATTATAGACATAAATTGGACACAGATCGATAGACTTAAAAGACATGACCAAGATGGCAAGAAAAATTTTTATACTGTTAAGGAAAATTACATAATTGTTTGTCCCTAAGAGGGTGCCAAAATACAAAAAGAATTAACAAAAAAAAATCCCCAAAAGCCCCTGCAACAATACATATTGTCAGCAATCACAACCTGTGAAGATTCATGTATGCAATAGAGGCAAGTGGGTGTACTTGATAGGCGGTAAGAAGAATCCTTAAGAAGATGATCCTAATCTTGAGAAATGGACACAAGAAAATTACATTGTTAAAGGGTGGATAGTGTTATTGAAACCTGTTCTAAGAAGTTAAATGTAGCCAAAGCCTATAAAGTAAAGAATGATGTGAACAATCTTAGATAGATGGAGAAATCCTTAACAATATACTTTTCAATGTTGAAGTCTCTTGGGCAAGAGATTGACCTAATGTAGGTTGTTGTTTGGGAGAGTACCAAGGACGCTAAGACCTATAGAAAGTTGAATAAGAATAGGGTATTTGAGTTTTTCACTGGGCTCAACTCCGAGCATGACATCACTAGATATAATATATTAGCTAAAGATGGTGTATCTCTATCTCAAGTCTATCCTATGGTCAACAGTGAAGAGAGTAGAAGGTAGGTATAAAACCTAAAGACTACAAGTCTACGACTGATCACTTTGAACATGTTGGATTAAACCTAAGGTTGGTGACGAGAAGAAGGATATAGTTTGTGAAAATTGCAAGAAGTCCAAGCACACAAAATACACATGCTGGAAGTTGCATCCAAGTTTAAAGCTTGCATAGTTTAAGAATCACAGTAATAGAAAGAATGGGAATGTAAAAGGTGGCAATGCAAATATAGACACTACTTTAAAAGGTGAAAAGGGACTTGATGATGACAAGTCTACTATAGAACAAGTTATAGTTGCAAAGGCAAAGTTTGAGAAGTATGGAAGGATCATCAACCAACTATAAGCCACTAGTATCTAAATTTGCCTATTCAAGTATCTATGCCATTACAAATCATGCCATTGTCTCAGGTAATAGTAGGATTTCTTGGATCATAACCTCTAGTGCTTTTGATTACATGACAAGTATTTTCCATTTGTTTAACACCTATCACCTAGTTGAGATAAAATATCCCTTGCTGATAGCTCCTTTGCCCCTATTTTTGGTAAGGGAGGCATTAGACCTTCAGATTCCCTCACCTTGTTCTCTGTCTTTCATGTATGTAGACTTAATACCAACCTATTTTCTATTATCAACTTGACGAAATCATTAAATTGTTGGATAACCTTCTTTCCCATTTATTGTCATTTTTAGGACTTGAAGTCTTAGAAGCTGATTGGGAGTGGCCATAAGGCAAATGGGATATACCTATTAGATGTGCATCAATAGAGCTTGGTACCTCCTCAGAAAGTAGCTTGTGGATCCATTGCATCAGTCTATTAATCATGCTATTTCACATCACTGTTGTTTAGGTCATGTATCTTTATCTTCTTTGAGTCTTTTGTTTCCAAAATTATTTAATAGAATAAGTTAGTCTGGTCTTCATTGTGAATCTTGTAAACTTGCTAAACATTGTAGAAATTCCTTCCTTTCCTTTGAGTAATAAAAAATACACTATTGATTTTAATGTTGTGCAATTTGATGTGTAGGGGCCTTACTATTTACCTTGCATGGGTGGCTATAAGTATTTCATTTTGTTTATAGATGATTTCTCTCGGTATGCCTAGATTTATTTGATGCACTCTCATGATGCACAAAAATTTGTTAAACAATTCCATGGATTTATTCTTAACTTGTTTGATACTCGAAGCAAAATATTCTGCAAAGATAATACTAAGGAATATTTTGAGAAGAGATTGACTTTATGTTTTGAGCAGTTTAGGTTTGTTCATTAAAGTTCTTGTACTTGAAATCCGTAATAAAATGGTATGGTATAAAGAAAGAACTACCACATTATTGATATTGCCAGGAGTATGCTCTTTGCTTCTCATGTCCTAATCAAATTTTGGGGGGATGAAGTTTTTACAACCACTTATCTTATTAATCGTATGTCACCCAAGGTCTTGGGCTTTATGTCTCCTTTTAGTGCTCTCTTCCCCAACTCAGAACTTTTCTCTATTTCTTTTTGTCTTTTGTTGTACTTGTTATATTCACATTCTTAGTTCCCAAAGGCATAAATCTGAACCTAAGGCTCGAAAATGTATCTTTTTAGGCTATGCCTCCAGACAAAAAGGGTATTGTTGCTATGATCTGGTTAGTAGCAACTGTTATGTTTCCATGGATGTAACTTTTGTAGAGTTGGTTCAATTCTATGATATTCCTCTTGAGGGGGAGTATATTGTTGAGCTATTTGATTCTCCTCTTCCTATTCCTGTTGAGTCTTGTGTAAAATCCCTTATTGTGCCTTTTGCTCTTATCTAGTCTACGCTTACACCTTGTTCGTCTATTCCTATTCCTCCTCCTCTAGCTACCTATTTAGTTTTTTTCACCTCATCTTATTTGATGTGGATGGAAAAACAAACTATATGCAACACTCCAAGTGTACAACAATAAGAACAAAAGAATTACCAAGCTGAAAACAACAAAACAAGTTGGATTTTTAAGGATTTCAGACCTAAACTTGAAGTAAAGCTCCTCTTGGAATAGTTTCGCTATGGTAACAATGGCATCAAGTTGGCCTCTTGTGTAGACACCTAGTGATATAGGGATTAGAAGGTAACAAAATGGGTTGACTCCTCAAAACCCAAGCTCCCAATACTTAAAAACTCTAGTTGGGGCTGAGCTACATCTCAAACAAGAGAGAAAGAACCAAAAAAAGAACCCTTCTCCTTTATAAGACTCGACGGCTTGCTAGAGAAGCCAGTTAAAATATTTACACTCACAAAAAACTCCTTAAGAACAAAACAAACTTCAAACAAACCCCTAAAAGGTAACTTTTGTTACAAAAAGAGACCTAAAATACCAAAATCCAACAAATGTACACTCAAGTGCCCCTGACCAGAATCTGACTAATAAAATGGTGAAAATACCCCTGGATCCAAATTGTCAACAAAGCTACTCAAAAACACCAATGTGGGATCCTATTACAAAAAACATACAAATACATAATACATTTTCACATTTCTCTCTTTTTTTTCCCTTTTTTTTGGTCTCATCACTATCATTCAGAGCCTTAAAGGTGGTACCAAAGGCACAAGCACAATCAAGAATTGGTTGATCCCATTTCTTCAATTGAGCCTCTTGCACTTTCAATTACTAGTAAGACTATAAGTTCTAAGACAACCCTTGTTCCTACACCCACCTTTTCAGACGTATTACTAAAAAGAAAGGTAAGAGGAAGTGTACTACTTATTTCATTTCAAACACCTTTCCTATACCCTCCTTTATCCATCCTATTACTCCTTTTTGGCCTTCATCCTTTCTCAATTCATCCCCCATATTTATATTTGAAGCTTCTAAGCCAGAGTGGAGGGATGCTATGATAATTGAGAAAGAGGCACTATATAAAACCAATACCTACGATATGGTGAACTTGCCTGATGGGAAAGAATGTGTGAGATGTAAGTGGATTTATACTATTAAGTATCATATTAATGGTAATATTAAGAGGTTTAAGGCATGCCTAGTGGCCAAAGGTTTATCCTTGAATCCTTGAATATGGAGTATATTATTTGGAGATTTTCTCTTTGGTGGCTAAGATGAATTCATTTAGGGTTCTCTTCTCCTTGATAGAAAATTTTTACTAGGCATTGGATGGGGACTTGAATGAAGAAGCGTGTATGTCCTTCCCCGTGGTATAGATACAAGGTAAGGTGTGCAAATTGAAGAAGTCTTTTTATTTACTAAAATAGTCCCCTAGAGCCTGGTTTGAGTGACTATGTACTACTCTTGTGAGTTTTGGTTACACATAGACTCAATCTGATTACATCTTCTTTGTTAAGAGGAGAGATTCTTTGGTTACATTTCTCATTGTCTAATGTTAGTTGAGTGGTTAAGTGTTGGTGGGCTTAGTTTAACTTTTATGTTTAAGTTCTTTAGTCTGTTATGGGCCTTTAGTTATGGGGCCTAAACTTGTTTTATTTTTCTTTATTATGTCTTGGTGTCCCATTCTCAAACTTCTTCTCTTCTCCTCTTCTTCCTCTGGTATCAAAGCTTCATTTGGCCTGACTGACTACAACTAGCTTCTTTCTTCTTTCCCTCTTCTCTGTTCTTTTTTCTTTTCTCTTATCTCTGCTACTGTGAAGAAACCCTAGGACTGATCGTAGACAACAACAAGGTCTATATCTAGGGTTTTTCTTGGCTGTGGGGCCCAAGGGGAGTTTTTTCCCAGAAGTTTATGCCCTAGTGGTTCTGCAAGAGTTAGTAGCCATTCGGATTCTAGAGAGATCTATGTAGAACAGATCTAGGTAGAACGACTGAGTGGACAGTCCTAGTTATTGTCAGGGAGATTGAACAGACTGCAGGGGTGGTCACGACCTAGGTTTGACTTCCAGAAGTGGTGTTGTTGACCTTCAAATCTGCTCTCAGCCCAGAACTCTAGTAAGTCTGAAATCTAGTTCCTTGTGTTGAGATTACAGTTGTGGTTACTGTAAGAGGAAGAATATGTCTTCAATATCAGGAGAAGTAACTTCTAAGGACAATATGACTGGTGGGAGGTCTTCAAATCTGGAAAACCCAAATCTGCATAGCTTGCAAATTTCCGATGTGTTGTTAGATGAATACAACTTCAGAGAATGGTTTGTTTGAGCCAAGATTTTCATTACTTCCAGGAACTTATGGGTTATTTAGATGGACTGAAGAAGAAACCTAAAGCGGATGATGTTGATTATTCAATCTGGTGTAAGGAAAATGCTATTGTTATGCCTTGGCTGCTTGCCTCAATGACTCCAAGAGTGGCTAGGATTGTTCAACACTTCCCTACTGCCTCTAAGATTTGGGAGAAGGTGTCTAAAACCTATGGACAATGGAAGAACAATGCAAGAATTTATAGGCTAGCCCAAGATATTGTTGCATTGAGACAAGGATATATGTTTGTTGCAACTTACTTTGCAACTCTAGAAGGACTATGGGAAGAATTTGACCATCATCTTGTACTTGGTTGGGAAAATACAAGAGATAAGGAGAGGCATGATAAAAATATTGAAGAAGGCAGAGCTTTTAAGTTTTTGGCTGGCATAGACCCGATGTATGGGAGCATAAGATCCCAAATTTTGGGAAGGGGTGAAATTCCAAATTTACATCATGTTTACGATCTTGTAAGGAATGAAGAGGTTAGAAGGAAAGAGATGCAAGTTGACACCCAAGTACAGCCTGTTGAGCATTCAGCCTTGATTTCTTCAACCCAAAAGAGGGTAAGCATTTAGACAAAGAGGCATATTAAATGCTCCCATTGTGGAGGTAACGGACATGTGAAAGAGACTTCTTGGATTCTTTATCATCACCTGAAACCAGCTGCATTAAGGAAAGACAAGAAGCTTTAGGAGTCAAACAACAAGTGGGAATGTTGTCATAAGCAATAATGGTGACAGCCCAAAGAACACACCTACAGTTGCACCTCCTCCTATGGGATAGACTTCTAATCCCCGCACATCAGGGTCCTTTGATTTCACTACTGATGAAGTAGAAATCCTTAGCCTGCCCATGGCTCGTCTAAGGAACAATTCCCTTGCTTCCACCTCTCTTGCCAGATCAGGTATTGTCTCTGCTCACAGTGAAATTAGTCTTAAACTAGTCCTATAGTGTCTGATAAAACTCAGATTAGATGTTCGTATATGTTCAGATTAGAAGAAAGAGAAGGAGAGAGAGAAGAAGGAGAAAGAGAAGAAAAAGAAGGAGAAAAGTCACTGACGAAATAGAGAGAAAAATCTCAAAACCTCTAGTCAGCCCTTCTTTTATTTATACTCTTCCAAGATATACAAGGATTACCATTGTGCCCGCACTTAAGTGAGGGCCACATCAGTAGTGCCATACATATATAACTAAACATAAAAGGGTTGTACTACCCTTGTACAGCCGATTCTAACACTCCCCCTCAAGCTGGTGAGTATATGTCATATAGTCCCAGCTTGTTACATATGTAGTCCACTCTTCCCCGATTCAACCCTTTGGTAAACAGATCTGCCCATTGATTTCCTGTGTTCACATATGTTGTACTTATCACTCCACTAACCACCTTCTCACATACAAAGTGGCAATCCACTTCTATGTGCTTTGTCCTTTCGTGAAACACTAGATTAGAGGAGATATGAACTACAGCTTGGTTATCACAGTATAGCTTCATAGGAGTGTCAATCGAGTATCCCATCTCCTCTAGTAGATGCTTCAACCACACCAGTTCGGATGTTGTGTGAGCCATAACCCTATATTCAACCTCTGCACTGCTTCTTGCTACCACTGTCTGCTTCTTACTCTTCCATGTCACTAAGTTCCCACCAAGAAAAGTGCAATACCCTGTAGTGGACCTTTTGTCAGATATGGACCCAGCCCAATCAGCATCCGTGTATTCCTCTATCTCAAGACTTCCTCCACTCTTATACAACAAACCACGACCTGGAGCACCTTTCAAATACCCCACAATCCTTAGGACTGCCTCCCAGTGTGGGATTCTCGGATTCTGCATAAATTGACTCACTACACTGACCGCAAATGAGATATCAGGTCGAGTGATGGTTAGGTAATTAAGCTTACCCATCAGTCTTTTGTACCTTCCCGGATCCTCAAACTCCTCACTTGTATCACTACCCAGTCTAGCATTCAGTTCCATAGGTGTTTCAGCTGGTCTGGCACCCAACAACCCTGTTTCCTCTAGCAAATCAAGAACATATTTCCTTTGGCACAGATTAATACAATTCTTGGACCTTGCAACCTCTATCCCTAGGAAGTATCTTAATTTTCCAAGATCCTTTGTCTAGAAGTGATCATGCAAGTAGACCTGTTCATGGGCCGGGTAGCCCGATGGCCCTGCCTGCACCCCGGTCGGGCTTGGTCATATAATTAGGCCCGTGGGCCTGACCTCAGGCCTAACACAGTAAGCCCGACTGTGTTTTGGGTCGGGCTCGGTATTTGTCAAAAAAGCCCGGTCCGGCCCGACTCAGCATTATATACTTTATAAAATATATAATATGTATTTTATATATTATATAAAATATATAAATAATATAATATTTATTAAAATATATATTTATAATTTAATATATACATTTTTTATTCTTTTCTTTATAATCTCTCTCTCTCTTTATTCAGCCGCTTCAGCAGTAGTAATAGTATGGGCTAAATTTCGGGCTCGGTCCCAGGCCTGGGCTTTGAGCTTTTTATGAGGGTCGGGCTCGGGCCCAAGTTGTAGGCCCGATGGTCGGACCGAGCTTGGGCTCGGGCCTTAGAAAAATTTGTTAATACAGAGTGAAAGCCTGGCCCGAGCCCGACCCGGCCCGGCCCATGAACAGGTCTACATGCAAGTAAGTCTTCAACCTATCAATTCCTAGTCTGTCACTACCTATGATAACAATGTCATCTACATATACCACCAAGAGAATCTTCACAACATTTGATTCATAGCTGAATACAGAATGATCAACCTAACACTGTTTCATTCCAAACTTCTTCACCACTTTACTAAATCTCCCAAACCATGCACGGGGAGATTGTTTAAGTCCATAAATAGCCTTCTTAAGTCTACAGACCTTCTCACCCTCCCAAACCATGCATGGTGGTTGCTCCATGTACACCTCCTCAAGAAGATCACCATGTAAAAAGGCATTCTTGATGTCAAGTTGAAACAAGGATCAATCAAACATAGCAGCAAGAGAAATTAGAACATGAACTGACCCAATTTTGGCAACCGGAGAGGTGTCTGTCTAATCAATACCATTCTGTTGTGAATAACCTTTGGCAACTAACCGAGCTTTCAACCGTTCAACACTTCCATCAGGTAAGTATTTAACCGTGTATACTCACTTACAGCCGACCACATGCTTACTAGGAGGAAGAGTAGTGAGGTCGCACGTATGAGTACGAGTCAGGGCCGAGAGTTCTTCTTCTATTGCTTGGCACCACCCTGGAGAATTAAGGGCATCCTGGACATCCTTGGGAACAAAGACAGAGGATAACATAGAAACAAACTGTCGATGGGAAGCCGAAATGTGAGATACAAAAACAAAATTGGAAATGGGATGGAGAGTGAAACTGTGTTTACCTTTCCGCAAAGCAATAGGAAGATCAAGGTTAGAACTGGGAGTTGGGGCTGGGGTGGGATCAACTGCCAGATCTGTCGATGACGAAGCTAGGGGAGGAGCCGATGCCTGATGATGTGTATACACTTGTCGGATAGGTGGTCCTCTCTCAGGTAGCTGCATTAGAGACAAAGACTGGGTCACGACCGGAACAAGAGGAACGGGATCCTCAACAGGAACTGGAAGAGGGGGTGATGGCAACAGAGGAGAAGAAGTATCCGACCTGGAAAAGAAAGAAACGGACTAAAAAAATGTAACATCAGAGCACACAAAATAACGCCGAGAACGAGGGTTATAACACTTATACCCTTTTTGAGTCCTGGAATAGCTAAGAAAGACACACTTAGTGGATCTACCATCTAACTTGTCCATTCCAGCCCCAAGATTATGAACGAAAACACACGCAACCAAAAACTCTAGGAGTAAGGGGAAAAGGAGACAACGTGGGAAACAGAACAGAGAAAGGGATTGACTTTCAATGATAGACATGGGCATGCGGTTAATAAGAAAGTAAGATGTGAGTACAGCATCACTCCAAAAGGGTTTGGGGACATTCATCTAATGTAAATGGGACCGAATAGTTTCCAAAAGGTGACGGTTTTTTCTTTCAGCCACCCTATTTTGTTGAGGGGTGTAGGTACAAGAGGTTTGATGGATAATGCCATGTTGATCCAAATATTCTTGAATGTGTGGAAAAATACTCGCGGCCATTATCAGAACGAAGAATTTTAATATTTACACCAAATTGATTGCGAAATTCAGCATAAAATTTCGGGAAGATAGAAAACAATTCACTCTTTTCTTTCATAAGGTAAAGCCATATCATCCTTGAATAATCATCAACAAAAATTACAAAGTACTTGTAACCATAATAAGACACTACTCTGTTTGGACCCCATATGTCCGAATGGACTAAAGAAAAAGGATTCGATGTACGACTATCAACTTTAGGACTAAAGGAGACATGATGATGTTCCCAAACTGACACGACTCACAATTTAAATTAGAAAGACGACGCAATGACGAAACAAGTAATTGAAGAGCTCTAAGAGATGGATGACCAAATCTGCAGTGCCATTGATGAGGGGAGAGAGATGACTGAAGTGCTATTGCCGAACCACCTCCATCAAGATAATACAGTCCACCAGCATCATGCCCTCCACCAATATTCATCCCCGTCTTGAGATCCTGAAACACACAAGAGGAAGGGTAAAAAGTTATTGAGCAATTAAGAACCGAGTCAATTTACTAACATGCATCAGGTTAAAGGGAAATTTGGGAACATATAAAACTGAGGAGAGGGATAATGAGTCAGTGTCAACATTACCAACACCACATTTGGCTGATGTAGAGCCATTGGCAAGAGTAACAGATTGGGATGTGTAGGATGGAGAAATGGATGAAAACTCACCTGGAGTTCCAGTCATATGATCGGAACCTCTGGAATCTATAATCCAACGGGAAGATGTGGATGCCAGACAAGTCGTACCTGTGTGTGCAAGGGTAGCTATGTTCTATTGAGATGTACCCTGAATGAACCGCTCATACTCATCCCGTGAAACACTCACCATCTCCTTTCTTGAAGTATCTGTAGATGTAGTGGGGATCTGATTAGTGACTTGAGATTCTTGTCTTGAGCTACCACCATTTACAGCTGCATGATTCGCCCAGGTTGAAGGTGGGCCATGGAGATCGTGGCAAAAGTTGATAGTATGTCCCTCCATACCACAATGAGTACACCTTCTTTGAGTATTACCACGTCCCCTACCACGGGCTCCCCCTAAATCTCGTCCTCCAGCACGACCACCACCATGATTATACATTCCACCACCACCACGACCATACATGGGTCCACCACCACTACCACGTCCATGCTAACCTCCTCTTCCACCACGACCTCCCCCTCTCGTAACTGCAAATGTAGACCTATCTGACATAGTGGGAGTCTCTATGGGTCCAACTGAAATCCTTCGAAGATGAACAAACACTTCCTCAAGAGAGGGAAGAGCAGATCCACCTAATATTTGTCCTCAGATTTCAGCCCTACTAAAAATTGGGTCACATCCAACTGCTCTCTTTGTTGTTTCTGAATTTTGACATCAGGTGTAAGAGGATGATAAACATTCAACTCATTTAGTAAATTTCTCATACTGGCATAATAGTCCTCAAGTCTTTGATTCCCTTGTTGCAGATTGAAGTACTCTTAGTACAGTTGGTAAACCCTAGTAGTGTTATCTTGTCCAGAACATAGTTTCCTTGCATGATCCCAGACTTCCTTGGCTGTATCTAAAAACATGAAGTTCACACTAATTTTGGATTCCATGTTGTTTCATAGCCAAGTCATAATTTGAGCATCCTCCTGCTCCCATTCATCATATCCTGGAGAATGGTTTTCAGGAAAACTTCAACAGACTTAGCCCAAGGGACATAATTCTCACCATTCAGTTTTATAGAGGTCATCTGCACATTCAGATAATCAGAAGGCACCACCACACTTGATTTGTATTCACTGCTGTCTTCCATGACTACACAAAAAAACAGTGGGAGGTTGTACCACTAAATTGTTACTCTACTGCCCTAATAAATCACCACACTCCACATGAATGAATGAACACCACTAGGGTTCCTAGTACCAGGTTTCAGTAGCAACACTCACAACTATTCACCACTGGTTCAGCAATAATATTCACATCTGTTCACCACTTTTAGCAACAACACTACTGTTGCCGTTTACTGTCAGCACTAGTAACCCTCACAACACACCTCATGAATAATATTTTTAGTTTTGCTACATATAAAAGAAACTTACTACATACCACAACTTAGTTCGAAGATCATGCACCTGTTGAGTATAGGGTACCAAGTCTGCACTGTCACCGTCACAAAACCAGCCCTCTTCGAATTACGAGTAGAGGGTTTTCTACCAACCACACAAAACCACAACGACTGCACTCATTGGAGGCATGGAAACCCCCAAAAGGAGAAAACGACCAGTCCTTTTCTTCCTTTATGGAAAACTCTCTAAATATCAATGAGAATTCTGCAAAACCCTAGAGAGGAATGCACAGAACATAGAGAAAAGGAGACAACTGATCTGAACTGATTATCGTGGCTCTGATACCATGATAAAACTCAGATTAGATGTTCATATATGTTCATATCAAAAGAAAGAGAAGGAGAAAGAGAAGAAAAAGAAGGAGAAAGGTCACAACCGAACTAGAGAGAAAAATCTCAAAACCTCTAGTCGACCCTTCTTTTATTTATACTCTTCTAAGATATACAAGGATTACCATTGTGCCCTCACTTAAGTGAGGGCCACATCAGCAGAGCAATACATATATAACTAAACATAAAAGGAATGTACTACCCTTGTACAGCCGACTCTAACAGTGTCTAATTCTTGGATTATTGATTCCAGTGCTACTGACCACATGACACACATTCCCTCTTTATTTTCTTCTTATCATTTGATGTGTGGCTAAGATAAGATGAAAGTTGCTGATGGTTCCCTCTCCACCATCTCTGGGAAAGGGGAGGTTGTCCTAAGCAAGGATCTCTCTCTTAAATCTGTTCTACAAATCTTGCTTCCAACCTCTAATCTGTTTCTAAGCTTACAAAAAATTTAAATTGTAGCATAACATTCTTTCCTACTCATTGTGTCTTTCAAGATAGATTGGTGAAGAGAACAATTGGGAGCGGTCATTTGTTTGGAGGCCTCTATTATTTTGATGAGACCTTAGTTCATCCATTTGCTGTTAGTGGTCGGGATAATGATGAGTCAGTAGGTAGGTTACATTTGTGGCATGCTAGACTAGGTCATTTACCTTTTTCTTCAATGCAAGAACTGTTTCTTGAGTTGGTCAAGTGTGTTTGGAGTCAGAGTTTGGTTTGCAAAGTGTGTCAGTTGTCAAAACAATGTATATTATCCAATTTCTAGTAATGAAATTCAATCTCCTTTTGATTTAGTTCATTCTGATGTATGGGGCCATTCACTATTGATTTCTATAGATGGATTCCGTTACTTTATCAGTTTTATTGATCACTATTCACAATGCACATGGATCTACTTGTTAAAAGGGCGTGATGAAGTACCACGGATAACCGTAGCATTTTGTAAAATGATTAAAACTCAATTTGGCAAGAAAATTAAGCAATTTTGTTCAAAAAATGCTACTGAATACTTTGAAAGCTTCTTCAATCTGTTCCTGGAGGATGTAAGCATGTTACATCGGTCATCTTGTGCTAGTACCCCTCAACAGAATGGGGTTGCTAAGTGCAAAAACAGACATTTATTGGAGACAACTTGAGCCTTGCTATTTCAGCACAAGGTTCCCAAGCACTATTGGTCTCCGACAGTCCTTACAACATCGTATTTGATAAATCGGATGCCTTCTAGTGTGTTGAGTATCAGAGCTCCTTTCTCAGTCCTTTGTCCTAACCTTCCAGATTTCCCTCTTCCTCCTAGAGTCTTTGACTGTGTGTGTTTCGTTCATGTCAAGGATCCTAAGAAGACTAAGTTGGATCGTAGGGCTACAAAAGGGGTCTTTCTAGGGTACTTTTCCACACAAAAATGTTATAAAGTGCTATGGTCCAGTTACCAAGAAAAAATATGTCACCAAGGATGTGGTGGTTTTCAAGTCTTAGTCCTATTTTCAGTTCTCCAAGAATCCTCTTTAGGAGGAGACTAGTAGGATGGTAGATGTTTCTTCTTCTCCCTCATTTTTTGTGCCTCTTTCAGCCTCGAGCCTTCCATCTTTTCCTTCTGATCTTCCCAATTTTAGCTGCTTAGGTGAATATAGTGAGACTCCCACTAAACCTGTTACTCTCCTGACTACCTAGGTGAATCCAATGGGACTCCCACTGAACCTGTTACTGCTCCTGATGTTGAGGATGTGAGTGATAACACCATAGGTAGCAAAAAGATATGAAAATTCCTTATAGAACAAGGAAAAAAGATCCTCCAACTTATGGAAACAACCAATCGAACTCAGATCAATCTGTCTCAATGGTTCCAAGCAATCCTATCACTCATACTTCTGATTTGGATGTTCCCATTGCTCTTCGTAAACCTACCCGTTTTTGTACTACCCGATACCCCATTGCTGAATACGTTTCTTATTCATGTTTATCTCCTCGTTATTATTCCTTTGTATCTGCTATTTCTTCTGTTCATGTCCCTTCTAGGTAGTCAGAGGCAGTGCCTGACCCAAGATGGAGAGATGCTATGAATGAGGAAATTAAAGCCTTAATGAAGGCCAGGACTTGGGAATTAGTGGATCTACCAAAAGGGAAGAGCATTGTGAGTTGTAAGTGGGTGTTCACTGTGAAGCATAAGGAGGATGGGTCCATTGAAAGATATAAGGCTAGGCTAGTGGCGAAAGGGTTTACTCAAAAGGAAGGGATTGGCTATAAGGAGACTTTGCTCCAGTTGCAAAGCTTAACACAATCCAGGTTCTATTGTCATTAGTCGCAAATTTCTCATGGGAACTACATCAATTGGACGTGAAGAATGCTTTCCTGAATAGTGATCTACATGAGAAGGTATTCATGAATCCTCCACCTGGTTATGATTTTGATGAAAAAGTATGTAGACTAAGGAAAGCATTATATGGTCTTAAGCAATCAGTAGAAGTTCAGGACTGTTATCAGTCTTGAACCCTAATGGATTTCAGGATCGAAAATAAGAAGAAAGGTAAGTGGAAAGAAGAGGAAGAGGGAGGAGAAGCAACAAAACACAAGAGTTGAAAGGAGGAGGAGAAGCTTAATGTTCTGCCGCCGCCACTTTAATTAATATTTATAGGTTATGTTCATTACAAGGAAAGGACAGATCTACCCTTAGTCTTTACATAACAAATAGAGCAAAAAATAAGACTGAAATAAATAACAACAGAAACAACTAAATGACCAATAGCTAACCCTAGGCAGACTAGAACATCTTCTACCCTACGAACACAGTGGAACCGTAGCTGTGGGGCCCACATCAGTGTTCTCTACACTCCCCCTCAAGTTGGGAACAAATGTTTATCATTCCCAACTTGGATAGATCTGCCTCTAGCTTCTTCCGTGTTACAGCTTTGGTGAGGATATCTGCCAGCTGCATGTTGGAGGTGATGTATGGGAGACACACTTCTTGTGATGAGACCCTCTCTCGTACAAATTGTCGATCAACTTCAATATGTTTAGTCTTGTCATGCTGCACTGGGTTGTGTGCTATATTAATAGCCGCTTGATTATCACAATACAGCATCAGGGGCTTCTCATATTCAATACCCAACTCCTCAAGTAGTGATCTCAGCCAAAGAATTTCAGCCACTCCATTAGCCATTGACCTGTACTCAGCTTCAACACTGGATCAAGAGACAACACTCTGTTTCTTACTCCTCCAAGAGACCAAGTTACCTCCCACAAGAGCACAATATCCAGAGGTAGACCTTCTGTCATCAACACTCCCAGCCCAATTGGCATCCATATAGACTTCCACCTTCATGTGGTCATTGTTCTTGAACAGTATACCTCTACCCGGACATCTCTTCAAGTATGCTACTATTCTTTCTACTGCTAGAAGGTGCGTGGTTCTAGGAGAATGCATGTATTGATTGACAACACTAACGACATAACTGATATCTGGCCGGGTGAGGCATAGATATAGGAGCTTTCCCACTAACCACTGGAACATAGCTTTGTCTTCAAGCAGCTCCCCACTCTTTGCACTAATCCTGTGGTTCTGTTCAATGGGTGTATCTGCAGGTTTGACACCCAGCTTTCTAGTTTCAGCCAAGAGATCTAAAACATATTTCCTTTGAGAGACAAAGATCCCCTGTTTAGATCTAGCAACCTCAATACCCAAAAAATACCGTAGTGTACCCAGATCTTTCACCTCAAACTCTTGATGAAGGAGCTGTTTGAGGGACTTAATCTCATGGTTGTCATTTCCTGTCACCACAATATCATCAACATATACTGCAAGTAGTGTCAGTAACGACTCCACCTTCTTGATGAACAGTGTATGATCTGACTGGGCCTGTACATAACCGAACTTCCCAAGGGCTAGTCTGAATTTGTCGAACCAAGCTCTAGGTGACTGCTTCAAACCATACAATGCCTTATTGAGCCGACAGACCTTCTTACCTGCCTCTGTATCATAGAATCCAGGAGGCAACTGTATGTAAACCTCTTCCTGCAAGTCCCCATTCAGGAAGGCATTCTTAACATCCATTTGGTACAAAGGCCAAGTGTAGCTTGCTGCAAGAGGTAATAGAACCCGAATGGTGGTCATCTTGGCTACCGGGGCAATTGTCTCCAAGTAATCTATACCAAAAGTCTGAGTGAACCCTTTTGCAACTAGCCGAGCTTTGTACCTCTCAATGGAACCATCCGCATTGTGCTTCACAGTAAATACCCACCTGCATCCAACTGGTTTCTTTCCTTTGGGCAAGTCAACTAGCTCCCAGTATTATTTTTCAACAGGGCATCCATTTCAACTTGCATTGCACCTCTCCACTCCGGGACTGATAGGGCTTCTTGCACTGTTCTCGGAATAGGGATATCAACAACGGAGGTGAGATAGGACCTGTAGGAAGATGGGAGAATCGCTATCTGCGATTTGTAGTTTGTGAAACTGCAACCTGTGATCTAACATCTGTTTTGCAGGAAGGATTATGCGAACAACCCTGATAGACTGATTCTTGATTGATCTTTTATCAGAATTTAATTTCAGATTATTTTCTTGAATTAAAGATTTAATTAAAGATCAAACCCTAGACCATTCGAACCAAGATTGGTTCAAATTGTTTGGACCAAATCTAGGGTTCGATCAAGGCTGAAAGTCAGCCCTAATTTTCCCACAAATGGGCCTGAGGATTGATATTTAATTAAATGGTTAATTCGGCCCCAACCTGTAAAGGCCTAGTTTTAAATGGTTAAAACTGCTAAAAGCCCACTCTGCGGATAAAGCTATATGGGCCGAACCCATCAACCCTAGTTCGGCCCATATACCTAGATAATATTAATGGTTAGTATTATGGTTTTAAAATGGGCTTTACAGATAATTAATTGATTAGATCAATTTATCCTTGCATGTTATGTGTGGATATGTGATGTGCTACGTACATGGACCATAAGTACTTGGCCCATGCTCAATCGACAGTGGCTCTTGTGCACACCATGGCTGAATGCACATCATTGCCATGGTGTCACTTTTGGTCATTGGATGACCTCCCTCAGTGGTGGGCCCCACACCTCATGGAGACGTTACGTGTGGAACCCTAGCCGATTTAGGCCCACCGAAATCTGGCTTTATGAAAGCCAGTGGGAGCCACTTTGGTTTGACCTAGATCAAACTAGGGCATAATTAACCGTTCGCTCCAACTAATATGAGTGCATGTGATAGGGAGATTCATATGATGAACTCTCTAAAGGCCTTCCATCATTAGCATGAGGATGGGTCCTTCAGTAATGAGGAATCGCACCAGAAAATGGGCTATCCATTTGCTGTTGGGCTTGTCTGAGTGTTTTATAAGATGATAGGGACGTCATAGACCGATGTGGAAGGGGCTTCACCAGAAAATGGGAACTCTCTCACGGTAGCTTGGCGTTCACGAATATGATGGGTAAGCACTCACTGGACAGAAAGGTTTACCTGAAAACGGCTCTGAACCTTGTCTGACAGAGGCCAAAGAGAAAACTCATATGATGAGTGGATATGATCCTTCATAGAAAGGTGGTGGGGTTATGCAGCTGAAACAGTTGGCTCCATGCACCCTATGTGATTTTCCACATTTCCAGAGACAACCCGTAGTCTCTGTCACTGAGAAAGGAGGGAAATCTCAGAGATGAATAAATGGAAATGGAACGTAGATTAAAATCCATATCTATGAAATGAACATGAATCAAATTAGGTTGTGGACTGATGTTTGCTCTTTTATCAGAAAATGGCAAACGGACAATTTGCAAAGTTGCTTGATGACAACAAGTTGAAGGGCCCAAACTATGCCGACTGGTACAGGAACCTTATGTTGGTCTTAACCTCTGAGAAATTGGATAAGGTAGCCAAGAATCCTGCTCTGGATCGTCCGGGAGATAGGGCTTCTGAGGCCCGGAGAAGAGAATACCAAGAATGGGAGGAGAAAAACTCCCTTGCCCGCTACTATATCATTGCCTCCTTGGACAACCCAATTCAGAGGCAGTTCGATCAGATCGAACTTGCTAAGGACGTATTGGACTGTCTCAAGACAATGTACGAAGAGCAGAATCGTTCTACTCGGCAGAAGGTCTTGAAATAGTTCATGACCGCACAGATGTCCAAGGGCCAACAGGTTCACGACCATTGTCTTCGGATGATGGGCTATATCAACGAACTGGAGGCTCTTGGATCCGGGCTGGATCTGGTAACACAGATCGATGCTATTCTCAACTCTCTGCCTCCATCCATTAATCCATTCATCATGAATTACAACATGAACAAGTTGAACGTCAGCTTGCAGGAACTCAGCAATATGTTGCAGAGGGCTAAAGAATTGATTAAAAAGGATGAGCCCATTGCCATGCTTGTTGAAACTGGCAAATCGGGCAAGAAAATGAAGGCAAAGAGAAAGCCCCAATAGAAGGCTGCCAAACCCAAGAAACAGAGGAAGGACAAGGCATCAGATGCCTGTCATTTTTGCAAGAAGACCGGCCACTGGAAAAGGAACTATCCTGCCTACCTGGAATCCAAGAAAGGTAATTTCGAAACTTGTGTTATAGAAACCAATTTATTGGTAGCTTCTGCGTCCTGGTGTATTGACTCCGGGGCTTCAACTCATGCGTGTAACTCACTACAGGGGTTCAAAGTAAGCAGAAGGCTGAGTGAAGGAGAAGTCACGCTCTACTTGGGGACTACTACAACTGTTGCAGCCGCGGAGGAACCGTGGAGTTACTTTTTAGAGAAGGAACTATTGTACTGAAAGATTGTCTTTATGTGCAAAATTTAAGGAGAAATTTGATTTCTGTCTCAAAACTGTGTGCAGATGGTTATTCTATCTTCTTTAGTAATACGATTACTATTAAAAGAAATAACAGATTCATCGCATACGGGGAGCTGGACTCTGGTAGATCCGCCCTCCGGGGTAAAAGCAATCGGTTGCAAATGGATTTACAAGAGGAAGAAGGGCCCCGATGGTAGGGTTGAGACCTTCAAAGCTCGTCTGGTGGCGAAAGAGTACACTCAGAAAGAGGGCATCAACTATGAGGAAATTTTTTCGCCTGTGGCCATGCTTAAATCCATTAGGATCCTGCTAGCTATAGCAGCATACCATGATTATGAGATTTGGCAGATGGATGTCAAAACTGCATTCCTGAATGGAGATCTTACTGAAGATATCTACATATAGTAGCCACAAGGCTTCATTGCTGCAGGTCAGGAAAACATGGTATGTAAAGTTAATAGATCCATTTATGGACTTAAGCAAGCTTCTAGAAGTTGGAACATCCGTTTTGATTCTGCTATCAAATCGTTTGACTTCAAGCAGAATCCGGATGAACCCTGTGTCTACAGGAAGTACAGTGGAGATAAGGTTACCTTCTTGGTTCTGTATGTAGATGACATTCTACTCATTGGGAATGATGTAGGAATGTTAACTATGGTGAAACTATGGCTTTCACAACAATTCTCCATGAAAGATCTTGGAGAAGCCTCCTATATACTGGGTCTTCGACTCTATAGAGATAGATCGAAGTGGATAATAGGATTATCCCAATCTGCTTACATTGACAAAATAGTCAAAAGATACAGCATGGAAAACTCTAAGAAAGGAAATGTTCCTTTCAGGCATGGAGTCAATCTCTCCAAGAAGATGTTTCCCAAGACTTTTGAGGAGATTGATGGCATGAAAGACGTTCCCTATGCCTCTGCCGTAGGGAGCATCATGTATGCCATGCTGTGCACTTGTCCTGACATTGCTCAGGCAGTGAGTGTAGTAAGCAGATTTCAGGCCAACCCAGGGCAAGAGCATTGGACTGCTGTGAAAAACATACTTAAGTACCTTCGAAGGACAAAAGAGTTTTGTCTTGTATTCTACGGTAGCTCACTACAGATCCAAGGGTATACAGATGCCGATTTCCAGTCGGATCCAGATGATAGAAAGTCTACATCTGGATATGTTTTCACGATAGGATCGTGTGTTGTTTCCTGAATGTCAGCAAACAGGGGTCCTAAGTAGCAAATTAACAGTCCACAACCCAAGAAGCTGTATTCTGGGCAGGATAATACTACAAGGGTATATCAGCTCTATCAGGAGTATTTTGATCTGCAGCAAGGAAATAAATCCCTAGAAGAGTACTATGCCAGTATGAAGAACCTCAGAAATGAACTCAATGTCTATCATCCCCTCACTCCAAATGTTAAGGTTCAGCAACAACAGAGGGAACAACTAGATGTCACTAGGTTCTTTGTGGGGTTGAAATCAGAATATGAACCAGTTAGGGCCCAAATATTTGGAGGCTCTACTCTTCCTACACTTGAGGAAGTTTTTGCACGGCTTTATAGGATTTCTTTGGGACCTACAGAGAATCCCACACAGTTTGACAGATCAGCATTTGTGATAGCCACATGGGTGCCGGCAGGCAATGGAGGAAGAACTCTCTGCCCTTTAGCATACTCACAAGTGGGAGGTCACTACTCTTCCACCTGGTAAGCATGTTGTGGGTTGTAAATGGGTGTATATTGTTAAATACTTGCCATATGGTAGTGTGGAGCGTCTGAAGGTCAGACTTGTTGCTAAAGGTTATTCACAGTTGTATGGAGTAGACTATATGGAGACCTTCTCTCCAGTGGCTAAGATAGTCTCTGCCCGTTTGTTAATTTCCCTAGCAGTTATGTATGATTGACCCTTGTTTCAACTTGACATTAAAAATGCCTTCCTTCATGGTGACCTTATGGAGGAGGTATATATGGAGCAACCACCTGGGTTTGTTGCTCAGGGGGAGGATGGTAAGGTGTACAGACTGAAAAAGGCAATTTATGGGTTGAAAAAATCGCCTCGTGCGTGGTTTGGGAAGTTTAGTGAAGTGGTGAAGAATTTTGGAATGAAACAATGTCAGGTTGACCACTCAGTGTTCAGCCATGATTCAGAAGCCGGAATGATTTTATTAGTGGTCTATGTGGATGATATTGTCATAACTGATAATGACAAATTGGGGATCGATAAACTAAAGGTCTTTTTGCAAAATCATTTTCAAATAAAAGACCTTGGGACATTGAAGTATTTCATGGGTATAGAGGTTGCTAGATCAAGATAAGGTGTAAACCTATGCCAAAGAAAATATGTTCTTGATCTACTGGATGAAATAGAACTGGTAGGTGCAAAACCGGCTGAAACTCCTATGGAACCAAATGTTAAGTTGAGTAGTGATACAAGGGAAATATTTGATGATCTTGGAAGGTATAGACGGCTAGTGGGGAATAAAGAAGGGACAGAAACATAATAAGGATGGGATGATCTTTTATGATTCTGTACATCAAAATTTATAACTCTCTCTAGGATACAAACTAGGTAACAAATCTCCCTAAATAAGGAAAAATAAAACTGATTTCTAAAAATATTTGTACAACTCACAAACCTCTCAACTATCTAAAATAGCACATAATCTGATATAATACATAATTACCGAAATCTTCCAACACTCCCCCTCAAGCTGCACCCTAGGAAGCCCTTTGGTGAGAATGTCTGCTACTTGGCTCGTGGTGGGTATGTAGGACATGCATGTCACACCACTGTCTATCTTCTCCTTGATGAAATGTTTATCCACTTCTACATGCTTTGTTCTATCATGTAGAACTGGATTATGAGCTATGGAATTAGCTGCCTTGTTATCACAATAGACTTTAATAGGTGTTGGTGTAGGAACCTTTAATTCTTCTAGGAGCCTTTTGATCCATAACACTTCAAAAAATCCATGTGCAACAGAGCGGAATTATGCCTCTGCACTACTCCTTGCTACAACACTCCGTTGTTTGCTCCTTCGGGTGACCAAATTCCCTCCTACCAAAGTGCAGTAACCTGAAGTAGATCTTCTATCGTTTATATTACCTGCCCAATCTGCATCTGTGTGGGCTTCGACTTGGAGATGACCCCTATTTTTGAACAAGAGTCCTTTCCCCGGAGTTCCTTTCAGGTATCTCAAAATCCTAAACACAGCTTCAAAGTGGGTAGGTCCATGTGAATGCATAAACTGACTTACTACACTTATTGCAAAGGCTATGTCCGGTCTTGTGTGTGACAAATAGATTAGTCTTCCAACTAATCTTTGATAACGTTCTCGATCAACCACCTCATTTGCTGTTGCTGCTTTTAACTTCATATTTGGGTCCATTGGAGTTTCTGCGGCTTTACAACCTGTCGTCCATGTCTCCTTGAGCAAATCAAGAATGTATTTGCCCAGGTCTTTAATGTCAAATTCAGCCTCAAGCTTATTCTTCAACTTGTTGATTTCAAATAAATCATCTCCAGTCTTGATAACATCGTCTACATACACTATAAAAATAGCTATTTTACCTTCGGTGGAGTGCTTGAAAAATAAAGTATGATCAGCTTGACTTTGTGAGAAGCCTTGCCGCCTTATTACATCCCCAAATCATTCAAACCAAGCTCTTGGTGATTGCTTTAGCACATATAGAAATTTTTTTAACCTGCAAACTTTGCCTCTTCCAAGACTTTCTTCAAATCTTGGTGGTAGGTCCATATATACTTCTTCCTTTAGGTCTCCATTCAAGAAGGCAATCTTGACATCAAACTGACAAAGTGGCTAGTTAAAATTAACTACAAGAGAAAGAATTATTTTGATAGTTAATTTTAGCAACGGGAGCAAAAGTCTCTTGGTAGTCTATACCATTAGTTTGGGTAAATCCTTTTGCTACGAGTCTTGCTTTGTATCTCTCCACACTTCCGTCAGCCTTGCACTTCACTGTAAACACCCATTTGCACCTGACTGTCTTCTTGTCATGGGGTAGATCAGTAATACTCCACGTATTATTTTTCCTAAGAGCATTCATCTCTTCCATCACAACTAACCTCCACTTCGGATCATCTAATGCTTCCTGAACAGTTCTTGGCACATACAGATTAGAAATCTTAGACACAAATGCTTTATGAGTATGTGATAATTTCTCATATGACAAGTATTTTGCAATAGGATGTTTTGTGCAATCTCGGGTACCTTTTCTTAATGCAATTGGAATGACAAGATCTGAAGAGGACAAATTAGGCAAAGACGGAATAGGAGTAGAAGAAGGATTACTTTGAGTTGTAGGACCTTCACTCGGTAAATTGGATTGGACTTCTACTGTAGGAACAACTAGAACAGTAGTACTTTTGTGAAACCTCTTCCTGGTATAAAACTGAAGCTCAGGATGAGGATTGTGATCCGTTTGAAGTACTTCTCCCCCTGTCTCTGATAACGTAGTATCTGGCAAATTTAGATTAAGGGTACTATCAGTAGGTTCCATTCTTTCAACAATTGTTTCCGAAACTTGCTTATCAGAATTAATCAAAGGTATAAATTCTTCTAGAAGGCTGAGGAGGCTGAGGAGGCTGAGAAGGCTGAGAACTGGACGTGATATTGAACATTTTTTAGGGACAGAAACACAGAAACAAACCCTAGGTCTTTTTTGCTCTGATACCATCACGAAGGGACAAAAAGATAATAAGAATGGAAGATCTTTTATGATTCTGTACATCAAAATTTATAGCTCTCTCTAGGATACAAACTAGGTAACAAATCTCCCTAAATAACGAAAAATAAAACTGATTTCTAAAAATATTTGTACAGCTCACAAACCTCTCAACTATCTAAAATAGCACATAATCAGATGTAATACATAATTACTGAAATCTTCCAACAGGGAAGCTGAACTATTTGACTATCACGAGACCAGACATCTCCTTTGCAGTCAGTGTGGTGAGACAATTTATGCAGAACCCTCTTATACCTCACTGGGATGCTCCGGGCCATGGGTTATTGTACAAACCAGGAGGAAAACTTGAAGTAATTGGGTATACAGATGCAGATTGGGCAGGCTCTGTGTCTGATAGAAGATCTACTACAGGTTATTGCACATTTCTTGGAGGAAATCTTGTGACATGGAAGAGTAAGAAGCAGACGGTTGTGGCTAGAAGCAGTGCTGAAGCCGAGTACAAAGCCATGGCACACACTACATGTGAATTAGTATGGCTGAGGAATCTCCTACAAGAAATCGGGTTCTCAGTGGATAAACCTATGAAATTGTACTATGATAATCAAGCTGCACTACACATCTCATCCAACCCTATTTTTCATGAGAGAACAAAGCACATAGAGATTGATTGCAACTTGTGAGGGAGAAGGTCCTTACTGGAGAGATAAGCACAGAACATGTAGGCTCAGGTGATCAGTGGGCAGATTTGTTTACAAAAGGCTTAAGCTTAGGGAGAGTGAACTATATATGTAACAAGCTGGGATTATATGACATATATTCTCCAGCTTGAGGGGGAGTGTTAGAGCTAGCCGAATAAGGGTAGATTAGTCAATTGACTTCTGTTAAGTTATGTGCTTATGTGGCAGTCTTTATAGAGACTTCTTGTCCCATACTGTGGGGGAAGTTTAGTCTTTATACTACTAATTAGAGCCTAATCAATATTAAGGGTCGGCTAATAGGGTTTAACCTATTATGTTCGACTGTTCTTTCATCATCATCTTCTTCTTCTTCTTCTTCTCCTCTTCTACTGGTTCGGACTACTGTAGCAACAGAGAAAACATAGTCTTTTAATGTAACTTCTTATTTTAAATATATATTAGTAGTCGATCAAGACTATAGTCAGTCTTGGATTCCAAAAGATTGTAGATTGAGAAAAGTAGAAGGAAAGAGGGAGAAGAAGAAGAAGAAAGCAGAAGTACACAAGGGTTTTGAAAAGGAGGGACAGATCGAATGAATCTGCCACCGCCACTCTCTCAATATTTATACGTTATGTTCACTAATTGTAGGAAAAGGCAGAATTGCCCTTAATGCTTACATGGAAAATAAAACAATAATAAACTGAAATAACAAGCTGTCTAAAATAACCCCCAACCAACATTGACATAACTAACAAAGATTACATGTGCTATCACACGAACACAGTGGGGACCACAGCCGTGGGGCCCACATCAGTGTTCTCTACACTCCCCCTCAAGTTGCGAATAGATATTTGTCATTCCCAACTTGCATAGGTCTGCCTCTAATTTCTTCCTTGGAACAGCCTTGGTGAGAAGATCTGCGAGCTGCATGTTGGAGGTGATATACGGGAGACACACTTCTTGTGATGAGACCCTTTCTCTGACAAAATGTCGATGAACTTCGATATGCTTAGTTCTGTCATGTTGCACTGGATTGTGAGCTATATTAATAGCTGCCTGATTATCGCAATACAACATCAAGGGCTTCTCATAATCAATACCCAACTCTTCAAATAATGATTTCAGCCACTCCATTAGCCATTGATCTGTATTCAGCTTCGGCACTAGAGCAAGAAACAACACTTTGTTTCTTACTCCTCCAAGAGACAAGGTTACCTCCTACAAGGACACAATATCTAGAGGTAGACCTCCTGTCATCAGCACTCCCAGCCCAATCAGCATCTGTATAGAACTCCACCTTCATGTGATTATTATTCTTGAACAGTATACCTCTACCTGGACATCTCTTCAAGTATGCTAATGTTCTCTCAACTGCAAGAAGATGAGTAGTTCTAGGGGAATGCATGTATTGGCTGACAACATTGACTGCATAACTGATGTTTGGCCATGTGAGACTGAGATATAGGAGCTTTCCAACCATCCGTTGGAGCATAGCTTTGTCTTCAAGAGGCTCTCCACCCTCTGCACTGGTCGTGATTTTGTTCAGTGGGTGTATCTGCAAGCTTGACACCTAACTTTTCAGTTTCTGCCAACAGATCTAGAACATACTTCCTTTGAGAAATAAAGATCCCCTGTTTAGATCTAGCAACCTCAATACCCAAAAAATATCGTAGTGCACCAAGATCTTTCACCTCAAACTCTTGATGAAGGAGCTGTTTGAGGGACTCAATCTCACTATTATTATTCTCTGTCACTACAATATCATCCACATATACACCAAGCAAGGTCAAGGAAGAGTTCACTCTTTTAACGAACAATGCATGATCTGACTGGGCCTGTACATAGCCGAATTTTCCAAGGGCTAGTCTGAATCTATCAAACCAAGCTCTAGGGGACTGCTTTAGTCCATACAATGCCTTATTCAGTCAGCAAACCTTCTTACCTGTCTCTGCATCATAAAATCCAAGGGGCAACTGCATGTAGACTTCTTCCTGTAAGTCTCCATTCAGAAAGGCATTTTTAACGTCCATCTGGAACAAGGGCCAAGAGTAACTTGCTGCAAGGGCTAATAGAACTCGAATATTTTCAGAAGAGTAACTTGCTGCAAGGGCTAACTTGCTGCAAGGGGCCGAAGTCAGGAGTCATTACAAGTGTGACCCTTCCCATATTTTCAGAAGAAGGACAAGTGCAGAATGAGCCAACCCGCATCATTGATTTCAGATGGGTGCGCTGGGGAGGCAGAGTCATACCAGAGGCATTAGTTGTTTGGTCTAACCTTCCGAAAGAGGATGCAACCTGGGAATCCTACTTAGATCTGCAATCAAATTTTCCTACATTAGACCTTGAAGGCAAGGTCGCTCTAAAGGAAGGGGGGATTGTCAAGACTGCTGGAACAGACCAATAGAAGGCAGTTAATCAGTTTTACAAGAGGAGGCCATGTCAGCACAACGAACCATCCACTTGTAACAACTGCCTTGTAACAACTGTAACAATCAAGATTGTAAGACTAAGTAGTAGAGCAGAAAAGGGAATAGGACATTGATTCTTTCAGCATTAAACTCTCTTTCCTCTCTCTCTCTCTCTCTCCCTCTCTCTCTCTCTCTCTCTCTCTCTCTTCTTCCAAGAATTCAGGAGGTTGGCCCCTCGAAGAACCCTGAGTTAGGCAGGTTCCTAACAAACACTCGGTTGGTAGCCAATAGGAGGCCAAAACACAAGCTGGCAACAATATAGGGAGAGAATAAAATCTCCCAAAAATTAACTAGGGTTTAGAAAATTGTGGAATAGCTCCTCATAACTCCAGAAACGCAAAACGTCATGAGGGAAACAAGTTTCAAGAAAGAAACAATCTCAGATGCAAAGGAAAAACCCCAAACATCAGACCAATAGAAGGCAGTTAATCAGTTTTACAAGAGGAGGCCATGTCAGCACAACGAACCATCCACTTGTAACAACTGCCTTGTAACAACTGTAACAATCAAGATTGTAAGACTAAGTAGTAGAGCAGAAAAGGGAATAGGACATTGATTCTTTCAGCATTAAACTCTCTTTCCTCTCTCTCTCTCTCTCTCTCTCTCTCTCTCTCTCTCTCTCTCTCTCTCTTCTTCCAAGAATTCAGGAGGTTGGCCCCTCGAAGAACCCTGAGTTAGGCAGGTTCCTAACAAACACTCGGTTGGTAGCCAATAGGAGGCCAAAACACAAGCTGGCAACAATATAGGGAGAGAATAAAATCTCCCAAAAATTAACTAGGGTTTAGAAAATTGTGGAATAGCTCCTCATAACTCCAGAAACGCAAAACGTCATGAGGGAAACAAGTTTCAAGAAAGAAACAATCTCAGATGCAAAGGAAAAACCCCAAACATCAAACCTGTATTTTTTTATTATCTTGATTGAAAAATCTGGTAAAATTTAGGGATGCTTCAACAGGATATGAGAATCATACCAAAATCTCCCTAAAATTAGGGCATGCTCGATTGTACCAATTTCAAGGGTTGCTGCTTTTGTATGGACTGATGACATTATCTGGCAGCGGTCTACCATCATCAAGTCTTCCTGGGTTCAAGGGTCAGTCGAAGGAGCTCTTCTAAGGTCAAAAAAATGCATTTGCTACCAAGTTGTAAGATTTAGAAGGGAGGAAGAAGAGAAGAGAGGATAAGGGAAGAGAAGGTTTCGATAGGAAGGGGTGAGTTATTGTTCACACCCCAAAAAGAGCCTTCTATATTAAAAGATAGAAAATTACATAAAAGCCCCTTGAATGGAAACCCAAATAAAGAAAGGATAAAATGAGTAAAACACCCTTGCCCACAATACATATTCTCAACATCCACCAAAAAAATATTTTTTAACTTTGGATGTATGTTCACTTTATGCAAGTATTTAGACCTGAATGTACTACCAAGTCAGATCAAATCATGTTTTATAAGACAATTCAAACGTTCACTGATTAAGTCCCAATCAACTAAACATTGATACTTAAATGATGATCTTTCTATTTTCCTTCTATATGGATATTATCATGTTATGGAGAACAAGAGGAAAAAGAAAATAAGTAACTCACCTTGCATGAAGGGTTGATAGAGAAATTGATGGATCAAATAGCTGGGTATATCTTCATGTTCTGTAAATTCTTTTGCTTTCATATCCTCCAAAATAAACAATGTAGATGAATTATATTGAACATGACTTCAGAAGCTTCTATTATTCTGCATCAACTCAATGATTCTCTGACAGGGATATCTTTGTATCAACACATGGCCATGTGTTGCTCTTAGTCATTATTCTGAACTGGATGGGCTCTTTTGCTTGATTAGCTGTACCAGATAGCAAGGAGTTTCAAAAAAAGGTTTCTCTAAGATATGGCATGGGCTTGTTCAAAGAATATGATGATGCCTCACATCTCAGTGCAATAATCAGCTTATGGACCCAGTGCTCAATAATTAGGTCTTCCAACTGATGGATCATCTTAGACATACATAGACAGAAAATGTTCAGAATAAGGATTTTCATAAAGGTTTCTCTAAGATTTGGCACTAGGTTGTTAAAAGAATATGCCGATGCCTCACATCTGAATGCAATAATCATCTTATTTTCCAATGGTAATCAATTAGGTTATCCAATTAGACATACATAAACAGAAAACATGCAGAATAAGGAATTACATGAAGGTTCCTCCAATGGTCATGGATTGCAAATGAACCCAAACTATGTTACCCAGGTACAGCAAGGATATATCTGGACAAGGTAACATATATGGAATTTACACTAAAAGTTCAAGTAACCAACGTGATTTAGCACCCTTGTATGTGTTTCTGGGTTTCATAGGACCCAGTCTCTAGCATTTTAACCTGAAGTGGTTGGTCTCATACTCAAAATCCATATTTGTTGATATTTTACCATCAAGCCTGTTAGAGTCAACAGTACAGGGGTATTTTGGTCTTTTTTCTATCTAGTTAAAAGTGAATGGTCTATTTTATTCAAGTTTAAGTTATGTGTCCCACCTCTAGTAAGGGACAATAATGTCTTTTGTAATTCATCTTATTCACTATAAATACAAAGTGGGCTGGCTGGGCTGAGTGACTTTTTCTCTCCTGGCTGAACCCTTCTTCTTCAGAAACCAGTTCTTTTTTTTTTTTTCTTTTCTCATTGCCCTTTGTCTTCCTGAGATCGCCACCAGCCATATCAGTTTTTTTTAATATCTTCTAGACAGATTGGAAGTTCGATAAGGGGCCAAAAAGGAGTGATCATTTTTTGTTCTTGGAGGTAAATATGCCTCTGGTTGCTGTGGTGGTGATCGTTGTGGTGGTGTACTAGATACCTTCTATTCGATGATACGAAGAGGGCTGGTTGTGGACAGGTATGAACAGAAATATCTATTCGCCTAGTAGTGGACTACAGCCACTTTCTTTTGGTCTAGGTTTCATTTATGTGGCAGTGTGAATTGATAGGTATGCATATAATCCTCTTTTCCTTCTGTTTATACCTGGATATGTGAGTTGAAAGTAGGGTTTTGAATGCTGAATTCATGACAGCAGTAGTGTGGTCATAATTATATTTTGTTGAGTAGTGAGTGGTGTGGTGCTGAATAGTAGAAGGTGAGTACTTTGTCTATAATAGTGATTCCTTTGTGAAGTGAGGTGAATCAGTTAAAATGATATCAATTGGAGATGGGAGTGACAATAAAACAGGTGTCATGATTTCTCCAGATTACTTAAATGTTCAAATGACATCCATTAAGTTGAATGGTGAGAACTATGTGCCGTGGACCAAATCTATTGAGGTGTTTTTAAAAGCCAAGAAAAAGGTAAAACATGTGAGATAGGAGAAACCCCCCTTTGATTCTCTAGGGCTCAGTGTTTGGGAACATGAGGATGCACAAATTATAACCTGGTTGTGGAATAGCATGGGACCTAAAATCATTATGAATTTTATGTTCCTAAATACAGCTAAAGAAATCTGGGATCATGCTAAGAAAATTTATTCCGGCCAAGACAATACCGCTAGGGTCTATCAGCTTTACCAAGATACTTTAATCTGAAGCAAGGTAATCAAAGCTTGGAGGAATACTATGCAAGCATGAGAAATATCCGTAATGAGCTTAATGTATATCATCCTCTGACACCGGATGTTCAGGTTCAAAAACAACAGCGAGAGCAACTTGATATGACAAGGTTTCTAGTTGGTCTGAAGGCTGAATATAAACCTGTTCGAGCACAAATACTTGGGGGGGGGTCTGCTCTCCCCTCGCTTGAAGAAGTGTTTGCCCGTCTTCAGGGGATATCTATTGATTCTACAGAGTCTTCTTCTCTCTCGGACAAATATGGTTTTGTGGTGACTAGAGGGGGGATGTCGTGGAAATAGAGGTGGTGGAGATAGTGGCCGTGGGCTTCCAGGAAACCGAGGTGGTCCTATATTTAATCGTTTTAGTGGCCGCAGTGGAGGTCAAGAGTCAGGGGGAGGTTGTTGTAGAGGAAGAAGTAATGCAACTAGAAAATGCACATACTGTGGATTAGAGGGGCACACTATTAATTTCTGTTATGATTTACATGGTCCACCCAATACTTGGGCTAACCATACTGTGACTAGTGGCAGTGGTATAGTTAGTGAAAACCAGCAAACTGATCAGACTCCCTCCACATCTACTAGTGCTTCTGGGAAGGACCTTCTCATGTACCACGTGAGGTATATAAGAAGTTCCTTTAGACATCCTTTCAGTAGAACACTACTACTCTTGCCCATTCAAGTATGGCTTGCTTAGCTTCTAAACGTTCACACTAGATCATTGACTCTGGAGCCTTAGATCATATGTCTGAGACTCCAAATGTGTTTTCTTCACTTTCTCAATCTTCTACATCTCAAATAGTTACCCTTGCTAACAGTTCTACCTCTCCCATTTGTGGTGTTGGTGATGTTGATCTTACCTCCTTATCTTTATCCTCTATTTTATATGTTCCCAAGTTCCCTTTTAACCTTATGTCTGTTAGTAGATTAACCAAGTCAAATTGTTCTATAACCTTTTATCCCTCTTCCTGTGTGTTTCAGGATCTCAAGACGGGGATGAAGATTAGTGGAGGGCATGAGGCAGGTGGATTGTATTACCTTGATGGTGGTGGCCCGCCAGTTGCATTTCAGTCATCTCTTACTCCTCTCCAATGGCACTACAGACTTGGCCATCCATCTCTCAAGGCTCTGAAGTTGCTGGTTCCATCCTTAAGTCACCTTCCATCATTGGATTGTGAGTCATGTCAGCTTGGGAAACACCATAGAGTCTCTTTTAGTCCAAGAGTTGATAGTCGTGTCTTGAGTCATTTTTCTTTAGTTCATTCAGATGTTTGGGGTCCAAATAAAGTGGTGTCATACAATGGTTATAAGTATTTTGTAATTTTTGTTGATGACTTTTCAAGGATGACATGACTCTATCTTATGAAAGACCGAAGTGAATTGTTCTCTATTTTTCAAAAATCTTATGCTGAAATACATACCCAATTTAGAGTTCATATCAAAATTCTTCGCTCCGATAATGCGAAAGAGTACACCTCAACACCATTTCAGCAATACTTAGAGCACCATGGGATAATTCTTTAAACTTCTTGTTCCTACACCCCACAACAGAACGGTGTGGCTGAACGGAAAAACCGACACTTACTTGAAACTGCTCAGTCCATTATGCTTAATATCAATGTCCCAAAGCATTTTTGGAGTGATGCTATCCTGACATCATGTTTCCTTATCAATTGGATGCCCATGTCCATCCTTGGATGTTAATCCCCTTTCTCAGTATTGTTTCCCACTCTGTCTCCGTTTCCTCTTACCCCTAGAGTCTTTGGGTGTGTTTGTTTTGTTTTGAACGTAGGGCTTGGTTTAGACAAGTTAGATGCATGTGCAACTAAATGCATCTTACTTGGATACTCCAGAACCCAAAAAGGGTATAAGTGCTATAACCCTAACTCTCATAAGTCATTTGTGTGTTCGGATGTCACTTTCTTTGAGTCAGTCCCATTTTTCTCGAGTACTGAGGTCCCTTCTCCTTCCCCTGTGGTTCCACTCCCTGTTCCTGTTAGACAGTTTTGTATGCCCTTAGCTCCAACCAGTTTGATGTACTTATGACATTTATTGTAAATGAATGAAGTGCATATTTGATTCATGTCATGTGGTGTGTTTCTGTGTAATACCCTTAAAACCGGACACTTATGAGACTTGTGTTGGTTTAGAACGTTCACAGTCAGCGGGTAGGTCTGGGGAGACCTATCCTGATAAGGTTAACACTGATGTGCCGCCAAGTCGGTTGGGGTGGCCTGTCTTTGCCACCAGGGTGAGACTTGAGGTACATGCAGTGTGGGATCAACTTGAGACCTTGAACCAGACCAGAATTCCAGTATTGCCCTGGACCTTGGCGATTAATGGGCAAAACTGGAATGTTACACCTAACCCCTAGACTCGATTATGGCACCACACTAGGTGGCGGATTGGGCCATCTTTGATATGCCAATCAGTGAGACCCTTAGAGGGGGTCAAAACCTGGGTATGTTGAGATGATTCATGAACCCATCTGAGTGGGTGATCATAGTGACAGGATCGGCCCCTTTGTCGGACAAAGGTAATGATTGGGGAAATGCACTCTCTCTGATGGAAACCAAAACTACCGGCAGTTGATTTCAATCGTTGAAATTTTGTTTTGCAAAATATATTTATATAATATATATACTATAGGTTTCCGAAATTGTTTGCAAAAGGTTTTAAACCCCGGGGTCCATGTAAGAGGTGAGTGCAGCACTGTACCTTGTAGTCGAGGGAGAGGTCCTCCCTTGTCGGGCAGTGTTTGATCATTATGGGCTGAGAGGTTAAGTGTAAGGCCATTGAGGGTTAAACCTGATGGGATAATCTTGCATCTGCCCACAGTCCTTGGGTGTTACAAGGTGGCTTGGCCCAAGGACCACTTAGTGTAAGTGTTGGGCCCATAGAGTCCATGTGATGGGTTCAAGGGGTTCACTGGGCTTTCCAGTGAATTCGGCTAAGCCTTGTGATAGAGGCTGGGCCGAACCCTTGTGGCTGATGTGTAGATCAACGTTTGGGTCCCACGCCACATAGAGAAAGCCCAACTGGGCAGCAATTTGGAAGGCTTAAGTGAGCACATGCATTTAATGGGCCAAAAGCCCAATTTGAACTGGGCTAATTAGAATTGGCTTGAATGGGGCGAATCTGAGATGTGGACCAGCCTTAAAGGATAAGGGAAAGTCCCTATCCACTTAGTAAGAGTCCAGATTTGAATATGATTCAAAACTAGAAATTCCTAATTAAACTAGGAGGGCTGATCATGATCTGCAGATCAGATAAGGTCTCGCCCCATCAACATCTCCTAATAAGATTAGGAGCTGATCCCTTTAGGGTTATAAAAGGAGGGGGCGGCAACTTCTAAACACACTCATCTGAGATATAGGTACAACACAGAAGAAAGAAATTAGCATACAGTGAGACTGTGCCAATTTCTCTCTACCGCCTCCCTGCCGCCACCGCCATTAGCAGTTCGTCTCCACTCACGTAGGAGTCATCAAGAAGCGTTCTTGGTTTCAGTTCTTTGTGAAAGAATTGAAAAGAAGTTGTGCTCACCTGCCGTCCAATGGGTTCTTGCGAAGGATCCAGTTCTTGCGAACAACATTGCTGATTCTGCTCCGTCCTACACTGTGCCATCTTCAGTGGGAGCAGTCTTTGGTGACTTTTCTGGGCGTGAACACCTTCGTTGGGGGATACTAATTCTCCATATCAGGTATTTCCCTCTCCTACCGTTTTGTTTCAGATGTGGTTCGGTTCTTGATTCAAGATTGATCCTTGAAAATTAGTTTTCTAAAATAGGGAATGCGATTCCCAGTTGTAGGAAGTAAGAAATTTTTGAAATTCGCCCATTCTATTCCGCTTTATCCGTGCGTCCATACGATGGATCTTTCCATTCCTTCAGTTCCAGTTGAGGACCCCCTTCTTGTGGTTCCTGTTCCGGTTGCAGATTCCCTTCCTGTGGTTCTTATTCCATCCCCTCCCTCTCTAGTGCAGGTTACTACTGAGAGGCCACCAATCAGACAAATGTATACTCACAGAAGAGCACTGGCCCCTCCTCCAATTCTGTCCTCGTTGACAGATCCTGTGGTTGCACCTCCTCCCTCAAACCTTGATCTTTCTATTGCATTGCGGAAAGGTAAACGTAGTTATACATCTCATCCTATTTCTCATTATGTTTCAGTTGCTCACCTTTCTGCTTTCCATCACCATTTTATATCCCTGCTATCCTTTGTTTCCACTCCCAAAACTATTCAGGAAGCTCTTACCTCTCCAGGGTGGTGGCAAGTAATGGAAGATGAATTGTCTGCTTTACAACACAATCACACGTGGGAACTTTCTACTCTCCCTCCCGGTAAGCATGTTGTGGCGAAAGGGTACACTCAGAAAGAGGAAATCGACTATGAGGAAGCCTTTTTTCCCGTGGCCATGCTTAAATCCATTAGGATCCTGCTAGCTATAGCAGCATACCATGACTACGAGATTTGGCAAATGGATGCCAAAACCGTTTTCTTAAAAGGAGATCTTACTGAAGATATCTATATGCAGCAACCGCAAGGTTTCATACCTGCAGGTCAGGAACCCATGGTATGTAAACTTAATCGATCCATATATGGACTTAAGCAAGCTTTTAGGAGCTAGAATATCCAGTTTGACTCTATCGTCAAACAGTTTGATTTTGAGCAAAATCCGGATGAGCCCTGTATTTACAGGAAGACAGTAGGAGATAAGGTTACGTTTTTGGTTCTGTATGTAGATGACATCCTACCCATTGGGAATGATGTAGGGATGTTAACTATGGTGAAAGTGTGGCTTTCACAGCAATTCTCCATGAAAGATCTTGGAGAAGCCTCCTACATCTTGGGACTTCGACTCTACAGAGATAGATCGAAGAGGATAATAGGATTATCCCAATCTGCTTACATTGACAAGATTGTCACGAGATACAGTATGGAGAACTCCAAGAAAGGAAATGTTCCTTTCAGGCACAGTCACTCTCTCCAAGGGCATGTCTCCCAAGACTCCCGAGGAGATTGAGGGCATGAGAAAGGTTCCCTATGCCTCAGCCATAGGGAGCATCATGTATGCCATGCTGTGCACTCGGCTAGACATTGCTTAGGCTGTGAGTGTGGTAAGTAGATACTAGTCTAACCCAGGCCAGGAGCATTGGACAGCTGTGAAACACATTCTAAAATACCTTCGAAGGACAAAAGAGTTTTGTCTGGTATTCGATAGTAGTTCACTACAGATCGTTGGGTATACTGATACCGACTTCCAGTCAGACCCAGATGGTAGAATGTCTACATCTGGTTACATCTTTACGATGGGGTCCTAAGTAGTAAGAATAACAATCCACAACCCAAGCCGAGCACATTGTCGTAAGTGAGGCTGCCTAATGGATGAAGGTGTTCATTCTGGAATTTGGAATTCAGCATATCACCCATTCCATTGTTGTGTGACAACATTGGATCTACGGGAGATTGATGTTAAAAGGTAGCATCAGCGGAGAATGTGGTAAACCCATTGACTAAGCCACTAACACAAAGTGTTTGAGAAACACATGGATAGTTTGGGACTCCGATTTGTACCTGATTGGACCTAAGTGCAAGTGGGAGCTGTTAGACAGTGTATGCCCTTAGCTCCAATTAGATTGATGTACTTATTGTCATTTATTGTAAATGAATAAAGTGCATAATTGATTCATGTTCTATTGGCGTGTTTCTGTGTAATACCCTTAAACTGGACACTTATCAGACTCGTGTTAGTTTAGAATCTTCACAGCTGTTGGATAGATCTAGGGAGATTTATCCTGCCAAGGCTGACACTGATGTGCCGCCAAGTTGGTTGGGGTGGCTTGTCTCAGCTGCCAGGGTGGGACCTGAGGTACATGCAGTGTGGGTTTGCTTGAAACCTTGAATTGGACCAAATTCCAGTATTGCTCTACACCTTGGAGATAGATGGGAAAAACTGGAATGTTACATCTGACCCATAGACTCGATTATGGTACTGCACTAGGTGTCGGATTGGACTGTCTTTGATATGCCAATCAGTGAGATCCTTAGAGGGGGTCAAAACCTGGGTATGTTGGGATAGTTTGAGAATTCACCTGAGTGGGTGATCATAGTGACAGGATCAACCCCTTTGTCGGACAAAGTGAATGATCGAGGAATGCACTCTCTGATGGAAACCTAAACTACCGGCAATGGGTTTCAAATGTGTTTGAAATTTGTTTTGCAAAATATATTTATATAGAGATATACATATATATTATGGTTTTAAATTGTTTGCAAAAGGTGTTAATTCTAGGGATCCATGTGAGTAGAGAGTGCAGCATTGTACCTTGCAACCGAGGGAGAGGTCCTCTCTTGTCAGGTAGTGTTTGATCATTATGGGCTGAGAGGTTAAGTGTAAGACCATTGGAGGTATTACCTGATGGGATAATCTTGCATCTTCCCACAGTCCTTGGGCCTTCATAAGATGGCTGGACCTAATGACTATTTAGTGTAAATGTTGGGCCCATTAAGAGCCCGTGGTGATGGACTTAGGGGTTCACTATGTCCTACAATGAATTCGGCTAGGCCTTGTAACAGAGGCTAGGCTGAACCCATGTGGCTGATGTGTAGATCAATGTTAGGGTCCCACGCCATACAAAAAGAGCCAAGTTAGCCAACAAATTAAAGGGTGAGTGAGCGATGTGATTTAATGGGCCTAAAGCCCATTTCAAACTAGGCTTAAGTCAATTAATTAAAAGGGGGCGAAATCTGATTTATAACCTGATTAGGATTAGTTGAAGGATAAGATAAGTCTTATCCATTTGAGAGTCTAGATCCAAATATCAGATTTGGATCAAGAAACTCTCTCCTAATTGGATTAGGAAGTTGATCCAAAGTAGGCTATAAATAGGGGGCAAATTCCTCAGTTTATAGACACTTGCAACCTGCAGAATTCTTCCCTAGTTCTTGCCGCCCCTACCCAGTTCGATTTCCACCTTGGAGCTGATCAAGAAAGGTTCTTGATATTGTTTCTTGTTGGAAGAAACAATTCAAAGTCGTGCTCACCAGCTCTTGTTCGATTCTTATTGAAGAATTTAGGTTATTGCTGAAGAACCATCATGTTGATCCTGCCTCACCATACGCTGTGTCATCTTCAGTGGAGGCGGGTTTTGGTCTTCTCTTTGGGTGTGAACACCTACGTTGGGAGTTATTGTTACTTTGTATCAGGTATATCCCTCTCTTCTCTTTTGGTTTCAGATCTGGTCTGTTTTTTATTCAAGAACGAACCTTGAAAACACAGTTTTCTAAATTATGGAATACGATTCCCGGATGGGAGAGAAATTTTTTTTGAAATTTCGTCCAACCTTCTTGCAGGGTTCGGCCATCCATATGATGGATCTCCCGTCCCTTCAGTGCAGAAGCTGAGTACAGGGCTATGGCTCATACTACATGTGAACTAGTATGGTTGAAGAATTTATTACAAGAGATGGGGTTCTCAATTGACAGACCCATGAGGTTATACTGTGATAATCAAGTTGTTGTACACATATCTTCTGATCCAGTCTTCCATGAGAGAACAAAGCATATTGAAGTCAATTTCCACTTTGTAAGAGAAAAAGTGATTAGTGGAGTGATAACTACATCTCATGTGAGTTCAGGAAGCTAGTGGGCAGATCTATTTACAAAGGGGCTGTCTCGGGGCAGAGTAAATTACATATGTGACAAGCTGGGACTATATGACATATATTCTCTAGCTTGAGGGGGAGTGTTAGAGTTGACAGTACAGGGGTATTTTGGTCTTTTGTCTATCTAGTTAAAAGTGAATGGTCTATTTTATTCAAGTTTAAGTTATGTGTCCCACCTCTAGTAAGGGACAATAATGTCTTTTGTAATTCAGCTTATTCACTATAAGTTTAAGTTAAGTCGAGTGTCCCACCTCTAGTAAGGTTCACCTCTCCTGGCCGAACCCTTCTTCTCCTCTTCATACTTCGAACCTAGAACTAAATAGGATTAATCTACCTATTCACAAAGCCAAACAATGACCCCTTGAATGCAAATTTTGTAGATGACCCACAAATTTCAATTACAATGTAATCATATAGGCCTTATAGTTTTCATACTTTGGATGTTTTAAATACTGGGATTAATTCCTAGTCAAGATGAGTGGCACTGCCATAGCATGAAGAGGAGAACAAAAACATGCTTTTCTCTTTTCTCTCTAAGACAACAACTGTAAGTATGAAATGATACAAAGCAAACATCCTGAAATTCAAGTAAATACAGGTGGAAGAAAAAAGTAATAAACGGAAAAAGCAAGATTAAGCTCAAGCTATTTATGCAAGACGTTGCAATCATAGCTAAATGCATAAGGTACAAGATCAAGCACTAACCTTGCACAAGTATTTTTTTCGAAGTTTAATGGCTGTATGTATGCATCTCTTAACATTGATCTTCAACATCTTATCATTGAAAATCTGCAAGATCGTTAAGAGGAGTAAAAACATGCATTTATCTAAAGTATACACATAAAACTACAATATATGTGGAAGAAATAAATATTTGTCAAACACAAAAATTTTATGGCACCAATAGAGAAATACAAAAGGAGAAGCAAGTAAAATAACAAATTGAACCCCTAAATTAACAAACAGAATATCGTAGAGAGACAATACATGCACCATGTAGATTCTCATAAGAAGAGGAGAAGAGCTATGCCGAGATGCACAAGGGCAAAACTTCTATTGACAGTATGGGAGAGAGGAAAGCAAGAATTTTAAAGGAACAAAGGAGGCTATAATTGATTGTATCACAATTAAAGAGGTTCAGTGGGTTAAATTTTTGAAGGCATTCTCTCCTTTCTCAACCAATGGCATTGTTAGGAAGTGGAGGGAAATGACAAGATCATCAACAAAGAAATATGTAATCAAGGTTCAAAGTATCGAAAATGCCAAGTGTATCAAAAAGACAATTTTAAGAGATGTATCGGGATATGCCTCGGATACACATGTATCAGAGAAAAATTAAGAAGCACATGGAAACACTATAAACATTTTAATAAATCATAAAAATACATCAATAACACTATATAAGGCCTTAGTGAGGTATACGTACATTAAATTAATATATTTTAATGGGTTTTATGAAGAAATACATCATGGTCAAGTATCATTTCCATTAAAAAAACCTATTCTTAATTATAATTCTTAGGTTTTACGGGATGGGAAAAGCCCAACTATCCTATCCAACCATAAAACATGCACGGACACAACTTCTAAGTGAAAATATAATTAATAATTATTTCTTATTTAAATAGTTACTATCTATTTCTTTTAATTTCAAAAATTCCAAAAAATAAAAAAATAAATAAACATTGTACAATATATTCAAAAAAATATTGACGAAGAAATTTTAATTGCTTTGTAGATATGATAAATCATCTATAGATCTACAATATATTCTTAATCCTTATGATTAGGTCATAAAGATATAATTAGTTATTATTATTATTTTTAATTCTCAAAAAATAAAAAATAATTATTGAATAAGAAATTTCAATTGATCTATGGATATGATAGATCATCCATAGATCTAAAACATATTAAGTCTTTATAGGTAGATAAAAGAAATACATTTTTCATTTTTATTGTTATTTTGTATTTTCCCAAATTTCTTCATAAAATTTTCATAGATCTACTCATAACACAAAAAAACTGTGATTTTCAACAGAAAAAAATGTAGGCCAAGATAGATTTAAACATTTGCAAGCATTCAAGCAAAAGAAAACAAGAAACCAAAAGATATTATGAGAAAAAGTGAAAAAAATGACCTATTTTCGTAATATTTTCCATATTTGAAAAATCTTCAAAAACATTGATGATTCATGCTTGTTCGGGGAAAGAAGGTGCTTTCCCCCTATTTTTTATTTTTTATTTTTTTCATGTATCTTTTTCACACCATATCAACCGATATGCTATCGATATGCCCAATACATGGCCGATATGGGCCGATACGATGGAAAAAAGATGATACCACCTATTTCCTTTGTATCCTATATTGATCCTTCAAAGATATGATACAATATGGCCAATATCGAGCATGTCCTGTCAATAATTTAAACCTTGTATGTAATTATAAAGAAGTTGGTTACCACCAAATAGGGGCTTTATTAAACTTAACTTTGACAACAGTAGTTTGGGGAACCTGGGGCCACTAGTTGTGGGAGGAGCTTTTAAAGATGAAGGAAATGTAATTTATTTACTCTTTGGGCCTTCTGGTGTGAGGGACTAATGGCTGAAGGCAGCTTTCGAAGGAGTGCAGTGGACATGTGACACGAATATAAGAAAATTACTATTTTAAGGGGATTCTAAGGTGGTAATTACTTGGATGATGAACTATGAAAATGTTGAGTCAGCATATAGAAATGAACTCAAGAAACTTAGATGGCTGAGTAGAAGTATGAAAGTGAAAGTTCAGTGGGTTCCAAGAACAGCTAAAAGCATGGCTGATGCACTAGCCAAACAAGGGGTAACTAGAAACCAGTTCTTTTGGGCTCAATAGTAAAATTAACAAGTATAGGGAGAGATAGTAGTTACTATGCACTCTAAAAGGTGTATGTATGCTGTGTGCACATTTTTTCTTTATAATTGATAATGTGGAAATCTGTTGCTTACTTATCCAAAAAAGAACTTGTTAACCAAAGAGTTGGACGATGCAGGAGCAAACAAGTTTCTCACAAAGAGATCAGTCCAGAAGGTATGGGGTCCCTCATAATGGATTGAATGGATATGGATTTGATAATAATCATTCTTATGGGTCTAAAATAAATGGCAATCAATTTTTTTTTATACCATTTTGTAGAGAAGATGGGCCGAATGGCCCATAGGTTGTTTATTTTTTCTTGTTATTTATGTTTCTTTTCAGTAATGGGCCTTATTCTGGGCCCATCCTGTCAATATTAAGTTCCTTGTAAATTCTTGCCCAACTAAGGGCCTCCTTGTAATTATTCAAATATATCTAAATAAAATAGTGTTAGGGTGCTGAGAGAGTGTAAGTTCGAAACTCTCTTCTCAGACCCTTATTGCCGAACTCTCTGCTCTCCTCTCTTCAGTTTTCTTCATGGTATCAGAGCATACCTGAACTTCAATATCCTAGGGCTGGAAGCTTAACTCGTGTTGCCTGATTCTTGGAGGTCATTGGAAGTGCCCAAGACCCGAATCTCTTGGAGAAGTGGTTCGGTGGCCAGGAAGAATCAGAGAAAAGAAAAAAGGGGAAGGGGAACAGCTCGGTTCTGGTTTGAAGCTCGAAACTGTAAGTTGTGCTCAGATTTCTGGGTTCAGTTTTCTTCTAGTTGTGCTGTATTGCTTTCGAATGTGTTTGGACTGTTGAAGTGTCCGAAAAATCTGGTTGTTCTGTACTACCTTCGGCTGCCATTGAATCTGGTTTAACCCAGAAATTTCTGGGCTGTTTTTCACTCCTTCTTGGACTGTTAAAACTGCCAAAACATCCTTGTAACAAGGCTGTGGATTGTTACTTATACTTGGCTGTTTTCGGGGGGCTATACGAATTGTTCTTGAGGCCTGTTTTTTTCTTTTTGACAGTGGGGTTGTCTCTATTGCCCACACTGTGTTTGTAAAAAGGGCTATTTCAGCAATACCAAGTGGTATTTACTTTGAAGTCCAGATTTGAAAAAGGTACTTCGGCTGAGTGCCTAGAAGTTTCTGTTTACTTCTTGAAGGCTGAACTCAGTGTATTGCCTTCTTGTGGTCGGCTGAACTCTGTTATTGCTTGTCCTTATTCAGTATACTTGTAGAAGTCATCTGAAATCATATTTGGAGTGTTTACATGATGTACTCCTCAGAGTTTGAAAACAAAAGTGGTGCTGAATATGGACTGGTTCAGGGGACTCCAAGTGATTCCTTATTGACTGTGACCACAGTTAAACTAGATGGAACTAATTATCTGGCATGGTCACAATCAGTAAAGATTCATGTATGTAGTAGAAGAAAGTGGGGGTTCATTTCCGGGAGTAAGAAGGCTCCCCCAGAAGATGATCCATCCTACGAGAAGTGGATGCAAGAAAATTACACTGTCATTGGGTGGCTTGTGAACTCAATGCAACCACAAATCAGTCAACACTACCTATGGATGAATTCAGCAAAAGAAATTTGGGACAGTGTTGCAGAAACCTATTCCCAAAAACTCAATGTGGCTCGGGCATATAAATTGAGAAGTGATGTAAAGAATTTAAGGCAAGGGGAGAAACCTCTTGCTGTAAATTTCTCAACCCTGAAGTCCCTATGGCAAGAGATTGACCTAATAGAAGTTGTAACTTGGGACACCACCAATGATGCAGAGACCTACAGAAAATTGGTTGAAAGGAACAGGGTATTTGAGTTCTTAACTGGACTAAACCTAGAATATGATATCACAAAACAGAATATTCTTTCCAAGGAGTGTGTCTCTTTGTCACAAGCTTATGCATTGGTGAGTAGTGAAGAGAGCAGAAGGGCTGTCCAGGTTCAAGGGGCTGATATTAATGATCACTTTGCCAACATGGGGATTAAACCTAAAGGGAATGCTGGAACTCCTGGTGGCACAGGAAAGAAAGAAGTTATATGTAAGTACTGCAAGAAGCCGAAGCACACCAAAGACAAGTGTTGGAAATTACATCCTAATCTTGTTCCCATTCGGTTTCAGAAAAAACAAGATAGTAAAAGATCAGGAAGTGCAAATGTAGCTGCCGGGCCAGATAGTGAAGAGATGTCTGCTTCTGCACAGTTGGCAGCCATGAGAGCAGAATATGAAAAGTTCGGGAAGATGATCAGTCAACTGAGTGATGTGACCTCTCCTTCCAACCCTTTAGGAAATTCTACTACTTCAGCATTTTCTCATTCAGGTATAAGGGCTTCTGCCAATCATGCTACCACTTCAGGTAATCTCAAGATCCCTTGGATTATTGACTCAGGTGCTTCTGACCATATGACCAATCTGTCTACCTTGTTTGTGTCATATGACTTACTTCCTGGACGTGATAAAATCACTTTAGCTGATGGTTCACTTGCCCCTATCTCTGGTAAGGGAACCATCAAGGCTACGGATTCCTTGTTTCTACCTTCTGCCCTCCATGTACCTAAACTAAATACAAATCTGTAGTCTGTGAGTAGTTTAACCAAGTCACTAAACTGTTGTGTAACCTTTTTTCCTGCCTACTGTGTTTTTCAGGATCTGGAGTCTCAGAAGGTGATTGGGAGTGGCCATGAGGTGAACGGAATATTCCTGCTTGATACTCCGGGACAATGCACTGATCATCTTGGGAATGTTGCTCTCGGATCTGTCTCTTCAGAGTCTGTTAGTCGGATTATGTTGTGTCATTGTCGTTTTGGTCATCTGTCTTTTTCTGCCTTGAGTCATCTATTCCCTGAACTGTTTAAGGGAATTAGTTTGTCCAGTCTTCATTGTGAGTCTTGTGAATTGTCAAAGCATTGTAGAAACAGTTATCCTTTGAGCAATAAAAGATCTTTTGTTCCTTTTAATATTGTGCATTCTGATGTGTGGGGGCCTTACCACTTACCCTCCATGGGTGGCTACAAATATTTTATCCTGTTTATTGATGACTTTTCTCGGTTCACTTGGATATTCCTGATGAAATCCCGTGATGAAGTTCCAAGACTTGTAAAACAATTCCATGAATTTGTTCTAACCCAATTTGATACCAGGGTTAAAATCTTCCGATCGGACAATGCAAAAGAATACTTTGAAAAAACCTATCCTGCTATCTTTCTGACATGGGGGTTATTCATCAAAGCTCATGTGCTAGGACCCCAGAACAGAATGGGGTTGCTGAGAGGAAAAATAGGCATATTGTTGAAGTTGCAAGAAGTATCTTATTTGCCTCACATGTTCCTACCAGGTTTTGGGGTGATGCTGTTCTTACTGCTACCTACCTTATAAACCATATGCCATCCAGGGTTTTGGGGTTTAAGTCTGAAAGCTAAATTACTGTAGCCGAAGTAGCAGAAAAGAGAAGAAGAAGAAGAAGAAGAGATGCGGGAATGTCGAACTCATCTACTCAGTCGACAGTACTATTATTTATATTATGGTGTAGTACAATGATACAGGAAGTTACTAGAATGCCCCTGATTAGTGATGGGACACCCAGACAACTTAAAACATTAAACAGGATTAGGCCCATTAACAAAGGCCCAGTACAGGACAACTTAAACTTAAGTATAGGCTAATAAGAACTCTTATCAGCCGAATACTCATACATACAAAGACTTCAATCCAACACTCCCCCTCAACCTAAGCATGGATATCAATCATGTTTAGCTTGCCAAGCATGTCCCTAAACTTTGCTGCTGCCAGCCCTTTAGTCAGTACATCCGCAATTTGCATCACAGATGGAGTATAAGGCACACAGAGTTCACCCGAGACAATTCTTTCTCTAACAAAGTGCCGATCAATCTCAATATGTTTTGTCCTGTCATGCTGCACGGGATTGTTGGCAATGTTGATGGCAGCTTTATTGTCACAATACAGCCTGAGAGGACCTTCAGCCTTAATGCCAAGTTCATTAAGAAGAGTTCTGAGCCATAAGAGTTCAGCAACCCCATGGGCCATAGCTCGATACTCTGCTACTGCACTTGATCTAGCCACTACATTCTGCTTCTTACTGCACCATGTGACCAGGTTTCCTCCCACAAATGTACAGTAACCCGAGGTTGACTTCCTGTCTCCAATAGACCCAACCCAATCTGCATCAGTGTAGGCTTCAATTTCAATTCTATTGTTTTTCCTGAAGAGAATTCCCTTCCCTGGGCAAGTCTTCAAGTACTTGAGAATCCTTTCAACTGCTTTCATATAAGGAATCTTTGGAGAGTGCATAAATTGACTGACAACATGCACAGCATAAGCAATATCTGGCCGAGTGAGGGATAAGTATATCAGCTTCCCTACCAATTTTTGGTATCTCTCTTTATCATAGTAGTCCTCCCCTACTGATTCCTGCAGGCCATGGTTCTGTTTCATTGGAGTATCTGTTGGCCTGCACCCCATCATGCCTGTTTCCTCTAGGAGGTCAAGAACATACTTCCACTGACATATGTAGATTCCCTCTCTTGACCTGGCAACTTCAATCCCAAGAAAATATCTCAAATGACCCAAGTCTTTGATCTCAAATTCAGAAGCTAGAAACTCCTTCAGTCTTTTTATCTCTTCCAAGTCATTCCCGGTAATTACCATATCATCCACATAAACAATGAGTGCAGTAAGTTTGCTATCCTGTCTCCTTATGAACAAGGTATGGTCTGCACCACTCTGAGTGTACCCCACTTTCTTCATGGCCCCACAGAGCCTCTCAAACCATGCACGGGGAGATTGCTTCAACCCATATAATGCTTTCCTCAGTTTGCACACCTTTCTACTAAAGTCATAGCCTGGTGGAGGTTCCATAAATACCTCTTCATGAAGGTCACCATTTAAGAAGGCATTCTTCACATCCAGTTGATCAAGTTCCCATGAAAAATTTGCTGCTAGTGACAATAGAACCCGAATTGTGTTGAGCTTTGCTACCGGGGCAAAGGTTTCTTTGTAGTCAATCCCTTCTTTCTGAGTAAACCCCTTTGCCACAAGTCTGGCCTTGTACCTTTCAATGGACCCGTCTTCCCTGTGCTTTACAGTAAACACCCACTTGCACCCAACAGTGGTCTTCCCCTCTGGCAGATCCACTAATTCCCAAGTTCTTGCTTTCATTAGGGCTTTCATCTCTTCATTCATAGCTTCTTTCCACCTTGGATCAGACACAGCCTCTGAGTACCTAGAAGGAACACGCACAGAGGAAAGAGCAGACACAAAGGAGTGATAGGCAGGAGATAAATGTGAGTAAGAAACAAAATCAGCAATGGGGTGCCGGGTGGTGCAAGAGCGGATAGGCTTACGGAGAGCAATAGGAAGATCCAAATCAGAAGTATGAGAGTTGAAATTACCTTGGATTGTAGAGACAGATTGATCTGAGTCCAACTGGTTGCTGTCATGAGGTTGAGGACCCCTTTTTCTTCTGTTGTATGTAAGTATCTCTTTTTGTTGCCTACTGGAGCCTTCAAGAACATCTGCAGCATCAGGAGAGGTAACCGGCACAGTGGGAGCCTCACTGGGTTGACCCAGAATGTCACAACAAGGAGTAGGAGGAGAGGATGGAAGACCCGAGGCAGATAGGGGAACAAAAAAGGAGGGAGAATGAGAATCCTCTTCCATCCCACTAGTCTCCCCCTGAAGAGGATTCTGAGAAGACTGAAAATAGGGTTGAGACTCAAAGAACACCACATCTTTGGTGACATACTTTCTCTTGGAGACAGGGTCATAACACTTGTAACCCTTTTGTGTAGGAGAGTACCCCAAAAATATTCCCTTTGTAGCCTTGGGATCTAGCTTAGTCTTCTTTGGATCCTTCACATGTATGAAACATATACAGCCAAAGACCCGAGGAGGAAGGGGAAAGTCTGGAAGAGTGGGGCACAAAACAGAGAAAGGGGTTTTCATACCCAACACCTTAGATGGCATCCGGTTTATCAGATATGATGCAGAAAGTACAGCTTGAGACCAGTATTGCTTGGGGACTTTGTGTTGGAATAGTAAGGCTCGAGCTGTCTCCAATAGATGTCTATTCTTGCGCTCAGCAACTCCATTCTGCTGAGGAGTATAAGCACAGGATGACTGATGTAGTATGCCAGCATCTTCCAGGAATAAGTTCAAGGATTTTTCAAAGTATTCAGCAGCATTGTCTGACCTGAATTGCTTAATCTTCTTATTAAACAGTGTTTCAATCATCTTGCAAAATTCCATGGTTATCCGTGGTACTTCATCCCGTCCTTTTAACAGGTAGATCCATGTACAACGAGAGTAGTGGTCAATAAAACTGATAAAGTACCGGAAGCCATCAAAGGAAACAATGGGTGAAGGGCCCCAGACATCAGAATGAACCAAATCAAAAGGAGCACAAATTTCATTGCTGGAAATTGGATACACAGCTCTACATTGTTTTGACATTTGACATACTTCACAGGTTAGACTCTGACTTGGAATGCCCTTAAACAATTCGGGAAACAACATTTCTAATGAGGAGAAAGACACATGACCTAGCCTAGCATGCCAAAGATGCAGCGTAGCTATTGACTCCACACTTTCCGGATTACTAGCAGCAGATGCTTGTAAGGCTGAGCCGATGTCTGCATCAAGGTAGTAGAGGCCTCCACACTCATGACCGCACCCAATCATTCTCCTTGTCAATCTGTCCTGGAAGACACAATGAGTAGGAAAAAAGGTTATACTACAGTTCAAATTTTTGGTAAGTTTTGAAACAGACAAGAGATTTGAGGTAAGACTGGGAACATGTAAAACTGATTTAAGAGAGAGGTCCTTGCTTAGGTCAACAATTCCCTTTCCAGAGATAGTGGAGAAAGACCCGTCAGCAACTCTCATCTTATCCTGACCAGACAACAAATGATATGAAGAGAATAGGGAAGACATATGTGTCATATGGTCAGTAGCACCGGAATCAATAACCCAAGAAGTAGAGTCAATAGAGCCAATGGCACTGAAGGCAGAGGCTGTACCTGATCTAGCAAGAGATGTAGAAGCAAAAGAATTATTTCTTAGACGGGCTAATGCCCTACTAAGGATCTCAACCTCACTAGCAGTGAAGCCCAATGTACCAGTTCCAGAGGAATCAACAACCTGTCCCATAGGAGAAGAAGACACTGTTGGTGTATTTTGTGAGTTGTCATCATTGTTGTTGGTGACAAAATTCCCACTTGCCGCAGGCCTGTTATCTCTAGAAGAAACATCTCTGGGTATTGAAGACATCTTGACTGCAGCCACTGTGTAGGTGACACTGATTAAGACTAGCCGAAGCAGTTCTGAAGGTTCTGAACCAGTTCTGGAGCAGATCTGATTAGCTGAAATGATCACAGCAGGTTCTGACAGCACTCGACACAGTTTCAGACTTGCCGAGACTGTCACAGTTCTGAAACAGTTCAGTTACAACAGCAAGCAAGGAGTTCTGGGCTGGTAACCGACCTGAAGCTAAGGGTTCTCAACTATTGTGCTATGCAGACTCCACTTGAACTTTGACTACTGCAACTGTAAAGAGAGTGCCCTTCCTTGCGGCCAATACTAGGACTGCTGACATCAGTCCTCAACTAGGGTTCACAGTGCTGAACAATCTGGAGCTGGCAGCTCCCTAGGTAATCTCACAGCAGTGGTGAGGGGTTTCGGACTGATAACCACCCTGAACTTGGAGCTGTTTGCCACATTGCTATGATGGTAGAAGTGTTCACAGTGCTGGTAGAACACTAGATAGACTTCACTTGGGCTGAACCAAAAAAACTGCAACAGTTCGGGTACAGTAGTGAGTGAACAGTTCGAGGCTGCAACAGTAGCAAGTGAACAGTGGGCTCTGTAGAAGAAGCTAAGTCTGTGCGAGTCTTGCTGGAGCACCGAAGCTGTAACTGTAGAAGTAGCTAAGCCCCTTTCGGCTAGTGCTAGGACTGCTGAAATCAGTCCTCAACTAGGTCTGTCCTACACAGACCTCTCTTAGTAGCCAAATAGCTACTATTTGCTGGAAATAACCTAGTAGGACATCTACTTCTGGGTCTTACTTCCCTTGAGTCCTACAACCAAGAGAAACCCTAGGTTCGAACTTGCTTTACTCTCTTACAGCCCTAGGTCTTCACTACAGCAACCCAGAAAAGGAAGAGAGAAGATGAAAAGACAGCAAGAGAAGAGAGTGTGTGCCGGCTGAAACCAGGAAGAAGCTAATGCTCTGATACCATGAAAGCTAAATTACTGTAGCCGAAGTAGCAGAAAAGAGAAGAAGAAGAAGAAGAGATGCAGGAATGTCGAACTCATCTGCTCAGTCGACAGTACTATTATTTATATTATGGTGTAGTACAATGATACAGGAAGTTACTAGAATGCCCCTGATTAGTGATGGGACACCCAGACAACTTAAAACATTAAACAGGATTAGGCCCATTAACAAAAGCCCAGTACGGGACAACTTAAACTTAAGTTTAGGCTAATAAGAACTCTTATCAGCCGAATACTCATACATACAAAGACTTCAATCCAACAGTCATCTTTGCAACCAAAGCAAAGGTATCCTCATAGTCGATCCCATACTCTTGTTTGTACCCTTGTGCGACTAAGCGAGCTTTGTATCTATCAAGACTACCATCTGATTTCAGTTTGACGGAATATACCCACATACTCCCAATGATTGAAGCATCTGAGGGTGCAGGAACAAGATCCCAAGTATCATTTTCTGTGAGGGCCTGAATTTCAGCATCCATAGCTGCTTTCCAGTACAGAACTGCCATAGACTTCTGATGAGTCTTTGGAATATCCGTAGATGCTAAGACAATAGAAAAGGACCTATGGTTGGTAGACAAACCATAGCAATCAAGAGGTTTAGAGACATGAGAGGAACGACAAAGACGTGGAGGGGATGAAATTATCACAGAAGGAGAAGGCTCTAGAGTATTACTTACAATATCAAGAGGAGGAGAGGAGCCATGAGCTAGTGTTGAAGGGGAGGGGGGGAAGAGATGCTGAACCAGCCATTCGCTTCCGTACATATTGGCAAAGAGACTCTAAGAGGGAAGAGGTGGAGTTCATAGTACCTATGGATTCAAAAGAATGCAAAACAGAAATAGAAGGAGCAGGCAATTTAACAATGTGAGCAAAGAAAGAAACATTCTCAAGGAATACAAAATTTCTGGAAACATTCTCAAGAAATAGGATTGCTCTAAACCTCTTTCACTGGGAAGTTGAACCACATACCATTAGACTAAATAAGATTACTAAAGAAAGAAGCACAAGAGAAGAAACCCAAGGGGGAAGTAGACCAAACCTTATCATCCTCTATGTGTCGATCCAAGAAGACTGAATTAAGAATGGCCAATAACCTAAGAAGGGAATCACATTCATTTGTTGTAAAATGAGGTATGTTGCTTCATTTGCTTGAGACACAAATAGGGGAGTATTGATGCATGGGAGCCCCCACTTCAAAATGCAAGTGCATGGGAGTGCAAGTGGTCCCCACTTTGCATGGGAGGAAACTGGTGCAAATCATAGTGTCAAATAAATGAGTGCAAACTAAATTGGGTGCTAATTCTACACCCTGGTTGAATTTGCATGCAAATAAATGAAGACTGTTTTGAAATGGTAAAAAACTGATCTTCTTTCATTCCATTGCCAATCGGCTTATTTATACAGTAAGCTGTTGCAATAAATAGAAAACATCTTCCTAAATCAATTCCTATAATTAAGGGACTAACTATTTTAATCCCCATATTTAAGGGATTATACTTTTCCACAATCCTAGGAATACATATTCACACAATTCTATTTTTACACAACTACCAAATATAGATGCTAACTACCAAATATGCATCTACACCAGTAACCCCACGTTTTCCAACACTCCCCCTCAAGGGTGAATAGAGATCCTCCATTCCCAGCTTGGCTACTGTTAGAATGCTCGAGTCAGGGGTATTTTGGTCATTCTGGTTTATCTTCTTGAAAGTGAAAGGTCTATTGTATCTGAGTTTAAGTTATGTGTCCCATCTTCTATGAGGGACAAAATTGTCTTTCTTGTAACTCTAAGTTTTATGAATAAAATTCAAGTGGGTCGGCTAGGAGAGTGATTTTTCACATTCTCTCTTCTAGTATGGCCGAATAATCTTCTTCTCTCCTTCTTTCTCTTTTCTTTCTTCTTTCTTCTTTCTTCTTTTCTACTTTGACCTAGAATCAACAAGGGTTTATTCACATGGTATCAGAGCATTAAGGTCTCGTGTTTTCTTGCTGCTGTCTTCTTCCTGGGTTCGCCGCCAGCTTCACAGTAGGTTTCATCATCCTACAGCTGACCTGATTGGAGACTCGATAAAAGGCTGAAAAGGAGTTGCCGTTTTGAGGGCCTGGAGGTGAGAATGCCTCTGACCGGTGCTGTGGTGGTCGTTGAAGTGGTATACTAGACCCTCTATTCAGTGTATGAAGAGGGCTGGACGTATACAGGTATGGACACTGCTGTCGTGTGTTCAGAAATGGACTGTGAATGCTAATTTTTGTGCTTCAAAAGTTAGTTGTTGTAGTGCTGGGTGAGACTGATACACATATCAGTCATGTTCCTTTGTTTTCTTGCTCGCATGTGTGCTGAAAGAAGAGTAGTAGACTGCTGATGTCCACGACAGCAGTGGTGTGGTGATGGTTATGTTGTGGTGGCTGACATATCTATGATTCTAAATGCTTAAAAGTGAACCCCTAGACCTTGTGTGTGTATTCAGTTCTGCCGTATGAAGAACAAGTGTCTCATGAAATGACTGAGTAATTTCAGCCGTGGTGTGTTGATGCTAAATAGTTCTGCGGTGTGCAGTCCAAGTGTTTGATGTGTTGACTGAATGATTTCAGCTTTAGAGTGTAGTGTGTAATGTGCAGTTGAAGAAGGTGGAGTTGGTGGTATCATAAGTGAGATAAGTCTTGTGAAGAGTGTGAGATTGTGGTGTATATTCAAAGGTGAAATAATTGAGATGGCTTCATCTGTAGATGGGAATGACAACAAAACCGGCATCATGTTTTCTACAGATTATCTAAGTGTTCAAATGACATCCATCAAGTCGAATGGTGAGAACTATGTACCATGGGAAAAATCTGTGGAGGTGTTCTTGAAGGCCAAGAGGAAAGTAAAACATGTGAGGGAGGAGAAACCTCCCTCTAATTCCCCTGGGTTCAGTGATTGGGAACAAGATGATGCACAGATAATGACATGGCTTTGGAACAGCATGGAACCAAAGATTAGTGTGAACTTCATGTTCCTAGATACAGCCAAAGAGATCTGGGATCATGCTAAAAAGTTGTACTCTGGACAAGACAACACAACTAGGGTATATCAGTTATACCAAGAGTACTTCAATTTGAAGCAAAGAAGTCAAAGCTTAGAAGAGTATTATGCAAGTTTGAGAAACACCCGCAATGAGCTAAATATGTATCACCCTCTAACATCAGATGTCCAGATCCAACAACAGCAACGTGAATAGCTTGATGTGACTAGGTTTCTTGTGGGCTTGAAAGCTGAGTATGAGCCTGTCAGAGCACAGATATTGGGGGGATCAGCTCTCCCCTCACTTGAAGAAGTTTTTGCCCGTCTTAAGAGGACATCCATTGAGCCGGTGGAACATTCTTCCTTCTCTGATAGATTTGGTTTGGTTGTGACTAAAGGGAGTGGTCGTGGAAGTCGAAGTGGTGGTGGCAGCAGTGGCCCTCCAAGCAACCGTGGTGGATACATGTTTAACCGAGCTAGTGGCCGGACTGGAGGCCGAGAGTCAGGGGGAGGCCGTGGAAAAGGAAGGAGTAATGCTCAGAGAAAATGTACACATTGTGGCTTAGAGGGGCACACAGTTAATTTCTGCTATGATTTGCGTGGTCCACCCAACACTTGGGCTAACCATGCTACATCTAAGGGTAGTAGCACAATTACTGAAAGCCAGCAAACTGCCCCAACCCCCTCCACACCCGCTTGTGCTTTCGTGCAGGAAATGGTGAGTATACCACGGGCAGTATATGAGCAGTTCCTTCAAACATCTCAGTAGAACACAGCTACACTTGCCCATTCAGGTATGACTTGCTTAGCTTCCAAAGCCTCACCCTGGATCAATGATTACGGAGCCTCGGACCATATGTCTGGGACTCTTGACGTATTTTCTTCCCTTTCTCGCTCCTCCACATCTCAGACAGTTACACTTACTAATGGTTCTACATCTCCTCCTCCTTGTCTTTAGCATCTGTTTTATATGTTCCTAAGTTCCCTTTTAACCTTATGTCTGTTAGCAGATTAACCAAGTCCCTTAATTGTTCTGTAACCTTCTATCCTTCTTCTTGTGTGTTTCAGGATCTCAAGACGGGGAAGAAGATTGGTGGACGGCATGAAGCAGGTGGTTTGTATTACTTTGATGGTGGTGGCCCCCCAGTGGCTTTTCAGTCGTCTCTTACTCCTCTCCAATGGCACTGCAGACTTGGTCATCCCTCTCTCAAGGCTTTGAAGCTGCTAGTTCGTTCCTTGAGTCATCTTTCATCATTAGATTGTGAGTCATGTCAGTTGGGAAAACATCATCGAGTCTCATTTAGTCCAAGAATTGATAGTTGTGTCTCAAGTCCTTTTGCTTTAGTTCATTATGATGTATGGGCTCCAGTTAAAGTGGTGCCATACAATGGGTTTAAGTATTTTGTACTCTTTGTTGATGACTTTTCAAGGATGACATGGATCTATCTTATGAAAGACCGTAGTGAATTGTTCTCTATTTTTTAGAAATTTCATGCTGAAATACGCACTCGATTTGCTGTTCATATGAAAATACTTTGCTCCGATAATGCCAAAGAATACATCTCCTCACCATTTCAGCAATACCTAGAACATCATGGAATAATTCATCAAACTTCTTGTGCCTACACCCCGCAACAAAACGGTGTAGCTGAATGGAAAAATAAATATCTTCTTGAAACTGCTCAGTCCTTGATGATCTATATGCATGTCCCAAAGCATTTTTGGAGTGATGCTGTTCTTACATCCTGTTTTTTGATAAATCGGATGCCCATGTCAATCCTTGGAAGCCAATCCCCTTTCTCCGTGTTGTTTCCCACTTTGTCTCCATTTCCTCTCACCCCAAGAGTCTTTGGATGTGTTTGTTTTGTTCAACACTTGGGGCCTGGAGTAGACAAGCTAGATGCTTGAGCTACGAAGTGTATTTTTCTTGGCTACTTGAGGACTCAGAAAGGGTATAAGTGTTATAACCCAAAATTTCATAAATCGTTTGTGTGCTCTGATGTCACCTTCTTTCAATCAGTTCCATTTTTCTCAGATGCCGGGGTCTCTTCTTCTTCCTCTGTGGTTCCTCTTCCTGTACCGGTTGTGGACCCTCTTCCCGTAGCTCCCATTCCTACTGTAGATGCACATCATATGCCTGTTACTACAGAGAGGCCGCCAATTACTCAAGTGTATACCCGCAAAAGTGCTTCGGCCCCTCCTCCACTTTAGCACCTGTCGACAGATCCTGCTACTACTCCTCCCTCCGATCTTGATCTCCCTATTGCTTTGCGGAAAGGTAAACGTACTTGTACTTCTCATCCCATTTCAAACTATGTTTCCACTGCTCACCTTTCTGCTTCTCATTGCAAGTATGTATCATTACTCTCATCGGTTCCCATTCCCAAGACTATACAGGAAGCCCTTACCTCCCAAGGGTGGCGGCAAGCCATGGAAGAAGAACTCTCTGATGGCAGTGTGGAACGATTGAAGGCACGGCTAGTGGCCAAGGGCTATTCTCAGTTATATGGTGTGGACTATATGGAGACATTCTCTCCTGTGGCTAAAATTGGTTCAGTTCGGGTGTTGATCTCATTAGCTGCTATGTATGATTGGCCTCTCGTACAACTTGACATAAAAAATGCCTTCCTACATGGTGATCTTTTTGAGGAGGTGCATTAGGAGCAACCACCAGGGTTTGTTGTTCAGGGGGAGGCTGGTAAGGTGTGCAGGCTCAAAAAGGCAATCTATGGACTAAAACAATCTCCACGTGCTTGGTTTGGCAGGTTCAGTGAAGTGGTGAAGGCCTTTGGGATGAAACAGTGTCAGGTTGATCATCCTGTGTTCAGCTATAACTCAAAGGATGGGAAAATCTTGCTAGTCGTGTATGTGGATGATATTGTCATAATTGAAAGTGACAGCAATGGAATTGACAGGCTGAAAAAATTCTTACAGGACCACTTCAATACGAAAGATCTGGGGAAGCTAAAGTATTTCCTAGGAATAGAGGTTGCGAGGTCAAAACAGGGGATCAACCTATGTCAGAGAAAATATGTTCTTGATCTACTTGAAGAAACAGGGTTGTTAGGTGCTAAACCAGCAGACTCCTATGGAACTCAATGCCAAGTTAAGTGTGGATGCAGGTGAAGAGTTTGATGATCCTGGAAGATACAGAAGGTTGGTGGGAAAGTTGAACTACCTGACCATTACCTGTCCAGATATATCATTTGCTATGAATGTGGTGAGTCAGTTTATGCAACATCCCCGGGTTCCTCATTGGGAAGCTGTTTTGAGAATTGTTAGGTACCTAAAGGGTGCTCCAGGTCGTGGTTTGTTATACCAAAAGGGAGGAACTGTTGAGATAGTGCAGAAGTAGAGTACAGGGCTATGGCCCATACCACATGTGAACTAGTATGGCTGAAGAACTTACTACAGGAGATGGGATTCTCAATTGACAAACCCATGAAACTATATGTGATAACCAAGCTGCTGTTCACATCTCATCCAGTCCCGTCTTCCATGAAAGAACTAAACATATTGAGGTGGATTGTCACTTTGTGAGAGAGAAAGTGATAAGTGGGGTAATAACTACATCTCATGTGAGCTCAGGAAATCAGTGGGCAGATCTCTTCACAAAGGGATTGTCTCAGGGAAGAATAGATTACATTTGTAACAAGCTGGGACTATATGATATATACTCTCCAGCTTGAGGGGGAGTGCTAGAATGCTTGAGTCAGGGGTATTTTGGTCATTCTGGTTTATCTTCTTGAAAGTGAAAGGTCTATTGTATCTGAGTTTAAGTTATGTGTCCCATCTTCTATGAGGGACAAAATTGTCTTTCTTGTAACTCTAAGTTTTATGAATAAAATTCAAGTGGGTCGGCTAGGAGAGTGGTTTTTCACATTCTCTCTTCTGGTCTGGCCGAATACTCTTCTTCTCTCCTTCTTCTTTCTCTTTTCTTTCTTCTTTCTTCTTCTCTACTTTGACCTAGAATCAACTAGGGTTTATTCACAACTACAATTCTACAAAAGTTTGTACTATTGAGCCCTTTAGTAAGTACATCGGCCAGTTGTCCTTTTGTAGATACATAGGGAGTGCAAATCAACTTGTTGTCTAGTTTCTCTTTTATAAAGTGTCGATCAATTTCGATGTGCTTCATCCTGTCATGTTAAACAAGATTGTGAGCAATATTGATGGCTGACTTGTTGTCACAATATAGTTTCATAGGCTCTTCTCGTGGAATCTTCAAGTCTTCTAAAATTATCTTCAACCAGAGTAATTCATACACTCCTTGTGCCATAGCCCTGAACTCTGCCTCTGCACTTGACCGAGCCACTACATTTTGCTTCTTACTCCTCCAAGTGACTAAGTTTCCTCCCAAGAAGGTACAGTAACCAGAAGTGGACCGTCTATCTACTGGAGATCCTGCATAATCGGCATTTGTATATGCTTCAAGAGCCAGTCCCCCATTCCTTCTGATAAAAATTCCTTTCCCTGGATTGGCTTTCAAATAGTGCAGAATTCGATGAACAGCCTGCAGATTAACTTCTTTAGGATTATGCATAAACTGACTTATTACACTTACAACATATGCAATATCCGGCCGTGTATGTGCAAGATAAATGAGTTTTCCAACCAGTCTTTGGAACATCTCCTTGTCTATACTTGCATTCTCGCTGGCTTCTCCAAGTTTATGATTGGGATCTATAGGCGTGGAAGCTGGTTTACATGCCATATTTCTTGTTTCTCTCAAAAGATCAACAACATACTTTTATTGAGAGATAAAGATGCCTTGTTTAGAATGTGCAACTTCAATTCCAAGAAAATACTTTAGTCTCCCCAAGTCTTTTATCTCAAATTCTCTGGCAAGGCAGCTTTTCAATGTTTCCTTCTCCTTTTTATCATTCCCAGTAACGATTATATCATCCACATAGACTAATAGAGCAGTAACTCCCCCTGAGGCTGTGTGTTTGATAAACAATGTGTTGTCACCTTGACTTTGCTTGTAACCTGTACTAAGCATCACCTTTGTAAACATTCCAAACCATGCTCTCGAAGACTATTTTAGACTGTATAGTGCTTTCTTCAACCTACAAACTTTGTTCCCCTTAATGCCTTCTCCAAAACCCGGTGGAATGTCCATGTATATCTCCTCTTCTAGATCACCATGGAGAAACACATTCTTTACATCAAACTGTTGCAAATCCCAAAGACAACAACACCCTTACTATATTCATTTTAGCTATTGGGGCAAAAGTCTCCTGATAATCTACCCCATAAGTCTGTGTATATCCCTTGGCTACCAGTGATGCTTTGTACCTTTCTAATGACCCATCAGATTTGTACTTAATTGCGAACACCCATTTACAATCTATAGCCTTCTTGTTTCTCGACAGATCCACAACTTTCCACGTGTTGTTCTTTTCTAGTGCCTCCATTTCCACTCTCATGGCTTTTCTCCACTCCTTATTAGAAAGTGCCTTGGCTAGAGTATTAGGAATTGGAATGATGTTAAGGCTGGCTAGAAAACTTTTATGGGATTTAGAGAATCTTTGGAACGACACAGATTTGGCTAAAGGGTACAATGGGCGTTTGGTACATTCTCTGGTTCCTTTTCTCAGGGCAATATCTCATACTTAGATTGTGAAGGTACAGGTTCAGGTTCTGAACATCCCTCAGTTCTAGGATTAGGAGTTGAATCTTGGACTTGCACAAGTTGAGGATTTGGATTTCTTCTCTTAGAGTAAACCTGCATATATCTCACATCATCATGCACATCATTGGTGGGGTTAACAGTGTCTGGATTTGGTTCAATGGTCGGGTTGTTTGACTCTTGTTGAGGCTCGGAAATGTGGGGCTCAGAGGAATGTGACTCAGAAGGATGTGATTCTTGACGGTTGGATGACTGTGAGGAGGGTAATACTTCTAGGGAGGGTAGATCCGAGGCCTTATCTTCCATTAGTGAGGGCTCCCCCTGAAGATAAGGTTGAGTGAAAAAGGATTGTCCCTCCTCAAATGTGACATCGATGGAGGTGTAGAATTTTCTGGTGGCTGGATGATAACATTTATAACCTTTCTGAGTTGGGGAATATCCCAAGAAGACACACCTGATTGCTTGTGGATCTAATTTTCCCTTATTATGGACATGAACAAAGGCAGTGCAACAAAAAATTCTTGGTGTGAGATTATTTGAGGTTCGAATATCAGGGTAGAATTGAGAGAGGACTTGTATTGGGCTTCGGTTGTCAAGAACTTTAGATGGTAGTCTATTTATGGTGTATGCAGCAATAAGGACAGCTTCCCCCCAATATTGTTTTGGGACCCGGTTTTGAAAGAGAAAGGCTCGGGTGGTTTGCAAAAGATGGCCATTTTTCCTTTCAGCTACCCCATTCTGTTGGGGAGTGTTAACACAGGAAGATTCATGCACAATGCCTTCTTTATGAAAAAATGGGGACAAATTCTGATTAAAATAATTTGTAGCATTATCAGATCGAAACCTTTTAATTTTCACACCAAACTGAGTTTGGACCATGTTATGGAAGTTGGGAAGAATGGTGCCCACATCAGATTTAAACTTAAGAAGAAAAATCCATGTGACCCTAGTGCAATCATCAATAAAGGTGACGAACCATCTAGAACCAGTAATGTTGGGAATTCGAGAAGGGCCCCATATATCCGAATGAATCAAATAAAAAGGAATTGAAGATCTTTTATTGCTGATTGGGAAAAAAACCCTTTTGTGTTTAGCAAATTCACAAACATCACAATGAAAGGTTTCAACATCAATCCCTTTAAATAAGGAAGGAAGCATTGTTTTTAAAACAGGAAATGAAGGATGACCGAAACAAAAGTGATGATGCCAAATTAAATCTTTATTGGAGGTAGATAAGAATGACTCGTGTGTGACATGCATAACAGTGTGAGATGGTTTGCCGGTTGCTTCAAGGTAGTAGAGTCCATCCCTTTCCTTAGCAAGTCCAATCTTCTTCCCCGAAACCTGGTCTTGAAATACACAGAAAGAAGGAAAGAACACAACATTGTAGTTCACATCCTGGGTGAGTTTATGTATAGAGATAAGGCTAGTGGATAACTTAGGAACATGAAGCACATTTTTAAGTAATAGGGATGGAGTGATCTGAATATTCCCAATTCCTGCCACTATGGTGAAAGAACCATCAGCAACAGAAATTTTTCTACTACTAGGACAGGGTGTATAGGTGAGAAAATGTAGTGAAGAGGGTGTCATGTGGTCAGTAGCTCCAGAATCAAGAATCCATGGAAAAACACTAGCCGAGACATGTAATCCTAGAGATAAAGACTCACCCGAGAGAGCAAGAGAGGTAGAACCACTTCCTGGTTTCAAGGATCTCAGGAAACTCCTTAGCCTTTTCAATTTCTTCATCATTAAATGGCCCCTGACTTGAGTGTTCTTGCTGCGGGATTGTGGAGACATTATGGGCCTACTGAACTGCTTTCGAAACTCCTCGATTGCCCCATTCCTTGCTGGATGTGGGAGGTTTCCCATGAAGTTTCCAGCAGCAATCTTTTGTGTGTCTGGGCTTCTTGCAATAGCTGCACCAGAGGTTATCGTTAGAGTCACGGGTGGTTGTGTCACGAGCCAAGTTGTGATTGTTCTCACCCTTTGAACCACTGTAATTTCCTTCCCTTGCCACCATAGCAGAACCTTCGGGATCTTTAGACTCAAGCATGATTCCACGACGGCTTTCCTCAGCTCTTACAAGGGCTATAACTTCATTCAATGGAGGCACTTCTTCTTTGCCGAGAATTTGTATTCGGACCTGATCAAATTCAGCATTTAGTCTGACCAAAAAATCATACACCCTATCTCTTTCAATAAAATTCTTCAAGATCACAGCGTCATCGGGGCACTTCGTCTCAAGAACCCGATAATGATCAAGCTCATGCCACAAATTTTGCAGCAGATTTGCATACTCTGTAACACTTCTGCTCCCTTGTTTGGCTGCCACTGTCTTCACTTTGACCTCATAGACACGAGCAGCGTCATGGGCTTTGGAATAGGTTTGTCAGACAGCGTCCCAAATAGCCCTTGCAGAGGGAAGAAACATACAAGTATCGCTAATCTCGGGTGTCGTTGAACTTCACAACCATGACATAATCATGGAGTCCTCTTCGTCCCAAGCATCAAAATTTGGCTTGCCCAATTTTGGCCCTGTTCCAAGAAGGTGACTAATTTTTCCTTTTCCCTTCAAATAGGTACGCACTAGTTGTGACCACTTCAAATAGTTCTGTCAATTCAGTCTATATGTTGCCTGAATATTCTGCAAATCACCGGTGTGAGGATGAAAATTCGTTGCTCCTTCATCGGTTTGGATGGGAGCACTTGTTGCAGTCATTCCATTGCCAATCGGCTTATCTATACAGTAAGTTGTTGCAATAAATAGAAAACATCTTCCTAAATCAATTCCTATAATTAAGGGACTAACTATTTTAATCCCCATTTTTAAGGGATTATACTTTTCCACAATCCTAGGAATACATATTCACACAATTCTATTTTTACACAACTACAAAATATAGATGCTAACTACCAAATATGCATCTACACCAGTAACCCCACGTCTTCCAACAAAGACTAAGGAGGAACTGTAGACCTTGAGAATCTATGATCTAGATGATGCTTTTCAATTGGCACTTGATGTAAGAAATTTGAAGCAATTTGAATATACAACAAATGATGACTTTTAGTTATAGGTGATTTCTTGCATTTTCTGCATGTGTATCCTAATGATAAAGTTGAGAATGAAGAGGAGAATCAACAACCAATGTTAGATACCAGTGGGAGAGACTTTAGATTCTATAGTTACTATAGGTCTTCACCAAGGTTCAACACTTATCCCTTATCAATTTGCACTGATCATAGATGAATTGACAAAACATATTCAGGGGAAAGTTCCATGGTGCATGTTGTTTCTAGATGACATTATTTTAATTGATGACTAATAAAGGATTAATTGCAAAATTAAGCTTATGGACAAATGCCTTAGAGATAAGTGGTTTTAAAATAAGGACTAAAACAAAGTATGTAAAATGTAAATTTAGTAATAATAGGAGTGTAAATCAAGATACACTTAGGATTGGAGACTGAGAGATAATTCAATGTGACCATTTCTGGCACTTTGGTTCAATAATTCATAACAAGGGAGAGATTGAGGAGGATGTCACCCAGCAAATTAGAGCAGGGTGGGAAAAATGAAGGGATGCATTCGAACTTTTATGTGATAGGCGAATACCACTTAAATTAAAAAGGAAAATTCTATAAAACAATTGTAAAGACAGCTATGTTGTATGGAGCGTCGTGTTGGGCAGCTAAGAAACATGTCCAAAAAATAAATGTGACAGAAATGCAAATGCTAAGATGGATGAGTGGAAAAACTAGAAAGAATAGGACTAGGAATGAAGTTATCCGTAGGAACATAGGAGTATCTCCAATAGGTGATGAAATGAAAGAGAGAGAGAGTAGACTAAGATGGTTTGGCACATGCATAGGAGACCACCAACTGCACTAGTTAGAAGAAGTGATTTGTTACACATTGAAGGGGCTAGAAGAGATTTGGGTAGACCAAAGGGGGCATGGGTAGAAGTAGCAAGAAATGATTTAAGCACTAATAATTTAACAGTGGATATGTTTTAAATAAAATTGATTGGGGAAATAAGATTCATGTAGCCGAGCCCATATAGTTGGGATAAGGCATGGATGATGATGATTTAATTAAATATGTATTTTCAATATCCAAACCATCTTTGATCATTGACCGATAGGCTTATGTCTTACACCTCAAGGCATTAGGCCTCTTTGACAAGGACCTAAATCTCAAATTAATACTTTGAGGCTTAAGCCTTGTGTAGGAGAATAGGCATGCACAAGGCCACAGGCCTGCTTTAACCCATTCCAAGCCAATGCCAAACCAGCCCAGTCCTACTTGGGTCATGAAACAGCATTTCGGGACAAGTCATGAGTGTAGCAGTGGGCTAGTGGCTGACAGCTGGCCACCGATGTTGGCATGGCATAATTATTTAATGGGTGGAAGAGTGTAGAGAATCTTCTGTTAGAAAAAAAGAGAAAATATATTAAGTAGGGATTCCCGAATCAGAGGGGGGGAGTCTAATAATTAGGGATTTGTGAATAATATGAGGGACTCTATTAAGTACTCTATTAAGTAGGGATTCGTGAATCAGAGGAGGAATCTCTATTACTTCACCCATATTCTCTCTCCTCACCGACTTTCAACCATTCCTCAGACTTTCAGAGTTCAGACCAATCCCATTGCCTACACCTTGAGGAAAAACCTGTGTACCTTACCTCAAGGCATATACATCATGCCTTAATGCTTGAACCTTTTAAAAGCATGAGTGCAACTTCATAAAGCTTCTACAATATTCTGAAATTTTAAACCTTAAATGTCTAATTTATCAACATCCGACATATAGCCCCCTAATGAAATGGAGATACTTCAACGATATTGTACCAAGTTTTCCTGATATTGCAAATCGGATCTGCTGACCACAACACATTTCTGGCCATGTTCACTCAACCAAACATATGGAACATCAATTGTGTTGTGGTCACCGATATTTCCAACGTGTGGCTGGATGAGCGTTGCCAGCAATGTGTTGTGGTCAGCATAAACAAACTCGGATTAGCCAGCCCTATAAATGTCATAATGTGTTATAAATGTACAATTATGTAAGGAATGGATGTTTGGATTTTGTCTGAGTTATTATAGCTTATGCTAAAAGTGTTGAGTAATCCCCATGACCTAAAGTTATTTGAGGCACCCCTACATTTTATCTGATCCAAGTACATTTATCTTATTTCACACCAAAAATTGAAAATTTCCTGTTTGTTTCTGTTTTTGTCCTTTTCTGCAACCAGTTGCTTCATATTTGGATGCCCCCAGTAAATCTTCATTACCTTTCATTATACCTGGAACCTTGGATTTTTTAAATTTTCAAGTTTCATTGAAAGGTAGTTTTTTGTCCTTCTTTGGTGAATTACAAACCAAGACTTATTTCTCCAATGTAAGCTTTTCATTGTTTTAAAACAAATCTACAATTATTGCAGTTAAGCTTTGATACCCTTTGTAACCTGTTAGAATGCTCGAGTCAGGGGTATTTTGGTCATTCTGGTGTATCTTATTGAAAGTGAAATGTCTATTGTATCTGAGTTTAAGCTATGTGTCCCATCTTCTATGAGGGACAAAATTGTCTTTCTTGTAACTTAAGTTTTATGAATAAAAGTCAAGTGGGTCGGCTAGGAGAGTGACTTTTGAACATCCTCTCTTCTAGTCTGGCCGAACACTCTTCTCCTCTCCTTCTTCTTCTTTCTCTTTTCTTTCTTCTATCTTCTTCTCTACTTTGACCTAGAAACAACTAGGGTTTATTCACATGGTATCAGAGCATTAAGGTCTCGAGTTCTTTTTCTTGCTGTTGTCTTCTTCCTGGGTTCGCCGCCAGCTTCACAGTAGGTTTCATCATCCTACAGCGGATCTGATTGAAGACTCGATAAGGGGATGAAAAGGAGTTGCCGTTTTGAGGGCCTGGAGGTGAGAATGCCTCTGGCCGGTGCTGTGGTGGTCAATTAAGTGGTATACTAGACCCTCTATTCAGTGTACGAAGAGGGCTGGACGTATACAGGTATGGACACTGCTGTCGTGTGTTCAGAAATGGACTGTGAATGCTGATTCTTTTTGTGTGCTTCAAAAGTTAGTTGTTGTGGTGCTGGGTGAAACTGATACACATATCAGTCATGTTTTTTTTTTTTTTGTGTTTTCTTGCTCGCATGTGTGCTGAAAGAAGAGTAGTAGACTGCTGATGTCCACGACAGCAGTGGTGTGGTGTTGATTGTGTTGTGGTGGCTGACATATCTATGATTCTAAATGCTTAAAAGTGAACCCCTAGACCTTGTGTGTAATCAGTTCTGCAGTATGAAGAACAAGTGTTCGATGAAATGACTGAGTAATTTCAGTAGTGGTGTGTTGGTGGTAAATGGTCCTGCAGTGTGCAGTCCAAGTGTTTGATGTATTGACTGAATGATTTCAGCTTTAGAGTGTAGTGTGTAATGTGCAGTTGAAGAAAGTGGGTTGGTGGTATCATAAGTGAGATAAGTCTTGTGACAAGTGTGAGATTGTGGTGTATATTTAAAGGAGAAATAATTGAGATGGCTTCAACTGTAGTTGGGAATGACAACAAAACAAGCATCATGCTTTCTTCAGATTATCTAAGTGTTCAAATGACATCTATCAATTTGAATGGTGAGAACTATGTACCATGGGCAAAATCTATGGAGGTGTTCTTGAAGGCCAAGAGGAAAGTAAAACATGCGAGGGAGGAGAAACCTTCCTCTGATTCTCCTGGGTTCAGTGATTGGGAACAAGATTATGCACAGATAATGACGTGGCTTTGGAACAGCATGGAACCAAAGATTAGTGTGAACTTCAGGTTCGTAGATACAACCAAAGAGATCTGGGATCATGCTAAAAAGTTGTACTCGGGACAAGACAACACAACTAGGGTATATCAATTATACCAAGAGTACTTCAATTTGAAGCAAGGAAGTCAAAGCATAGAAGAGTATTATGCAAGTTTGAGGAACATCCGCAATGAGCTAAATGTGTATCACCGTCTAACATCAGATGTCCAGATCCAACAACAGCAACGTGAACAACTTGATGTGACTAGGTTTCTTGTGGGCTTTAAGGCTGAGTATGAGCCTGTTAGAGCACAAATATTGGGGGGATCAGCTCTCCCCTCACTTGAAGAAGTTTTTGCCCGTCTTAAGAGGACATCCATTGAGCCGGTGGAACATTCTTCCTTCTCTGATAGGTCTGGTTTGGTAGTGACTAAAGGGAGTGGTCGTGGAAGTAGAAGTGGTGGTGGCAGCAGTGGCCCTCCAAGCAACCGTGGTGGACACATGTTTAACCGGGCCAGTGGCTGGACTGGAGGCCGTGAGTCAGGGGAAGTCGTGGAAAAGGAAGGGGTAATGCGCAGAGAAAATGTACACATTGTGGCTTAGAGGGGCACATAGTTAATTTCTGCTATGATTTGCGTGGTCCACCCAACACTTGGGCTAACCATGTTACATCTAAGGGTAGTAGCACAATTACTGAAAGCCAGCAAACTGCCCCAACCCCCTCCACACCCACTTGTGCTTCCGGGCAGGAAATGGTGAGTGTACCACGGGCAATATATGAGCAGTTCCTTCAAAAATCTCAGTAGAACACAGCTACACTTGCCCATTCAGGTATGACTTGTTTAGCTTCCAAAGCCTCACCCTGGATCATTGATTCTGGAGCCTCGGACCATATGTCTGGGACTCCTGATGTATTTTCATCCCTTTCCCACACCTCCACATCTCAAACAGTTACACTTGCTAATGGTTCTACATCTCCTATTTGTGGTGTTGGTGATGTTGATCTCTCCTCATTGTCTTTAGCATCTGTTTTATATGTTCCTAAGTTCCCTTTTAACCTTATGTCTGTTAGCAGATTAACCAAGTCCCTTAATTGTTCTGTAACCTTCTATCCTTCTTCTTGTGTGTTTCAGGATCTCAAGACGGGGACGAAGATTGATGGAGGGCATGAAGCCGGTGGTTTGTAATACCTTGATGGTGGTGGCCCTCCAGTGGCTTTTCAGTCGTCTCTTCCTCCTCTCCAATGGCACTACAGACTTGGTCATCCCTCTCTCAAGGCTTTGAAGCTGCTAGTTCCTTCCTTGAGTCATCTTTCATCATTAGATTGTGAGTCATGTCAGTTGGGAAAACATCATCGAGTCTCATTTAGTCCAAGAATTGATAGTCGTCTCAAGTCCTTTTGTTTTAGTTCATTCTGATGTATGGGGTCCAGTTAAAGTGGTGTCATATAATGGGTTTAAGTATTTTGTAATCTTTGTTGATGACTTTTCAAGGATGACATGGATCTATCTTATGAAAGACCGTAGTGAATTGTTCTCTATTTTTCAGAAATTTCATGCTGAAATACGCACTCAATTTGGTGTTCATATGAAAATACTTCACTCCGATAATGCCAAAGAATACATCTCCTCATCATTTCAGCAATACCTAGAACATCATGGAATAATTCATCAAACTTATTGTGCCTACACCCCGCAACAAAACGGTGTAGCTGAACGGAAAAATAGATATCTTCTTGGAACTGCTCGGTCCTTGATGATCAATATGCATGTCCCAAAGCACTTTTGGAGTGATGCTGTTCTTACATCCTGTTTTTTGATAAATCGGATGCCCATGTCAATCCTTGGAAGTCAATCCCCTTTCTCCGTGTTGTTCCCCACTGTCTCCCTTTCCTCTCACCCCAAGAGTCTTTGGCTGTGTTTGTTTTGTTCAACACTTGGGGCCTGGAGTAGACAAGTTAGATGCTCGAGCTACGAAGTGTATTTTTCTTGGCTACTCAAGGATTTAGAAAGGGTACAAGTGTTATTACCCTAAGTTTCATAAATCGTTTGTGTGCCCTGATGTCACCTTCTTTGAATCAGTTCCTTTTTTCTCTAATGCCGGGGTCTCTTCTTCTCCCTCTGTGGTTCCTCTTCCTGTTCCGGTTGTGGACCCCCTTCCCGTTGCTCCCACTCCCACTGCAGATGCACATCATATGCCTGTTACTACAGAGAGGCCACCAATTACTCAAGTGTATACCCGCAGAAGTGCTTCGGCTCCTGCTCCACTTCAGCACCCGTCGACAGATCCTGCCACTTCTCCTTCTCCCTATTGCTTTGCGAAAAGGTAAACGTACTTGTACTTCTTATCCCATTTCATACTATGTTTTCACTGCTCACCTTTTTGCTTCTCATTGTAAGTTTTTATGATTACTCTCATCGGTTCCCATTCCCAAGACTGTACAGGAAGCCCTTACCTCTCCAGGGTGGCGGCAAGCCATGGAAGAAGAACTCTCTGCTCTACAACATAGTCATACGTGGGAACTCACCACCCTTCCTCCTGGTAAGCACACTGTTGGATGTAAATTGGTCTATACAGTGAAGCATCTTCCTGATGGCAGTGTGGAACGATTGAAGGCGCGGTTAGTGGCCAAGGGCTATTCTCAGTTATATGGTCTGGACTATATGGAGACATTCTCTCCTGTGGCTAAAATTGGTTCAGTTCGGGTGTTGATCTCATTGGCTACTATGTATGATTGGCCTCTCCTACAACTTGACATCAAAAATTCCTTCCTACATGGTGATCTTGTTGAGAAGGTGTATATGGAGCAACCACAAGGGTTTGTTGTTCAGGGGGAGGCTGGTAAGGTGTGCAGGCTCAAAAAGGCAATCTATGGACTGAAACAATCTCCTCGTGCATGGTTCGGCAGGTTCAGTGAAGTGGTGAAGGCCTTTGGGGTGAAACAGTGTCAGGTTGATCATTCTGTGTTTAGCTATAACTCAAAAGATGGAAAAATCTTGCTAGTCATGTATGTGGATGATATTGTCATAACTGGAAGTGACAGCAATGGAATTGACAGGCTGAAAAAATTCTTACAGGACCACTTCAATACGAAAGATCTGGGGAAGCTAAAGTATTTCTTAGGAATAGAAGTTGCGAGGTCAAAACAGGGGATCAACCTATGTCAGAGGAAATATGTTCTTGATCTACTTGAAGAAACAGGGTTGTTAGGTGCTAAACCAGCAGAGACTCCTATGGAACTCAATGCCAAGCTAAGTGTGGATGCAGGTGAAGAGTTTGATGATCCTGGAAGATACAGAAGGTTGGTGGGAAAGTTGAACTACCTGACCATTACCCGACCAGATATATCATTTGCTGTGAGTGTGGTGAGTCAGTTTATGCAACATCCCCGGGTTCCTCACTGGGAAGTTGTTCTGAGAATTGTTAGGTACCTAAAGGGTGCTCCAGGTCATGGTTTGTTATACCAAAATGGAGGAACTCTTGAGATAGTAGGGTACACAGATGCTGATTGGGCTGGCTCTATATCAGACAGGAGGTCAACCACAGGGTATTGTACCTTCCTAGGTGGCAATCTTGTAACTTGGAAGAGCAAGAAGCAAACAGTGGTGGCAAGAAGTAGTGCGGAAGCAGAGTACAGGGCTATGGCCCATACCACATGTGAACTAGTATGGATGAAGAACCTACTACAGAAGATGGGTTTCTCAATTGACAAACCCATGAAACTATACTGTGATAACTAAGCTGCTGTTCACATCTCATCCAATCTTGTCTTTCATGAAAGAACTAAACATATTGAGGTGGATTGTCACTTTGTGAGAGAGAAAGTGATAAGTGGGGTAATAACTACATCTCATGTGAGCTCAGGAAATCAGTGGGTAGATCTCTTCACAAAAGGATTATCTCGGGGAAGAATAGATTACATTTGTAACAAGCTGGGACTATATGATATATACTCTCCAGCTTGAGGGGGAGTGTTAGAATGCTCGAGTCAGGGGTATTTTGGTCATTCTGGTGTATTTTATTGAAAGTGAAATGTCTATTGTATCTGAGTTTAAGTTATGTGTCCCATCTTCTATGAGGGACAAAATTGTCTTTCTTGTAACTTAAGTTTTATGAATAAAAGTCAAGTGGGTCGGATAGGAGAGTGACTTTTGAGCATCCTCTCTTCTAGTTTGGCCGAACACTCTTCTCCTCTCCTTCTTCTTTGTCTTTTCTTTCTTCTGTCTTCTTCTCTACTTTGACCTAGAAACAACTAGGGCTTATTCACATAACCTAACCAAACTCTACCTTTAGTCTTAAGGTCATTCCTAATCCCTGTTCTAGTTAATTAAGTTCTCCCTAGAGTCACCCTTGGGTCATTGCCATCCTAAACCAATTGGTAGAAATGCAGCCAGTCCTGCATCATGGGATGACCTGATTGATGTGATTTTTTAGTTGTTAAAAATGCATGAAACCATTGATGATATCACAGATGAGTATAAAAACCCTATATGTCAAATTAACTGAAGATTGGAACTAACACAATGTAAAGCACCTACCTTTATCATATCATCAATTGAGTTGGTTTCTTTTTTGATCTTTTGGCGATTGACAATAATAATTGCTGCAACACAGAAGATAGGTAATTCATCATCTCCATTCCTTGACGATGAGATAACAGTGCAGATCTCCATGCGATCATTCCTTGACCAACAATTCCTAGTCAAGCCACAAAGTGAATGACTTGATGCAGATTTCATAACCATATTGTCAGACATGGATCGTTCTACATTTGCATGTTTGGATTGTATACCACTGCTTGAAATTCCATTTTTGTTTTCTGCAATTGCTTCACCAGTTTCTGACACTGGATCTCTTGAAATCTGTACCACCAATGGTTCAAGACAATGTTCCTCTAAACCCTGAGCCACAGATTCATCAAAATCCGCAGCCCACATCATCTGAAATGAAAGGAAAGTCATGAAAGTCGGTTTAACTTCTTTACTCAGAAAAATCAACATTAAAATGTTCTACATTTGGTCTGAATTAAATAATGGACATCTAATGAGACTCTGAACAGTGTACATGATTATTTTTCCAATGAAGATTTCAGATTTTTCCAACAATTTACTGTCCAGCTGCATTCATGACAATAAATGCTCTACATGCATAAGAGCAGAAAGCAAGAATACATTGAACTCTTTCTATCATATCTGACTACCTATACCAACTTAAGTGCCACAACAATAAAATGAGAGCGACTGCAAGAGGAGTGAGAGCACAAGAGTTGTAGGCAAAATCTCTCTTTATTTCTCTGTCAAGTAGTCATGGCTATTCAAAATTTCAAGTTCAAAGGGCATGAGATCTTGAGGATCAAAGTACCAGTGCTGTGAAAATGTGGTTTCTATCACAATTTTTTGCTGTGTTTGGTTTGAAAGAAAAGGTAGAGAAAGGAACTACCTTTTCTTTCAAACGAAAAACAGCCTTGGAGAAATACAATAGATAAAAAACAAAATTATAATGCCATTTTCCCTTTATGGGTTCATGAATTCAATATATTGCTCAGAAGATCAATGTTATGCACTCTAAGATCCAAAATGTGTGATCTAGGAGCAATGGTGCACCCATGTTGTGAGAGAATTATATTGATACATGCAAGAGTCCATTTTAATAATCATAGAAAGCCTTGAATTTTTAAGAAGTTGACAAAGCAGGTAATTTGAAGATATAAATTAGGTAAATAGATGTAGGTTCTTTATGAGTTTATGACATGATCTTGATAAGTAAATGTGAGAACAAGCCTCAAGTATCATATTTGTTCTACCTTATTTGTGTTAGATAATGATGACCTTAGAGCCAAAAGGACTTCTTGAGGGTAAGCTGTGTAAGTAAAAAATTCCAAGAAGGAAATATAGGGAAAGAAAAGAGGAGAGAAGAAGAGAGAGAACAAAGGTAGAACAAGCAGTAATGTCAAATGAAAATGGGTGAGTTACTGTTAACTCCCCAAATTTCACTAATATTTTGAGAGCATAGTTACAAAAAATATCCCTTTACTGGTGCCTAAGTACAGATAAAATTAAAATGATAAAAAAATACCCTCAAACTTAAAGACATTACATCATGCTAAGCATAGATACCTATCATGCCTAGCTTGCACAAATTCTTGTCACATTTTGGCTTGGGAACACACTTAGTGAGGCAATCAGCCAATTAAACCTCAAAAATGGTAAGCAGATTTCTCCACAGGCAAATCTCACTCTAATGAAATGCATGTTCACTTAATGTGTTTTGTATGATCATATTGGACAGGGTTGTGATCTATGTTTATGGTGTAGAGATAAACAGAGTTAGCCAAGGGCTATTTTTGTACTTTCTTACTTCTACAATAGTTTGTTTTGTACACTAACTTTTGTATACTAAGGGAAGATTTGTCCTTTTATGTTTAATATAAATATCATTCTTTTGGGTGTCGACAATCACTTTTGACACACCCACCAAAGTGTTGTTCTCTCTCTCTCTCTCGACCTGACTCTGACATGGTATTAGAGCAGGTCATGATCTGATCTGCATAAAAATTCTTTTATTATCTATGTTCTCTCTGTCCTTTTGGGGTTTTCCTAATAGTATTTGGGAAGCCTTCAAGTGCTCTTGAATCCCTTTCTAGGGCTGCTTCAATCAGAACTATACAGACCCGTTTTCTGGACTGTTGCACCATCAGAAATACTTTTCTCCTTGGATCTCCTTGTAGAGAAACATCAGATTGGCCTGAATCTTTAGATCTGGTGTCACCTAGAGGAGATCTATTGGTTCTCTTTGGCTTGGTTTGGTTTGGATTGATTTTGATATAGAAGGGTTTCGATCTACTTCTAGTTGCTAAAATGACTTCTGTGAGAGTTCTTTTATCCTTAGTAGTGAGCTATGATTGGTCTTTGTATCATTTTGATGTTAAGAATGCATTTCTGAATGGTGATCTCAATGAAGAGGTATATATGTCCCTTTCTCCTGGTATATATGGCAAGGAGATGCAAGGTAAGGTGTGCAGATTGAAGAAATCACTTTATGGCCTGAAACAATCTCCACATGCTTGGTTTGACCGGTTTAGGGCTGCTCTTGTTCAGTTCAGCTACACTCAGACTCAATCAGATCATACCCTCTTTATTAAGAGAAGAAGCACCCTGGTGACATTCCTTAGTGTAGATGATATTGTTGTTATTGGTAGTGATACAGAAGAAGTTAGTGCTCTCAAGAAGTTTCTTAGTTCTAAATTTGAGATCAAAGATTTAGGGGAGTTACGGTATTTTCTTGGCATTGAGGTTGCTAGGTCCAAGGAAAGTATCTTTATTTCTCAATAGAAGTATGTGCTGGATCTTCTTACTGAGATTGGAAAACTTGGTGCTAAACCTGCCTCTACCCCTATTGATGTGAATCATAAACTCTTATCTAATGGAGAACTTTTAACTGATAGGGGAGTGTTTCAGAGATTATTGGGGAAGCTTCTTTATCTATGTATGACTCGTCTAGACATTTCATATGCTGTGAGTGTCATTAGCCAGTTCATGCATGCTTCCAGAGACACATATATGTTGTAGAAAGGGTGCTATGCTATCTTAAGGGAACCCCCGGGAAGGGTATCTTATTTGATAAACATGGCCACATGAAGGTAGAAGCATATACAGCTGCTAATTGGGCAGGAAATTTGGATGATAGGCGATGCACATCAGGTTATTGTGCTATGGTAGCCGGAAATATTGTTTCTTGGAGAAGTAAAAAGCAATCAGTGGTTGCTAAATCTTCAACTGAGGTAGAGTATAGGGCTATGGTCCATGGGGTTTTTGAGTTGTTATGACTTAGATCTCTCCTTGATGAGATAGGTGTTTCATGTAACGAGCCACTAATGTTGTATGGTGATAACCAGACTTCTACTAATATTGCTCACATCAGCATGATAGAACTAAGCACATTGAAGTACACAAACACTTTATACAGGAGAGAGTGGATTCAAGAGAGGTCTGCCTTCCTTTCATTGAATTAGAAGAGCAGCTAGAAGATTTTCTAACTAAAGGAGTTCCAAAGGCTAAGATTCAACATTATGTAAGCAAGTTGGGCATGATTGACATCTATGCTCAGCTTGAGGGGGAGTGTAGTGAGAATGAGCCGAATGGGCCATAGTGTTTCTTATTTCTTTTAAGTAGTGTTTAAGTTTATGTTTGTTGGTTATGGGCCTTAGTTATGGGCTTTTTTTGTTTTCTTTAATTATTTATTTAGTGTTGGTCGCCCCATTAAGGGCATCTAGGTAATTGTACTTAATTTTAGAATTAAGTTAATAAAAGAGATCAAGGGGGCTAGAGAGAGAGAGGTTTGAACTCTTCTTTCTCTCTTCCCTTCTCTTCTTCTTCCACAACCTACTGTTGAAACCTCTTTCTTCTTTCTCTTCTTTCTTTTCCTATATTTCTGAGTTACTGCAGGTGTATTTCTCAACTAACATCTTGGTTGGCAAGTGGGTCATGGATTTCTGCTGCCAAGGACTCTAATCATCATTCCATTTGGCTGTTCCTTCAAACTTTTGATTTCTGGTTGTAATCTTCTGTTTTTGTTTGTGGTTAGTTTGAGGTCCTTGCCTTTTGGCAGAATCCTGACCGTTTGTTGCATCTTTATCTTCTGTTATCAGCATTAAATTTCTATTTTACCTTCTCAAAAAAATCAAAGATTGGAAGGTTGATGTGTTTAAACCCTATTTTGTCAAATTGGTGCGGCATTCAAGTATTTCTTGACTAAATACACATTTATGTGGAGATTGAAACCGGTTTATAGAGGTTGGGCCCTGGTGCAACGGTTGGGTTGCTCCATTGTGACCTGGGTGACCAGGGTGACTAGGGTTCAAATTTTGGAAACAGCTTCTCTATATGTGTAGGGGTAAGGATGCATGCATCTGTCCCTCCCTAGATCCCACATTGGTGGGAGCCTTTGAAATTGCTTTTGGAGAGATCTAAGCCTTCTGGAGAAAGCATCGCACTTTGATCTTCTATTTTTGGCGCAACATTGAGTTTGTATTCTTGATAGTGTTTGGGACCATAGTAATCTGAGTTTTTGCCTCTTGGAGACTTCAGATTATTATGTTGGAATAAATTGAAAAAAGCAAACAGGTATTTCAATCCATTGAGGTAACTTATTTTTATGTTTTTACATGTACCTACTACCATCCAGGAGTACATATGTCTACTTTTGATGTAATTAAGTTGCACATATAAATAAAAAGAGGGCTATACACAGACAAAAACTGTGATTTGAATTTGGAAAGAGCATCAGTGATAGTCCAATCGAAGGCTGGCCAGCTGTTGATAAACAAATGGTGCCCAAGCTCTAATGTAAAGGACTTGAAGATTGTTGGTAACATGATTGTGGGAGTATTAGGCTTGCAGTTTCACCTCTGGAGGCAAGAAACATTTGCCTTGCTTGCATCTATTTGTAGTGAGTGACTTGTAAGAGTTTTCTTACAAGACTTATTCAGCTTCCATGAAATTAAATGGTGTGAAACCTGAAGATATTCCCCAAAAAATAGAAATCTTCTCAGAGGGGATGTTGCTCTCTATATGAATGGCGATTTCCATTGAAGCAGATCTATGGAAGGAGGGAAGCAGGGAGGAAGATGTGTCAACACTCTTGGCCAAAAAGAAGAGAACAAGAATAATCTTAGAGGTGTCCAGAAATTGTCGACTCCCACCTCAAAGAGTCTCTTATATATTAAAAGACATGTACAAGAATGCCCATATAGGGCTGAGAGGCAGAAAAGAATAAAGAATACAAATATTGTGATATACAATAGGGACTATACTAATAAGATACATCAAGTCACAGAATCTCCACAAGATGCACTGCATGGTAGACAATATTGGTGAATTCAAATGATAATAGCCCTTTCATGGAAATGGTGAAGAAAAGAACAGGAATAGCAAAAGGTTGGAGTTAGCAGGGGAGGAGAATCATCACATGGAAAGTCTTTTGCTCAGGTGGTGAGCAGTGGTAGTGTTGGAGATTCAATTTTGAAAAGTGGAGAACAGATGAGGAATATGAAGGGATTGACAAGAGGAATTAAGCTAGCTCGAGGTGACTTAGCTGAACCGGTGGGACAAACTAGTACATGTGATTACGTTGGGAGTCTTGGAGATGGGACTTCAGTCCAAGATATGCAAATTGGACATGTGACATTGATTATATCTAGGAAATGGATAGCCCTTAGTTTGGGTCTACCATTGTCTTCTTTGAAGCTAGTTGAGAAATATGTAGGTGTGTCAAATGAAAACAGGTCCTTGATAAAGGTACTTAAGACCTCGTCACGGGATGAGGATAGATAAGTTTGGTGTATAACAAAATAGATATACAGAGAGGAAGTCGCCCCCAAAAGAGTGGCATGAAGAAACTGAGTTTTGTCCAAGTTAGAAGGTTTCAGATGGTCGGCCTAGATATGGAGCAAGTATGCTCATGAAAGAGGTGGGAAACAGGGACGTTCAAGCAAGATACGACCATGGAAAGAGTTGTGAAACTAGTGTTGTAAACCTAGGGTTTGTATGAGAAAGAAAGAAAGAAAGAAAGAAAGAGAGAAGAAGAAGAAGAATGTGTGGAGTGGTGTGTTTCTGTTACTGTTCACACCCTCAAAAGGCACTTTATATTTTGAAACAAGAAATTACAAGGAGGCCCCTACTTGGGTACCCAAATACAAAGAGAGTACAAATAGAAGAGGAAAAGACTAAAAACACCCTTGCCTAAACTTTCTCAACACTCTCCTTCACACTGAGCATATATGTCAATCATGCCTAGCTTGGAAAGGTTCTTAGCAAACTTTGGGTGGTGAACACCTTTAGTGAGGCAATAAGTGAATTGGTCTTCTAACCTTACAAAAGGAAGGAAAATCTCTCCACTGGCAATTTTTTCTCTAATGAAGTGTTTTTCCACCTCAATATGCTTTGTACAATCATGTTGAACAGGATTGTGGGCAATGTATATGGCTTCTTAATTGTCACAATATAGTCTCATTGGGATATCCGCTTGGATTACCATCTTAGTCAATAAAGTCTTCAGCCAGAGTAGTTCAGACACTCCATGAGCCATTGCCCTGTATTCTACCTCAACACTAGAACGAGTAACCACAGATTGTTTCTTACTTCTCCATGAAACCATGCCTCTGACTAATGCACAATAACCAGATGTAGATTTTTTGTCATCAATGGACCCTACCTAATCAACACATGTATAACCTCAATCTTTAGATGGTTGTGATTGGAATACAACATCCCTTTACCAGGGCATCCTTTTAGATAGGCTAAGATTCTATTAATTGCCTGCATATGAGAGGTCTCAGGTTCATGCATATATTGGCTAACCACTCCAACAACATAGGATATGTTAGGTCTAGTAAAACAAAGATACAAAAGGTGGCCCACCAATCTCTGATATACCCCTCTGTCTAGATGAGCTTCTCCTTCAGTAACACTCAACTTATGGTTGGGATCAATTGGAGTTTTTATAGGTTTACATCCTAATTTCCCAACTTCATGAAGCAAGTTGAGTACATATTTCCTTTGTGATAGAAAAATTCCCTTCTTAGATCTTGCAACTTCAATGCCAAGAAAGTATCGGAGATCACCAAGGTCCTTAATCTCAAATTCGAAAGCAAGGAAGGACTTTAATTGGTTGATACCTACAACATCATCGCTTGTCATAATAATGTCATCAACATTAGACCTGTTCATGGGACAAGTAGCCAGACAGGCTGGCCTGGCCCGGCCCCTCCTAAATCAGTCTTGGACAAAATTTTAAGCCTGCGGGCTCGGGCTCAGGCTCTAAAAACTAGGTCTGACTACTTTTCGGGCCGAACACAGGCTTTCCTATCATCTTCCCCATGCTCTAAAAGTTCATCAAAGGGGTAGATTCTATCAACTTCATGCCCACTTCCAATCATCTTCCCCATGCTCAGGTCCTAGAAAACACAATGGGTAGGAAAAAAGGTCATTGAACAAATATGGGATTTTGTAAGAGAACTAACAGACAACAAACTTTTATGTAACTGGGGTACAAGAAGAACATATTCAAGAGAAAGGTTATGAATGGGTTTGACTTCACCCTGACCCGAGATAGGGATCTAAGATCCATCAGCAATAGTAGTCTTGCCCTTCCCTAGGGTTAACTTATATGAGGTAAAATGTGAAGGCATACTAGTCATACGGGCATTGGCCTCGGAGTCTACAACCCATGGACTAAAAGATGTGGAACAAGCAAGTGCAGTACCTATTGGCGTATGAACTAGATGGATTACTAGGTCCAAAACCAGATGAAGAGGATGTAACACCCTTTTCTAGTTGCAACAATATATTATTGAGTTTCTCCATTACATCAAAGGAGTCAAGAACATCAGAAGGTTGAGCATCATTACCAACTGTAGCCAAGTGAGCATTTCCCTTCTTCCCGGTTTTGTATTTTTCCGGTTTTAAATGAGGATTAAGCTTCCAACACCTTTCCTTAGTATGTCTTGGCTTCTTGCAATAATCAAAAACCATATCCACAGCCTTCTTAGTAACAGGGTGCTTACTAGTATTTTGCTTGGACCGAGATGACATAAAGGCACAGTGATCAATCATAGGAGGTTGCATCATGGCTGTCCTTCTACTCTCTTCCCCTTGTACAAGGGAACACGCGGAGGCAAGAGTGACAATGCCAACACTAAGAATATTTTGCCTAGTAAAGTCAAACTCTCGGTTCAAGCCAGCCAAGAAATCAAAAACTCTATTCTCAAGATTCTTCCATGCAAGAGCCTTCAAGTGATCCATTTCTTCCTAGATAGACTGTGGAGAAGAGAAATACATAGCAACAAATCTTTCCCCCTAACGCATACTGTAAGCTTCCCTTCGAAGCTGGTACACTCTAGTAATATGGTTAACTCGGGAATAGGTGGCAACAACTCTATCCCAAATATCTTTGTCCGTTGGGAGAAACATGTAGTTTCAGGCAATATGAGATTGCATTGAGCAAATCAACCATGGCATTACAAGGAAGTTATCTTGTTCCCACTTTGCATATTTCAGATCTTCCAGGTTTGGCTTTACCTCCTTTCATGTGATGAATCCTAGTTTACCTCTCCTAGTGATGGTAAGTTTAGCAGATTGAGACCACTTTAAATAGTTGGTTTCATCAAGTTTAATAGTAGTTATCATACCACTGGAAATGCCTGCACTTCCCAAGAGCACACTGGGAACCATTTGTACATCCTTAGATGATTCCATATTCAAAAAACACTTTTGTGTCAACCAAAAAAGGCCCCTCAATACTTAACCACAGCTAAGGACCCAAGAAACTAGGTCACTAGATGGCTAAGAGACAAAAAAGGGCCAAAAAACTAGGTTGGCAGCAAAATAGAGGGAGAAGAAAATCTCCCAAAATTGTCCAAGGCTTAGAAAATTATGGGACCATTTCCTGTTGCTCCCAAAGTGAAAAACGACCTGAATGGTCTAGGCTTTGCAACAAAAGAACTGATTAAACATAGTGTATAAGACTCGACATCAGATTTGGAATTTCTGCAATTTTCTGCTTAAAAAAGCCACTAAAAACCATAGAAGCTTTGAACAAAGTCAAGAGTCATACCAAAAATCTTCTAAAATTAGGGTGAATCAAACCATGTAGGATTCATGTACTATCGCCGAAACCTGTACGGACTACTGATGTCATCTGACGACGGTCTGACGTCAGTAGTTTATCTCGTCGAAGAGAGTCAGCAGGAAAGATATTCCCAAGTGCCTTTACCCGCTCTGATACCAAGTTGTGAAACTAATGTTGTAAATCTAGGGTTTACAAGAGAAAGAAAGAAAAAAAGAGAGAAGAAGAAGAAGAAGAGGAATGTGTGGAGTGGTGTGTTTCTGTTACTGTTCACATCCTTAAAAGGCACTTTATATTTTGAAACAAGAAATTACAAGGAGGCCCCTACTTGGGCGCCCAAATACAAAGAGAGTACAAAGAGAAGAAGAAAAGGCTAAAAACACCCTTGCCTAAACTTTCTCAACAGAAAGACAATGGATGAGATTGGCAACGAGTCAAAGGAAATCTTAGAGGGTAAAGTTCAGTCATAGACAATTAGGGGATATCATGGTTTTAAATTTCCATAAATTTCCTAATATTTCCATTTCCATTGGTAGCGACACAAAATTTTACTAGAACCAACATATTCCCCAATGAACACTAAATCACGATGTGGAGCCCAAGAGATAGCATTATAACATAAGTTGGTGACAATACTATAGATATGAGGAGTAGCAATGTTATTGTTCACCTAACGTACATAATTACAAATTTGAACCAAATCAATATTCATTTCAAACATGAAGGTAAATATTAGTTTTTGTTTATATAATAGATTGTTTTGTTGATCTATTAGAATCATTTGCATTTTCTATGAATTTAAATTTTACTTGATCTCATTCTATCATGTAGTTATGAATCTTATGGTTTATAGGACAATTTCACAGCGTATTATTTTGTTTATAACCTTAGATTTTTTATTTTTGTTTAATGATTGGGAATAAGATAATAATTTAAAAAGGTGGGCCTATGCTTCTTTTATCATTTCATAAAATATAATTTTATATTTTTGCATATTTACGATGTTTCCACCATGTCTATAATTTTTACAATATTTCCAACATTTCCAACTGTAAACTAAGAAGCTGAACTCGAAGTAGTAAAGAAGAGGATGAACTTCTTAGATGCAGAGAATGTCGAACTGTGTTAACAGTCGACTAGGCCTTTATTTAAATATAAGTGAAGTACAAAGTACAATAAAATTACTGGTATACCCCTGATTAGTAATGGGACAACCAGAATACTTACAACATAAACAGGATTAGGCCCATTAGCAAAGGCCCAGTTACAAGATAAGATTAACATAAGAATGGGCTAATAGGAGACCCTATCAGCCGAACACACTCTAGCATTCTAACACTCCCCCTCAAGATAAACATGGATATCAATCATGTTCAGCTTGCCAAGTTTGTCCTTGAACTTTGTAGTTGCCAGACCTTTTGTTAAGACATCTGCAATCTGCATTTCTGATGGAGTATAAGGCACACAGAGTTCCCCTGAAACAACTCTCTCTCTGACAAAGTGTCGATCAATTTCAATATGTTTTGTCCTGTCATGTTGCACGGGATTGTTGGCAATGTTGATAGCTGCTTTATTATCACAATACAACTTGAGAGGACCTTCAGTCTTGATACCAAGCTCATTAAGGAGAGTTCTGAGCCATAAGAGTTCAGCAACCCCATGTGTCATAGCTCGGTATTCTGCTTCTACACTTGATCTAGCCACAACATTCTACTTCTTACTACGCCATGTAACTAGGTTTCCTCCCAAGAATGTACAGTAACCTGAGGTTGATTTTCTGTCTCCAACAGACCCAGCCCAATCAGCATCAGTGTAGGCTTCAATTTCAAGTCTACTGTTCTTCTTGAATAGAATTCCTTTCCCTGGGCAGGTTTTCAAGTATCTGAGAATTCTTTCCACTGCTCTCATATGAGGAGTCTTTGGTGAGTGCATGAATTGACTGACAACATGCAATGCATAGGCAATGTCTGGCCTAGTGAGGGATAAGCATATCAGTTTTCCTACCAATTTTTGGTACCTTTCCTTATCACAGTATTCCTCACCCATTGATTCTTGTAATCTCCCTTCTTTTTGTTCCCCTTTCATCACCTTCCACTACTCCTAGCCGTAACATTCTGGGTCAACCTAGTGAGATTCCAGCTTCAGCCGATGCTTCTGATGACTCCAGCAGACAAGAGAAAGAGATACTCACATACAGTAGAAGGAAAAAGGGCCCTCAGCCTCATGATTGCAACCAGTTGAACTCAGATCAATCTGTCTCGGCAATCCAAGGTATTTCTGACTCTCTCAATTCAGATTTGGATCTTCCTATTGCTCTCCGTAAGCCTGTTCGTTCTTGTACCACTCGACATTCCATAGTTGATTATGTCTCTTACTCACATTTATCACCTGCCTATCATTCCTTTGTGTCTGCTCTTTCCTCTTTATGTGTCCCTTCCAGATATTCAGAGGAGGTATCTGATCCAAGATGGAAAGAAGCCATGAATGAAGAAATGAAATCCCTAATGAAAGCAAGAACATGGGAATTGGTGGACCTGCCAGAAGGGAAAGGCACTGTTGGGTGCAAGTGGGTATTCACAGTAAAGCACAGGGAAGACGGGTCAATTGAAAGATACAAGGCCAGACTTGTGGCAAAGGGATTTACACAAAAGGAAGGAATTGACTACAAGGAAACCTTTGCCCCGGTAGCAAAACTCAACACAATCAGGGTTCTACTGTCATTAGCTGCAAAATTCTCTTGGGAACTCCATCAGCTGGATGTGAAGAATGCTTTCCTAAATGGTGATCTACATGAAGAGGTATTCATGGAACCCCCACCTGGATATAATGTTGGAAAGAAGGTGTGTAAATTAAGGAAATCTTTGTATGGCTTGAAGCAATCTCCTCGGGCATGGTTTGAGAGACTCTGTACGGCCATGGAAAAAGTGGGGTACACTCAGAGCAGTGCGGATCATACATTGTTTACAAGGAGGCAGGATGGAAAACTTACAGCTCTCATTGTTTATGTGGATGATATGGTGATTACTGGAAATGATGTGAAAGAGATGAAGAGGCTAAAGGAGTTCTTAGCTTCAGAATTTGAGATCAAGGACCTAGGAAATCTGAGATATTTTCTCGGGATTGAAGTTGCTAGATCAAGAGAAGGAATCTACATATGTCAACGAAAATATGTGCTAGATCTCCTAGAAGAAACAGGCATGATGGGGTGTAGGCCAACAGACACACCAATAGAACCGAACCATGGATTATAAGAATCAATGGGTGAGGAATACTGTGATAAGGAAAGGTACCAAAAATTGGTAGGAAAACTGATATACTTATCCCTCACTAGGCCAGACATTGCCTATGCAGTGCATGTTGTCAGTCAATTCATGCACTCACCAAAGACTCCTCATATGAGAGCAGTGGAAAGAATTCTCAGATACTTGAAAACCTGCCCAGGGAAAGGAATTCTATTCAAGAAGAACAGTAGACTTGAAATTGAAGCCTACACTGATGCTGATTGGGCTAGGTCTGTTGGAGACAGAAAATCAACCTCAGGTTACTGTACATTCTTGGGAGGAAACCTAGTTACATGGCGCAGTAAGAAGTAGAATGTTGTGGCTAGATCAAGTGCAGAAGCAGAATACCGAGCTATGACACATGGGGTTGCTGAACTCTTATGGCTCAGAACTCTCCTTAATGAGCTTGGTATCAAGACTGAAGGTCCTCTCAAGTTGTATTGTGATAATAAAGCAGCTATCAACATTGCCAACAATCCCGTGCAACATGACAGGACAAAAGATATTGAAATTGATCGACACTTTGTCAGAGAGAGAGTTGTTTCAGGGGAACTCTGTGTGCCTTATACTCCATCAGAAATGCAGATTGCAGATGTGTTAACAAAAGGGCTGGCAACTACAAAGTTCAAGGACAAACTTGGCAAGCTGAACATGATTGATATCCATGTTTATCTTGAGGGGGAGTGTTAGAATGCTAGTGTGTTCGGCTGATAGGGTCTCCTATTAGCCCATTCTTATGTTAATCTTATCTTGTAACTGGGCCTTTCCTAATGGGCCTAATCCTGTTTATGGTGTAAGTATTCTGGTTGTCCCATTACTAATCAGGGGTATACCAGTAATTTTATTGTACTTTGTACTTCACTTATATTTAAATAAAGGCCTAGTCGACTGTTAACACAGTTCGACATTCTCTGCATCTAAGAAGTTCATCCTCTTCTTTACTACTTCGAGTTCAGCTTCTTAGTTTACAAAGAGGATTCTGGGAAGACTAGAAATAGGGTTGAGACTCAAAAAAGACTATATCTCTGGTGACATATTTTTTCTTGGAGACAGGATCATAACACTTATACCCCTTTTGTGTGGGAGAGTACCCCAAAAATATTCCCTTTGTAGCCTTAGGATCCAGCTTGGTTTTCTTTGGATCCTTCACATGTATGAAGCATGTACATCCAAAAACTTGTGGGGGAAGAGGAAATTCTGGAAGAGTGGGACACAACACAGAGAAGGGGGTCTTCATACCCAGTACCTTAGATGGCATCCGATTTATCAGGTATGATGCAGTGAGGACAGCTTGAGACCAATATTGCTTGGGCACATTGTGCTGGAAAAGTAAAGCTCGAGCTGTCTCCATTAGGTGTCTGTTCTTGCGCTCAACAACTCCATTTTGTTGAGGGGTGTAAGCACATGATGACTGATGTAACATGCCTTCGTCTTCCATGAATGAGTTCAGGGATCTTTCAAAGTATTCAGCTGCATTATCTGAACGGAATTGTTTAATCTTCTTCCCAAATTGTGTTTCAATCATCTTGCAAAACATCATAGTTATCCGTGGAACGTCTTCACGTCCTTTTAACAGATAAATCCAAGTGCACTGAGAATAATGGTCAATAAAACTGATAAAATAACGAAAGCCATCAATGGAAACAATGGGTGAAGGACCCCAAACATCAGAATGGACCAAATCAAAAGAGGCTTGTATTTCATTACTAGAAATTGGATACATTGATCTGCATTGTTTTGACATTTGACACACATCACAAACTAAACTTTGACTCGGAATTCCCTTATATAAATTGGGAAACAACATAGCTAAAGAAGAAAAGGACAAGTGACCTAGCCTAGCATGCCACATGTGCAGCCTAGCTCTTGACTCCACACTTTTTGGACTAGTAGTAGCAAAAGCTTGCAGTGCCGAGCTGACATCCGCATCAAAATAGTAGAGGCCCTCATACTCACGACCACTCCCAATCGTTCTCCTCGTCAATCTGTCCTGGAAGACACAGTGAGAGGGAAAAAAAGTTATACTGCAGTTCAAATTTCTTGTAAGCTTTGAAACAGACAACAGATTTGATGTAAGACTAGGAACATGTAAGACTGATTTAAGAGAGATCCTTGCTTAGGTCAACCACTCCCTTTCCCGAGATGGTGGAGAGTGACCCATCAGCTACTCTCATCTTATCCTGGCCAGACAACAAATGATATGAGGAGAATAATGATGACATGTGTGTCATATGGTCAGTGGCCCCTGAGTCAATCACCCAAGAGCTTGAATTAATGGAACTAGTTGTACTAAATGCAGAGGCTGTACCTAATTTGACAAGAGAGGAGGAAGCTAAAGGATTGTTCTTCAGACGGGCTAATGCCCGGCTGAGAACCTCTACCTCACTAGTTGTAAATCCCAAGGTACTTGGTCCAGCAGAATCAGCAACCTGCTTTGTGGTGGAGGAAGACACTGGCTGAGTACTCTGTGAGATGTCACTACTGCTGTTGGTGGCAAGATTCCCACTTGTCGTATGGCCCTTATGTTGCCTTTTGTCCTTTCTCAGAGCAGTTGGCTTTAGATGAGGGTACAATACCCAACATTTCTCCTTTGTGTGTTTCTCACCACCACAATGGGTACACTTGAGGATCTTCTTGTCTGAAAATCTGTTTCCCTTAGTGGAGACTAAGGCTGAATGTTCTCCAGATAGTTCTGTTGCTTGTGTCTGGGAATCAACTTGCATCTCCTTTCTCCTTACTTCTTCATTCCTCACCAGGTAGTAAACATGATGAATTTCAGGTAATTCGTCTCTCCCTAGAATTTGTGACCTTACACCTTCATATATGGGGTCTAAGCCTGCCAGGAACTTGAAGGCCCTGCCCTCCTCAATGTGCTTGTCATGCCTCTCCTTATCCCTTGCATTTTCCCAATCCAAAATCAAGTGATGGTCAAGCTCTTCCCAGAGGCCTTCTAGTGTTGCAAAGTATGTTGCCACAGACATGTCTCCTTGCCTTAGGGCTGCAATGTCTTGGTTCAGCCTGTAGATTCTGGCATTGTTCTTCTTTTGGCCATATGTCTTAGATACTTTCTCCCAGATTTTTGCGGCTGTAGGGAAGTGATGAACAGTTCTGGCCACCCGAGGAGTCATGGAGGCCAGCAACCAAGACATGACTGTGGCATTTTCCTTGCGCCACACAGTGTATTCAGGGCTGCTGATTTCTGGTTTTTTTTTGTCTCCATCCAAATAGCTTGTGAGGTCACGAGAGGTAATGAACAGTCTTGCTGAGACTGACCACTCTCTAAAGTTATACTCATCCAATAGCACACTTGTAATCTGCAAGCTATGCAGATTAGGGTTCTCCAGGTTTGAGGACCTTGTAACAGATCTGTTATCTCTAGAAGAAACTTCACCAGATAGTGATGACATCCTAACTTCGGTCAAAGAGTTTGTTCACAGTGCGGTAGGTGGTTCTGGTTAGGGCTGGCCGAAGTGGTCACAGAGTTCATAGTGCTGATAACACACTAGATAGGCTTCACTTTGACTAAACTAGTTCAGGTACAGTAGCAAATGAAGGTCTGTAACTGAACCAGTTCACAGAGCTGAAGTAGCGCTGATACCAGAAGAAGGGCTGATAACCAACCTGGAAATGATCTGTAACTGAAGTCGCCACAGTTCTGTAAAGGTCTTGCTGATGCACCGAAGCTGCAACTGTAGAGGAGACTATGCCTTTACCACTGTTCTGCACAAATCTGGCTGGAGCACCAAAGCTGCAACTGTAGAGGAAGCCCTCCCCCTTTCGGCTAGTGCTAGGACTGCTGGAATCAGTCCTCAACTAGGTCTGTCTTGTACAGACCTCTCTTAGTAGCCAAATAGCTACTACTTGCTAAAAAAAACTAGTAGGACATCTACTTCTGGGTCTTACTTCCCTTGAGTCCTACAACCAAGAGAAACCCTAGGTTCGAACTTGCTGAGTTCCCTTACACTCCTAGGTCTTCACTGCAGCAACCCAGAAAGAAAGGAGAAAATGAAAGAAGGCAGCAAGAGAAGATAGTGCACCGGTTGAAACCAGGAAGGAGCTAATGCTCTGATACCATGTAAACTAAGAAGCTGAACTCGAAGTAGTAAAGAAGAGGATGAACTTCTTAGATGCAGAGAATGTCGAACTGTGTTAGCAGTCGACTAGGCCTTTATTTAAATATAAGTGAAGTACAAAGTACAATAAAATTACTGGTATACCCCTGATTAGTAATGGGACAACCAGAATACTTACAACATAAACAGGATTAGGCCCATTAGCAAAGGCCCAGTTACAAGATAAGATTAACATAAGAATGGGCTAATAGGAGACCCTATCAACCGAACACACTCTAGCATTCTAACACCAACATGTTTTTTTGGATGACCAACACTTCCACTGATATCGACATTTTAAACCTTTCTGGAGATAAAAAAGGGGGGGACAAAAGGGTTTTTAAAGGTGGAAATGAAAAAGCTTCAAAGAGGATGGGAAGAGGAGAAGGGAGTGAGAGAGAGAAAGAGAGGATGGTGGCCTTGGCGGATGGAGAGGCTTCAATTTGTAGGTCCAAATTTAATCTGGGAAGGGAGGAAGATAGAGAAAGGGATGAGAAGGAGGGCATTGCTAGGGAAGAAACCTTAAATATAGGGAGTAGTAAGGAGTCTGAGAAGGAACTGTAATTGGGGGGGGGGGGGGGGGGGGGGATGGAGGAGAAAAGGAGTGGGTTGAGGGAGATGTAACTGAAACAACAAATGAGTCAGAGGTTGAAAAGGAATCTGGTATTGGTGCAGATTGTTTAGGGGAATTTTGAGAAAGAGGATGATGTTGATAAAGGAGGAGAGGGACATGAAGAGAGAGAAGGTTGTGGGGTTTCTTGATCAAAAGTCTATAAAAGAAACTGGAAATATAGAATGAAAGCACTGCTTGAAGCTAAGGGGGCTGAAGCTGAGAGGGATGAAGTAAGGCACTCAAGTGAGGATTCAGGATACTATTGGATGAAACTTATGCAATTGGAAGATCAATTGACTTGGTGAGGGTAGTGAATAAAGAGGTGGAGGTGAGTAAAACTTTGGGTCTGTTTTTTCTCCTGCGGGGGGGGGGGGGGACTTTGTGGCGAAAACTTTTAAGGAGTTGGAAGAAAAGTATGGTGGGCCTTTGAAGGGTATGGAGAAAGACAAACTGATTACCAATGATATTGTTAGTGCAAGAGAGATTGATGCACAAGATGGTTCTTTTCTGATCATTTTAAGAAAAGACTAAAAATACAAACCTCCCACATGCAAAGGGCCTCAGTGAAGGACAACTCCCGACGGAAAAGCACCATCAGCATCCGGAAGGCAAAATGAAGGCTTTCAGCCCCTATTAGTGATAAGTGTGCAAACATTTCCCTGTCTGTCAGTTCCAAGATATGCCATAATGTTTGTAACTTCTTCATCACTCCAGTTGGACCTTCCATCTGAAAATTTTCCCGCTGAAAATAAAATGAAAATGTGGTAGTGTAAGAGAATCATAATCAGGCCAATATAACAATGCGGACAGATAAAAAATAATTTAATTTAATTCAAGATTTCCACAATTATGAGGATACCATTCTTCTTATTAGCATCTCAAAGCACCAAAATGCATCTGCATCATCATTATAGAGGACAAGAAAAGGAGATAGCAAGTCACTCATACCTACATACCAATTCAAATGTCTTAAAGGCGGTATCATTACAGTTGAGAATCCATAGCTTTGCCATGAACTTAACAAGGAAATAGTTGAAAATTTAATGTTCAAGGAAGTTGAACAAAATTAAAGCAAAAAAAGAAAAAGATGGGAAACCAAAAAAAAAAAGGATGAGCATATAACCTTGGCAATATCCAGTAGCAGGATCAACCCATGCATAAACAGCAAGGATATCAGACATCCTAGCAATGTTCTTCTCATCCTCATAAAATTCAAGATGACTGTCTGTTCTTACCACATCGACAACTGTAAAAACATAGACTTCATCACCTGATATGCCAGAAAAGTTTAATTATAAAATAAATAATATCCTATATATATCGAAGTAAATTTGGAAACTCTTAGCCTGTTATGCCAAAAAAGTTTAATTATCATATGAATAATACCCTATATCAAAGTAAAACTCAGAAATCCTTTTACCTATTCGGTGAAGTGTCCAAAGCCATTCAGAAACTCTGTCTTCACTGACACTTCCACCTTGAGTTGTTGGTCTCATGATTTCTGTTTCTGGAACATCTGATATTCTGAGCCCCTTTACTATTTTGTTTTCATATTCAAACTTTGTTCTCTTTATTTTATGTCCATGTACATTCAATGTAAACTTTCCACATTTAGAGTTTCTTGAATGTGGAATATCATTTTCTGGTGAACCATTTGATTCCATAATTAGATCTACATTATTACTAATTTGAAAGGTGTGCATATTTTCATCTGGACATCTCGGCTTATTGCATGTAGATAGCCTATCATGGTGCACCCAGTATTCTTTATCATCATTGTCACTATTTTGAAAAAACTTTGTGAAAGATAAAGGAGGAAAGTCAAAAAAACTCTCATTTATGCATTCTGATCCATATGCTTCTTCTCCTCGAGTCAGGGAATAGAAATTGTAAGGATCAGAAGAAGAGAAATGATGTGAATATCCATATGCTGCACCTTCTATGCTTCCCCTAGTGCTGGTATACTCAGATGAATCACTAGCGCATTCCCTTTGGTATGTATAGGATGTATCTGTACAGTTATTATTCCAATCACAGTAATTTTCTATTTTGTTAGTTCTATCATGGGAAGCTTGTCTACTTTTGACTTCTGCTTCCCTCTCCCCAGTATCTTTATATACCTTCCTCATATCCATCACTTTTGACCCCACAATGTAAGCAAGAGAACCAGTACCAACACTTGAATGCATCACTTGGCACTGCTTGAGTAAATCCTTGTATCGACTCCTGCATAAAAAAATTCCAGTTAAGTCTTATTCTTTAGTCAGGACATAAGAAAGTAATCTGAATATACTGATGTATTCATTTACCACCACAAAACATGGAAGTTTCATAGATGGACAGAGATATAATCATAACAAACTATAAACTTTATATCATTAAAGTGATTAAGTTACTTTAATTAGAACCTTGAAAAAAAATAGAAATTTCACTGCAATAACTTGATGGGATTTATGTTTTTAATATTTAATTTGCATTAAGTAATTTTTCTATGTGCGAGAATTTCTAAAAGCAGGGGGATAAACACGTTATAAGGGAGCATAAAAATTTTCTGAAAGAGTATTTTATATTAGTATTATATACTGCTAGCACATAAGGGCATTATTTTAATTTTAAATTATACTATGGAGTGCACTAATATAATTTCTACAGTGAGGCATGGATGATGGACATCAAATCTTGCCCTCATTATTCCTCCTCTCCTCTTTTCTATGATTTTCTCTTTGAACTTTACAATCCTTTCTACATGGTATCAGAGCAGGAAACCAACCTCTTACGTTTCTCCTCTTCTTTTTGTATTGTATCCACTTTAAAGGTTGCTTAAAGGAGACTTCTGACATAATCTATTTGACACCACTGATATCACCATGCCATACAGGTGATGTCAGCGAGTGTATAGATAGTCATCACCTTGGTGGATTGAAGGGGATTCAACCACCTGAAAAAAGATGAATTATATAACCTAAAAATAATTTATGATTTTTGAGAAGTTAATGACAGTTTCTTTTTCAAATTTTTTGGTGATCATTTGAAGTTTCTGAATTATAGAGCAAGGAAAATACACCTTTAATGTGTCAGGTTGACACTGTTTGATCTTGAGCAGGCCTTTGAAGATGCAGGAAATGATCTTTCCTTGATTGGAGAAGTATTTAGGTTTTTGGATGAATTTTTTTCCTCATATATTACCACCTACCTACCATTTATCTTGTTTTGTGCCTACGTTCTGCATGACCAGCATGAGACATGCCTGCTGATATGTCCTAGTTCTTTGTAATGCAGTTTCAAGGAAGTATACCATTACTCTGATCTATTAAGTTCTTGTGAGGACTGGGTCTATGTCCTACTATTGCTTGTATTCTTCCTCATCGTCTTTCAATCTGATCATGGTTTGGTAATGAAGTAACAAATACATCCACTAGTTCCAACATCAATTGGACACCTTTCCCATTTAATCAAATGAAACTTCTTGGACCCCAGCCCCTTCCCACAAAAACACCCTTTGAACCTTCTCTATTTTCCTAGCCACCTCCTTAGGAACTTTCAGTAATGAAAGGTAATAAGTTGTAGGCTCAAAAGAACACTCCTAATAAGGGTAATTCTACCTCCCAATGAGAGGTACATTGCCTTCCACCTGAAATAGATGCTCTTCTTGAGAATGACACTTTGGAGTAATTTCATCCTCCTCCTGATGCCTCAATTATAGGAAGCTGGTGGGTGTATTCAGTTAAGTTGAAGCCTGATGGCAGTCTAGACAGATACAAAGCTAGACTGGTTGCTTAGGGATTCAAGCAAGAATATAGGATAGATTATGAGGAGACATCTTGCCCTGTGGCCAAGATGACGATGGTTCATCCCCTTCTGGCTATTTTAGCAATAAAGAATTAGGTTATTCACCAAATGGATGTAAAGAATACTTTCTTGCATGGGGATTTGAAGGAGGTAGTGTACATGAAACCTCCTCCTAGCCGCTGTTATGAGCCTCATCTAGTTTGTTGCCTCAAGAAATCTCTTTATGAGAGGTTTCGATCTGTTATCACAGATGCTAGGTTCATTCAAAGTTCTTTAGATTGCTCTTTCTTTACATCACAACAGTCTCAAGAAATCTCTTATACGTTGAAGATATTCTCATAACTGGAGATGATCAAGATGGTATACACAGCTCAAGAATCTTCTTAACCAATCTTTAAGTTGAAAGATCTGGGGCTAGTTACATATTTCTTGGGCTTGGAAGTTCATCACAATTCTAGTGACTACTTCCTTAATTAGCAGAAATATGCCAAATACCTAGTCAACCTTGCTCACCTCAGACACAAAGATAGTTAATACCCCATTGGAAGTCAATTTGAAGTTAAGGATGATGTTCCTCTTTTAGAAGACACCACGTTGTATCATCAACTTGTGGGCAGTCTTATCTACCTCACAATGACATGCCCAGGCATCTCATATGCAATCTAGATCGTAAGCCAATCTGTCTCTACTCCTCGCCAACCTCACATAATAGTTGTACACCGTATCATCAGATATGTTTGGGGGACTATTTCCTATGGTGTGTTCTACCACTGGCCAGTGCATATTTCTTGGTGACTCTCTGGTATCTTGGAAATGTAAGAAGCAACAGACTATTTCCAAACCATCCACTGAAGCAAAGTATAGAGCCATGTCCTCAGCGTATAGTGAAATTCTTTGGCTTCATTCTCTCTTACATGATCTCAATATTGCTCAGTCTTCTCTTGTTCCTCTATTGGCTGGCAATCTAAGTGCAATCAAGATTGCTTCTAATCCTGTCTTCCATGGAAGGACGAAGCACATTGAAGCAGATTGTCACTTTTTAAGAGATCTCCTTATTGCCAGTAGCATTTCATTGCCTCATGTCTCTTCTACTCTTCAGCTGGCGGATATTTTTATGAAGGCTATGACTAGGGCTTGGCATTCCTTTCTCATGGACAAACTAATGGTAGTCTAACTACATTAGTTTGAGGGGGAGTGTAGACACAGGGATAGTGAGGGCTAAATTGTAATTTTACTTTCTTGTTGTACCATTCATTTTCTATTATTTTACTCTGTATACTACTTACTGTACTATAAGGATAGAAGTTCTTTTTACATTTAATTAATATAAATAGTTCTTTCTTGGTGTGGTCGACTCATCAGACACACCCCAAATCTGCTGTCTTTTCTCTAGTACAAACTGCACTGACATTCCAGATGTGGCTAAATCATCCGTATCCATGTTTGACTAAAGACCACAGTATATGTAAAGTCAACACACCTACAAGCAGCAGTCCAATAGTTACAATTCAGCAGTGAATTAATGACTTTTACAATTCAGTAGCCAACTGGAAACAAGATCAGTAACCCAGTACAATCCCTGGTTCACACCAGTCCACCAAAAAACAAACACAATAGCGCTTCAACACATAATATAGCTGCTATAACCCTTAGGTTCATACAAACCCAAAAGAACTTCAACACAGGTACTGCACACCATAATAGATCATACAAATTGAAGAGATATGTATACAGACCTGTTACATCAATGGTAAACCTTCCAAGAATCAGAAATAAACCCTGTAACAAGGGATGATAGAAAACTCCATCAAAAAAGGAGGAAGATGAAGATTTCAGCAGTAGAGAGGGAAGGAGAAGAAAAGAGTAGGAGGTCAACTAGGATTATGAGAAACTTAACCCTAGCCGCCAGCCCCTCATTATATTTATATTTAACTTAAAGATGAGATATTACAAAGATGCCCTTAATAGGGCGGCTACTAAAACTGAATAGTCACAACTTTAAAAAATAAAAAACTAATGGGCTTAAGGCCCAACAACTTCCTAATTAAATAAAAGCAAACTAAAGACAAACTGGGCCACTCAACAAAACAAATCGGGCCACTCAACACTCCCCCTCAAGTTGGGAGTAAATGTCACACATTCCCAACTTGCGTAGATCATGCTCTAGCTTGTTCTTTGCAACACCCTTTGTGATAACATCAGCGAGCTGCAGATCAGAAGCAATGTATGGAAGACAGGCTTCTCCAGAAGTTACCCTTTCTCTGATAAAATGTCTATCCACTTCAATGTGCTTAGTTCGGTCATGCCGGACTGGGTTATGGGCAATGTTAATTGCTGTCTGGTTATCACAGTATAGCATCATGGGTTCTTCTGCCTATACACCAATTTCTTCTAACAGAGAACGGATCCAGAGAAGTTTTGAAATTCCATGTGCCATGGCCTTGTATTCGGCTTCAGCACTTGATCTTGCCACCACTGTTTGTTTCTTACTCTTCCATGAGACTAGGTTACCCCCAACTAGGGTGCACACTCCTGAAGTTGATCTCCTGTCATCAAGGCATCCTGCCCAATCGGCATCTGTATAAGCCTCTAGATTCAACTGTCCATAATCAGTAAACAATATGCCTCTGCCTGGGTGTCCCTTCAGATAAGCAAGGATCCTGTCAACTACCTCCCAATGCTGGACTCGTGGGGCATGCATGTATTGACTTACTACACTCACTGCATAGGAGATGTCCGGACTTGTCATACACAAGTATAGCAGCCAACCCACAAGTCTCTGATATCTCCTAATGTCCTTTACTGGTTCACCTTCTGTTGCACTAATTTTATGGTTTTGATCAATAGGGGTGCTAATTGCCTTTGTTCCAAGCTTCCCTGTCTCTTGAAGAAGGTCCAAGACATACTTCCTTTGAGAGATAAAAATTCCATGTTTCAATCTTGCAACTTCAATGCCTAAGAAGTATCTCAGTTCTCCAAGATCCTTAATTTCAAATTCCTTATGTAGGTTCCTCTTCAAACTATCAATCTCACTCAAATCATTCCCAGTGACAACAATATCATCCACATAAACAATTAGGATTGACACCAAAGATCCCCTGCGCTTCACAAACAAAGTGTGATCGGATTGAGTTTGAGTGTAGCCAAAATCAATCAATGCCTTTTTGAATCTGTCAAACCATGCTCTGGGAGATTATTTCAAGCCATATAGTGACTTCTTAAGCCTGCATACCTTTCCCTTTTCAGTATCATTGTAAAAACCAGCAGAAAGATCCATATACACTTCTTCTTGCAGATCTCCATTTAGGAAAGCATTCTTCACATCCAGTTGAAACAAGGGCCAAGAGTATGAGGCAGCAAGGGAAAGGAGTATCCGAATGGAGGTCATCTGTGTGTACCCTTTTGCAACAAGTCTTGCCTTGTACCTCTCTATACTTCCATTTGCCTTACATTTTACTGTGTAAACCCATCTGCATCCAACTATCTCCTTGCCTTCTGGTAGGTCCACAATGTCCCATGTCTGATTCTTAACCAAAGCTTCCATCTCTTCCTGCATAGTCTTCCACTCAGGTTTGGAGAGATCCTCACTAACACCCTTGCGTATAGACACTGAATCAAGAGAAGAGAGAAAAGCACGGTAGGAAGGAGAAAGTCCACTGTAGGATAAGTATTGTGAAATACAATGAGTAGTACACTTTCTCTTCCCTTTTCTAAGAGCAATAGGAAGATCAAGGTTATCTATAATAGAGTTAGTAGGATCAATGGGAACTGAAATAGTAGCGGGATCAAGAGGAATGCCTGAATCCATATCAGTCGAATCTGGAGTCCCCAAGGGATCGATAGGAAGTGGTGTGAGTTCTGCTGTAGTGGAATCAACCGCCTTGTGAAGTCTCTGTCGTGAGTAATGCTGAGAGACAGAATGCAAAGGAGGTGGCAAGGTAGGTGGCACCGGGTGGTGGTCAAGCACAGGAGGTGACACAGGGACTGGAACTGGGAGAGGGATAGATTGTTGACTCACTTCCCCAAAACACTCCCCTTGAGAAGGATTCTGTGAGAAGAAGTACGTGGATTCAAAGAAGGTGACATCCATGGTAACATATCGGTTTCTAGAGACGGGATCATAGCAGCGGTACCCTTTTTGATTCTCTGCAAATCCAAGGAAGACACACTTCTTTGCCTTGGGATCAAGCTTCGAGCGGTGAGAACCAAGGATGTGTGCAAAGCAGACACACCCAAAAACCCTGAGAGGAATATGAAACATCTCTCCCTAAGGAAAAAGAAGGCTGAATGGAGTGCTGAATCCAAGTATACGAGAAGGCACCCTATTAATCAGATATACTGCTGTGAGAACTGCGTCGCCCCAAAACCGAACCGGAACTGTAGATGTGATCATCATGCTTCTTATAGTCTCAACAATGTGTCTGTTCTTCCTTTCTGCAACACCATTCTGTTGTGGATTGTAGGAGCAGCTGCTCTGATGGACAACACCATATTCTAACAAATACGAGGCAAGATGTCTTTCAAAATATTTCCTGGCATTGTCAGATCTAAACACCTTTATTCTTGTTCCAAACTGTGTTAGTACCATCTGATGAAATTGCCTCACCAAGGATGGTACTTCATCGCGGGATTTCATCAGGGAAAACCAAGAGTATCGAGAGAAATCATCCACAAATAGGAGAAAATAGCGATAGCCTCCCATAGAAGGAACATGGTACGGGCCCCACACATCCGAATGAATAACATCAAAAGAAGAAGAACATCTTTTATTACTAGGTTTAAAAAAATGTCTACAATGCTTTCCAAGTTGACAACCTTCACACTCCAGACTTGACAGACTAACAGACTCAAAGAGTTTTGGAAACAAAGAACTCAAAGAAGAAAAATATAAATGGCCCAAACGATTATGCCAAAGCATAATCTGACTCACAGATCCTGACTCACTGTCCCTGCTGACATGATGACTCTAGTGAGGGGGAAGAACATCCAGGAGGTAGATTCCACTCACTTCACGACCACTCCCAATCGTCCTCTTTGAATCCAGATCCTGCAAAATACAACGTCCAGGAGAAAAAATTACTGAGCAGTTCAGATTCTTAGTCAAACTACTAACAGATAACAAATTAGTGCTCAATCTGGGAACATGAAGGATGGAGGTAAACAAATAGAATCATTAATCTTGATAGATCCCTTCCCAACAATAGGAACATGAGATCCATCAGCTGTGGAGACCCTATCTCTGCCAGAACAGAGCTGGTAAGAGGAAAAAATAGTGGAGCTATGGGTCATGTGCTCTGAGGCTCCAAAATCTATAATCCAAGGAGGTCCCTCCTTACCTAAAGTGGAAACATAATTTGCAGTGATGTGTGAACTACCTGTATGAGCAAAGGGGGTAGAGTGAGCTCCACCAGTGCCACCTGTACCTTGTTGTCCGCTTGTGGCTGAATTGGAACTAGCTGTATCCCGCTGGTTCAGAAGTAGCCCATACCTCTCAAGTTCGGCCCTTACTGCAGCAACTGCAACAGACTCCAAAGAAGCTGTAGTAGGAGGGGCCGGAGTGTCACCAGTAACTGCCATGTGCGCATTTCCCTTCTTATTTTTCAATCTAGTCGGCACAAGATGTGGGTGAAGCTTCCAGCAAGTATCTCTTGTATGTTTAGGCTTCTTACAGTAGTCACAAACCAAGTTTCTTTTGTCTTCCTTCTTGATTTCACCGCCACTTTGTTTAGGTTTCACAACACTTACCATGGCAGACTGATCAGAAATTTCAGTTTTCATCATCACATTCCTCCTGCACTCCTCCCCTAACACAAAAGCATATGCTTGGGAGAGAGTGACACTATCCCTGGAAAGAAGATGTTGTCGTGCAATATCATACTCAGGGTTAAGGCCAGCAAGGAATTCAAACACCCTATACTTCTCTAAATGTCTCTGATAGGTAGTTGCATCCTTGGTGGTTTCCCAAGCAAAGGTCTCAAAATGGTCAATCTCCTGCCACAGGGTCTTAAGGGCTGAAAAATAGGCTGCAACAGATCTATCTCCCTGCCTTGTAGCAATAATCTGATTTCTGAGTTGATAAGCCCTAGCAACATTCTCCCTTTGTGAATAGGTTTCTGCAACCGCATCCCATATCTCCTTAGCAGTATTTTCCCATAAGAAATTTTTACTTATATGTGGCAACATGGAATTACACAACCAAGTCATCACCATATAATTTTCCTGCACCCACCGGGAGTTGCTAATTTCGGGTTTCACCTCTTCACCAGTGATATACCCTAATTTCCCACGAGCCCCAATGGCCATCTTTGCAGATTGTGACCATTCCAAGTAGTTTGCACCATCCAACCTAACTGTAGTAATGGTTCCAGCCCCGAAGGGTTCTCCAGCACCCCCTCCCATTGGTCTCATTTCACTCCCGGGCTTATTTTCAACTTTGTGGCCCTCCATGCTTCTCAAAAAAGGTAAAGAAAATAACTAAAAATTGCAGCAAGATCAAACAAGACACCTTTTGGAACCAACAACACTTTCTTGGTGTCTTGGGCTTTCTTCCCACAAAAGATTCCTTTTCTATGGAATGGGAGAAGAGAGAGAAAAGACAACCGCCCTCTCTAGAAGCCTCCAAACCACGTGGGACTTGAATCGCCCCTTACAAAAAACTCCAAGGAACCCTAAAAAACTAGGGCTCCTCTTCCTAGGTCAAAATTGAAGAGTCCAGCAAAAACAAGACTCTTCCCCTTTCTCCAGTTTTCTCTGATTCTGATGAGAAACCCTAGACCAGCTACAGGGCACACCAATCCATCAAGAAAATCCAAAAACTGGGCTTACCTGAGAGCTTCGATCAGCCTCTTAAATCTCCATGCAGTCGGCCGATCTAGGGCTGCATGAGAGAACAACTTCAAGAACCTTCAACCTGCTCTGATACCAAGTAGAGATCACTATTTGCTGATTCGGTCAAGCTTCTTGTGAAAGAAAGAGGAGGAAGATGAAGATTTCAGCAGTAGAGAGGGAAGGAGAAGAAAAGAGTAGGAGGTCAACTAGGATTATGAGAAACCTAACCCTAGCCGCCAGCCCCTCATTATATTTATGTTTAACTTAAAGATGAGATATTACAAAGATGCCCTTAATAGGGCGGCTACTAAAACTGAATAGTCACAACTTTAAAAAATAAAAAACTAATGGGCCTAAGGCCCAGCAACTTCCTAATTAAATAAAAGCAAACTAAAGACAAACCGGGCCACTCAACAGGTTCATACAAACCCAAAAGAACTTCAACACAGGTACTGCACACCATAATAGATCATACAAATCGAAGAGATATGTATACAGACCTGTTACATCAATGGTAAACCTTCCAAGAATCAGAATAAACCCTGTAACAAGGGATGATAGAAAACTCCATCAAAAGAGACCACTCCCAATCAAGGTTTCTTGAGATCAGTCCAGAAGTGTTCTTGCTTCTTCCATTCAGAGAAGAACATAAAAGGGAAGATTTAGGAGAAGAGAGGAAGAAAAAATTACTGATCTAAAGCAGGTTTTACTCTGATACCATGTTTTCTGCAATAAATCAGTTAGGGAACAAAAAAAAATTAGAGGAATAAAACAGACAAGAATAGAGAGAATGTAATGAGAGTGGATGGGCCCACTCTCTTATTTATATTAAGAGGGTAAAAGATGGTGAACGGACAATAATACCCATGGCAAGTACATTATGTATTACAACAATAAGAAAACAATAAAATGATGCAGTGGAATGTTTAGTGTTTATAATGACTACAAACTCTATAATAATGAGACAACCAATCATATGATGAATGATGATACAACATTTTCATATGGAAGTAGCCAAAAATTGAAAAATATGACTAAATGAGTACTCAGTAGCAATTTCATCAGATGAGAGATTTAGTGGAAAGTTAAGAGACTTTCAACCTCCTGGCCATTCTCAGTTGCCTTCTGTACTCTGCAGTGCTGTCCAGTGAATAACAACCTAGAAGAAATTCCCAAACTTCTGCCCTTATAGATGGATCTACACCCTGACCATGCAGAAGATAAAGTGCATACCAATTAAAACAAAGACTACAATTCTCTAATACAACTAAAATATATAAGATCACTCACACATAGAACATAATGGTTAAAAAAATCTCATCTTGGACAAACAAAGATTTTGTATATGAAAATGATGTAAAGCAACAAAAGAGTTGTTAAATGACATCAATTCAAAATGTATATAACTAATACCTTGCAGCAAGGCTCAAAAAATGCATCAACTCCAATGTATAAGGTCAATGCCTTATAATAAAGATGTGCATCTAATAGTCTAATCAAATTAGACTTTTCATCACAAGACTGAATCAAGAAATGCTTAGGTTGTTTAGGAAACCATCTTGAGGATCTATTCCAAATTAACAGATTCTCTAATAGAAGTTGAATGTTTTGTAGGAAGCAAATATAATATTCTTTGCAACTACTTTTTGGAACTGAAATTTGCAACTTACATTGATTAAACATAATACTATTTTCAAAATGTAAATAAAGAAAAATCTAAAATCAAGTCACATACACATTCTGTGCCTAGATTTTATCTATTTACTTGATGGTTAATCATGTATTTGTTTCCTATTAAATAAATTACTTTTCTCATTTTAATTATTGTTCTTAAAAAAAAAGAGTGTATCATAAGGTCTTTAGGCCTCCAAAGTTAATTCCCCAGATCCCAACTTTCAACAAGTATTTTAAAACACTAACCACTCTACATTTGAAGCTTAGGACAACCCAGTGGGTAGTCCATATGAGGATGACCGCCATTGAATCTTGCATTAGAAGTTCCAGTCATTCATGAAACTTGGATGTTTTGTCAACATTTTACTTTGATTGCTCATTTTAAATTTCTACTATCTTGTAGGATGAGGAAGATGTTCCAAATGCAAGGCTGCACTGGTTTGTTGGGTTTGTTGGGACTGTGTGTTGAGATTAGATTGAAACTCATAGGAAGCTAGCTGTAATGTGTAATGAAGTCTTTTCCAATTACTTTGTTATTTAATCCTTATGTTAATAATGTTAGGTTGGTAACTTTACTCTTCTTTGGTTTTTTATTTCTTTTGAATGGTAATAGGTCAATAGAATTTATTAATAATGAACATAATTAGTACAAAGAAAAATGAAGGAATCAAAAAGAAACTATCACAAAGAATGTAACTGACAAAGTTTGATATTTATTCAAGGAATTGAACTTGGAGTTAAAGAACTCACCCCCAAAACAATCAACTTAAGTGCTTTCTGAAACTCATAAACTCTCCCATCGCTATCAAAAATTGCTTGCCACTTGTCTGGCTTGAGCATTTTGTTAATCTGCAAAACAAAAAAGAAGGTAGAAAGTTTTATGACTATATATAACTAAGAACATCAAAATGCATAAATAAAGAACATGACTTGGACTATGGCTGCATAAAAGCCCATCCAGTGGAAAGCAGTACAGGGAATTTAGCATATACATACTAAAAAATGTTATCCATGTCAAAAACACTTTGCTTCTTTAGAGGGTACTTATCTTTCTTCTGTTGTTTTTTTTTTTTTTATTTTTCCTTTTCTTATACTCTGAAAATTGATATAACAAGCAAATGGTGCTCATCCACGTTAGCATATTTTGAAAATCAGTGCATCACATCTGCCAAGTATTCATGAGTGTCTTTTGAGCACACTTCACAAGCATCTCTTCGAAAGACATTTTATTTTCCAAGGAGGGCATTGACAAACTGGAGAAGTTACAGTACTTGAAATACTTGGGCAACAGATCCCTTGTTAACTCAGCAGCTTCTAGATGACATCTAATGTTGTTAGATCTCAAAGGCATGATAAAAAAGATTAGAGGATTCAGAACTGAAACACCCTTCAATTCCTACCATGAGCTGGTTCAGTTCCACAGAGAAGATGGACGATTGAATGATTCAAAAGAATGGCATAGTAGAATAAAAATAGAAGAGGATCTTTGGGAGGGAGGACTACTTTTTGTTGAGGTTTTAGACAAATTGTGTAGTCTATACTGGTAGTTTTTGATTATTTATTGTTTAGATAAGAAGTGGGGACCACAGCACTCTCGTTGGGTCCTTTTTGAGCAGTTATTTTAATTGTTTTATGCTATTTTATGTGTTAGCCGCCCTATAAGGGCATATTGGTCTTTGTACTCTTTATTATTTTAGACTATAAATAATACTGAAAAGGGCCGGCCAGCATTATTGCTCTCTTTTCTCTCTCAAATCTCTTCTCTTCCTTTTCTCCTTTCTTCTCTTCTTCTTCTTCAAGAAATATTCTTTTCTTTTATAAATCTTTATTTCAGCACCTTTCTACTTGGTATTAGAGCTCGGCCAGGGTTTCTTGAAGTTTTTTCCATGCAGTCCTAGATCAGCCGATTGCATGAGGAGATAAAGGGCTGATCGGTCTACTTCAGATTGCCCAGTTCTTAGATTTTTTGGTGTGATCTAGTCATCAGGAGGGTGATCTATGTTTTGGCATCAAAATCAGGAAGAACTGGAACGTGGGGAAGAGTCCTAGTCAAGTTGAACTCTTCAATTTTGATTTGATCTTGGGTGCTCAGGTATTGTTGGACTTCTCTAGGTATTCTATAGGGGGCAGTTAGGTTTCTAGAATTTTCTAGGCCTTTTGGAGTGGCTGATTCACTTTTCTCTCTGGTGGGTGACAATGGGAGGAGAGAGATTTCTCCCCGAATAGTGTTTTCTTGTTTCGAAAAGGTTTGTTACCTTTGTGTGTGAGATCGATTTGATCTTGGAGGCTCTTTGCCTAATTATTTTCTGCTTTTCAACTATTTGAAGTAAAATGGAGAGTTGGAGTACCGAGCAGAAGTCCACCAATAACATGGGTCTGGGTGTTGAAGGTAGTAGTGATATTTTTGGGTTTGGAATTATTACTACAATGAAGTTTGATGGTACAAATTATCTAGAATGGGCACAATCAGCCAAGATGGCCATTGGTGCTCGTGGGAAACTGGGGTGCATCACTGGGGAGGAGAAGAAACTGGATACAGATCCCTTCTAGTGGGTAGAGGAGAATTACATGGTGATGACCTGGCTATGTAACTCTATGTTACCTCACATTGGTAAAACTTTTTTGTGTGTTAATACTGCAAAGGAGACTTGGGATGGAGTGACTAAAACCTATTCTCAAAAACAAAATGTAGCTAGAGCCTATCAATTAAGGAATCAGGTGATTAGTACAAAAAAGGGAGATAGACCTCTTGCCACCTATTTCTCCATGCTGAAAATTCTTTGCAGGAGATCGACTACTTAGAAACTATGGTTTGGGAGAGTATGAAGGATACAACAACCTGTCAGCGGTTGGTAGAAAAGAATAGGGTTTTTGAGTTCTCGGCTGGGCTGAACCCTGAATTCGACATTGCCAGGCAACATCTCCTTTCTAGAGAAAGTGTGACTCTTTCTCAAGCTTATGCTTTTGTCTCTGGGGAGGAGAGAAGGAGGGATGTCATGATGAGACAACCTGGGATTGATCAGTCAGCTATGGTTAGTACAGATAAATCTAAGCCAAATGGAGACAGGGGGAGTAGTGAGGCTAGGAAGGAGGACAAGAAGGATTTGGTGTGTAACTATTGAAAGAATACTAAACATACCAAAGACACCTGTTGGAAGCTTTACCCTCATCTCGTACCAGCTTCGATCAAGAATAAGAAGGGAAATGCAAATGTGGCAATTATAGGAGACCCTTTAGGACCCTTCTCCCAGGCTGATCTGGAGTCCATTGCAGCAGCAACAATGAGGATTGAATTGGAAAAGTATGGACAGCTTATGAGTAAGAAGGATTCAGCCAGATTTAGTTCTTCAGATGGGTAGAACAGTGCAGGAGCCAACCATACTACTTCCTTTGCTCATATAGGTAGCTCGTATGCAATTGCAAATCATGTATCTACCTTAGGTAAGGAGGTACCTTCTTGGATTATAGACTCAGGAACATCTGAGCACATGACCAATATATCTACCCTCTTTAGTTCTTACCAATTGTGCTCTGGTAGAGATAGAGTCTCTACAATAGATGGTTCCCATATTCCCATTGTTGGAAAAGGGACGGTTAAAGTGGCCAATGACATTACTTTATCCTCTCTCTTACATGTCCCTAAACTCCACATTAATCTTCTTTCAGTAAGCACTTTGATAAAAAATTTGAACTGCTCAGTGACCTGTCTTCCTAGTAATTGTGTTTTTTAGGATCTAGAATCAAAGAGGACAATTGGGAGTGGTCATGAGGTAAATGGATTTTATCTTCTGGATGAGAGTCTGAGACATCAGAGCCATTATGTTAGTAGCAGCAGTAGTAGTGGATCAGAGTCAGTGAGTCAGATTATGTTCTGGCATAATCGTTTGGGTCATTTTTCTTTCATTTCATTGAGGTTTTTGTTTCCAAAGTTGTTTTAGTTTGTTCAGTTGTCTAGTTTGGAATGTTAAAGCTATCAATTGGGAAAGCATTGTAGACATTCTTTTAAACCAAGTAATAAAAGAAGTTCCTTTGCTTTTGATATTGTTCATACTGATGTATGTCCTTACCACATTTCTTCCATGGGTGGTTACCGTTATTTTCTCTTGTTTGTGGATGATCATACACGGTATTCTTGGATATACTTGAAAGAATTAAACCAGAAAATAGATGTTTTCTAGTTTAAGTTAGTAGAAAAAGAAGAGAGAAAAAAAAGGTCACGAATAGAAGAGAGAAGAGAGAGGAAGAGAAGAGGAAGAAAAGAAAGGGTTCAGCTGAATCATGTTTCTAGCCGCCCACTTAGCCTTATTTATATTGTAATCTATTACAATGACTAGTTACCTTAATACCCTTACTTAAAAATAAAAGAAAGACAAACAAGGCCCAACCGGCTCAACTATTCTAACTGAAAAATAAAAAGATAAACAACAATTATAAAATGTGGGGTTGGAACCCCCCACACACTAATAGTCTATTAGCTATCTCTACACTCCCCCTCAAGTTGGGAGTAGATATTTGTCATACCCAACTTGCGTAAACCTGTCTCCAACCTGAATTTTGTGACTGCATTAGTAAAGAGATCAGCTAGTTGCATGTCGGAGGTAACACAGGGAAGACACACTTCTTGAGATGCAACTCGCTCTCAGATAAAATGTTTGTCCACCTCGATATGTTTAGTCTTGTCATGCTGTATTGGGGTATGGGAAATGTTAATTGTTGCTTGATTATCACAATACAACATTAGAGGTTTCTCATAGTCAATTCCAAGTTCATCTAGCAAAGATTTCAGCCATAACACTTCTGCAACACCATTGGCCATGGACCTGCATTCAGCTTCAGCACTGGAGCGAGCAACAACATTTTGTTTCTTGCTTCTCCAAGAAACAAGGTTCCCCCCTACAAATGCACAATACCCAGAGGTAGATCTTCTGTCATCAATGGATACAGCCCAATCAGCATTTGTATACACCTCTATCTTCATGTGTCCACTGTTCTTGAAAAGTATGCCTCTCCCTGGGCATCTCTTCAAGTAAGCAAGTATCCTTTTCGTGACGAAATATAGAGGGAGAGAGAAAAGAGAATTTTCTTTATTGATAATAAAAACATGTTGAGCATACAACTTAAATAAGAAAAGATAGGAAAGGCAGACCCCTAGAATCTCTCGCAATCAGGGATTGAATGAATCTTTCCCTTAATCCTAGGATATGACTTTCCTAAAATTATTCAAATCTAATCCTTCCTAAATTTATTCAAATCTCTTAATCAATCAAATCCTATCTTTCTTACTTTACCGACACTCCCCCTCAAGTTGGTGCAAAGATATCTATCATGCCCAACTTGCTAACTTGAAGCTCAAATGGCTGTCTCAATAAGCCCTTAGTCAAGACATCTGCAACTTGCTGCGTGGTTGGCACAAACGGAGTGCAAATTATTCCTTCTTCAAGCTTCTCCTTTATAAAGTGTCTATCAATCTCAACATGTTTAGTCCTGTCATGTAGAACCGGATTATGAGCAATGCTGATAGCTTCCTTGTTATCACAATACAATTTCATAGGAAAACTCACTAGTCTCTTAAGATCCGCTAGAACCCTCTTTAGCCAAAGAACCTCACACACTCCTTGAGCCATTGATCTAAATTCAGCCTCAGCACTACTTCTAGCAACTACACTTTGCTTCTTGCTTCTCCAAGTAACTAAATTGCCCCAAAGAAATGTGCAGTACCCCGAAGTTGACCTTCTATCAGTAATCGAACCTGCCCAATCCGCATTTGTATACACCTCAACCCCTCTCTTCTCATTTTTCTTGAAGAAGAGTCATTTTCCTGGTGTGCCTTTTAGATACTTAAGTATTCAATACACAACTTCAAGACGTTCTTCGTACGGGGAGTGCATGAATCGACTGACCATGCTCACAGCGAAGGCAATATCAGGACGTGTATGTGACAAGTAAATCAATCTTCCAACCAGCCTTTGGTATCTACCCGTATCTATTGGAACCCCATCTTTAACTTCTCCAAGCTTAGCATTAACTTCTATCGGAGTGTCTGAAGGTTTGTAACCACTCATTCCAGTTTCTTTCAAGAGTTCTCGAATATACTTTCGTTGCAAAACCACAATGCCCTTCTTTGATCTTGCCACTTCCATTCCAAGAAAGTACCTTAGCTGGCCTAAGTCTTTAATCTCGAATTCCTTGGCTAAGCTCTGCTTCAGTCTGCTCATCTCTTCAATATCATCTCCAGTCAAGATTATGTCATCAACGTAGACAATCAGAACCAAAACCTTGTCTTTGGTGGATCTCTTTGTGAAAAGAGTATGATCAGATTGTCCTTGACTATATCCTTGACTTTTAACGAACCTTGTGAATCTTTCAAACCAAGCTCTGGGAGACTGTTTAAGTCCATATAGAGACTTTTTTAGCTTGCATACCTTAGTTCCAAACATCTCAGTGAAACTAGGTGGAGGCTCCATATATATACTTCTTCCTCCAAGTCTCCATTCAAAAAGGCATTCTTCACATCCAGCTGATTCAGTGGCCAGTCAAGATTAGCTGCAACAGATAAGAGTATTCGAACTGTATTTAGCTTCGCCACTGGAGAAAAGGTCTCAGAGTAGTCGACTCCATATGTCTGAGTAAAGCCTTTAGCTACTAGGCGAGCCTTGTATCTCTCCGAGGATCCATCTGAGTTGTACTTCAGAGTAAACACCCATTTACAGCCAACAACATTTAGAGCCTCTTGGATACTGTTAGGAATGGATACACTAGACACTTGTGAAATAAAGGCACAATATGAAGGTGAAATATTTTTGTAAGATACAAAATTTGACAGAGGATGTTTTGTACAAGACCTAACACCTTTCCTAAGAGCAATGGGAAGATCAAGCTGACTAGAAGAATCAGAATTACCTGGAGGAATATTTTCAGGAATCTTTGAAGAATTATCATGAATTTCATGATCTAACCTCTGATCAGATTTTTGTTGACGCTGCGGAATAGTACCTCTCCTTTTCTGTGCTAGATATTCCCTTGAATATACAAGCCATTTATACTATTTCGCACGCATCTCTGTTGTTTCAGCTTTTTCATTTTGAGATGGCATTACCAAAGGTTGTTCATTGGTAGACTCAACATTTTCAATATTTAATTCATTTGTTTCCACTAATTTTGTATTTTCTGCTTCACTTTCTTTCGGTGACCGATTGTGAGGAACATCATTATGGACAAATTCAAACATTAAATCAGAACTATCTAAAAAACCATCTTTACTAGTGTTGCTCTCCCCCTGAAGATGGGAGTTATTGTAGTACGAGGTTCCTTCAAAGAAGGTGACATCCATAGACACAAACATCTTTTTCAAAACTGGATCAAAGCATTTGTAACCTCTCTGATTAGTGGGATAGCCTACAAAAATACATTTATGTGCTTTTGGATCAAGTTTTGAACGTTTGGGATCATGGTTATGAACGAAGGCCACACTTCCAAAAATTTTTAAGGGACTGTTTGTCACTAGCCGAGAGTTTGGAAAACAGTCAGTGAAAACCTGTATGGGTGTTTTAAAACCCAAAATTCGTGTAGGAAGTCTGTTAATCAAATAAGTGGCTGTTAAAACGGCTTCTCCCCAAAGATACTTAGGAACCTTAGTTTTAAAACTTAGAGTTCTAACAACTTCAAGGAGATGTTTGTTTTTCCTTTCAGCCACCCCATTTTGTTGAGGTGTATTATTACATGAACTTTGGTGTATAATTCCTTTCTCAGCAAAAAAATTCCCTAACACGTTGTTAAAAAATTCCTTTCCATTATCACTTCGAAAAATTTTAATCTGAGTCTGAAATTGTGTTTGAACCATGTTGTAGAAATTTTTAAACACAGTTTCGGCATCAGATTTCTCTTTTAAAAGGAAAACCCAAGTGACCCTAGTATGATCATCAATAAAAGTAATGAACCAACGTTTTCCAGAAAGAGTTGTCACTCTAGAAGGACCCCAAACATCACTATGAATCATGGTAAATGGTTTTGATTTTTTATATGGTTGAGACGGAAAAACAGCACGATGATGTTTTGCTAATTCACAAGATTCACACTGAAAAACTGAATGATTTTTATTCATGAATAACATGGGAAATAGATGCTTTAAATATTGAAAGCTAGGATGTCCTAATCGATAATGCCATAACAAAATTTCATTGTCACTAGAAATAGAGATAGAACTGAAACAAGTCTATCGGTCTTGCCTTCCAAAGGTTGATCCTTTATTAAAGAGGTAGAGGCCACCATCCTATTTAGCACCCCCAATCATCTCCCCCGAGGTTAAACCCTGAAATTCACAACGAGAGGACCAAAAATTAAGTCGACAGTTATGATCAAGGGTTAGTTTACTGACAGACAAGAGATTGTAAGATAGGTTAGGAACATGTAGAACATCTTTAAGGTTTAGAGAGAAGGAGAAATAGACACTGTTCCTTTCCCAGCAACAGTAGCAAAGGAACCATCTGCAATTTTAACCTTTTGATTCCCTGCACAAGGTGTATATGAAGAAAAGAATTGCGAAGTGCCGGTCATATGATCAATGGCACCTGAATCTAATATCCAGGAGCCATTAGATTTGGTACAAGCAATGGCTGCAGTGAAAAAATTACCTAACTGAGCTAGAGAACAGGATGGGTTAGAATTTCCTAACAGTTGAGATTGAAACATTTTATTTAAGTGCTCTATTTGTTCCTTTGTGAAAGGAAGAGACTCTGAGAATGATTGCTGCCCTGGATCCGAATTGCTTACTTGAAACGCGCAGACATCTCCCCCTGACTTGTTGTCACTGCCTGATCTTTTCTTCCAACTCGCCGGTTTCCCGTACAGCTTCCAGCAGGTTTCCCGAGTATGCCATGGATTTCTACAATGATCACACCAAGGCCTCTGCTTTCCTCCTTGTCTGTCTCCTTCTAAGTCTGCACCTCGGGCCACAAGAGCGGACCCTTCATTCTCTGTTTTTGTTTCACTAACATTCTTCAACATCACTTGCCGCCGTGCTTCTTCTCTATGCACTTCTGAAAAAACTTCTCTTATAGTCGACAAGGGCTTTCGCCCAAAGATACGTCTCCGAACCTCATCGAGTTCTTTATTCAAACCAGCCAAGATAACAAATACCCGGCCTCTTTCTATCTTCTTTTTGTACTGAGCACTGTCACTCAGACTTTCCCATTCTTCTTCTTCAAATAAATCCATCTCCTGCCAAACAGCCATCATCTCATTATAATAAGTTGTTACTTCACGTTCACCTTGCTGCATCTTCCACATTCGGGTATTCAGTTCGAACAGTTGTGAATGATTGTCCAAATCCGAATAGGTTTCCCTAACAGCTTCCCACACATCGCGAGCCGTCGACAGGAACATGAATGGTTTTCCAACCACCAGATCCATGGAGTTGATCAACCAGGTAGTAACCATCGAATTTTCAGAACGCCATTGCCTGTACTTTGGATCATCAGTGGCTGGCGGTTTCACTTCGCCGTTCAAATAGTCGAGTTTCCCTTTGTCGTCGATCACCAACCGCACGGACTAAGACCACTCAAGATAATTTTTTCCATTCAATTTGTGAATGCTAATTTGAAGAGAATTCTTAGAAAGAGAAATAGCCGCTGACTGAATACCTCCCTCCGAAAACGTCACACCGCTGGTAGCATCCGAAGAGGCTGAACCAAAGCCAACCATGGCGGCCTTAAAATTCATGATCGAACCCTAAAGCTCTGATACCATGTGGCGAAATATAGCAGGAGAGAGAAAAGAGAATTTTCTTTATTGATAATAAAAACATGTTGAGCATACAACTTAAATAAGAAAAGATAGGAAAGGCAGACCCCTAGAATCTCTCGTAATCAGGGATTGACTGAACCTTTCCCTTAATCCTAGGATATGACTTTCCTAAAATTATTCAAATCTAATCCTTCCTAAATTTATTCAAATCTCTTAATCAATCAAATCCTATCTTTCTTACTTTACCGACACTTTCTACCACAAGAAGGTGAGTGGTCCTAGGAGAATGCATGTACTGACTGACAACACTAACAACATATGAAATGTCTAGTCGTGTTAGGCAGAGATAAAGAAGTTTCCCAACCAACCTTTGATACATAGCCCTGTCCTCAAGAGGTTCTCCACCTTCTGCACTTATTTTATGTTTCAACTCAATGGGTGTGTCAGCAGGCTTTACTCCTAACTTTCCAGTTTCTTCTAATAAGTCAAGGACATACTTTCTTTGAGTGATAAAAATGCCATGCTTAGATCGAGCTACCTCAATTCCCAGGAAATAGCGCAGTTCTCCCAAGTCCTTTACTTCAAATTCTTTGTGAAGATTCTGCTTAAGAGCATCTATCTCACTAATATCACTTCCGGTCACCACAATTTCATCCACATAGACAGCAAGTAAGGTCAAAGAGGAGTCTATCTTCTCAAAGAAGAGAGTGTGATCTAATTGAGCCTGCATTTTATCGAACTTTTCCAATGCCAGTCTAAACTTATCAAACTAAGCTCTCGGAGATTGTTTCAGCCCATATAAAGCCTTCTTTAGTCGACAAACTTTATTTCTTGCTTCTGTACTGTAAAAGCCGAGAGGTAACTCCATGTACACCTCCTCTTGCAAATCTTTGTTTAGAAAAGCATTCTTGATGTCCATCTGAAATAGTGGCCAAGAGAAGTTTGTAGTTATAGATAGTAGGACCCTGATAGTGTTCATTTTGGCAATTGGTGCAAAGGTTTCCATATAGTTCATGCCATAAGTTTGTATGAATCCCCTTGCAACCAATCTGGCTTTATATCTCTCTACAGAGCCATCAACATTATATTTCACTATAAACACCCATCTGCATCCAACAGGTTTCTTCCTCTCAGACTGGTCAACTAGTTCCCAAGTGTTGTTCTTAACAAGTGCATCCATCTCTATTTTCATTACTTCTTTCCATTCAGGTATCAGAAGAGCTTCTTGCACTGTTCTGGGTATAGGAATGGTAACAATAGATGCCAGGAATGATATGTAGGATTCTGAGAGACGATCATAGGAGAGAAACTAGGAGATACGATGAGTAGTAGATGAAATACAACGACGCTTCCCTTTACAAATTGCAATTGGGAGATCAAGGTCATCTGAAGGAAGAGGCTGAGGCTCAATAGTGTTAGGCAAAGTGCCTGCAACAGTGGCTCAACAGTGGGTATAATGCTTGGATCTGAAGCTGTAGGAGGTGTTGGGATCGGCTTGGACTGCTGAGAATGAGAATCAACCTACCTCCACCACTATCTTCGATACACTCTCAACTCCCTGCACTTCTGACAACGCTCTTCACGACACACTCCCTCCATAACTGGGATAGGTAATGGAACTTCTGGGGCTGAAATCCCTTCCTCACGACCTCTCCCCCTAAGGAGAAGCCCTATGATAGTAGGGCATATCCTCAAAAAAGGTGACATCCATGGACACAAAACGCCTTCCCGAAATAGGCTCATAACAGCAATACCCCTTTTGATTTTGTGCATACCCAAGGAAAATACATTTAGCAGCTTTGGGATCAAATTTGGAGTAATGAGGTCCCAATATTTGAACAAAACAAGTACACCCAAAGGTTTTAAGGGGAATAATGAACAAGTCCTTGTTTGGATACAGAAGGTTGAATGGTGTTTTCATGTCTAAAACCCGTGAAGGAATTCGGTTAATAAGGTAAACAGCAATACGGATTACATTCCCCCAGAAGCGTATGGAACATTAGAGTTGAGCATAATGCTTCTAGTTACTTCCAAATATATGTCTATTTTTTCTCTCAACAACCCCATTCTGCTAAGGTGTACGGGGACAAGTGCTCTGATGAATAACTTCATGATCTACGAGATATGATGCCAAGGGTTTTGCAAAGTACTCCTTGGGATTATTAAATCTGAGAATTTTGGTCTTGATTTCAAATTGGGTCAATACCATCTGATGGAAAGCTTGGGTCAGTGAAGGGACCTCATCTCGAGAGTGCATAAGGTAAATCCATGAGAAATGGGTATAATCATCAACAAATAACAAGAAGTATTTGTACCCTCCCCCCCATAGGAGTATGATATGGCCCCCAAACATCAGTATGCACAATTTCAAAAGGAAGATTACTTCTTTTATTGCTCAAAGAATAAGTTGACCTACAATGTTTTGCAAGTTCACAGCTTTCGCACCTCAAACCAGACACTTGGACTGACTTAAACAAACTTGGAAACAGACTCTTCAAAGACCCAAAAGACAAATGACCTAATCTACTATGCCAAAGCATAATCTGACCCCAAGACTGAGAAACAAACAATCTCCCAACTTCACTCTCCTTCCCCTATGGATGCTTAAGCAAGTAGACTCCATTTGTCTCACGAGCAATCCCAATCACCTTCCTCGTTTCCAGATCCTGAAAAACACAACGGTTAGGAAAAAGAGTCATTGAACAGTTTTGATTCTTAGTAATACTACTAACTGAAGCAAGTTAGCACTAAGCTTAGGGACATGCAAAACTGAGGACAAGGAGATGGCATCAGACAGTCTGATGTCTCCCTTGCCAGATATAGGAACAAGAGAGCCATCAGCAATAGATATTTTGTCTATGCCAGAGGATAAACAGTAGGTGGTAAACAAGGTGGATAAATTAGTCATATGGTCAGAAGCACCTAAATCTATTACCCAGAAGGGCCTAGTGTTACCTGGGGCTGAAGTGTGATATGTTGTAGCTCTTGTACCTGAGGAAGCAAAAGCTGAAGTAGGATTGGCAGGAGTGGCAGCTGAAGACTGAGATGATGACCCAGAAATACCAGCTTCATTCTCTAATTGTGTCAAGGCGACCCAGACAGTAGCTAAGGCATCTAGAGATGTGGTTCTTGTATTGGAAGACGATGCATTGTTAGTGTTGACTGCCATATTAGCACTTCTTTTCTTAATTCTGAGTCTAGCTAGAACAAGATGAGGATGCAACTTCCAACAAGTGTCCCTAGTATGCTTGAGCTTCTTACAATGATCACAAAACATCTCCTTTTTATCTTCCTTCTTTATTTCCTTTTCCTGATCTCTCCCAAATTTCTATTTTATTGTTGCTAGGGCAGATTCCATGGGCTGAACATGTAACATCACTTTTCTCCTACTCTCTTCACTGTGCACTAGTGAATAAGCCTGAGACAAGGTCACACTATCCCTAGTAAGAAGTTGCTGTCTTACTATGTTAAATTCTGAATTCAGACCTGCTAGAAATTCAAAAACTCTATTTGTTTCAATCAGCTTGCTATAAGTAGTTGCATATCTCTGACTCTCCCATTCAATGGTTTCCAAATGGTCGATTTCATGCCACAGAAATTTCAAGGTAGCAAAGTAAATGGAGACTGGCTTCTCCCCCTGCTTGAGATTATTTACTTCACACTTCAGTTCATAAGCCCTAGCAACATTAAGGGGTTGGGAGTAGGTCTCTTTCATATTATCCCAGATTTCCTTAGCCGTTTTTGCCCATAAATAATTTCGGCTAATGTGGGGCTGCATTGAATTGCATAGCCATGTCATCACCAAATAGTTCTCTTGAACCCATTTGGCAAGTGATGTGTGTCTTCTTTGGCTGGTTTCTTTATATCCCTAGTCACAGCCTAATTTACCTCTACCTCCAATAGCCATCATGGCTGATTGTGCCCACTCCAAGTAATTTGTTCCTTCAAACCTAATATTTGTAATCTGAAAAGAACTTTCAGTCATGCTTCCAGCCCCCAAAAGAGCTTCCCCTTGAGTCTCGAATTCACTTCCAACCTTCCACATTTTAAAGAAGATGTTAACAGTAACTACTTTGATCAAAGAAAGCTTGAGCTCCTTCTTTTATACAAAAGAAACTTCTTTTATGTAAAAAGTCTCTGCTGAATGAGAAAAACACTCACAGCCGAGAATCACCACAAATAAACACTCCTCAGTCAAGAAGTATTACCCAGAAATCAATTTCAGATTATTAATAACTTCCAAGAAACACTCCTCAGTCGACAAGAAACACCCAGAAATCAAAATCTGATTACTGTAGTTGCCCAAGAACCAACCACAGTCACAGAAAAGATGTGGGAGCAAGAACTAACCATGGGATTTCAAAAAAACCTTAGAGAAGCTAACAGAAATATCAGAAAACTGCTGAATTAAATCAGAAAACTGTCAAAAACCCTAAAGAAATGGCAAGGGAGACAGAATTCTATTAACCGCTGCTTCCAGAAGGTTAAAAACTGCTCCTTTTAAGGTCGATCTCAATAAAGGTGAGTTCTTTTTCAGAAAGAATTTGATCACCACCTTTAATCTTCAGATTAAGCCCTAATCTTTGACTTACCTGACTTCTCTGATCCTTCCTGGTCACCGGGCACTATCCAAAGGTCATGTAACCCCTTGGGCACAATTTGAAACTCTAGTGATCCTCCAAGAATCAGGCGAAGATGCAAAACTTCAGATTCAGTAACTTCTCATGCTGCCGACTGGATTAGGCTCACATGAGAGCCCTAAACTGCCCTAGTTTTGGCTCTGATACCAACTTGAAAGAATTAAACCAGAAAATAGATGTTTTCTGGTTTAATTCAGTAGAAAAAGAAGAGAGAAAAAAAGGTCACAAATAGAAGAGAGAAGAGAGAGGAAGAGAAGAGGAAGAAAAAGAAAGGGTTCGGATAAATTATGTTTCTAGCCACCCACTCAGTCTTATTTATATTGTAATCTATTACAATGACTAGTTACCTTAATACCCTTACTTAAAAATAAAAGAAAGACAAACAAGGCCCAACCAGCCCAACTATTCTAACTGAAAAATAAAAAGATAAACAGCAATTATAAAATGTGGGGTTGGAACCCCACACACACTAATAGCCTATCAGCTATCTCTACAGATATATCTTAGGAGATCATGTGATGAAGTACCCATTTTGGTGTGACAATTCTACCAGATGGTTCTCATACAATTTGGAGTGAGGACTAAAGTCTTCAGATCAAATGATGCTAGAGAATACTTTGAGAAGGACTTGTCCTAATACATTTTGGAGCATGGTGTGATTCATCAGAGTAGTTGTGCATACACACCGCAACAGAATGGGGTAGCAGAGAGGAAGAATAGACATATTGTGGAGGTGGCAAGGAGCCTTATGGTGTGTGCCTTAGTTCCTATTCGCTTTTGGGGGGATGCAATTCTCACAACTGTGTATCTGATTAACTGTATTCCTTCATGCACTTTTGGGTTTAAGGCACCTTTCAACTTGATTTTTCCGGATGGGGAGACATTTCATATACCTTTGAGAGTTTTTGGGTGTCTCCTTTGTTCACATTCTTGGTCCTCATCACAAGAAATTGGATCATAAGGCTAAGAAATGTGTTTTCCTTCGGTATGCTCAAAAGAAAAAGGGGTATTGTTGTTATGATCCAATGTCAGGGAGTAGGTTTGTTACTATGGATGTTACCTTTTTTGAGTCTACTTTCTTTTTCTTGGGTGGTTCTCCTCAGGGGGAGTGTTTTGGGAAGGAGAACTCACAACCTGTCCCTCTTCCGGTGTCATTTGTTCCTTCATCTGATCCGCCTATTCCACCATTAGCAACTATAGTCCCATTGCCTGATCCACTACGACCAGCCTCACAAATCTATCAGCGCCACTAGAAGAGGGTTGACTCCACACATGCTCAGATAGAAGAACCTATACCACTCTCCATTAGTCCATCTGAAATCCCAGGTTCAGCTGATACAGTTCCAGGTATTTCCCTTGAGCCTAAGCCTGCTACTTCCCCTAATAATGATGTTTTTGTACCTAACATTATTATGGCAGCTGATCCCTCTGATCTTGATCTTCCCATTGCACTCCACAAAGGGAAGAGAAAGTGTATAGCCCATTGCATTTCACACCATCTCTCCTACAGTGCCTTATCACCCTCCTACTGTGCTTTCCTTTCTTCCTTGGATTCTATGTCTATACCCAAGAATGTCAATGAGTCTCTCTCCAAACCTGAGTGGAAACTAACTATGCAAGAAGAAATGGAAGCCTTGCTTAAAAATCATACATGGGAGCTGATCTTCCTACAGACAAAGAGATAGTTTGATGCAAATGGGTGTTCATTGTGAAGTACAGGGTCGATGGTAGCATAGAGAGGTATAGCGCAAGGTTGATTGCAAAAGGTTATACACAGACCTATGGTATTGATTACCTGGAGACTTTTGCACCGGTTGCTAAGATGAGCTTAGTTCGGATTCTCTTGTCCCTATCAGCTACCTATTCATGGCCTCTATTCCAGCTTGATGCTAAAAATGATTTCCTTAATGGTGATTTGCAAGAGGAGGAATATATGGACACTCCAGTTGGTTTTTATGAGAATGTTGGTAAGGGAAAAATTTGCAGGTTGAAGAAATCACTAAATGGTTTGAAACAGTCGCCTAGGGCATGGTTTGAGAAGTTCAGAGAAGCATTTATCCGTTTTGGGTACATACAAACTCAATCCGACCATACTCTCTTTGTAAAAAGGAGAGAGGCACTCTTGTTAGTATTGATTGTATATGTAGATGATATAGTTGTTACAGGAAATGATCTGAAGGAGATTAATGCACTCAAGAAATTAGTACAATAAGAGTTTGAGATCAAGGATCTAGGTGAACTGAAATACTTTCTGGGGATTGAGGTTGCAAGATCCAACTATGGGATTTTCATCTCTTAAAGGAAGTATGTATTGGATTTACTACATGAGACTAGGAAGCTAGGAACTAAACTAGTTGATACTCCTATTGATCCAAATCATAGAAATAATGCTTTGGATGGTGAGTTGGTTAAGGATGTAGGAAGATATCAGAGGATAGTAGGCCAGCTACTGTATTTATGTATGACACGTCCAGAAATCACCTAAGTTGTTAGTCTTGTGAGTCAGTATATGCATGCTCCTCAGGTTCAGCATTGGGAAGCCATTGAGAGGATACTTGCCTACCTGAATAAGCATCTTGGCATAGGGATTCTTTTCTCGGACCATGAAAATTTAAAGCTGGAGACCTACACAGATGCAGATTGGGCAGGTTGCTTAGATGACAGGAGATCTACATCAGGGGTATGCACCTTTGTGGGAGGAAGCTTGGTCTCATGGAAGAGTAAAAAACAGTTAGTTGTGGCTAGATCAAGTGCAGAGGCTGAATATAGATCTATAACTCATGGTGTTTCAAAACTACTTTGGGTGAGATCTCTAATGAGTGAGATTGGAATAAAAGATGAGGAGCACATGATGTTATATTCTAACAACCAAGCTACAATCAATATTGCACACAATCCAATTCAGCATGACAAGACCAAACACATTGACGTTGATAGACACTTCATAAGAGAAAGGGTGACAACTGGAGAAGTCTGCTTGCCTTATGTCTCCTCTAAACTACAATTGGCTGATGTCTTCACCAAAGGGGTTGCAAAGAATAAGCTTGAATACAATATATGCAAGTTGGGAATGTGTGACATTTACTCCCAACTTGAGGGGGAGTGTTGAGGTTTTAGACAAATTATGTAATCTATAGTGGTAGTTTTTGATTATTTATTGTTTAGATAGGAAGTAGGGACCACAACACTCGATTGTATCTGTACACTCCCCCCCATGTTGGGAATAGATATTGGTCATTTCCAACTTGTGTAAATTTGTCTCCATCTTGTCTTTAGTAACTGCTTTGGTGAAGAGACCAACAAGTTTCATATCAGAGGCAACATAAGGTAGACACACTTCTTGTGAGGCATCTCTCTCCCTAAGAAAGTTTTGGTCCACTTCAATATGCTTCCTCCTATCATGTTTGTATTAGATTATGGGCAATATTAATGGCAACCAGGAAAGAAGAGTGGTTCGACCAATGTTGTGACTAGCACACCTAGCCATGATGAGTAGACCTCTAAGATTCCACTGTACCTAGTTAGAGTTCTAGGCTGAAGGAGGACCATATCAATTCCCTTCTTGAACAATTTGCTAGGGCAATCCATCAGCTTGAGGGAAATACTTCTAATCCCTCCACTTTGTTTGCAACAAGCTCAAGTAACCTAGCTATTGCTTTCCATGCTACTCCTGTCCCTAGGGATCCCTGGATAATTGACTTTGGGGCTTCCAATCACTGGAAAGCCCAACTTGTTTTGTTCTTATAAATTATTGTCAATGAGAGATAAGGTGAGACTAGCAAATTGGTCTCTCTCTTCCATCACTAGTCAAGGAATTGTATCCCTTTCTTCTGGACTTGTATTAACCCATGTCCTTCATGTGCCAAAGTTGCCTATTAATTTGCTTTCAATTAGTAGCTTGACCCAATCTTTGAATTATAGGGTAACTTTCTCTTCAAATTCTTGTGTCTTTCAAGATTCGACTTCAGAGAGAACAATTGGTAAAGGTTGTATGGCCAATTGCTTGTACATCCTAGATGATGATGCCAGATCAATGGCTTTTCTTCCTACTGTTTCCATGAATTTTAATGATAGTCCTGTTAAGAGTCTTTTATTTTGTGGCACTTTCATTTGAGTCATATATTGTTTGAAGCCTTAAAGAGTCCTTCCTTTTATTAACCCTTCTAGCCCCTTCAACTTCAACTTGTAACAGATTACTTTTCCTAACAGGTACTTGCTCAAACCTTACTTTGTGAGAGAAAAACAAATCATGTCAAAGTGAAAAGACAATATCTCTGCTACAATTGAGGCAGAATTTCCATGCAGTTGGTTCCTCTAATACCAGGATAAAACAAGATTTCATTCAGACTTCAACTATAATTCAAGATGCATCTGTCACATAATAAATATCTTTGGTGAAAGGTTTTATATTATATAGTTTTTAGTTTTCCTAACAAAATTTGGGTTATCCATCGACAGAGAATGATTCTTTTAGCAACAGATTGGCTCATAATATATGTAAAAGTTTTTCAAATAAAACCGTAAGTTATTCACTAATTTATAGTGGTTAATTGTAAACCAAGAACGATTTGCTCTCACTGGGAGTGGCTCATACTACTGATTAGCGCATCCCAACAATCAAAATCAGGTAAACTAACAACCTGCATTTTATGATTGAGGTGTTGATCTATGGAAAAACTACTCAAAATTTAAATTCAAATTAAGATGCGCCCTCAAAGAAAAGGAACAAATGCAAAAGACGCATCGTTTCAGTCTGTTTCAGTGCAATTGTAATTCAACTGACCTTTGTAGGCGAGTGGAGGCAAGGCTCCCGAATATCGTGAACAATGGAACTTACACATTGCAAATTGACCACACCAACTTTGCCACAAGTCCATTGCTTGTCCTCCTCGTCGAAAGACATCACGAATTTCCTCCTCTCACATCATCACCTTCTGAAGCCGATCGAACCAATCGATTCAAAACAGAGGTTCAGAAAAAGAAAAAAAAATGTCAGACATCCTATTTCCACATTCAGCCTAACAAAAACCAAATTTTCAATGAAATGAAATTTCGAGAATCAAATTAATTCTATGATCACTGGATACTGCAACTCATTCGGAATTGGAAACAGGATAGGCTTCATGGATCCGAAGTCGATCAAATCCAAAATTCGAAAGAAATTCAGGAAAGCTAAAATCCATTCAAAGTTCTTGAATGAACAGAATCGATTTGAAGTTCTAAAAGAATCGGCAAAAAAGAAATAAATAATAACAACATGAACTAACCTGAAAATGATGGAGATTTGGAAATGTATGGTACAGATAGAATTTTCCAAGCTCCGTCGCCATTTACAAAGATCGTTTCAATCTGGCTAGAGTTTTTCTTTTTTTAATTTTGAAATAATAATTATAGAAATGAGAAAATAATAATCTTCAGACATAAGGAAAACACAAGTCGGGCACCTTTTTCATTTCATTATTATTATTATTATTATTATTATTATTATTATTATTATTATTATTATTATTATTATTATTATTATTTTATTTAATACTTTTTTCTGCAATACACACAGTGCGCACGGCGCGCCAGAATCCAACATCTTTGGGAGTTACTGTGAGCAGTGCGCACAGGTGCGCAATATACATTTTTCTGTTGGTCGTTGTCTCCCTTGATTTTATTCGGTAATCGATTAATCGTCCCTCGTCAAAAAAAAAAAACGGTCAACCAAGGATCATTACAAAGTGCAGAGTAAAACAAAGTTGGACTTTTAGGCTGATCATTTTCGTCCTGGCCCAGCATGAAAATTCTGGGCCCACAAATTTCTGGCTCGGCCTAGGCCCAATATTTCAAGCTTGGAACAGCGAAGCCCGTAATTATTTATTTGAAAATTTTATATATTATCTATATTACTTTTAAAAGTAGGAATAGCCTAAAGAATATTTATAGAATTTTTTGAGGATAAAATTTATCCCTTTGTATTTAAATTTATTGATAAAAAATGAGGGCAAATATGATAATTGGTTATTGATATTAAATGAGTTGAAAAGAGGTAATTTTAGGATATTCAATGCATTAAATTCTCTCACATTAAATCCAATGTTTAAGGTATTAATTTGCATTCACCTTCATTGAATCATATATTTAAGGATTTTTTGTTTCTTCTCATCATTAAATTCTATAATTAAATCCATACATAATAAATTAATAATTTCAATAACATAAAAACTTGTACTTTTAAAATCTACCTGGAAAAAATAGTGTTTTCATCTAGGTGGTGGTAAGAAATTAAACAATTTGGGTCAAATGAGTCAATCCATGTTGCCACAATTAAATACTAAAATGAAAAAATATAGAAATAAAAAAATTGGGTACGTTTTTAATATCATATATTTGGCATATTAAACAATAATAAGTATGATATTCGTTTTTGCCTTCAAGTCATAGGTTACCGGTTCGACTATCAAGGTCAAATGTGTCAAACCGCTCTCTGTGTAAAAATATATATTTTATCAATAAATAATATAATTATATTTTACACATATTAATTACATATAATATATGTATTATGTTACATTTATTTATGTTTTTAATTGAGTTTTAATTTTTTATTTATAAAAATATTAAAATTTGCAATTTGGGGCCAAAAAAGGGGTTTTTCACAAAAATAGCAAGGCAAGGCACCTAAGGCCCTTGGGACATATAGATCTTGAAAAGTTACTGGAAAAAATAGATAACCCCAATCGGACATAGAAGTGCAAAGTTATGGCTTTCAAAAGTTTGCACATAATTAAAGTGTACAACCTACGACTTGCTTACTAGGTTGAACAGGTCAATGGTTGAACCACCCGGATTAGACAACTTTTAACTGAAAGGGAGAATTTCAATAGAACCAAACCCAGAATCACGGTTCAATCAGCCAAGTCAACAACAGGTTAAAAACATTGATGATAAATAAGAAATATTTTTATTAATGATGGAAATGAAATGTAAAATTTAAAACCAATTGGAATTTGGAAGTAAAACTATTTTCCTATTATCTCTCACTAAATCTCATATCTAAGGTATATTCTCTTATTAAATCATATATTTAAGATATATTTTTCTCATCATGAAATTCTACTAATTAAATTCACAACATTAATTTTATAATATAAAAAAAAAATATTTTGAAAAATAATTTGAAAACAAATCCATTTTCTTCCCTCTCAATGGTGGGTAAACAATTCAACCATTTAGGGTCAAATGTGTTAATATATAATGTCATATTAAATAATAAAAATTAAAATAAATAAAATACATAATACAAAATAATAAAAAGAACTGGACACATCACTTATATTGTATATTCATTATATTAAACAAAAATAAGTATGAAATGTAAGAAGTATATTTATAAATGATGAAAATGGAATGCCAAAATAAATATCAACCTATAAATGATAATGAAATTTAAAAAAAATAGAAAATACAAAGAATCACAAAAATAAATATAATACATGAGATATAATATAATTAAAAGAATATATAAAAAAGTATATATTAATTATGCCAAACAAAAATTAAGTGTGATAATTAAAAATTATTTATATAATGTTGATTAAATATATAATTTAAAACTGATCTGAAAGCAAAGCTATTTTGTTATCTAAATGGTGGGTCAATGATCCAACTTTTCAAAGAAATTCATGATGTCATAATTGAATAATAAATATTTAAAAAAAGATAGAACACAAAAAATAAAAAAGTATAGAGTTTTGTCAAAGACATTTTGGAACATTTCTAGTGTTATATAGTCTCATCATATGAAATAAAAACAATTGTATATTTGGTACAAGTATTTAAGTTTATTTTAATCATATTGTTACTTTTATTAATTTTCAATTTCTATGTTAACTATGATATTTCTAAAATTCAAGTAATTAATATGAAAAAAATTCATTCATGCAACATATGTGCTTAATTACTAGTATGTATGTATACCCTTCTGGCATCCTATATTTACCCAATATTATATGTTGCATAATATAATGCAAAACATTATATTTAATATGTACCATGTGTGTCATATTATAATATTTATACACAGTAGGGTAAATCTATGGTGTTGAAAAGATAGGATATAGGAAGAGCTTTGATCAATCAAACCCCCAAGTTCTTACGGTATCATAGTCTGTTGAATGACTGTTGAATGGTTATAAGTTTTTTTTTTTCGTATCATAGTTGAACCTTATATTATTTGTTCTACATTATATATATTTAATATTTCATATTTAAAATTATAGGTTGAAACCTGAGCTAGGCTCACATTTTAGGCCCAGGGGAGGGGACTGAGCTCAAGCCTAGGCTATAACCCATATCATAGGTGCTAATCTTGGTTCAAGCCAAACCCATGATCACCCCTACTTTATTGATTATGTAGATGCATTGATTAATCTTAGGTAATTAATTAATAAATTCATTGATTACACAATGACCTTTGCATGGGCCAACTTAGTTAATTATCAAGATCTAAAGACCATTGGTGATTAGGAGTGGTCAACCACAAGAATTTGCCATCTTTGTACAATGGGCATTTCTAGACGAATTAGAATCTATTATGCATAGCCATGCATAAGATACCACAACTGCATATTTAAAATATATCTTGTTATTAGGCAATGTATACCCTTAAGCTCCAATTAGATTAATGTATTCTGACATTTATTAGTGACTAAAATATTGTTATTATTTTGTGTATTTTGGTATGTTTCTATGCATCACCCCTTAAATTGAACAATTATAACACTCAACCATTAAATAAATGTTCTCAACCATTAAATAAATGTCAAGGTTAACACTGTTGTATTGCCAAATTAGTAGAACAGTTTGTCTCAACTATTAGGGTTAGACCTAAGATACAATTAGTGGGTATTTTGTTGAAACATTGAACAATGATCATTTCTAATTATGCCTTAAACTTGGGAAATAGATGAGTAAAACTAAAAAGTTGCACTTAACCCCCTACAAACTTGATAACGACATTACACTAAGTATTAGATATGGCCGCTTTTGATGTACCAACCAATGAGATTGTTTAAGAGTCAAATACCTAGGTATGTTGGAGCAATTTGGAATATCACTTAAATAGATGATCATTGTGATAGGATCAACCACTTGGTCATACAAAGAGAATATGCTAGTTAAAACTCTCTCTAATGAAAACTTAAAACTACCAATAGTAGATTTCTATGTGTTTTGAAATGAATTTGCAAAATGTATTGATATCTATAAATAATTTATTTTATGAAAAATTTCACAAAAGGTTTTAATTCCAGGGTCCATCTAAGCAGAGAGTGTGGCACTGCATGTTGTAGTCAAGGAGGAGGTCCTCCTTATATAAGCAATGTATAGATATTAATAGTTGAGAGATTAAGAGCAAAAGTCTATAGACTAAAACCTCATGGGATTATTGCTCATATCAATTCATTGGAATTGGGCTTCATAAGGTGGATGAAACCAAATCCCACTTATGTTTAAGTGTTGGGCCCATTCTAAGCCCAATTAGATTGGGTAAGAGGTTCACTATGTATGTCTAGTGAATTTGGCCAATGTGGTTCTCAATATGGGTGGAACCCATATGGACTAATGTGAGAACTTAGGGGCCCCCACGCCATACAATATTAAGGTCTAATGGGATAGTTAAATATGCCAATTAAATGACTTGAGTGCAATGGTCCAATTCATATTAAAGACTTGTGTGACTAATGCAAGTCTACAAGTAGGAGAGAGTCTTGCCAGACATAATCTTTCATTATTCAACCACCAAACCTTAGTTCGACCAAGGCTGAGAGGGGAGTCTTTTCTCTCTTTTCTCTCTAAGTTTTTTCCAGCGAAAGCACAAAATACTCAGGTCATTAACAGCTGTATTCAAAGAGATACTATGGAGTGCACATTGATTCTTTAGAGAAGACTATATTGAGTTCTTATTGTAAAGTTGTGCCATCTTGTTCTTGGACATGAGTTTTGGGCGTAGACTACCACCTTGGGAGGTGCAATTGTAGTATTTGCATTAGATATGATTCCAACAATAATTTGGACAACAAATTTGATCATCTAAACCTAGATCGATCCATAGAGAAAATTGTTTCTATATGAGAATTTCAAAATCTCCATTCTTGGGTTGATTAAAAGTTTAATTTTGCACCTATAAAACCTAGCAAGGTTCGGCCTTTTTGGGCTCAAATCATTCCATTAAATAGTGGTACCATAGCATATGGTAGAATTAGCTCAAATCATTGATTCAATTTGATTCTTGGATCAAATTAGCTAGAACATGTCTAAGCAATTTGACCAATTTTCTAGTTGCTTTGAGAATTCGGTTCTCATAAATTGGGGCCTATATGATTTTAATAATTTTTATTTTATTTATACTATTATTTGATGATTTTATGTTGTATTCAATGATTGAATGGCTGGAGTATGGTAATGATCATATTCTTTAGTTCCATTCAAGATGAAAACATAGGCCGATTTCATTGTATACAATTATTTTTATTTCTCTTTTCTATGAATATTGCATTAGGTTTTCCCTAATGCAAACATTAGAAAATTAGTTTTTTTTTTAATTTTGTTTTTCATTGAGAGAAACAATGGATAAATCAGCTTCAAGAAGAATTTAAGTTGGGATGCATGATGGAGACGAAGATTGATACAAAAAAGGGATTTTTCACACAAACTTTAATCACCACACTTCCTGCCCTTGTTGGCATGATTTGATTTTGCATGTTTTTGTTGCTGTTTTAACTTTCAAAATAATGATGAAATTATTCAAATCATACACATAGGATTGGAATGTGAATTGGAGCACCAAACCCTACCCCAATTTGACCTAATAAGTCCAATGGTTGGGCCGATTCTAAGGTCCCTGGCTGGACTGTTAATAGCCTATGAACACCACTATTTGGTGATATAAAATCATAATGAGGTCAAGGGTTTGATGGGCCAATCCATAAACCAATTTGGTCCATGCTTGGGAACCTAATAAGTTAGTTTAAAGCATGACCAACCCAATCGGCTATGCATTAGAATAATGGACTGAACTATTTTTTGTAATAGGGACATATTCAAATTAGGTTTTAATTGATAAAACCATTAACAAAGTGGGCTGATGATGTGCTAACTTAAATGGACGTGGACTTCTAAAGCCTTGTTTGATTATTTGATAGTATTGGATACATGTTTATTATGTGTTTGTGAAATCACCACATGGGTCATAAGTGTTTTAGCCCAGGCTTAAACTTGAGTGGCTCTCTACGCCAATTATGGTTGAATGCACATCATTAACATGGTGCCTTGTAGATCATTGAATAATCCCCTTGATAATGGGTCCCTCACTTAATTCCTCTCCACATAGGGGAACCCCATAGCAACCCTAACCCATGGAACCCACATAAATCAGTCTTTGAGAAAGTCAATGGAAACCACCTTGGTAACACCTACAATATAAACTTAGGGGCAATTAGTTGGTTACCTTACAAATAATATAAGTGTATAAGATAGGGCTAACATAGGATGAAATCTTTGAAGGCCTTCCGTCATTGGTGAGAAGATGGGCTAAAGTGGTAAGTAGAGATGTACCATAAAATAAGGCTATCTTCTTGATTGTAGATGCTAGTTAGATCACCTTATATGATGATAAGGGCATCATAGATTAGTGGGAAGGGCCTATCCTAAAGTGGAAGTAGGGCTATAAATGGATTGGGTTGGACCCGAACCGGTTGGATCGGTTTTGGTTCTAGGAACCAGAACAGATGGGTCAATTCTAGTTCCTGATATATTGTCTTGATTCTTATCAGGTTGGAACCGATCCCACCCAATCCCAAACCAACTCAGACCCGAATCGAGCTATATACTATATATAATGTATAATATATATTTAATATATAATATATTAAATTATATATATAGTTTATTATATATATTAAATCCGGTCCATCGGGTTAGATTTGATTGTCTCGAGAACCAATCAGTTCGGTTCTAGGTCTAAAATTGTAGATCCTATCAGTCTAGTTTAGTTTCGGTCCCTTAGTTATTATTGTTGGGTCGATTCCAGTTCTACCTAGACCCGACCCATTAGCAACCCTAAATGGAAAACTCTCTTACAATATCTTGGGGCTCCCGATATAACAAGTCAAAGAAGAAGAAAGTGATAAGAGGATACATGATCCTTGTTTGATAGAGGCCAAAGAAGAAACTCATAAGAGATGAGAGAATACATGATCCTTCACAAAAAGTGATGGAGTTATGTGGCTAAAATTGTTGGCCTCATACACCTATGTGATTTCTCACATTCTCATATATATGAAAATATATCCATCACTAAGGTAGAGGGAAATCTCAAAGATAAACAAATGAAGATGGAACATAGATAGAAACCCTTTCTATGGTTAGTTGCATGAAATAATATAAGGTTGTGGATTAATTAACAATTTTGTGCATTTGTAGAAATGGCACATGGACCTTTCACTAAACTCCTAGATAATAATAAACTTAAGGGACTAGCCTCGATTGTACTCGCATATGAGAAATTGGAAAAAATTTCCACCTAGAAGGCATTAGAAGCTCCCAATGAAAAAGGCTTTTTAGGCAAAAAGGAATGAATATCAAAAATGGGAGAAAAACTCCCTTACCTATTGTTATATGCTCGCATCCTTGAATAACACTATCCATAAACAATTTGATAAAGTCATATCACGCAAAGTAATTCTTGATAGTCTTAAGAACATGTATGACAAACAGAATTATTCTACCCATCAAAAGGTCCTCAAATCATTGATAACCAATAAAATGATTGAGAGCTAATTAGTCCATGACCAGTTGACCACTAAAGATTGATGCCATCCTTAATTCTCTACCCACATCCTTCAATCAATTTGTCATGAACTACAACATGAACAAGTTAAAAGCCAACCTGTAGAAGCTAGACAATATGTTGCAACAAGATAAAGAATTGATTAAGAAGGAGAATTCGGTCGACATACTTGTTAAAGGTGAAAAATCTAGTTAGAAAAAAAGAAATTTTAAGAGAAATCCTCAAAAGAAGACCGAAAAATCCAAGAGTCTAAAGGACAAATAATATCACTATTACATCCTGGTGTATTGACTCTAAGGTCTCTATTCATGCATGTAATACTTTATAGGGATTCAAGGAAAACAAAAGATTGAGTAATGATGTAGTCGTGCTTTACATGGGGACATCTACAATTGTGATAACTTTTGCTATAGGAATAGTAGTTTTAGCCTTTAAGGAAGGAGCTCAAATACTTAAAGATTATCTTTATATACCATTTGATTTCAATTTCTAAATTATGCATGCATTGGTTGTTCAATACTATTTAACAATAAAGTTATTAAATTACCATTAATTTGAAAAATATATTCCTTATATATGGAGATCATGAGAATAATCTATCCTTCCTTAGAGACAAACATAATTGAACCTGATGATGCACAATCTGGCCGGTCTTAGCTGTTGATGATCTTGCCTCTGAAATGGGTAACAGGGACCTGAAACGGGAGAAGAGAAGCTCCGGGGAGAACCCGGCGTAAGGGCTCCGAAGCTCAAGTTAGAATCCTTCAAAGGCAAGAATAACCAGATAGTGCGAAAGTTAGCATACCTCATCCCTGGGGGGTAGAAGCCTTTTATAACCACCTCGCGCACTCACTTCCAGGCCTCCGTCAGATCGGACATGATTACTTCTGAACTCCTGCCAGTTCGGGTGTCATTTCCTCTGGTCGGCCAGAACCGCCACTGTTCCTTTTGTCGGAGCCGTCTCTGCGGCTAGCGACGACGGTTGCAGGTGGCGGTGGCAGGAAGCCGTTTGAAAGGTGGCTGTCAGGCGTCAGATCCCAAATCAGTTAGGTACGCTGCCCTTGGATAAAGACGTCTTTGGTATCGGGTACGCCTGGCTGGCTTGGTGCTTTGGAAGTGAAGTGTTGGAGTGGCGAGCGAGGTGCCTTGAGTTCGGTTTGGAGTGTTCCGAGCTGCCACGGGTCAGCTCGGGTAAGCTTTGTGAGGCTTGGGGCCTAGTACAGTTCGTGCTCCTCGCAGGGAGCTCGGGTTCTCAGGAGGGAGCTCGCTCTTATCAGGGAGCTCGGGCTCCTAGTAGGGAGCTTGGACTTAGGAAGCTCAGGTTCTTTAGGGAGCTCGGGTTCTTTAGCTCGGGTTCTTTAGGGAGCTCGGGCTCCTAGTACCGAGCTAGGACTTAGGGAGCTCGGACCTTTAACAGGGAGTTCACTCTTAACAAGGAGCTCGGACTAAATACAGCGGTCTGGAGTTGGGGCTCGGTAGTGAGTTTGGACTTGCTTCCGATGTTCGCTTTGGGTGCTCTACTGTCCCGAGCTGCTTGCCTTTGCCACGCGTCGGGCGATCGTGAGGTCGGGCCAAATTTCCCTTCATCAATTGCCCCCCACTCCCTGTGACAACGGTTCCGTCTTGGCGCGGGGAGTTTGCAAGGTAGTGGGAGGGTTTTGGTCCGTGCTGAGCACGCTTGCTCCAATTTGATTTTCAAAAAGGGGTGCGCGTTCGGAAGTCGTGACGGCAGTTATTCGGGAGTTGCGCTGCAGACACTTTTATTGCGAGGGGACGTGCGCCGTTACTCCGTCAGTTTCGGGAAGACGCGTGCCGACACTTGTCCTCTGACAAGACGTGCACCGATTGGTTTTGGAAGACGTGCGGCTTAGCGCGGCTGTGGGCCGTTGGATTGGCTTCGATTTGGGCCGTCGCTTTCAGTACGCTGTGGATATAAATAGTGCACGGGGGGGGGGGGCGTCCTTGCTATTGTCGTATATCTTGAGCTCGCGCCTTAAGTTTCAGCTCGCGTCCCAGGTCTTGCTTGTTCGAGTTCTCGCGGTCTGCTTCAGTCTTCTTCCCGGGTGAGTATTTTTTGGAATCCCGTTCCGTTTCGCGATGTCTGGTTTCGAGGGTTCAGACTGTTCAAGCGGGTCTGATGTGGGTTCTACGAACCAGTTTGCATCCCACGGTAGTTCAAGTGAGCCCGATGTAGGTCCTGAGGGAGGGGTCGGGCCTACCACCCGAGGTGCTTCGGGTAGGTCGGCATCCACCTCCCGCCGTAGCCGAGTTGTAGATCAGTTCGGCCCTTCGACCATGACGCTTGAGGAACTTCAAACCCTCGTAGACTACTATAATTTGCCCAGTGAGTACGGTTATTTTATCCCTACGGGGAGCTTTCCTTGGGAACATGGTCCTGATGAGATGATGATTTTCCGGGAACTGATCGCCGCGGGGCTGCGACTGCCCTTCCACCCTCTTCTTGTCGAGGTCCTAAACCACTTCGGTGTGACGGTTGGCCAGCTTCACCCGAACTCTATTAGGAACTTAGTGGGAACGATCTGTTTATTTTGCGACGAGAATTTCCCTCTGGATCTGGAGATTTTTTCTTCTATCTTAATGTTGAAAAAGCAAGTGGGTCCCCTTCCTGGGCGTAGGCGGGCATACTACCTGTCCCCTCGCCCGGGCTTCAAGCTCTTACACGGACTCCCCAATAAGGTCCCGACGTGGAAGCGGGACTATTTCGGGGTGCGAAGTGCGATGGGGTGGCCGTTTCAGACCGGCTGGGGAGTGGCCGCTCCTGATTCCGGCATCACACTTGATGAGGAGACGGCGACGGGCCTCCGGCAATGGGCGCGGCTTGGGCTGGATTGCCAATGGTATCTGACGGAGGCCAAGCTTATTGCTGCGGGCCTGAGTTCGGGTAGGTTCTTTCCCTAGTTATCTTGTCTTGTTCTTCGCTTACGTCTTACTGATGCCGAACTCCTTTTCGTAGGTACAATGGATTCTCGAGGGTCACGAGGTGCACACTTGTTCGAGGGGATGAAGAGGAGAAAGCGGGTGGCCAAGCGAGCTCGCGCCGAGCCATCCCGAGCTGCGGAGCCTGAGGTGCCGGACTGTCCGGCAGAGGAGCCCGAGATGGTTCCTCCTATGCAGGGGCTGGCGGGGGCTCCTTATGCTGAAACCACACACACGGGGGCTCCTTATGCAGAAACCACACACACGGGGGCTCCCGCCTATTCCGAGTCCGCTCATATGCGAGCTGGGCCGTCGGGCTCGGAGGCCCCGGGGGACTTCAGGAGCGTGCTGTCGCCTGTGCATGCTCTTCAACGGAGTAAGGAGGCGATGTTTCCTGAGGAAGTTGCGGCGTGGACTGAATTCCCTCCGCACCAAGTGGCCTGCCGTGCCATTACTCACGCCATGGTGGTAAGTGATCCCTTCTTCAGAGCTTGGCTTCTATTTTTTCATTCGTTTCTCTGACCTCGTTTTCCTTTGACAGGTGAACTCCTCCATTCACGCCTTGGCGAACCAGGTGGAGAAATGCTCGCGGCAGGCGCGAGTTGCCGAGGAGGCCGCTCGGACTGCCGAGGAAAATGCTCGTGCTGCTGATGCTGCTGCTCGCCGTGCGCGGTCTAGGCAGGCGAGGTCTCTGAGGGACGCCGAGGCCATGGGGGTGGTGGTGCAGCGTATGGCGGAAATGAAGCTGGACCTGGAGCACCAGGTCGAATATCTTCAGGAGGATATCAGGGAGAGGACTCAGATCTTCTCTCAAGGCATCGAAGACGCGAGGAAGAAAGCTGTCAGCGATTACATCGCTTCTCCGGATTTCGATGACCTGATGGTAGACTCCTACAGGAGGGGTTTCAAGCTAAGTCGGTGGATGATCCGGAATACGTACCCTGATCTCGATACCAGCGCCATATCCACTTCGCGCATCACTCCAGAGATGGCTAATGCCGCGGATGCAGAACCAGATTCCGAGGGGGAGGTAGGTCCTTCGGGCGTTGTCGGAGAGGCTTCTGATAACGATGAAGTAGCCCCGGGCTTGTGAAATGAAATGAAATGTACACATCTGTTTTGAAATGTAAAGTCTTTTTGTTCATGTACTGGTGTCTTCGAGCTATGTTTTTTGCCGAACTGACCATTTCGGTCCCTTAGTTTGTTTTATGAAATGACTTCGGCATACTTGCTTTGGTGGCCTACAGATAGTACCTTCTCAAGTTGACAATGTTCCATGCTCGGGGTACTTGTTTACCCTCTAGGGTTCCGAGCTCGTACGCTCCCCCACCGAGTGTTTTCATTACTCTGTAGGGTCCTTCCCAGTTCGGCCCAAGTTTCCCTACGCCGGGTTCGGGCACCATGACCTTACGGAGAACCAGGTCGCCGACGCGAAAGTTCCTCTTTTTTACTTGCACGTTGTAGTACCGAGCTACCTTTTGTTGGTAAGCCGCAGTTTGGATGTGCGCGAGGTCTCTTACTTCGTCCAGTAGGTCGAGGTTGGTGCGCAGCTCGCCCTCGTTTGTCCGTTCGTCGTACGCTTCTAGTCGTAACGTAGGCACTTCGATTTCCGCCGGGATCACTGCTTCGGTGCCATAGGTGAGGTTAAAGGGAGTCTACCCGTGGTGGTCTTTTCCGTGGTTCGGTGTGCCCATAAAACACTTGGTAGTTCGTCTGCCCACAAACCTTTGGCTCGGTCCAATCGCGCTTTTAGTCCGCGGAGGATGGTTCTGTTCATTACTTCTGTTTGGCCATTTGCCTGTGGGTGTGCGACCGATGTGAAGTTCTGACTAATTCCCATACTTCGGCACCATTCCTGGAACTTGATGTCTTCGAACTGTTTGCCGTTGTCGGAGATCAGTACCCGAGGTAGCCCGAAGCGACATACGATGTTCTTCCAAAAGAAGTTTTGTATGTTTCGGGCCGTGACTATTGCCAGGGGTTCGGCTTCTATCCACTTTGTGAAATAGTCTACTGCTACCACTAGGAATTTTCTCCCGTCTGTCGCTGGTGGGAATGGCCCCAGGAGGTCGATGCCCCATTGGGCGAAGGGCCATGGACTAGTGAGGTATTTAAGGTCGGCAGCGGGCTGGTGGTGGATGCTGGCATGCTTCTGACACTTGCTGCATTTTCTGACGAGCTCGATTGCCTCTGTCTTCACCGTTGGCCAGTAGTATCCTTGTCGGAGTGCCTTTTGGGCGAGGGCTCTGCCCCCCAGGTGTTCGCCACACAAGCCTTCGTGGATGTCGCGGAGTACTAACTCGGCTTCGGCTGGGCGCAAGCATCGCAGATAGGGGAGCATGTAGGATCGTCGGTACAACCGCTCGTCTATCATGACGTATTTGGCTGCCTGGCGCTGCACCCTCTTGGTTGTGTTGCGGTCCGCGGGGAGGGTTCCGTCTAACAGGAAGCTCGCGAGTGGATCGATCCAGCTCGGCTCCGCTTCGGTGACGGGAGCGACCTCTCTTGCCCCACCAAGAATGCTGGGCCGAGGTAAGTCTTCTACGTACACGGTTCTCCTGGCGTTGTGGCTCGTGCTAGCTAGTCGGGACAGGGCGTCGGCCTCAGCGTTCTCTGACCTCGGGATTTGCTTGATGAAGTGTGATTGGAAGTTGAGTAGGGCTTCCTTTACTTTTGCCAAGTATGCAATCATAGTGAGTTCGCGTGCTTCGTACTCGCCTGTAACTTGGTTGACCACGATCTGGGAATCACTGCAGATAACCACGTGCTTTGCCCCGACCTTGCGCGCTAGGTTTAGCCCGGCTATCAGTGCCTCGTACTCTGCCTCGTTGGATGCCGCGAACTCAAAGCGTAGCGCGTATTCCAGTTTTGTTCCGCCCGGGCCGCGTAACACTATTCCAGCCCCGCTGCCTTGTTGGTTCGAGGAGCCATCTACGTGAAGGATCCAGGGCTCCTCATCCCAGTTCGCGCTTGGTCTAACCAGGAGGGAAGCCACGCTGGCTGCTACTTCATGGGGCTCAGACTCGTTTGGCTTGAGAGCTCCGAGTTCGCCCGAACTGGGGACCTCGGGCTCAACCAGTTCAGGGGCTCCGGGGTTGAATGTGCACTCCGCGATAAAATCTGCCAAGGCTTGGGCCTTGATGGCAGTTCTTGGCTTGTACTGGAGATCGTACTCGCTGAGCTCGATGGACCACTTCGTCAGCCGGCCGGAAACCTCGGGTTTGAGTAAGACTTGCCTCAGAGGTTTGTCGGTCAGGACGATGACGGTGTGGGCCTGGAGGTACAGGTGGAGTTTCCGTGCTGCTATCACCAGGGCATATGCTAGTTTTTCTATCTGCGGGTACCTTGTTTCTGCTCCCTGCAAGATTTTACTAACATAATATATGGGTCGTTGCACCCAGTCTGCCTCCTTTACTAGTACTGAACTGACCACCTCGTCGCTGGCCGAGAGGTATAGCTCTAAGACTTCGCCTTCCTTGGGCCGAGCTAAGGTTGGTACTTTGGCGAGGTAGCCTTTTAGCTCGTCAAACGCGAGCTGACAGTCTTGGGTCCATTCGAACCCTTTGCCTTTGATCGCTTTGAAGAAGGGTAGGCAGCGGTCTGCCGATTTGGACATGAAGCGGCTTAGGGCGGTTATGCGGCCGTTTAGCCTTTGGACTTCTTTTATTTTCCGAGGTGGTCTCATATCTAGGATGGCTTGTATTTTGTCTGGGTTGGCCTCAATGCCACGTCGATTGACAACGTAGCCCAGGAACTTGCCCGAGGTGACGCCAAAGACACATTTGTTGGGGTTTAATTTCATGTTATACTGATGCAGGGTTTGGAAGACAGAATCTAAGTCTCGTATTAATTCTTGTGAAAACTGTGTTTTGACGACCATGTCGTCTACATAGCACTCTATCTTTGTGCCGATCAGGGGCCGAAACAGCCTATTTACAAGTCTTTGGAAGGTCGCCCCGGCGTTTTTTAACCCGAAGGGCATGACCTTGTAACAGTATATACCGAATTCGGTTATGAAGCTGGTTTTTTCCTCGTCGGACTGGTCCATCCGGATTTGGTTGTAGCCTGAGTAGGCATCCAGGAAACTTAGCAATTCGTGTCCCGAGGTCGCGTCCACTAGGCAGTCGATCCTAGGAAGGGGGAAGCAGTCTTTCGGGCAAGCTCGGTTCAGGTCAGTGTAGTCGACGCACATGCGCCACTTGTCGTTCGCCTTTTTCACCAGCACAGGGTTGGCCACCCAGCTCGGGTAATGGACTTCCCTTATGAAGTCCGCCGCGAGGAGCTTTTCGACTTCCTCGTCGACCGCTTTCCAGCGCTCCGGGGCTAAGTTCCGTTTCTTCTGTCTAACGGGTCTGACTAGAGGGTCAGTGTTAAGTTTGTGAGTTATAAGACTAGGGTCAATACCCGGCATATCGGCCGCGGACCATGCAAAAATATCTAAATTTTGGAGTAAAAAACTTACCAGTTCGGTCTGTAGGGGTTCCTTGACAGAAGCACCAATCTGGAGTGCGTGAGATGGGTCCGTAGGTGAGGTCGGGATCGTGACTGTCTCTTCTGTCGGCGAGGCTCGTTCTTCGCCTTGCTCCGTAGGCCGCTCCAGGTCGAGGTCGCCGGCCGGCTTGGACTTGCCCTTTAGGGTGGCGACGTAGCACTTGCGGGATTCGAGCTGGTCGCCCCGCACTACCCCCACACCGAAGTCCGTAGGGAACTTCATCGCCAAATAATAGGTAGAGACCACCGCCCGCAGGATATGCGTGATTGGCCGTCCTATTATGGCGTTGTATGGGGAGGGGGTCGCGACTACCAGAAAATCGTGGTTGAGTCTGACCGCACAAGGCCACGTGCCGACTTCCACGGGCACCGTTATCTTTCCAAGGGGCCTGACTTCCTCCCCGCTGAAGCCCACCAGGGGAGTGCTTGCAGGTTTTAGGTCGCTCCTTGGCAGTTGCAGCCGATCAAATGCCGACTTGGATAGGATGTCCGCCGAGCTGCCTGAATCTACGAGCACGTGCCTAACTTCGAAGTCGCTGATCCTGAGTTTAATGACGAGTGCGTCGTCGTTAGGGTAGCGAACTCCCCGCGCGTCGTCTTCTGTGAAGAGGATCGGCTCCTCGGTCTTCGGCCTCTTCGGGGGGTTCCGCTCCTCGAGGACCGCTTCGCGAACTGAGGTCCGAGCTGCCGCTGATGTGCACCCCGCCACCACTGAACCTCCCACAATTAGATGGATGGTTCCCCGAACTGGCCTTTCTGCCGGAGGCTGTCGCTGCATTGGTTCGGCAGGCCTGCTGCTAGTCTCCGGGGCGTCTTTTAAGTGTTCGCCCGGCTGATCCGCTTTATTGCTATTATTGTTGTGCTGTACAAAGTTTCTTAAGTATCCGCGACGGATGAGCCCCTCTATCTCGTCTCGGAGGTTATTACATAGCTCGGTACTGTGACCGTGGTCCCTATGGAAACTATAATACAAATTCTTGTTCCTTTCGTTCGGATTTCCCTTTAGGCGAGGTGGCCATTTCACGAAGGGGGGTCCTTGATCGTCATTAGGATCTCGGTCCGCCTCGTGTTCAGTGGCGTGTAATCAGTCCGAGCTGGGAGGGGAGCTCGGAATGACTGGTTCGGTTTCGGGTCCCGGGCCGGGTTTTTCCGGTCGGCCGAACTAGAGGGCTCGCCGTCCCTCTTTCTTTTCTCGTTTCCGCCCTCGGTTCTTTGGTTGATTTCCTCCTCCGTCCTCATGAACTTGTCCGCGAGCTTGAGGAACTCGGCCACGGTCGCGAGCTGGTTAGCTACCATGTGCCACTTGAATTACTTGTGCGTCACCCCTCGTTTCGCTGCGGCGAGCTGTACCGCGGGGTCCAACCGAGGTATCTGTAAGCATGCCTCGTTGAATCGTTTGATGTAGCCCCGTATGGGTTCTCCTTCCCTTTGGACTACTCCGAAGATGCTCTCCTCTGCTCTGGGGCACCGTTTGCTAGTAACAAAGTGTGCAGTGAAGACCTGCACGAACTGAGCCCAACACTTTATCGATCCGGGGGCCAGGTTCCTGTACCAAGTGCGGGCTACCCTCTTGAGGGTGGTAGTGAAGGCCACGCACATGCATGACTCGCTGGCCCTGGCGAGGTGCATTTGGGACTGGAAAGCGTCCACGTGGTCGTTGGGGTCGAAGGATCCGTCGTACTTGTCTAGGGGCGGGAGCTTGAAATCTTTAGGCAAGGGGACTGCCAGGAGTTCTGAGGCGAGGGGGGAAGGAACTGAGAGAATCGGGCGATTCCTACCTCGTCCGAGCTCGCCTCGCCTTTGCCTCTGAGCTCGGATAAGACGCGGGTGGCGGTTCGTCGACTTCAACGGCGTCTCCGCTGCTGAGTGGACCTTGTGCTGACGCTGCTGGCCTCCGTGTTGCCGAGCTCGATGGGCTCGGAGTTCTGGTAGTCCGCTGCCGTCAGTGCGCCGAATCGGTTTCCCACCAGTGGGGACTCCGGTTTTGAGACCCGAGGTGCTGACCTCGCGGGCGAGGTTCCTGATCCGCCTGCGAGCCGCGAGGCGGGGATGACTTTTCTTTCTCTCCGGCCTGGGGACGGGGCCTGGCTGTTTGGGGGATTCTGGGGCCTGGAGGCCTTTCCTTGGTGAAGGCGCCCATCCTGCGGAGAGGCCTTTACTGGCTTCGGGGCAGGGTGGCGAGGTGGAAGCGGTGGTTGGTTCGGTGTCAGTTGGGGAAACTGCTGCTGATAGTGGTATTGGGAGAGGTTGTGTTGGTGAAGCTGGTGTTGCTGGAACTGCTGCATCTGGGCTTGCATTGCCCGCATGCATTGCATTAAGTCGTCCAACCGATTCTGGCTAGCTGCCAGGGGGACGGCGGTCGGTTCAGAGAAGGTAGTCTCGATGGGAAGAGGGAAGGAGATGTTTGCGGAGGGCAGGTTTATAGGTGCCACTGTTTGTGGCGTAGTCAGGTTGGGGATTTCATCCACCGTGAGGGGGATGGTGAACTGCCCCCCACACACTGCGGGGACTTGGGGCTGTTCCCCGGTGGTGTTTGTCTCTGTGCCGCGTCCGGCGTTGCTGGATGAGGCCATAAGTAATGAGTTCTTTAGAGAAGAAGGAAAGGGTATGAAAATTTTGGAGGGAGGCTTTTTGAAGCGTATTTCCCACAGACGGCGCCAATTGATGATGCACAATCTGGCCGGTCTTAGCTGTTGATGATCTTGCCTCTGAAATGGGTAACAGGGACCTGAAACGGGAGGAGAAGAGAAGCTCCGGGGAGAACCCGGCGTAAGGGCTCCGAAACTCAAGTTAGAATCCTTCAAAGGCAAGAATAACCAGATAGCGCGAAAGTTAGCATACCTCATCCCTGGGGGGGTAGAAGCCTTTTATAACCACCTCGCGCACTCACTTCCAGGCCTCCGTCAGATCAGACATGATTACTTTTGAACTCCTGCCAGTTCGGGTGTCATTTCCTCTGGTCGGCCAGAACCGCCATTGTTCCTTTTGTCGGAGCCGTCTCTGCGACTAGCGACGACGGTTGCAGGTGGCGGTGGCAGGAAGCCGTTTGAAAGGTGGCTGTCAGGCGTCAGATCCCAAATCAGTCAGGTACGCTGCCCTTGGATAAAGACGTCTTTGGTATCGGGTACGCCTGGCTGGCCTGGTGCTTTGGAAGTGAAGTGTTGGAGTGGCGAGCGAGGTGCCTTGAGTTCGGTTTGGAGTGTTCCGAGCTGCCACGGGTCAGCTCGGGTCAGCTTTGTGAGGCTTGGGGCCCAGTACAGTTCGTGCTCCTCGCAGGGAGCTCGGGTTCTCAGGAGGGAGCTCGCTCTTATCAGGGAGCTCGGGCTCCTAGTAGGGAGCTTGGACTTAGGAAGCTCAGGTTCTTTAGGGAGCTCGGGTTCTTTAGCTCGGGTTCTTTAGGGAGCTCGGGCTCCTAGTACCGAGCTAGGACTTAGGGAGCTCGGGTTTTAGGAGCTCGGACCTTTAACAGGGAGTTCGCTCTTAACAAGGAGCTCGGACTAAATACAGCGGTCTGGAGTTGGGGCTCGGTAGTGAGTTTGGACTTGCTTCCGATGTTCGCTTTGGGTGCTCTACTGTCCCGAGCTGCTTGCCTTTGCCACGCGTCGGGCGATCGCGAGGTCGGGCCAAATTTCCCTTCATCAGAACCTGTTTTAGAATATTTTCCTATGATAAAAACACGTGAGACTATTAACCCTAATTTCCTATGGCATTACTAAATTGGCCACATTAAGATTTTCTCATAGTGGAAGATCTACCAACTTGTGAACTTTTCCTACAAGGTAAGATGATAAAATGACCTTTTTTCGATAAAGCTAAAATAAATACTGCATATTTGATTTATTACATAAAGATGTATATGGTCCTCTAAATGTTAGGAAATGTAATACACATAGTTACTTTATAACCTTTACCAATAATTATTCTTGGTACGGGCACGTGTATATAATGAAACATAAGTTTAAATCATTCTAGAAGTTCAAAGAATTTACACAAGAAATAGCTTAGGAGAAGTTTTAGGAGGGGGTTGGCTAAGTGATTAGGAACATGAGAGAGAGGGAGTTGGAGTGGGGTTAACTTTGGATGTTGGGGCCCAACAACATAGGCTATTGGGACAGTTTCTGGGTTGGGTACTTTTTGGGCAGTTCACCTATTCACGCCCATGCTTTGGTTTTTAGTAAAAATAAATTAAGATGTAATTACTAATTTACCCATTCTAATGGTAATGTGGCATTTCCAGAAATTCTCTCAACAGCATAGGCTGTTGGCCCCCAACGGCTAAAGTTCTTCCATTGGAGTGGGACTCTAGTGAAGAGGAGAGGGCTACCACATGGCTACATGGAAGGATTGGGAAGGGGTAAGAGAAGAAGGGGATAGAGGTAATGAAAAATCATGATTGGAGTAATGGAGCAAGGAAAGGACTGCTGAGGTGGCCTATAGTGTTTCCTTGGTTCAATGGACTAACACAATGGGGGTAGCCCCTCCCCTATACCCATAACCTCCCAAGCCCTGGTGGTAGCAGGATTAGATCCCAAGTCTCTATTTAAACAAGCTAACGACCATACCAACTGAGCCACCTATTAATTGGCAACGTCCCCTATAGCTTGACCTTTGAGAAACATCCCCTACCATTTCGTGTAAATTTATTATAATGCCTTTATTAATTACTATATTAATTCCATTACCTTATTTATCTAGATTAATGATTTATCTAATTAACATAGATTAATGGATAAATTACTTAAGCCTCCCCTAATAGTTTAACCTCTACAAAAAATCTCCCTGACATTTGGTGTAAAATTATCATAATGCCTCTATTAATTACTAAATCAATTTAATCAGCTTAATAACTAGATTTGTTCACAACCTGGGCTTTTTAGGCTTAACTTTACACTGTTTTGGGCTCGGGCTTCAAACTTGGTACATTCAAATTTTGGCAAAAGCTAATCCCAAGTCCAGCCCATTGACAAGTCTATTAATAACTTAGGTTAATGGGTAAAATACTTAAATTAATTATTAAATTACTTAACTCAGAGTTATTTTAATTAACTTAGGTCAATGGATAAGTTACTTAAGCTTCCCTAGAGTTTCAATTCTATAAAATCCTTCCTTGGTATATGGAACAAAATTACATAAAGACCTTACTTAAGCCTCCCCTATAGTTTCACTTTGATAAAAATTAATATTTATCTTTGTTACATGAGTTTTAATAAGAATACCGAAATTATTAGTATTCTTGTTATCATCATCATCATTATCATTGTTGTCATCGTCTTCGTCATTTCAAAATACAATGTGCAATTGAAGTAGTAGTAGTAGTAATGATAATAATATATAATGACAATGATACAACAAAAATGAACAGCAATAAAATGATGTATCATCATCATTATTTTGTAGGGCAGATTGGCCAAGTGAAATTGCCATATGCATCATTAATTGATATAATGATGTTCCATCATCATCACTTGTTAGATGCATCTTTCTTACTAGTAATTAATAAATTTAAAAACTAGATAAAAATATAATAACTTGTAAGAAATATATAAATGTTGTATAAAAGTTATGGGCACATCTCTAATATTATAAATTCATTATATTATAAATATAAATGTGATAAATAAAAATTATTTGCATTAATGATGAAAGTGGAATACAAATTAGAAAAAAAGAATTAATGTTGAACTTGGAACCCAGTAAATTAATCAAATGGTTTAATGTTCAACTATAGTTAGATCAATATTTTGATGACTACGTTAATGGTTTTCTATAGGCAAACAGTTTAGTGGTAAATAGACACCAAATCTTGGTTGGGGTGATTAGTCAACCAATTTGATAAATTAAGTTGACTATAAGGATAAGAACCACAATAAAAAATCAATGTACTAAAAAACAATTGGAATCACATTTCTCTTTTAGTCAATCAAGCTAACTTATTATGTTAAATATTATATAATAAAAATACTATAAAATTTGTAAAACATTTGAGCATATTTTTAATATTATATAAAACAAAAGTTTGTGTAAAAAATGAGAATGATTATTATTAATGTTGAAAAATGTTAAAAAAAATTAACGTCTTATCCATGGCTCATTTACAAGGCAATAAATCATTCGATTGTTAACCAAGCTAATATAAAGATTTAAAGCTAACTATATATTTAGTTTGAAAGGTAATAAATCTACCAATACACCATGCTTTGATTACATGGGTTTTCATCAGCATCTTTTCAAATTGTTATAGTAGTAGTAGTAATGATTAATAATGCAACAAAAATAACATCTATAGAATGATTATGATGTATCATTATCATTATTGTCATCATCAACAGCTTGTAGATGCATCTATCTTACTATTAAATAATAAAAATTTTAAAAGTAGATAGAAATATAATAAATTGTAAGAAATATAAAATTTGTTTTATAATATTTAGTATATTATATATTTACCATATTAAAAATTAGTAAAAATGAGAATTAATGTTGAACTTGTGACCCACTAAATGGATCAAATGATTTAATGCTTAATTAGTCAGGTCAACATTTTGTTACCAAAGCTCAATGGTATTTTTAAAGTAAGCAATTTAGTGGTAAATATACCCAAGAATTTAGTTGGGGTGATAAGTTAACCAATTTGACAAGTCTATTTGACTGGAAGATAATAAGCATTAATAAAAAACAATGTTTTAACTTATATTATAAAATTTATAGAATGTTTGAGCATGTATATAAAAACAAATGTGTAAAAAATGAAAACAATTATTGTTAATGGTGGAAAATGGCTAAAGCACAAAGGAAAAAATTATTTTAATGTCTTATCCATGGTTCATTATTTCATTTACATGGTTACAACCGATAAGGTCATCTAATCGTTGACCAAGCAAATAACTTTAATAGCATATAAACCTACATTTTTTAAATATCCCTTAAAAACAAAACTGATATTTTTAAGTGGTAGCTAAGTAGTTAAACCATTTAGGTTAAACAAGTGAATTCATAATGCCATAATTAAATACTAAAAAATTCAAAATAGATAAAAATACAAAAACCAAAGAGAATTTGTACAAAATTTTGGGCATATCTCTAATATTATTTATTCACATTAAAAACCAAATATGATAAATAAAAAGTATTTTTTTTGTTGATGATAGAAATAGAATACAAAATCTAAAACCAACCTAGAGATGTAATTATTTTCCTAAGTGGTGGGTCAATGGATAGGGGTGGCTCAGCCCGACCTAGCACGATGTGGGCTATGCTTGGACCATGGGTTAAAGTGTCATACTGTTCCACGCATGGCCCACACCCCTCTCCCTTTCCAATAGACAATTTAGCCCTAAGTGGCCATAAATGACATAAATGCCTCCCCCCAATAGCTATAAACAACTAGTTAACCTTGAAGATGCCCATAACAGCTATAAACAACTAGTTTGGGTGCATTTTGATCAAGTGATAAAAGAATTTTATAAGAACTCCAAAAAGATCAAAAGAATTTTATAAATAATATATATACACTATATAATTGATTTGACCACAATATTAAAAATCAATGTTCAAACAATATATTGGAATTGCATTTTCTCTTGGTAAATAAGTAATTTTTATTATCTCATAAATTAAATAATAAAAAATAATAATATAGATTTTTTTATAAATTTTATAATAAAATTTGAATATACATTAATATTATATATTCTTCATATTAAACAAAAATATGTTTATAAAATGAGAATTATTGTTACCAAATATAGGAATGGCTAAAATACAAAGAAAAAATGAATTAATGTATTAGTCATAGCCCATTTTCCTTGTTAAATAGGTTAACGGTTCAACTAGTAAGGTCCTTTGGTTATTGATTATTATCATCATCATCATTTGATATTGCCACGTGCAAAAATATATGCAAAAATAAGAATTACTTTTATTGATGTTGAAAATGTAAGACATGATTTCAAATCAACCCAAAAAGAAAAAAATGGTTTTTCAATCCAAGTGGTGGGCTAGTGGTTCAACTACCCATGTCAAATGGATCAACACATGATGTTATTATTAAATAATAAAATACATAAAATTATAAAAAATGTAGAAATTTGTTGATAATTTTGGGTACATTCTACAATATTATATATTCATCATATAAAAAAGTGCGACTAATGAGAATTATTTTCATTAATGATAGAAATGGGATAAAAATTAGGATAAAAAAATAAAGAGCATTAATGTCTAACACATGACCCCACTAACCATGTCAAATGGCTAAATGATTTAATTAGGTAGGTCATTGTAGGCAAGTGGTTTGGTAGGAATGCAAACAGATTGGATCGGATTTGAATCAAGGTATATTCGAATTCGATTCGATCCGAAGGTCTGATCGAATCTCATAAATATTGATTCGAATCTGAATTTGATCAATATGTTGGATATCTTTTTTTTGGTAGAAATATGTTGGATATCCGAATCTGAGACAATCCGATTTAATTTGAAAAAATATTAAATTATTAAAAGGAAAAGAAAATATACTAGTTGAAATAAAGAAAAACAAAAAATATAAGTATTTTGTATATTATAAATTTTATAAAAAATATAGAATTTTGTATAAATTTTATAGAAAAATTTGAACATGCATTAATATTATATATTTTTCATATTAAACAAAAATATGTTTGAAAAACAAGAAATATTGTTAGTAAAAATAGAAATGGCTAAAATACAAAGAAAAAAATGAATTAATGTCTTAATCATAGTTCATTTTCCTTGTTAAATAGGTTAATTGTTCAACCAATAAGATCATTTGTTTGCTAACTATTATCATCATCATCATTTGATATTATTACCATAAAAGAAAATGCCCCAAAACAAGAATCTTAAATAACTTAAAGAACTCCTCATCATCCATTGCCGGCATTCAACAAAGCATAAACCCAACAAAGTAGCAGACAAGCCAATAGCCATGTCTTGTTCCGAAGCCACTAGGCCCTTTCCTATCAAAACCGTGGTGGTTTTGATTCAAGAAAACCGTTCCTTCGATCATATGTTGGGATGGATGAAGACCCTTAACCCAGAAATCGATGGTGTTTCATCAGCAGACGAATTCTACAACTCTCTTTCCACAACCGATCCAAGCTCGAAGAAGGTTTACTTCGGGGACCAGTCTAACTATATTGACCCTGACCCGGCTCACTCGTTCCAGGCCATCTGTGAACAAGTCTTTGGCTCACCTTGGGGACAGTCTTCTTCAGGTGATGAGCAGGTTGTCAAGATGAATGGGTTTGCTCAGAATGCAGAGACCACACGGAAAGGTCTGTCGGACACAGTCATGAATGGTTTTAGGCCCGAAGCCCTACCAGTTTACAGGGAACTGGTTTCGCAGTTTGCTGTGTGTGATCATTGGTTCTCTTCAGCCCCCACTTTTACACAGCCGAACAGGCTGTTTGTGCATTCTGCAACTTCGCATGGTTTAATCACCAATGACGTGAAGAAGCTGGTCGAAGGTTTTCCACAGAAGACGATCTTCGACTCACTGGATGAGGCTGGGTTCACTTTCGGAATATATAATCAGCAATTTCCTTTTACGTTGTTCTACAGGTGACGACCCTCCTCTCCATTTTTATCTGTTTGGCTTGTGAGTTGTGACCGTAGGGGTGTCAATTGGACTGGATTTGGTCCAATCCGATCTAGTCCAATGTGAGCCCATTATAAATGGATCAGGTCCAATTCAATCCATTGAATGTTTTGGACCAATTTGGATCGGTCCAATTCAATGTTTGAACCATCCAATCTGTTCAAATTCATTTTGATTTACATTGGTTTCAATTCAAACCCGGTCCATTGACACATATATTCTTATCTTATATCAATGGACTAGATATTGGCTTAATCCAACCCAATCCAATATAAATTTGTTACAGATGATAGACCAGGTCCAATCCAATCTAATAAATATTTTGGACCGGATTGATTCAATCCAATATGTCTTATTGATCCATCCAATCCATCCAAATTGATTTTGGACTGGACGGATCCAATCCAAAACCAGCCATTGACACCCTTACTTGTGAGCTTTACTTCCTTCACTGTTTGGATTTAGATCCAATAACAGCGCCTCACATACGCGAAGCCCAAAGATGTTGCGCTCATGGAAGTTGGACGCTGTCTCTCTCATTGAATATATTGGTTGTTGGTTAATTTGTTTGTTGCATGGAATAGAAAATCCATTTAGGCTCAATTTGAAAAGAGTACAAATACAAATACATACAAAAAAATATAAAATACAAGGTTTTGCACTCTACATATTTGTATTTGTACTCCTTCCAATTAGAAAGAATACAAATACTAATTCTGATACGGATGATTCAAAGTATGGATTGTATAAGATAGATGAATCAGTATTTAATCATACATCTTTTATTTTATTTATTTTTTCTTTTTCAAAATTTAGTTTTAAATATAATTATATATTATTTAATATAAAAAGAAATTCAAAAAAAAACACCTATAAACAAGTGTATCAACACCCAAAGATACCATATGCCCTGTATCACATCAATATATTAAGAATTCCACGGACAGAAATCCAATGGTTATTACTTATTAGCAAGTCTCATGTGAGTATCCTCCTAATTTGGATATAAAACCAACTATTCACATGGTCTTATGCTTAAGTATACACAGGACCAACTCAACCTTTCTCAACTTTCATATCAACCCAACAAGGCCTTATCCCAACTGTTTGAGGGCAGGTTTTAAGCGTTTTTAGAACCATATGATGAATTCTTGAAAATTTTGGTGTGTTGCAACTTCTTTTATATGTCGTGGTTGGTATTTGTGGGAAAAAAAACATAGAAGCAAAATTTCATAGTGGGAATCCGGGGTTTAGGGTTTCTAAGAAAAATAAGGAGGTTTGTACAACATTGCATTCTTCACCTATGGATGTAGGCCATAAATCAAACCATGTAAATCTTTATATGCATTCTTGAATTTGTTTTACTGTAATAATGTTCTTGATGAGGTCGTATCAGCTATGCAGTACTTACACATACCCACAAAGACACTAAAACATGGGAAACATTTTATAGGCTTGTGGGTAGTGTTTGTGGGTAGCAGATTCAAACTCGTTTCTTATGTGAATATGTAGTGTTTTGTGGGTAGTATATGGAATTTGTTCTCAATGTGCCGCTGTAGTGTCTTGTGTGTAAACAGAGATCACATCTCTGCCCCACAGCACATTTCCGCCGTGTATTTAGAACATCTATCTCCTGATGATAGTACCAGAATCGATGATGTCATCATCGGAGATGTTCCCAATACACAGCAGGGATGTGTTGTGGGGCAGCCCCTTGTGGGGCGAAGATGTGAACTCGTGTAAATAGGGTGTGGGACCCAGATTCAGACTCTAATCTAATTGCTTAAAATAACGTTTTAAAAAGCGACCCGAAAATAGAACCGTTTTGGGCACCGGTTTCCGGGTCACCAACCGTCCGGTTCGAACGAATGACCCGTTTTGACAATAAAATTAAAAAATTGAAAAAAATAAAAATGGTCAAAAACCGTTGAACGGATCGACCGCTTGAGACAACGGTTTATTAATTTTTTCAACAGTTTTTTACCAGATTCCGAATTTGAGGTAAAATGGAACCGGTTGCCTGAACAGTTTCTGGGCCGAACGGTCCGACCGTCCAGGTCAACAACGGTTCGAAAACGTTGGCTTAAAATGATCTTTTCATCAAATTAAGTTACCTCCTTGCATATTGATGAAGTACAGTTGAAACCCACACTGATGCACAGAATTTTTAGACTAATTAGACTAAGAAAAAATATGAAATTTGAAATGAGTATTAATTCAATACCATTGGCAACCATTTTTGTGTACAATTTCAATTTCTTAAATGCCTTGATATATATGAGTCCTGGCTATGACTCAGTCAAGCTTTTTTTAATTCAATTTCTTATTTCGTACGTGTTTTATTAATCAAATTTTCATTGTTGACAGGAACCTTAGGAAACACAAGTACAAGAATAATTTCCATAACTTTGACGTTGAATTCAAGAGTCACTGCAAAGAGGGGAAGTTGCCTAACTATGTGGTGATTGAACAACGATATTTTGATTTAATATTGTTGCCAGCAAACGATGATCACCCCCCACACGATGTATCACAGGGGCAAAAATTTGTGAAGGAGGTTTATGAGGCACTGAGAACAAGTCCGCAGTGGAATGAAATCTTATTCATAATCACATACGATGAGCATGGCGGATTCTATGACCATGTCCCAACTCCTACTGGAGTCCCCAGCCCAGATGACATTGCAAGTCCTGAGCCATTTAACTTCAATTTTGATCGCCTTGGCGTTCGGGTGCCTACGATCTTCATTTCTCCATGGATTGAGCGAGGAACAGGTAAGAATAGGGGTAAGCATAGGTCGGTTCGGTTTAGTTCAGTTTTATGGTAGAACCTAGAACCTACCTTATAGCTAGGAGTTGATTACAGATTTTTAGAATCGGAACCTATCCTGCGGAAGTTAGTTCCAAGGTCAGTTTTGGCGGTTTTAGGGTTGGTTCTAGGTCTACCCCGGAAGCCTGTTATTTCTTTACACTTTTCCTTAAAAAATGAATTACGTTCTTTAAAAACTTTATTTTCAATAAATATTATATATAATTTAAAACTTATACTATCTTTATTAATTAAATTGAGTAATTTAATATGTAGATCATCATAATATTTTAATATATGGTTTAAAACTTTTCATCTTAATTTAAATTTGTAAACATTAAATTTTACATTACTTATAACAAAACAAATGATCAAATCACTTAAGTAACTCAATGGTCAAGTGAGACCATGGCCATTTCAACTATGAGTTCTTGTGTTCAAATTGATCTTCACACCCTTAAAAAGTATTTTGGAGTTTATTTCATGGCAAATTCGGTTCCAAGGCTAACCAAGGCTGGTTAGGGTAGGGTAAACCCCCTAGACCTTGGAATTGGCTAGGGTGGTGATCTTCGGTTCTAAGAATTTCGAACCAGACCCTATCCTGTAACAGATTGTATAGGGCCAGTTACATTCTAGGCTGGTTCAAAGTCAGTTCCATTTGGTTTTAGGTAGAACCTACCCATTTTCTCACCCCCTAGGTAAGAGAAACTTGGCTTAAATTTGAAGCATATTATTAGATGCATGTGTTTAAACAACCTAATCACTAGCTTGCCAATGTAAGTGCAGTGCTACACAGACCTTTAGGACCATATCTTTCTTCAGAGTTCGAACACTCTTCCATTCCAGCAACAGTGAAGAAGATTTTCAACCTGAAAGAGTTTTTGACAAAGCGTGATGCATGGGCTGGAACTTTTGAGACTGTTTTGATGAGGGAGAGTCCAAGAACAGACTGCCCAGGTGAAATTATTCCACTTTGTTGTTGCCACTAAGGGCTTGATCTTTTTTTTTTTTTAATTTTAAGAGAAGGAAGTTGATCAATGGGATTTTGGTTGTTCCTATCGACCAAGATACCCATGTTCTTCTTTGAGATTCATATAGGGCCCATAGAAAATTTATTTTCCATAGGTATCTCCCAAGTGGGTAACTTTCCCACTTGGGAGGGGAGGGGGAGTTGCCAACAGTTTGGATGGGACAAAATTGTCCCTTTTAATAGCAGCTTTTTATGGCTAAAATCATTTTTTATTTACTTAGAAAAAAAAAACATGGTCAAATACACTTACCTGGATAAATATTTCTCATGCAATTTGCAGTAACTCTGCCCCTGCCGCTACAATCCCTGAAATTGCAACTAGGTGATGCAAATGAAAGAGCAAATCTAAGCGAGTTTCAAGCAGAGCTGGTGCGAGTGGCAGCTACACTAAAGAGGGACTATAAAAAAGACATTTATCCAGAGAAGCTAGTAGTGGACATGACGGTTAAAGATGCTGCCGCTTACTGTGAAGATGCCTTCAAGAAATTCTTAGAAGGATGTGGGAATGCCCAGAATGGGGCTGGTGAGTCTAAGATTATTCTGTTACCAGCTTCACCATGACTATCACACGCCTCCTAAGAGTGGACTCCACTCGCATAACCACCTTCAATAGGTCAAAGTCCTTCACCCACGAAATGTTTGCTTGTTTTGTTTGCAGTAATAAAAATTAAATTATCATTTCATGAAATACATTAGATCTTCTATATTTCTAGAATCTAGAGGTAGACCGAGTGGTTTATATTATAAATCACATTTTCATGTACAAAATTCCTTCCATTATTAATCATCTTCTTGGTATTATATATTGCATATTAGTAGTTGGGACCCATGTGTGTGTGATGCTGTTCAATCTTAGGTGGTGCACGAACTAAGAAGAGCAACCAGATAATCCTTGTTGACTGGACGGTGCCGTGCTATGTAACCTGTGATCAAGAAAAGAAGTTAGAGGCTTGAGGAGTTGTCCCTAGGTAGACACTCCGATCCTCAAGTCAGTGAGAGGGCGGTGAATGGTCGGGCCGAGCAATGAGGTTTCTAGTTCGAGCAAGATAACAATGTGAGTGCTAGAGGTCCAAATCCCTTACCTTGAGCATGGAGAACCTTGTTATAGTCGGGGTTTCATCTCCTGGTCGGATTAGGCTTCCGGGGAGATCGGGATGGAGTTCTTCGCCGAGGGTACCGGGGCAGAGTCCTACTCCTCGGCAGAGTTGTCTTCCCACCCCCTTATCTGCGGTTGATATTATTCGTGGGGCATGTAGTAGACGTGGTTGGAGGGATGAGACGAGGGGTGGGGGTACGATAATAACATAGCTCGGCCAAGCTGAGCCAACGTGGCCAGCTATGCCGACGTGGCCGAGCTACGCTGACATGGCTGGGCGGTGACTAGGCGGCCACTAGACCTGTTCATGAGTCGGGCCGGGCCGGGCTCGGACCAGGCTTTCACTCTGTATTAACAGATTTTTCTAAGGCCTGAGCCCGAGCCCGGCCCTCATAAAAAGCCCAAAGCCCGGGCTTGGGCCCGAGCCCGAAATTTATCCCATGTTGTTACTACTACTGAAGCAACTGAATAGAGAGAGAGAGAAAGAAATTATAAAGAAAAAAAAATAAAAAAATGTATATATTAAATTATATATATATATATTTCAATAAATATTATATTATTTATATATTTTATATCATATATAAAATACATATTATGTATTTTATAAAATATATAATGCTGAGTTGGGCCGGGCCAGGCTTGGGACGGGCTTTTTTGACAAATCCCGAGCCCAGCCCGTAACACAGTCGGGCTTATTGTGTTAGGCCCGCGGGCCTAATTACATGACCAAGCCCGACCGGGGTGCGGGCCGGGCCATCGGGCTACCTGGCCCATGAACAGGTCTAGCAGCCATGTGTCTCTCAGGGCCAACTCAGCCATGACCCCAACACCACTTCCCTAGTTCTAAAGTTGAGGGACGAGGTTCCCCTGGTTCATAGTTCGGCTGAGGAACTTTCGAGTTTTTGTCTGCTTCTCTCGCTATCCGTGTAGTGTTGGTCGTTGCCGAGGAATCCTCCGATCGTCGGCTGCAAAACTTAAATAAAAACCGAAATTTTGGTTCCCGAACAACTCCCCCAATTCTGCTATCGAGGAGGGGAATGCTCAGTCGGACTGTTGCACGGCCGTGTAACCTTGTCTGGCATCGGGGCTCGATTCCAGTCGGTGTTGAGCATTCTGGTTGGGTCAGCATTCCTAGGCGGCCCACCAAGGATCCGCATAGGAGGTTGAACCAGTACTGAGGGTCAAACCAGCACAATTAATGGTCGTAACCGTTGCATGTCGAGGTCATCGCTTCGATTTTTGATGCTTCGCGCATGCATCATCAATCGCGTCGATTGGTCTTCTGAGGCGTTGTCGGAGGTGCTTCATCTGTACTGTTGATCTCTCCTTGATCCATGCCCCTGGTGGCTATAAAAGAAGGGGGGGACCCCCCTATGTCATTTGCGAGGAAGGTAGCTTGAATTGCTTAGCGGGGTGTGGTGCGATTGCTCGGCGGTGGTTGCTTGGTGGTAATTGCTCGGTGGTTTTCCATTCCTTGGCTCGGTATGTCTTCCTCATCCCGTCTATCCTCTTCCTCTTCCATGTCCTCTAGTAGTGGTTCTGGTTCTAGCTCTTCCCATGGCTCCAACTATGAGCCGGAGCTGAGGGATTTTGTGGTTGTCGAAGTCGAGGAGGTTGAGGTTGGCCCTTCAAGGACGGAAGCGGAACTTCCCCTACGGTCAGGTCGCCAATTTGGAACCACTGAAGGGATGAGAGATCCATCATATGGATGACCGAACCCTGTAGGAAGGTTGGGGGAAATTTCAAAAATTCCTCTCTCTCCCGTCTAAGAATCACATTCCCTATTTTAGAAAATTGCATTTTCAAGGATCATTCATGAAACAAAACCGGACCATATCTGAAACCAAAGGGAGGAGAGGGGTATACCTGATACAAAGTAACAGTAACTCCCAATGAAGGTGTTCATGCCCAAGGAGAAAATCAAAACCTGCTTCCACTGAAGATGACACAATGTGTGGTGAAGCAGGATCAGTAGGACGTCTCTTCAGCAAAAATGGAGTAAAGGGCTGGTAAGCACGACTTCAGGTTGTTTCTTCAGCCAAGAAACAATATCAAGAACTCTTCTTGATTAGTTCCACAGGTGGATATCAAACTAGGTAGGGATAGCAAGAACAAGGAGAGAATTCTGCAGATTGATGTATATCAGACTGAGGAATTTGCCCCCTATTTATATTCTTCTTTGGATCAGCCTCCTAATCTAATTAGGAGAGAGTTTCTTGATCCAAATTTGATATTTGGATCTGGACTCTAAAATGGATAAGACTTATCTTATCTTTTCAGCTAATCCTAATCAGATTATAAATCATATCTTGCTCCCTTTTAATTAACTAATTTAAGCCCACTTCGAATTGGGCTTTTAGGCCCATTAAGCTTTTGTGCTCACTTACCTTTTAACCTACTGCCTAGTTGGCTCTCTTTGTATGGCGTGGGACCCTTACATCGATCTACACATCAGCCACATGGGTTCAGCTCAGCCTTTGTTATAAGGCCTGGCCGAATTCACAGTAGGAGATAGTGAACCCCTGAGTCCATCACCATGGGCTCTTAATGGGCCCAACATTTACACTAAATGGTCCTTAAATCCAACCACCTTATGGAAACCCAAGGACTGTGGGCAGATGCAAGATTAGATCATCAGGTATTACCCTCAATGGTCTTACACTTAACATCTCAACCCATAATGATCAAACACTGTCCGACAAGAGAGGACCTCTCCCTCGGCTGCATAGAACAGTGTTGCACTCTCTACTTATATGAATCCCGGGAATTAAAACCTTTTGCAAACATTCTGAAATCATATATATATATATTGCAAAAAACACTTTGTCCGACAGAGAGAGTACATCATCGATCTTCACTTTGTCCGACAAAGGGGCTAATCTTGTCACTATGATCAACCACTCAGATGAATTCTCGGACTGTCCCAACATACCCAGGTTTTGACCCCCTCTAAGGATCTCACTGATTGGCATATCAAAGACAGCCCAATCTGACACCTAGTGCAGTACCATAATCGAGTCTAGGGGTTAGGTGTAACATTCCAGTTTTGTCCATTTGTCTCTAAGGTCCAGTGCAATACTGGAATTTCGGTCCGATTCAGGGTTTCAAGAAAACCCACACTGCATGTACCTCAGGTCTCACCCTAGTAGCTGAGACAAGCCACCCCAACCAACTTGGCGGCACATCAATGTCAGCCTTGGTAGAATAAATCTCCCCAGATCTATCCAACGGCTGTGAAGATTCTAAACTAACACTAGTCTCATAGGTGTCCAGTTTAAGGGTATTACACAAAAACATACCAAAACCATAAATCAATTATGTACTTTTGTTCATTTACAATAAATGTCATCAAGTACATCAATCTGATTTGAGCGAAGGGCATACACTGTTTAACAACCACGCCCTGCGTCTTGATGCCCGGGGATATGGCTCGGATCCGAGCTATGTACGTCATCCCCAGAGAGTTCTAAATGAGGTGCCTGCATCCCGGCAAAATGGCCACTGATGCTCAGCCCGGCGAGATATGTGTGTGCGAGCATAGCTTGGAGGCTGGGCTGAGGTTCCCATTAAGCGACGAGGTCGCTGAGGTACTAGGCTGGTATAGGGTGTTGTCGGTGCAGTTGATGCCAAACTCTTTCCGGTTCTCGCTCGGCCTCATGTCCTACTGTGCAGTCCGTGATAGCAAGCTGACCCTGGGGATGGTGAGCTTTATGCTTCAGCTAAAGCACCATCAACAGGGCTACTACTGTTTCTCTAGTAGGCGTAATGTCCGGTCCTTGATTGGGGCTCCTTCTATGAAGCACTGAAAGGAGTCATTATTGTTCATGCATATTCCCGGGGTCTCCCTTTTTCGGTCAAGCTATGGGAGCCGAGGACAAATGTGTCACAGCCCTAGTGTACAGGCCTACTTGGGAAGAGAGGTCAGCCCTAAGCATGATCCATGAAATAGATGTTATCGTGTACACATGCTCAGAGATACTAATGCTCGTCGGGTTGATGGAGAGGGTGGCTGGTCTGTTTCCTTTACTGCTTGTTTGCTAAGTTACTATTCCCTCATTTGCTTTCTACTTATCTCGGGCATTCTGTGTTGCAGGTATAAGGATGACCAGCGAAGAAGAGATTGTTCATCGGATGAGGGCACTTCGGCAGAGGAAGGGGCGAGCTGGTGCACAGTGGGTGGCTGGGCCCGAGGCATCGGACCAGCCATGATCTGCAAGTAGGGTGGCCCATCGACATAGGAGAGTTTGGCAGCAGGAGGCCGAGGAGGACGATGTTGTCGTAGTTGACCCTGAAGGGGTTTGTCGTCCTATGGGTGCGTCGGGAACAGAAATGGGCGGGAGCAGCTCGGGCTTGCACATGCCGCGGTGGTCGGTTCATGTTGACGATAACTTGGAGAGGTCTGGGGTTCCCGAGCAGTTGCTACGAGAGATTATGACTATGTCAATGTTTCAGGAGTCGGTCGGGGTCGGTAGTGGAACCTTAGAGTGCGCGCTTCTATGGTCTGCTACCCAGGTGAGTTCCTTTCTTTATTATCCCTTGTGTTTTTTTTTTTTTTTTCAGGCATATACTCATCGTTGTCTTCTGTAGAATGCTTGTACAGCAGTCATGTTGGTCGACCATCTCCGAGACCTTCAATCGTTATACGAGCAACAATACTCCGAGTATCTACGACAGAAGGCCCAGCCGACTGAACTTCAAGTTGTCGGGGAGCGGTCGGTCGTGCTAGAGAGGGAGGTGGCTGAGCAGGCCAGCATTGTCCAGAGGCTGAAGCAAGAGATCACTGAGCTTAAGGCGGAGCAGGAGAGGTTGAGGCAGGAGGCTGCTGAAGAGGTCGTTGACCGGTACAAGGCGTCGGAAGAAATGAAGCTACAAATGGACGAGTATGCCAAGGCCTCCTTTGAGGCTGGATTTAACGTCTTCCACCAAAGGGTCCTTCGCCACTACCCGGAGCTGATCGAGGTGTTGCAAGGCTAGAGAGCTTATGATCCAAACACTCCCCCAGGTTCCGCCGAGGATGCCGGCGAGGAGGCCGGGGACGAGGTTGATGCTAGTGAAGGGGCTACTGACTCTGCTACCGAGGATTGATCGGCCATTTCTTTCAAGTTGTGCTTTTTCTTTGTGTTGGGTTCTCTCCTCTTTTTTCTGTATCAGATAGGTATGCTGAGCCTTAAACGATGTAGCAGACCATTTTCAGATTGAATATAAGTTCTTTTTGTTGACTATGTATGTGCGTCCCGTTGCTATTGTGCGTTCTTTTTACTTGTGCATTTTTCTTTTGCTAGCCGAGGCATGGCCGACCGGGTTATCGCATGCCGAACCAGGCTATGCTTTGGTGTCCTCGGCCTTTTGCCGACCGAGGTGTGGTTGGACGAGATCTTTTGGTTTTTGAGCTCTCAGCCATGGGATGCTTAGTTTCTGGTCTCGGGAGCCTTTAGGGCCCTTATAGGGCTAGCCGTTTCCCAGCTAGCTCAGTCGTTAGTCGACGATTATACGGAGTTCCATGATAGCCCTCAAGCCTAGGTGGGCGGGGGCGTTCTTTCTCTACATTTAGGCTCAGCTATGGTTAGCTTAGTCGAGTAGCTTAGCCGGCGATAAGCTGCCGAACTAGGCGTTATGGGCTCGACCATTCTAGGGTCGGTAGAGTCAACTTGGTCGGTAATGCAGCTTGGCCTGTGCATGTGTAGTGTGTTCGGTGAGCGTGTATGTGCCTAGGGATCGAAAATGTAGCTTGAAAAATAGAAACTTTTATTGCTTGTAGATCTATTGGTAGTACATCTTGAGATTTCCCGAGTTCCAACTCCTCAGAATTGGTCGGCCTTCGAGGTCTTCGAGTTTATAAGTGCCCGATCCAAGGACCCTAGTGATTCTGTACGACCCTTCCCAATTTGGTCTGAGCTTGCCTTCACCGGGTGCAGGGACTATGACTCTGCGTAGGATGAAGGTGCCTGTCTTGAATTCTCGTCTTCTGACCTTAGATTCGTAGTGCTTTGCCATCCTTTGTTGTTGTGCGGCCATTCTTACATGTGCTCGGTCCTGGGCTTCTTCTACTAGGTCCAATTCTGCACACAGATCTTCGTCATTCTGCCCCTCGTTGAATAGCTCGTTCTGGAGAGTTGGGGAACCTATCACCACAAGGACTATGGCCTCGACCCCGTAGGTCATGCTAAAGGGGTATCTCTAGTGGCGGTCCGCAGGGTCATCCTGTATGCCCAAAGTATGCTCGACAGCTCCTCAACCCACATTCCCTTGGCTTGATCTAGGTGCGTTTTCAGGTCGTGTAGTAGGGTTCGGTTGGTTACCTCAGTCAACCCATTACTCTGGGGTCGGTGCACTGTGGTAGCCCAATGAATGATCCTTAGGTCGGCATAGAGGGCTTTGAACTTTTTGTCGGTGAACTAGGTCCCATTGTCCGTGATGAGCATACGAGGGATGCCGAAGCGACAGACAATACCCTGCCAAAAGAAGTTTCAGGCATTATGGGCGGTGATGCATGCCAGGCTTCGGCTTCCACCCCCTTTGTGAAGTAGTCCACTACTACAAGAAGGAATTTCTTCTATGCAACCGCAGTGGGAAAGGGGTCGAGGATGTTCATTCACCATTGGGCAAACGAACATGGGCCGGTGATCAGCTTCAGGGGGTTACAGGTTGGTGATGGAGATTGGAGTACCTTTAGCAACTGTCGCACTTCCGAACTAATTGGGCGGCATCTTGCTTCATCGTCAGCCAAAAGTAGCCCTGTCGAAGTGCCTTATGGGCCAATGTGCGTGCGCCATGGTTATCTCCATAAATGCCCTCATGTATCTCCCTAAGGACGTAGTCTGCTTCGACTAGGGGAAGACACTTCAGGTATGGAAGAGTGTGGGAGTGGCAGTAGAGCTAGCCCTGGATAAGGCAGTACCGGGCTGCTCTGTGTTGGAGTTTCTTCGCTTCTACTTGGTCTTTGGGGAGAGCGCCTTCTCGAAGATACTCGGTTATGGGGTCCATCCAAGATGGGTCATGCTGTACTGGGAGGACAAGAAGGGTTGTTGGTGCGATGCTCGACTGGGCTAGTGTATCCTGTCGTACTGTCGAGTCGAGGTCGGTCTGCGGCGAGCTGGCTAGCTTCGAAAGGGCGTTGGCTCGGGTGTTCTCGACTCAAGGGATCTGCTGAATATTGAAATGCTTAAGCCGTTGAGTGAGCTCTTGCACCTTTTGTAGATAACTTTCCATGGAGGGGGTCTGAGCCTCAAACTGGCTGTAAATTTGGTTGACCACTAGCTGCGAGTCGTTGAAGGCCTCGGTTCTTCGGGCCTCGAGGTCCAAGGCAAGGCAGAGCCTAGCAATCAGGGCCTCATACTCGGCCTTGTTGTTGGACGCCTTGAACTCAAACCTGAGGGCATGTTCCAACAATGCACCATCTAGGTCGAGGAGGATGAGGTCGGCGTCGCTGCCCTACTGGTTCGATGAGCCATCTACGTGTAGAGTCCATACAGGGGGTGGTGGAGCCGGTTCCTCAGTGGTGAATGTACATTCTGCGATGAAGTCTGCAAGGGTCGGGGTGCATACTCGATGTCGAACTCGTTTACTTCCACGCTCCACTTGACTAGGAATCTAGATACTTCCGGAGTTTGTAGTATCTACTTAAGAGGCTGGTCAGTAAGTACTCAAATGTTGTGGGCCTAGAAGTAGGGTCTGAGCTTTCTGGCAGCTGTGACAAGAGCTAAGACTAACTTCTCCAGGTTGGAGTACCAGGTCTCTATGTTGTTGAGGACTTTGCTGGTGTAGTAGATCAACCTCTGTACCCAGTCTTCTTCCTTAATCAGTATCGAGCTGACGACCTCATTTGCAGCCAAGAGTTGAGCAATAGCTCATCCCCTGGGTTCGGCTTGGTCAGGAGGGGCAGCGATCTCAAGTACTGCTTCAGCTCCTGGAAAGATTGCTCACATTCTTCGGTCCAACAGAAATCTTTTGGCCGCTTAAGGGCTTTGAAGAATGGGAGGCACTGATCCGCGGATTTGGACATAAATCTACTAAGGGCGGCTATTCTTCCAATGAGTCGTTGCACCTCTTTAAGGGTCCGGGGAGATGGCATGTCAAGGATGGCCTTTATCTTCTTCGGATTCGCTTCGATCCCTCTCTATGCCACCGTGAACCACAGGAACTTGCCGGAGCCGACCCCAAAAGTGCACTTGGTTGGGTTTAGCTTCATCTTGTATTTTCTGAGGGTGTCGAAGACTTCACAAAGGTCGACCAAGTGATGCTCGGATTTCTTGCTCTTCACGAGCATATCGTCGACATACGCTTCTACATTCCACCTGATCTATTCTTTGAATACCTCGTTCACCATCCATTGATAAGTGGCACCAGCATTCTTGAGGTCGAAGGGCATTACCCTGTAGCAATACAGGATGCGGTCAGTGATAAAAGTTGTCTGCTCCTGGTCATCCGGGTGCATCCAGATTTGGTTGTAACTTGAGAAGGCATCCATGAAGCTCAATAGCTAATGCCTCGTCATTGCGTCGACGAGTTGGTCGATCCTCGGTAGGGGGAAGCTGTCTTTGGGGCATGTCTTATTTAGGTCAGTAAAGTCGATGCAGATCCTCCACTTCCCATTGGCGAAGCTCCTCTTCTTCTGCTTCACAAGTCGATAATGTGGGTCGACATTCAACTGATGTGTGATAACTTTAGGGTCGATCCCGGGCATGTCCACTGTCGACCAAGCGAACACATTGTCGTTGTCCCTCAGTAGTTGCATAAGTTCTTCCAGAGGTGGTCGTCTAGTAGGGAGCTGACTTGGGCTGTCTTTTCGGGATCTTCTTTAGAGAGAGGGACCTGAATGAGGACTTCCACAAGTTGGTCGTGTTGTGCCTTTACTTTGTCACGCAAGTCATAGGCCTTCGCCATCAGTGTCTCGGCAGTCAGACGTGGTCCTCAGCAGGAGAGCTGATAGCACTGCCGCATTGTTCTTTGGTCTCCGCGTGCCACCCCATATGTTGTACTTGGTCAGAAATTTCATGGTGAGGTGGTTTGCCAAGACTGTGGACTCCAAGGTGTTGAGGGTTGACCTGCCGAGGATAGCATTGTATGAAGAGTGGCAACGTATCACGATAAAGTCTACCACGGTCGTTGCAGTTACATCGCCGTCCCCGATCAAGAGGGGAAGAGTTATTCTCCTAGTGGGCAGGAGGGGCTCTCCCGAGAATACCATCATGGGAGTGTTGACCGGCGTAAGCCACTCTCTGTCCATGCCAAACTTTTCAAATGCATCTTCGAACAGTACGTCGGCAGAGCTCCCTGTGTCAACTAGGATCCACCGCACCTCAAAGTTAGCCACCTCGGCCGTGATGACCAAGGCATTGTCGTGCGGTGTCTGGACCCCTTGGAGGTTGTCGTCGGTGAAGGTGATAGATGGGCTGCACTTCTTCTTGTGGCCCCGATCGTCGATCTCGCACAGCCGAGCATATTTCTTTCGACCTGAACTGCTTTCCCCTTCGATGACGGTTCCTCCTGATATGAGGTGGATAACGCTGGCTAGGGGGCCTTGGGGCAGAGGTTGTTGATCTTCACCCATTCTCCTCTCTTCTTGGGCTAGCTTCTCACTTCTGTCAATGAAGTCGCTGATGTAACCACGCCTAATAAGATCTTCAATGTTGTTGCGCAGGTAGAAACATTTCTTCGTGTCATGGCCATGGCCCTTGTGGAACTCGTAGTATTTGTCTCGATTCCTCTTGTTACTCTGCGTCTTCATCTTCTCGGGCCACCTGACATAATTACGGTTACAGATTTGCATCAGAATTTCAAACCGTGAAATATTGAGCAGTGTGAAATTCCAATAGGTCGGTGGAGGGGTCCAAGGTCTATGGTCTGGTCGGGGATCCTGTCTCTTGTGGTCTTTGTCCAACCTCTCGGACTTTTGCTCATCGGTATCTCTCATTTTCTTGTCGGGTTTCTCATCTTCGTCTCTAAGTTGCGCCTGAGCCTCTTCAGCGTAGATATACTTCTGCACGTGGCTCATTAGTGCGACTAGCATCTAAGGAGGATTTTTGGAGATGGAGAACTACGCCAGAAAATGGGTCTCCAGCTAGTCCCATGACGTTATGGAGCGTGGCGGTAGAGATGAGTACCATGCCAAAGCTAGCCAAAGTTGGACCTTGCAGGGTGGCTACAAGGGCTTCGCACATCAGCCCTTCCAACATGCCGTGCAACACCATCTGAGCTTTGAGCACCGCGACATGGTCGAAAGGGTTGGTGTTCCTGTCGTATTTGTCGAACTAGGGGGCTCGTCATCCAGTGGAGGGCATCTCATCTATGATTTCCTGGATGAAGGGCAACTCCATGAAAGAATGCGTGGCAGCCTGCGTTGGCTGGTCCACGGCGGGCGTTACGCTCTCGTGGGTCTGAGTGCATTCCAGTTCTTCTAAACGTTGCCGAAACTCTCTAATCTCGGCGTCTCTATCGTCTGGGGCCATAGTGTGGGTGGCATCCTCTTGCCGAGCCTTTCCTCGGCGAGGATCTGAACTGACTAGCGTGTCTAGATGTGGTGATCCTGCTTGCGGGAGCGGGCGGTAGAGGCGGGTCTTCGAGTCGTGTCCTTCTTCTCTCGCTCGGACCACTCTCCCCTCACATTCGGCCGACATACTTTGGGGTCCTCGGTCTGAGGATCGTCCTTTGTGCACGTCGGGGCATGAGGGGGATGGCCTAGTTGGGCGGCACGGCAGACCCCAGCGCCTGCATGAAGTTGAAGATCTTGTCGGCCTTCTCTTGCATAGCTCGGAACTGCGTTGGGTCCACCACGGCCGAGGGCTGTGGGGCTTCCTGATGCAAGGAGTTGTGATGTCAGGGTTCTCGATATGGGGACCGGCCTGCTGATCGTTTGGACTGGTTTTTAGGCATCTTGATCGGTTCTGAGGCTGCGCAGCGAAGGATTTTTTTGGGAAGGCTTTTTGTGTGTTCCCATAGACAACACCAATCTGATCTATTCAATCCGAGGTGGTGCACGAACTGAGGAGAGCAACTAGATAATCCTTGTTGACTGGATGGTGCCGAGCTTACAAGAACAGTGCCGCGCTATGTAACCTGTGATCAAGAGAAGAAGTCAGAGGCCCAAGGAGTTGTCCCTGGGTAGACACTCCGACGCTCAAGTCAGTGAAAGGGCGGTGAATGGTCGGGCTGAGCAATGAGGTTGCTGGTCCGAGCAAGATAATAATTTGAGTGCTAGAGGTCTGAATCCCTTACCTTGAGCATGGAGCACCTTTTTATAGTCGGGGTTTCGTCTCCTAGTCGGATTAGGCTTCCAGGGAGATCGGGATGGAGTTCTCCGCCGAGGGTATCAGGGTAGAGTCCTACTCCTCGGCGGAGTTGTCTTCCCACCCCCTTATCCGCGGTTGAGCTTATTTGTGGGGCATGTAGCTGACATGGCTGGAGGGATGAGGAGGGGGGGCACGGTAATAACATCACTCGGCTGAGCTGAGCCGACGTGGCCAAGCTACGCTAACATGGACGGGCTATGCCGATGTGGCTCGGTGATGACTGAGCGGCCACATGTCTCTCAGGGCCAACTCAGCCATGACCCAACAGTTTGTATTGTAAATCACATTTTCATGTACAAAATTCCGTCCATTATTAATCATCTTCTTGGTATTACGTTATTACCATAATCCAAATTAAAACCTAGAGTGGCTAATCTGGTATAGGGATGTCAATAGGTCAAGTTAAATGGTAAATTCGATTTGATTTACCCGTACATGGTAAGGTTAGGGTCAGCAGGTTTATTAAGGTGTAGGGTTAGGTTAGAGTTTTGATTTGGACACATATAAATGGTATTCTTTGTAATTTGGTCCGACTTCTAACCCCTAACCTTAAAGTATATGATTTATTTCACTATTTTCTTTTTTTTTTTTAATTCGGAGAAGTGATGATACCTTGGAACTCATAAACCAATTTCCAACTTAAATTAATGGCTCTTGAGCTTTCAAATTAAAAGTATCACAAAAAATAACTACATGATGGGTTGGGTCGTTGTCGAATTGTACCCTATATAGGCTGGGGCAGGTTCAAAAACTACATAGTATTGAGTTGGGTTGGGTTGGGTTTGAGTGGAAGAATGGGAGGGTCGGGTTAGGGTTGAGTCAAACCCATGCCAACCCACTCAGCTCTATAGGGTTCAACTGATGCCAACCCAACCCATGTTCTACTCTTTCAATTGTATTTTTTGTGATATTTTGAAAACTCAAGCGTCATTAATTGAAGTTGGAAATTGGTTTATGGGTTATTGGGTTGACATTCTTATTCTCCTATGCTCTATTTTTATCATGGTTTTCGAGCCGTTGTTGACCCGGATGGTTGGACTGTTCGGCCTGAGAACCATCCAGTCAACCAGTTTCGTTTTAACCCAAACCCGGTTTCAGGCCAAAAACCGCTGAATCGGTCAACAACCCGTTGACCCGAGTGGTCAAACCGTCGATTCGTCGACCCACTCAATGGTTTTTTGCCATTTTTTATTTTTAATTATTTTTTATTTTTTAATTTTTATTGTCAGAATGGGCCATCCGTTCGAACTGGATGGTTGAACAGTCGACCCAAAAACTAATGGCCAGAACGGTTCCATTTCCGAATCATTTTTTAAAACCATGATCTTTATTATGTTTGGACCTTTTTGAGAGAATATGAAGTAAAAAGAGACCTATCACATTCTTAAATAGGTGTGATCTTGGGCTAGGTTAATTAGGCTATACGCCTACTATAACTTTATTAATGCAAGTATTTTAAACAGAATTTAAATTAATAAAAATTAGTTTTAAAATTGATAAATTTGTCATAGCAAAATTGATTTTATAAGATTACTATTTTTATTAATTTTATTTATAATATTAGTAATTTAATTGGACTTTTGATTAATAAATTTTATTATTATTATTATTTTATTAACAAATTTTAACTTTTATGATGCCGGTTTTTAGTTGTAAGTTTTTCTAGTATTATGTATTTCCAGCATATAGTCGAACCCCCAAAGAAAATTTAAAACAATTAATCGTATTGGTTCCTTAATCAAAGTAAAGGAACCTTAAGTGCAACTATTGTATGTGGGGGCTATACACTTCATGGCTATGGTGGGGTTAGAATTATGATGCAATTCATCCGGACTCAACTATCAATGTATATGCCCCACAACCACTCCAATAATAATGCCCCATCACAATTAGGCTAGATGGCTATACACTTCATGTGTATATGCCCCACAAAACACACACACTAAAGTAGAGATTTACATTTCATGTGTATATGCCCCACAAAGCACATACATGCACGCACACACACATATACACACTTGTTATGTCAGATGGCCTCTCTTTGCCCCATTCTCTAGACCAAGCAATTATAGAGGGGGTCCCCTTTTTTGCCCCATTAATTTAGGACGAAAACCCACTAACTTTATTTTAGGAAGAAAATCCATTAACTTAGGAAATCTTTTCCTATAATCTCTCTCTCTCTCTCTCTCTCTCTCTCTCTCTCTCTAATCTTTTTCTGTAATCTCTCTCAATCCATGCAAACTTAAACTTGTCCAAAACCAAGCCCTTTCATGTAGTCACATGGCAGCCTTCTCTTCTTAATCTCTCTCTCTCTCTCTCTCTCTCTCTCCCAAACATTAGCCAACCCCCTCATAAAATTCCTCCTAAACTATCTCTCCCACCAAAAATTCCTCCGAATACATTTCTTAATCTATATTACATGCTCAATAAACCATCTAAAAACCAAAAAACATGGTTCAATTAATTTAGGTTGTTAAATTAATTTGTAAAATATTTTTTATATTTTCAGTAATTACTAATATTATTGAATTTTATTCAGTAAATATCAACACTTAATTTTGGAAAATTGGAATTTTTCATAATTTTGGAAAATTGGAAATTTTAATTACAAAAAATTACATGCTGAAAATTACTGATTTTGGTAATTTAATTTCAGAAATTTTTGAAAATTAATTATTGAAATCAGTAATTACTGAAAAATTGATAACTAATTAAAATATTTTTAAATAAAAATTTATTAATTAAAAATTATTGGTATATTTCATTGAAAGTTTTATTTCAATAAATATAAGTTTAATTTTTACATTTTAATAATATTTAATGATATTATCAAATAATAATTAAATTTTTTTAGTAATTTATTTTTTAATAGAAAATTAATTTCAATAAATATAAATCTATTTTTTTATATTTTCAGTAATTTTGATATTTACTACAATTTTTGAGCAATAATTAGTGGTTTTGGTAATTTAATTACTAAAATTTATGGATTTTGGTAATTCAATTTAGTGGAAGTTAAATTATAAAACTTCCAATTATTCAAATATATAATTGAAAATTTTTAATAATTTCCATAAGTAATGGATACTACATTTATAATTACCATAATTATTGAAACTATATTTATGGTTTTGGGGGATAACTCCCCGAGTAGGAATGGCAATGGGTAGGTTTGGAGTGGGGATCATACTCCCAATGCTGATCCCGAGTTTTAAATTAATTCCCAATCCTCGATCAAGACAGGTTCCCCATCAAGGACCTGATTCCTAAATTTTTTAATTAAAAGATTGTTTTTAGAAAAGGTATTTATTTAACACAAAGGAAAATAAAAATGCAAATAATATTTTAAATATATTTTGATATATTTATAATATAAATAATATTATATATTTAATATATATATATACACATATATTTAATATATATAATCTTGGTCAAGGCGAGGTGTAAACTTCACTCCCCGTCCCCATCCTCATCCCCAATCGAGTATTCCTATTAATCCCATCCCCATTCCCACTTGTTCAAGGAAGCTGGATACTCGACGGAGTAGGGGAAAATTGCCATCCCTACCCTCGGATTGTTTATCTCTATAGAGCAATAAGTGCTAAGCCCAATAATCCCTAACACGTTTTTCCTGTGCATCACACGAGGCTTGCTAGTATATATACTAAAGTAAAGCATGTCATATCAGATGGCCTCTCCTTGTTCCATAACCCCAACCGAGCAATTCTAGAGGGGTGCAATATTCCGTTTAGAATACCATAGAGTTGCCACCTCAGCATGCCTTATCACCTTTTTCCTCTCCCTTATATTAGGATACAAATAAAACTCATATAATTAGCACCTATTTTCTAGAAAAGATATAGGAGTCCTTTGTAAAGCCAATCTTACTCTAAATTGCTCCTATCCCTACTAGCCATGTGGCATCACTATTCACCACTTTCTCCTAAATTGTCTCTACTGTCTCTAATTCCTAACTATCTCATAAATTATCACTAATTTAGGAGAAAGTTCCACCCCTAAATTATCTCTAATTCCTATTTATACTCTCCCCCACTTTTCATCTATACTTATCTAAATAAAGTTTGAACTAAAATTTTAACAATTATTAAACAATATAATGAAATTATGTAATAACTTTAAAATCTTTTTTAAAAATAGAAAAATAATTATAATAGATTTAAAAATAATCATTTCATCAATAATTTTATATTTTATGAAATTCTGTAATAACAATAGAACTTATAATATTATGGATTATTCAATTTCATAATTAAATAATATTTTAAAAATTAAATAACAAAATAATTTAAATTTTACTCAAATAATAGAAATTTTAAATTTAAAACATAGAATATTATTTATATATTATATAACAAAATATTTAAAATGACAAAATAACTTTAAAGTAAATAAAATTTCAATAGCATAAAAGGTGATTGTTGGGAAATTGTTGAGCCAAAGCTAAACGGAAATGATCAACTCAAGTCGAGTTTGTTTGGTTGGTTTCATCAATTTAATGAACAACCCTGGCTGAAATTAATTATCGTTATTTTTGTATTGAAAAAATATTAAAAATAGTTTATAAAATATGAAAAATTATTAATTATTTAAAAGTTAAAATATGAAACAATTGTATACTTTTATCTATTTCTATTGTTTAGCTTTTGCTTAATGACATTGCACAAGGCCCCACTAGTATACACTAAAACAAAGAAATCTATCTTTTTTTCTCCTTTTTTGAATTTTTGATTTTTTTTATTCTATATCATTTTTGAAACAACCAATTAAATACTCTCATTTCCCCTTAAAAATATTTCTAAAATCTCTCTCTCTTTCTCTCTCTCAGATACACACACACATTCCCAATCACCTAAATCATCTCCTCTCCTAAAATTTTTCCAAAATTAGTCAGGTTGGAAAATTGTTGAACCAAAGCTAAATGGAAATGACCAACTCAAGTCAAGTTGGTTTGGTTGGTTTCATCAATTTGATGAACAACCCTGGATGAAATTAATTATTGTTATTTTTGTATCGAAAAAAATATTAAAAATAGTTTATAAAATATGAAAAATTATTAATTATTTAAAATTTAAAATATGAAACAATTGTCTACTTTTATGTATTTCTATTGTTTAGATTTCGATTAACGACATTGCACAAGGCCCCACTAGTATACACTAAAACAAAGAAATCTATCTTTTTTTTCTCCTTTTTCTCCTTTTTTATTTTTTATTCCATATCATTTTTGAAACAATTAAATACTCTCATTTCCCCTTAAAAATCTTTCTAAAATCTCTCTCTCTCTCTCTCTCTCTCTCTCTCTCTCTTAGACACACACACATTCCCAATCGCCTAAATCATCTCCTTTCCTAAAATGTTTCCTAAATTATCTCCCCCACTCACAACTAGACCTGTTCATGGGCCGGGCCGGGCCGGGCTCGGGCCGGGCTTTGACTCTTTATTAACAGAAAACTGTTAGGCCCGAGCCCGAGCCCGGCCTGACCAACGGGCCTACAACTTGGGCTCGAGCCCAGCCCTGATAAAAAGCCCGAAGCTCGAGCCCGAGCCCGAAGCCCGACCTAATAAAAGAAATTCAAAATTTTCTGACATTTTTCTATTTTAATTTAAATGTTTTTTCCCCTATTTAAATGAACAATGGATCTACAAGTGAATCAATGACCTCAAATCAAAAAATTTATTCAAATAGACATCACATAGGGTTTTTACTTAGGTTTAACTATAGGTCGGGCCAGGTTTACTTAAGTTTAACTATAGGTCGGGCCGGGCCGGGCTCGGGTCGGGCTATTTTGGCAAAGTCCGAGCCCGGCTCGAATTTTATGTGGGCCGGGCTTTTTGGCCCGAGGTTAAGCCCGCGGGCCAAAAATCCTGTTCAAGCCCGTCCGGGGGTCGGGCCGGGCCGGGCCGGCCCGTCGGGCCACCCGGCCCATGAACAGGTCTACTCACAACTTCCTCCTATAACTTCTCCTAATATATCTCACATTCACATGCCCAATAAGCTACGTTCTAATGTCTATTTCCCACCCCTATTTCTCTCATTCTCTATCTATTTTTATCTCTATATCTCTTTACTTTCTAAATATATGCATTTAATTTTTAATCAATTTATTAAAATATTAATATCTAAGTTAAAACATTTTTTTTAAATAGTTTAAGCTAAAACATAAACATTGAAATAAGATGAGTAGAAAATATCTAAAATACTAATAAGAGACAAAATAAATAATAAAACTAAAGCAATAAAATTTAATAATTATTAAAAATTTTATTATAATTATAAATAATATTTTCATATTGTTGTTATATACTTTAATAATTAATTATAATAATTTTATAAGTATAAAGTAACAAAATTTAATTTCAATTTAAAAATGATTAACATAAAAGAAAATTTAAAACAAATTACTATTTTTTAATTTTAATAATAATAGTTGTTAAAATTAATTACAATAATGTTATACTTAATTTATAATAACACATTCTACCATTATTAAAAAATTTAGACAATAATAAACTTAGCATAATACTTTAACTTAAATAATGCATCAATAAGGCAATAACAATTTACTATCAGTTAAAATTTAATAAAATAAAAAATTATTAATTTAAACTCAATTTTAAAATAACAAAAAAAAATAAACACAAGAAGTTGGGTTCAGCACGGGTTTGCCTTCATCCTACCTAGAACCCTCAATTTGCCACTTCATTGGGCTTTTAGCCTCTAGCCACATGACCCTGCCTCCAATTTCACTGTTGTAATAAAGGCGGAAACACACCAAACATTAAATGTATATCATTAAAATAAATTTATTTTTATTAAATAATTATTCAAAAATACATAAATTATTGAAAGTTAATTTAATCGTATCAATAATTATTAAACAATCAATAATTAATGAAACATTAATAACTAATGACATTTTACTAAAAATTTTCAATATTTAAATATTAATTTATTATTATTATATGAAATTAATTATATATTAGTACTATCTAAAATTCAAAGTTACTACTAAAAAAATTCAGTAATTTTAAATAATTATTTACATTGAAACTTTCAAAAAATTTAATTTTTAGTAAATTCCCAAAAGTTGTTAGGTGATTTCATAAAATTATAGATTTTGAAAATTAATGTTGGTAATAAAAATTATTTATTGACATTTTCACTTATTTTGGTTTTTGGTAATTATTAAATATGAAATTGGAAAATGATTTAGGAATTTTTAACTATATTTATAATTTCCATTACTAATTAGAAAATTTAATATTTTTGAAAATTATTAAATTTAAAAATTTTAAAAATTTACATAATTAATTATTGGTAATTTATATTGATTTTTGGTAATTATTAAACTAGAAATTTGTTAAGTAACTTTAATATTGATAATTTACATTTCGCAATTTTCAATAATTTCCACAATTATTGGTAAGTTTCATTAATTTTTGGTAATTATTGGGAAATTTTAATTGAGTGATTTCCATAAACTAATTTTCATGTTTTTGATAATTTAGTTTAGTTAAAGTTAATTTAAAAATATCTATTTTACTGAATTTTTTTATTTCCAGTAATTATATTCAAAACTTTTGGAAAACTAATTTATTCATATCAATTCAGAAATTTATTCATAATTTTTTGAAAGTGATTTATTCATATCAATATTTGTACTAAAGATTTTTAAGATATTCAAGTATTTTCTTATTATTTTTTATTTTTCTATTGTGTAAACAACAATAAATAGATATTTTTTTATTAATCTAGTTTTAAACATCCTCTGCTGAAGTTGGTTGGTTGGTTGGTAAGGTCTCCTATTGGTTGTAGTAGAAACTTAGGATTGAATCCAGATTGCACTAGGGCTGGGGGGCACTTTATGGATTTGGCGGGATGATCCCTCGGTTGTATAAGCCCATGAAACAAAAAATTTTCAGGCTTATTCCCTGTACTTTGACTTTTGCAAAAATAAAATAAAATAAAAGAAAAAAGAAAAAAAATCTCTGACATCTTTTAGATTATCAACTAGTAATAAAATTAATCATTTTTTTTTTATTTTCCCATGCATCGTGTGGGCCCGCTAGTGTATATATATATACCAATTCTAACGGTACTTTTTTGTGTTATATCCAGTTAGTCCAATTGTAATCCAAGTTAAACCCAAGTGGGAGTTGCCAAATTTTGTATTAAATTTAAATAGAGTTTTAAATAGATATTAAATAAATAATAAATAATTTTAAAGTTAATTAATTTCCACTAAATTATAAATAGAATTTAAATGGTCATTAAGTAAGTAATTAATATTAAAATTAATAAATTTGTATTAATTTTATTAATAAAATTTATCGCATATTTAAATGAATACATGAACTACTATATAAATATTGTTATAAAAAATAACAATGCTATGAATTAAGTTTTTTAACTTAATTAAATTAAATTAACTAAAATAATTTATTCACATTATCCACTTATAAACTAAATTATTTACTTTACTTTATGGAACTATATGAAGTTAAGTTAAATTAAATAAATTGATAAAATTAAATTATTTATTTTTTAAACCATATTAACTATGTTGATAGCAATATGGCTAAAGCTATGAATGCTCTAACCCATGTTTCTAGTCTTGTAGCAAGTTATAGGTATGGATCATTATGGCTATGATTGCAACAGATTGAAGAAAGTGACTTGTGATCAAGAATCAAGTTGAAATAATTAAGAAACAAGCAAGTTGATTAGAGTTGAATCAAGTCAATTCATATTGTTAAGTCAAGTCTTAATTAGAACATGAGATAACCCCTACAACTTGGCCAATTCATATGGTTACGTGATTTAAATTGGTCCTTCGGTTAATCGAAAACTGAATTGATCCTTCGGTTTTTTAAAAATACCAAACCAAAACTAAATCGATCAATTCGGTTAACTGCATTTTCTCGGTTCAGTTCAGTCTTTAGGTTTTTCGGTTTTTCATGGACAACCCTAATATAAATCGGGGTGTCTCCATTTTCATCTTTATTATCTCTCACAACTACAAACAAGCATGATGCATTTTAGTTCAAGTTTGAATATGAGATTTAATGAGCTCAACTAAGTGCTTAAATTTGATGATCAATCTATGAATGTTTGAGTGTATACTTAACCTCTAGCATAGGTTTATTGATCATTCTTGAATATGTTTATCAGTTCTTGAAAATACCCTAGGTCGAATAGGGTTACTTGTGTTGAAATCGTTTTAGTGAATGCCAATTGCATGAATTGTTAAAAGATTGATCTTATTGTGCTAAAATTATGAATTAATTATTGAATCAATTTAGGTATTCATCTAGAAATTGATAAACCTATGAAATTTCTACAAACTACTATTTTCATTATTAATTTTTTAAGTTATTAACTAACTTTATCAAAAAACATAGGGGGGTTTAAGTAACCTAAATTTATTTGCAAGTATAACTAATTTTAAAATTGGGTGAAGTTAAGTTGACTTAAGTAATTAATTTAATTTACTCACTAAAAACACCAAATTATTTAAAGTATAATGGATGTAATTATAATTGAATTTACAACTAACAATTTTGTAATTTTATATAGAAAATTTTCTTAAGTCATATTAATTATATAAGATTGCCCTCATTTGAAAATTTTCAACTATATCGAGGTTTTGGAACCCAAGCCAGCCCAAGTTGTGACCATATTTGGGTTGGCAAATTTTGGTTTTAAGATCAATTTAGGTCCAAGATAGGGCCATTTAGGGTTGGTCTTCGTTTGGCCCTTAATGTAACCCAATCTATTATATGTGTACCTTTACTTTATTAGAGAGAATTGTCAACTCCCAATTTTTGTTTGATATCCTTCACACCTCTTGAAAAATCATGAAAATTAAAAGATACACAAAAACCTCAAAATTTCTTAAAAACCCAAGATTTGAAATAAAATTCACCAAAATACCCCAAAACTCGACCAGATCACTCTAATATCCCCAGGATACCAAATAACCTAATAGACCAAATCTTAGCCCCAAATCCTTCAAATCTATCATTAAACCCATCTACTCTTGATCCAATAGTCTTGATTAAGTCCCATCCACACTCTTACCATCAAATCAGATACAACCATCTAATTTAAACCTCAAATTCACCCATTCAGACCAAATTTCAACTCCAAATCCCCAAATATTACTATCCATTAACTAAAAATTCCTTTTCACTAATGGTGATTAGTAAAAGCCTTCTGAGTTTAAAACCATCTATTGACACACTTCTAAAACAATTAGTTCAAGGTTCAAAGTATTGACACATATCGGTCCGTATTGTTCCAGGATCTCTCCGATATGCCCATATAGTGGGTGTATTGGGGATTTGACCGGTTCAAGGGGTGAAGGAGCTCTAAACCGGCCCCCGTAAACTGGTTTTGAAAAACAAAATAAAAAAAAAGTAAAAAAAAGGTATTGATTTTCCCGATACGCCCTTACTAGTATATCAAGCATATCGATATTTTGAACCTTGAACCAATTCATGATAAAACTTATCCATTTAACCCTTGCACTACCCCTGATTTAAATCCAAAAACCTTGATTGTTTAGTCTAACTGAATTTAGAATGTTTATAGCTGTTAGGTTTCCCATTCTACATTTCTACCTACCCGATCGAAAACCTGTTGTTTATGTCAAATCCTACAAGCCTTCAAAAACTCATCCATAAAGTTCCAATTTCAATACTCCACTATTTGACTTATCGTGGCATCCATATTCAATTCCAACACTCCTCATTGGTCAAGACCTTCAAACCCCACATCTGACCCAACTCCAAACCCATTAGACACCATCAATGACCTCCAAACAACACAAAACATGTATCCACTAAATTTCAAAACTCCATTAAACAAAGATTTCATTCTAAGACTTCTCATTGGCCAAAATATCCATACTTCCAATCCCCTTGGTTCAAGTATGTTTGGACCAAACAAAGATAGAGGTGTAAATTGGCTCATGCCACCCACGACCTGGCACAATCCGACACGATGAAATGTAGGCCATGCTAGGAACAATACAATCGTAAGGCCATGCCGGGCCTGGGGTTTTAGGTCCATGGGCTGACATGGCACGACATGATTGAGCGCATTGTGTCGCCCGCAGCATGGCCCAACACAATCCATATATATATATATATATATATATATATATATATATATATATATATATATATATATATATATATATATTATTTCCAATTTTATTATATTATTGCATATATAAACAATTGTATAATCAAAATTCATATAAAATTAAATTTTAAGATCTTTTTTAATTTTTTGTCTATTTTTTAATTTATGTTAAAATTTTCATTATTTTTTACAAAATCTTTAAAAAACATGATTGGCCCGACCCATAGCCCGACCTGGCCTAAGGCTCAGCCCGTGGCATGGCACGTGCCTACGTGGGCTCATGTCACGGGCTGTGCCAGGCTGACCCCCGAAAGGTATCCCAGCTTCCTAGGGGAGGGAAGCACAACCCGACTCGACTCAGAGGCCGACACGACACAACCTACACTTTACACGAGCCACACGCGGGCCGTGCCATGCTGGTCGAACACGGCCCGATTTACATCTCTAAACAAACACTACCAATTCATCCAAAATATTGATAAACTCCCACCCAATAAAATTTCAGCTAAAAAACCTCTAAACCCCATACTTGAAATCCCACTGATCTATGTAGTTTAAGATCAATCAAACCCTACTAATTGATGCAAAAAGCACTAAACCGCCAGCCTATCAAATTTCATTTGAAATATCCACATTTAGCCCAAAAATTGAAAATATTCCATTATGAGCAGTATTGTTGGCTTATCCTTATGAGACCATACTATACCCTTCCAACTCTGTTTCCACTCTCCAAAAAATACCTTAAAATTGCAATTGTTTAAAAATTATCTCATTTTCCCCCCCTTTACCCTATAAAATTACCAAAATACCCCTAAGAAACACAAAACATTACCAAAAAAACCTTAAACCCTACTATTTAGACTTCATATAGTTTTGAGTTAAAGGGAATTGGAAAAACCCTTCAGATCATCTTCATCTTTCTCCAACTTTGCAATGGTAATGGGATTATTCTTATCTCACCTTCTTCTTCTTCTTCTTCTTCTTCTTCTTCTTCTTCTTCTTCTTCTTCTTCTTCTTCTGTTTGGACGACCTGATGCAGTGCATGTGGGCAATGCAAGCCCAAATGCAATAGTTCCAGCAACACCAGCTTCACCAGCACCAAGTGCTGCACAACATCTCCCAGTATCACTATTAACAGCAGTTCCCCCAACTGCCACTGAACCAACCACTACTTCCACCTCGCCACCTTGCTCCGAGGCCGGTCAAGGCCTCCCCGCAGGATGGACGCCCCCACCAAGGAAAGGCCTCCAGGGCCCAGAACCCCCATAACAGCCAGGCCTCGTCCCCAGGCCGAAGAGAGAAAAAAATCATCCCCGCCTCGCAACTCACAGGCGGGTCGGGAACCTCGCCCACGAGATCGGCACCTCGGCGCTCCAAGCCCGAGTTCCCACTCACGGAAAACCGATTCGGCACCCTGGCAGCAGCAAACTACCAGCATTCCGGGCCCATCGAGCTCGGCAACACGGAGGCCAGCAGCGCCAGTACAAGGCCCACTCGACAACGAAGGCACCGACGAAGTCGCCGAACCGCCACTCGAGTCCTGTCAGAGCTCAGAGGCAAAGAAGAGACGAGCTCGGATGAGGTAGGAGTTGCCCTGACTCTTTCAGTTCCTTCCCCCTCGCATCAGAACTCCTGGCGGTCCCCTTGCCCAGAGATTTCAAGCTCCCACCTTTGGACAAATACGACGAGTCCTTCGACCCCAACGACCACGTTGACGCTTTCCAGTCCCAAATGCACCTCGCCAGGGCCAGTGAATCGTGCATGTGCGTGGCCTTCACCACCACCCTCAGGGGGGTAGCTCGCACTTGGTACAAGAACCTGGCCCCCGGGTCGATAAAGTGCTGGGCTCAGTTCGTGCAGGTCTTCACCGCACCCTTTGTCACCAGCAAACGGTGCCCCAGAACAGAGGAAAGCATTTTCGGAGTAGTCCAAAGGGAAGGAGAATCCATACGGGGCTACATCAAGCGATTCAATGAAGCATGCTTGCAGATACCGCGGTTGGACCCCACGGTGCAGCTCGCGGCGGCAAAAAGAGGGGTAACGCACAAAAAATTCAAATGGCACATGGTAGCTAACCAGCCCGCAACCGTGGCCGAATTTCTCAAGCTCACGGACAAGTTCTTGAGGACAGAGGAAGAAATCAACCAACGAACCGAGGGCGGGAATGAGAAAAGAAAGAGGGAAGGCGAGCCCTCCAACCTAGTCGACCGGAAAAACCCGGCCCAAGAGTCGAAGCCGAACCAGTCGTTCCGAGCTCCCCTAGCAATTCGGACGGATTACACGCCGTTGAACACAAGGCGGACCGAGATTTTAATGACGATCAAGGACGCCCCATGCATGAAGTGGCCACCTCGCCTAAAGGGAAATCCAAATGAAAGAAATAAGAATTTGTATTGTAGTTTCCATAGAGACCATGGTCATAGTACCGAGCAGTGTAATAATCTCCGGGACGAGATAGAGGGGATCATCCGTCGCGGATACTTGAGAAACTTTGTACAGCACAACAATAATAACAATAAGGCAGATCGGCAAGGGGAGCACGAAAAGGATGCCCTCGAATCTAGTAGTAGACCTGCCGAACCGTTGCAGCGACAGCCTCCGGAGGAGAGGCCAGTTCGGGGAACCATCCATGTAATTGTGGGAGGTTCGGTGGTAGCAGGGTGTACCTCGGCAACAGCCCAGACTTCAGTTCGCGAAGCGGCCCTCGAGGAACGGAACCCCCCAAAGAGACCAAAGATCGAAGAACCAATCTTCTTCACGGAGGACGACGCATGGGGGGTCCGCTACCCCCACGATGACGCGCTTGTCATTAAACTAAGGATCAGCGACTTCGAAGTCAGACGCGTACTCGTAGATTCGGGCAGCTCGGCGGACATCCTCTTTAAATCAGCATTTGACCAGCTACAGTTACAGAGGAGCAAACTAAAACCCGCAAACACTCCCCTGGTGGGTTTCAGCGGAGAGGAAGTCAGGCCCCTCAGAAAAATAACAGTACCTGTGGAAGTCGGCACATGGCCTTGTGCGGTTAGACTCAACCATGATTTCCTGGTGGTCGCGACCCCCTCCCCATACAATGCCATAATAGGGCGGCCGATCACGCATATCCTACGGGCGGTGGTCTCCACCTACTATTTGGCCATGAAGTTCCCTACGGACTTCGGTGTGGGGGTAGCGCGGGGCGACCAGCTCGAGTCCCACAAGTGTTATGTTGCCACCCTGAAGGGAAAAACCAAGGCAGCCGACGACCTCGAACTGGAGCGGCCTGCGGAGCAAGGTGAGGAACGAGCTTCGCCCACAGAGGAAACAGTCGCAATCCCGACTTCGGCTACGGACCCAACTCGCACACTCCAGATCGGTGCTTCCGTCGAGGAGCCCCTACGAACCGAACTGGTGAGTTTTTTACTTCAAAATTTAGATATTTTTGAATGGTCCGCGGCCGATATGCCCGGTATTAACCCTAACCTTATAACTCACAAACTTAACACTAACCCTGTAGTCAGACCAGTTAGACAGAAGAAACGCAACTTAGCCCCAGAACGCTGGAGGGCGGTCGACGAGGAGGTCGAGAAGCTCCTCACAGCAGCCTTCATAAGGGAAGTCCATTACCCGAGCTGGGTGGCCAACCCTGTGCTGGTAAAAAAGGCGAGCGGCAAGTGGTGCATGTGCGTCGACTAAACCGACCTGAACCGAGCTTGCCCGAAAGATTGCTTCCCCTCCCCAGAATTGACCGCCTAGTGGACGCGACCTCGGGACATGAGTTGCTAAGCTTCCTGGATGCCTACTCAAGCCACAACCAAATCAGGATGGACCAGTCCGATGAGGAAAAAACCAGCTTCATAACCGAGTTTGGCCTGTACTGTTACAAGGTCATGCCCTTCGGATTAAAAAATGCCGGGACGACCTTCCAAAGACTTGTAAATAGGCTGTTTCGGCCCTTGATTGGCACAAAGATAGAGTGTTATGTAGACGACATGGTCGTCAAGACACAGTTTTCACAAGAATTAATACAAGACTTAGATTCTGTCTTCCAAATCCTACGTCAGTTCAGCATGAAATTGAACCCCAACAAATGTGTCTTTGGTGTCACCTCGGGCAAATTCCTAGGCTACATTGTCAATCGGCGTGGTATTGAGGCCAACCCGGACAAGATAAAAGCCATCCTAGATATGAGACCACCTCGGAAAGTAAATGAAGTTCAGAGGCTAAACGGCCGCATAGCCGCTTTGAGCCGTTTCATGTACAAATCAACAAACCGTTGCCTACCTTTCTTCAAAGCAATCAAAGGCGAAGGGTTCGAGTGGACCCAAGACTGCCAGCTCGCGTTTGACGAGCTAAAAGGTTACCTCGCTAGTGTGCCAACCTTAGCCCGGCCCGAGGAGGGCAAGGTCTTAGAACTGTACCTCTCGGCAAGCGACGAGATGGTCAGTTCAGTACTAACAAAAGAAACAGACCGGGTCCAGCGACCCATATACTATGTAAGTAAAATTTTGCAGGGAGCAGAGATAAGGTACCCGTAGATAGAAAAGCTAGCGTACGCACTGGTGATAGCAGCTCGTAAACTCCGCCCATACTTCCAAGCTCACACCGTCATCGTCCAGACCGACAAACCTCTGAGACAAGTTTTACTCAAACCCGAGGTTTCCGGTCAACTGACGAAATGGGCCATCGAACTCAACGAGTACGACCTCCAGTACAAGCCAAGAACGGCTATTAAGGCCCAAGCTTTGGCAGATTTTATCGTCGAGTGCATGTTTAGCCTCGAAGCCCCTGAGACGGTCGAGCCCGAGATCCCCAGCTCGGGCGAGCTCGGAGCTCCCGAGCTGATAGAGTCAGAACCCCGTGAAGTAGCAGCCAGTGTAGCATCTCTCCTGGTTAGACCAAACGCAAACTGGGATAGTGCTATGCAGCCCGAGCGGAACAAAGTTGGAATACGCACTACGCTTTGAGTTCGCGGCATCCAACAATGAGGCGGAGTACGAGGCACTGATAGCCGGGCTGAACCTAGCGCACAAGGTCGGAGCAAAGCACGTAGTTATCTGCAGCAATTCCCAGCTCATGGTCAACCAAGTTATAGGAGAGTACGAAGCACGCGAGCTCACTATGATTGCATACTTGGCAAAAGTAAAGGAGGCCCTGCTCAACTTCCAATCACATTTCATCAAGCAAATCCCGAGGTCAGAGAACACTGAGGCCGACGCCTTGTCCCGACTAGCCAGCACGAGCCACAATGCCATGAGAACCGTGTACATAGAAGACTTACCTCGGCCCAGCATTCTCGGTAGGGCAGAAGAGGTCGCTCCCGTCTCTGAAGCAGAGCCGAGCTGGATCGACCCACTCACAAGCTTCCTGCTAGATGGAACCCTCCCTGCGGACCACAATGCAGCCAAGAGGGTGCAGCGCCAGGCAGCCAAATACGTCATAATAGACGAATGGTTGTACCGACGATCCTACACGCTCCCCTACCTGCAATGCTTGCGCCCTGCCGAAGCCGAGCTCGTACTCCACGACACTCACGAAGGCTTGTGCGGTGGACACCTAGGGAGCAGAGCCCTCGCTCAAAAGGCACTTCGACAAGGATACTACTGGCCAACCATGAAGACAGAGGCCGTCGAGCTCGTCAAAAAATGCGACAAGTGTCAGAAGCATGCCAATATCCACCATCAGCCTGCTGCCGACCTCAAGTACCTCACCAATCCATGGCCCTTCGCCCAATGGGGCATCGACCTTCTGAGGCCATTCCCACCAGCGACAGGCGGGAGAAAATTTCTAGTAGTGGCAGTAGATTACTTCACAAAGTGGATAGAAGCTGAACCTCTGGCGACAGTTACAGCCCGAAACATACAAAACTTCTTTGGAAGAACATAGTATGTCGCTTCGGGCTACCTCGGGTACTGATCTCCGACAATGGAAAACAGTTCGAGGATATCAAGTTCCAAGAATGGTGCCAAAGTATGGGAATTAGTCAGAACTTCACGTCGGTCGCACACCCGCAGGCAAATGGCCAAACAGAAGTAATGAACAGAGCCATCCTCCGTGGACTGAAAGCACGACTAGACCGAGCTAAAGGGTTGTGGGCGGACGAGCTACCAAGTGTTCTATGGGCTCACCGAACCACGGAAAAAACCGCCACAGGGGAGACCCCCTTTAACCTCACCTACGGCACCGAAGCGGTAATCCCGGTGGAAATCGAAGTACCTACGCTGCGACTAGAAGCATACGACGAGCAGACAAACGAAGACGAGTTACGCACCAACCTCGACCTACTAGATGAGGTGAGAGACCTCGCGCACATCCGAACTGCGGCCTACCAACAAAAGGTAGCTCGGTACTATAACGCCAGAGTAAAGAAGAGGAACTTCCGCGTCGGCGACCTGGTTCTCCGTAAGATCATGGTACCCAAACCCGGCGTAGGAAAACTCAGACCAAATTGGGAAGGACCCTACAGAGTAAAGAAAGCACTCGGGGGGGCATACGAACTTGAAACCCTAGAGGGAAAACAAGTACCCCGAGCATGGAACATTGTCAACCTAAGGCGATACTACCTGTAGACCGCCAAGCAAAGTGGATAAAATCACCACCAAAGCCTACGGGCTAGGATGCTGAACTAACGAAGGAACCTCGGCACAGGCAAGCAAAGAAAAGAGCTAAAGGCAAAACGGAGACAACGAACTAATAGGGACATCGACATCTCAGAGCACCAAAACAGGCCGCGCGAGTGCGGTAACACGGGCAGAAACGGACATACAGTCAGTTCGGCAAATACGTTCAGTTCGGCAAATATGCTCAGTTCGGGAGAAAGAATAACCAGCACTTAAACAAAGTCATTCCATTTCAAAAGTAAGGTAGTACAAAAAAAAAATTTACAAGCCCAGAGCTATTTCTTCATCATCAGAAGGCACTTCAACAAAACCCGAAGGCCCCGCCTCGCCCTCAGAGTCTGGCTCGGCGTCAGCAGCATTAACCATCTCCTGAGTTATGCGCGAAGTGGATATGGCGCTAACATCAAGCTCGGAGTACGTATTCTGGATCATCGACCGGCTTAGTTTAAAACCCCTCCTATATGAATCCACCATCAGATCATCAAAGCCCGACGAAGCAATGTACTCATCGACGACCTTCTTCTTGGCATCTTCGATACCTTGAGAAAAGATCTGCCTCCTCTCCCTGATATCCTCCTGAAGATACTCGACCTGATGCTGCAGATCCAGCCTCAAGTCCGCCATGTGCTTCACCACCACTCCTATGGCCTCGGCATCTCTCTGAGACCTCGCCTGCCTGATCCGTGAAAAACGAGCAGTCTCTTCGACAGCACGAGCAGCAGCCTCAGCAGCACGAGCAGCCTCCTCGGCAGCGCGACGAGCCTCTTCGGCAGCTCGCGCCTGCCTCGAGCTCCTCTCCACCTGAGCCGCCAAAGCATGAATAGAAGAATTCACCTACCAAAAGAGACGGAATGATCAAAAGAACCAACAAAACAAAAGCCAAAGAGCTCTAAAAAAGGAAAACACTTACCACCATGGCATGGGTAACGGCACGGCAGGCCACTTGATGCAGAGGGAGATTAGTCCACGCCACGACCTCCTCGGGGAAGATAGCCTCTTTACTCTTTTGAAGAGCATGGGTCGGCGTCAACACACTCCTGAAATCCCCCGGGGCCCCCGAGCCCGAGGGCCCAGCTCGCGTATGAGCAGACCCGGAGTAAGCAGGAGCACCGGAGTATGTAGGAGCCCCTGTGTATGTAGTCTCAGCATAAGGGCCCCCTGCCGGCTCCTGCATCGGAGGGACCATCTCGGGCTCCCTGGGCGGATCTTCTGGCTGATAGCTCGGCACCTCGGGCTCCGCATCCTGGGGCATCTCGGCGCGAGTTCGCTTGGCAACCCGCTTTCTCCTCTTTATACCTTGAAACAAGTGCCCACCCCGGGTCCCTCGCGAATCCATCACACCTGCGAAAAGAAGTTCGCCATCAGTAAAAAGCAAGAAAGACAGCAAGATAAGAGTCTCTAAGTGAAGAACCTACCCGAGCTCAGGCCGGCCGCAATGAGCTTGGCCTCCGTCAGATACTGTTGACACTTCAGCCCAAGCCGCGCCCATTGCCGGAGCCCCTTCGCCGTCTCCTTGTCAAGCGTGATCCTGGAGTCAAGAGCGGCCATCCCCCACCCGGTCTGAAAAGGTCACCCCAGCACACTTCACACCCCGAAATAGTCCCACTTCCATGCTGGGACCTTGTTGGGGAGCTCGTGTAAAAACTTAAAGCCCGGACGAGGAGACAGGTAGTAAGCCCGCCTACGCCCAGGGAGGGGACCCGCTTGTTTCTTAAGCATCAAGATTGAAGAAAAAATCTCCAAGTCCAACGGAAAGCTCTCGTCATAGAATAAGGAGATTGTCCCCACCAAGTTTCGAATGGAATTCGGGTGAAGCTGGCCGACCGTCATGCCGAAGTGGTTCAAGACTTCGACAAAGAGGGGATGGAAAGGCAATCGCAGCCCCGCGGCAAGCTGCTCCCGGAATATCACGATCTCATCGGGACCGTGTTCCCAAGGAAAGCTACCCGAAGGTATGAAATAAGCATACTCTCCGGGCAAGTTATAGTAAGTAATGAGGGATTGGAGCCCCTCGGGCGTCATGGTCGAAGGGCCAAACTTGTCTAACATCCGACCCCGATGAGAGGTGGACGCCAAGCTACCCGAAGCGCCACGGCCTACGATCTCGAACTCTTCCTCGAGCTCTACCTCCGGCTCGCTAGGGCTATCGGGGGATGCAACTTGGTTCGTAGAACCTACATCAGGCCCGCTGAAAGGACTATCTGAGCCATCCGAGCTAGACATCGAGAATGATGAGATCCAGGAAAGTACTCACCCAGACAAAAGCTGTAGACCACAGGAGCTCGGACGAGCGGAAGACCTTGAACGCGAACTGAAGAAACCTAGACGCGAACTAGATGCGAGCTGAAACTCAGACGCGAGCTTGAGAGATACAGAAGTGACAACTGGGGTCCCCCCCCCCCACCCGCTATTTATGCTCACAGTGACCGAAAGGCAACGACTTAGATCAAAGCCAATCCGACGGCCTACAGCCGCACTGACCGCACATCCCCCAAGACCGAGACGTGATTGGCGCACGTCTTTCTGAAACTGACGGAACACCAGTGCACGTCTCCTAAAAAAAATGGCTGTGGCATGTCTTTTTCAAATTTGAAAAAATGCCCGCTATCGCGCCCCCAAGTGGCACGCTTTTTTTGAAATTTCGAAGTAACGCGCGCACCGCCACATCCATCAGCATTTAGACAGGCCGACGCGCTTCCCACCTAAATGGACGCTCGAAGAAGCCCAAGAAACCCTGACAACGCACCTCGCGCCAATAGAACCAAGATTCAAAGTGAAGAACAAATCTACCTGACACCTCGCGAACTCCCCGCACCAGGGCAAGACCCTTAGCACGAGGAGTGGGGGGCAATTGATGAAGGAAGATTTGGCCTGACCTCGCAAATCACGCCACGTGGCAAAAAACAAGTAGCTCGGCACTTACTGAGGGAACAAACACCAAAGGGAAGAGACCAGCGGTCCGAATTCCCTACAAAGTGCCCGAACTCCCTAGTTAGAGCTCGAACTCCCTGCGAGGAGCCCAAACTCCCTGCAAGGTGCCCAAACTCCCTACTTAGTGCTCGAACTCCTTACGAGGAGCCCGAACTCTCCCTTTGGTCCCGAGTCGCACAAAGCAGAGACCCGAACTGGCCCGTCCTATGACAGTCCGAGGCCCCCCTTATCCGAACTCAAGACTTCGCCTCACGCACCGCTCCGGGCACTTTGCTTCCGGAGCATTGAACTGGATGAACCACACCGTACCTGACACCGAAGGAGTCCGTATCCAGGGGCGGCGCACCTGACTGACTTGGGATCTGATGCCTGACGGCCGCATTTCAAACGGTCACCTGCCACCGTCACCTGTCAATCGCTACCTCCAATTACAGAGACAGCTCCGACAAAAAGGGCAGTGACGGTTCTACCCCAGCAGAGGCTATGATGCCCGAACTGGCAGAAGCACAGAAATACTCATCCCCGACTTGACAGGAGTCTAGGAGTGAGTACGCGAGGTGGTTATAAAAGGCTCTCCACCCCCAAAGAGGAGGTATGCAAACTTTGCGCTATCTGATTTTACCTTGCCTTTGAAGGATTCTAACTTAAGCTTCAGAGTCTTTACACCGGGTTCCCCCCGGAGCTTCCTCGTCTCCTCCGTTTTAGGTTCTCTGCTACTCAGTTCAGAGGCAAGGTCGTTGACAGATAAGACCGGCCGGATTGCGCATCATCAGTAATGGGGTTATTCTTATCTCACCTTCTTCTTCTTCTTCTTCTGTTTTTTTGCCACTACAACTTGCCCAAGAACCATAACAGTGGTGGACCCCTACCATCTCTCTCTTCCTTTCTTCCTTTTTTCCTTTCTTCTTCTTTTCTTTTGTATCTCCCCTCTCCCCTATTCATCATCAACACCTATTAACAAATAAATCTATCACCATCCATTCTCTTCTCTATCATTTGTTCTCGCTAAACCTCATTTTCTTTCTTCCTTCCACCCCTACTCATTACTCTTTTGTTCTCTTTATCATTCTCTATTCCTCCTTGGGCATCACTACCAATATGGACAAAAACCAAAGCACCGTCTTATCATTAGATTTAAACTACACCGACACAATTGGATTTCTTTAGTTTAGGCTCTAGTCTTCCCTATAACTAGAGGCTCAAAGGATACTTATCATTTATTACCCCCTTGCCATCGATCATTGAAGCTTTGTTGTTATAGTTCATTGATCCAACTCAATCCATGCTACAATGGGCTCAAATTGAACATCCAAAGAGAATTATGGATTGATCGATCACTATGATGGTGGTGTTACAAGTATTTGTATGGTTAGAATCATATGAGGGATAGACTTCTAGACAATAACAAAGGATAGAAAGTTGGTTTGTACATCCATATCAGTTACAAAGTGATAATAATTACAACTAGGGGTGCAAGTTGGGTGGGTTGAGCCGGGCTTATGGTCAACCTGGACCTAAACCTAAAATTTGGGCTTAAGGTTCAAGCCCATGGTCAAGCCCAATTTTTCCAACCCGCACTATAATTTAATGCACTCAGGTTAGGCTTGGGCTCAGGTCGGGCATGGGTTAGTCAATGAACCTACTCTAAAACTATACAAACATACACACACTATGTGTGTGTATGTATATTTATGCAAATATTTATACATATGTATGTATGAATGTGTATAGTTGGACTGAGCTTGGGCCAAGTTTGAATTACCTAAGAGCTATGCCCGAACCTGGCACGAAAAATAAAAACCTAACTTCTTGGGCCCGAGGACCAAAAATCCAAGCCTAGCCCATGTAAAATTTCAGGTTGGGCCAGGTCAGGCTTGGGCTAGGCTCGCCCAAGTTGCACCCCTAATCACAACGTATGGGTTTTCTTCTCAAGCATTCCATGTAGACTCTAATACTCCCCCTCAACTTAGGGAGTAAATGGTATGAACCAACTTGCAAATGCGAGAATGGAAAGCATCATGTCCCAGGGTCCTAGTGAATAAATCAGCTAGCTAGAGGTGTTCTAGAGTGTATGATGGTTGATTGAAGTAGACCATATTATATGTGCTCAGGAACAAAGTGATAGTGTAATTCAATAGTGTAGTTCGATATGTTTCATATGTTCATGAAACACAAGGTTATTAACAATATATAGAGTGGACGGGATGTTAGAGTAGATATGGATAGACTATTAAGGGATGTAATTGAAGCCATTGGGCTTTAGCAGTAGAACAAGAAATCTTATGCTGCCATTTTGATTTCCATGAAATAAGGTTGCTCTCAACTAGAATACAAAAACCAATAATGGATCATCGAGTAGTGGGACATGCTTCCTAATCTAAATTGGCATAAGCATGAAGAACTAGTGAGCTGGAAGATGAGAAGAATAAACCATGCCCAATGGAGCCTTTTAATGTACTAAACAACATGAAGAGTTGAGATCCAACGAACATCACATGGATTACCCACGTACTGGCTTAAAGTATTCACCACATAAATAATATCTGGTCATGTTACTGTGAAGTATTGCAACCGGCCTATAAGACAGTGGTAATTGGATGAATCAAGAAGGAGCTACAGTAGAGTCATCCAAGTGGAAATTTTCCTCCATGGGAAACTATTAGTCAAGATTGTGTCATGGAGAAGGTCTTGTGCTAAGAGAGAAAAATATCAGCACCAGAATGAACTACTTCAATCCCAAGAAAGAATATGTGTGGGCCTAAGTCATTAAGCAAGAATTGGGAATGCAAATGTGCTTTTAGGGTTGGAATGGAAATAGCGTCATTCCCAACAATAATAACATCATTGGCATACATGAAAACAACTATAAATTTGTCCCCAATGTGACATATAGAGAGTAGTAATCTGCTCGAGATTGAACATATCCAGTAACTATGAGAAATTGAGATAACTTGGAAAGTTAATTAATCAGTTCCTGGATGTCTACTTAAGCCCATATAAGGATTTGAGGAGGTGACAAACTTTGTGCTCCCCTTGTCCATGGAAGTCCAAAGGGATGTCATGCATGTAAAATTCTTCTTCAAGGTCGCTATGAAGAAAGACATTGTTCACATCAGGTTGGTTGAGAGACCAATTATGAACGACTACAACTACAAGGAGACAAGACATAGTGCCAAGTTTGGCAACTACTACAAAAGTGCCAGTGTAATCAATTCCTCTAATTGTGTATAATCTTTGTCAATAAGGTGTGCCTTGTGCCTCTAAATAATACACACTTATATTTGCTTTTGTAGACCCACCTACAACCTATGGGTTTCTTACCAAGAGGTAAATTAGTAAGACACCAAGTACACCATTGTCCTCCAATGGGTTTTCGAGTGGAAGTGAGCGACGAGAGGAAGGCCTTGTGTGTAGGTTTAATGCAGTCATAAGAGATGTAATAAGAGAGGGGGTAGTGCATGCCTATTGGCAAAGATGGCCATCGAGATGGGCCTTGGGCAATGCAACAATAGTCCTATAGATAGGAAGGAGGTTTGCAAGTATGGTTAGAATGAAGATGTGTCTCAATAGGTGGGTTGGCATTGTTGGGAGGTGTAGGGACAATTGTGTCAATGGGTTGAGACAAAGTGGAGGGCTTAAGGGTTAAGGTCACCCCAACAGGATCATCTCCCACATGCCGTCAAAATGGAGCCATTATGAGGAGATGGTAGAGGCAAAACAAGACAGTTGGAGGATGAAGAGGATGTGAGGAAGGGAAAAGTGTCCTCATGAAAGATCACATTCCTACTAGTAGGTTTGAACAAATGGGTAGGTTTTACCTGAAACCAAATGGAACCAACCTCAAACCGGCCTTGAACTAGCCCTACCCAATCTGTTATAGGGTAGGGTCTAGTTCTATATTTTTGGAACCGACCCCCACCCAAGTTGGTTCCAAGTTTTAGGGGCTTACCCTACCCAAACCAACCTTGTTTGGCCTTTGTGGAACTGGCCTTGGAATCGAACTTGCCTAATTAAGATAAACCCCAAAATATTTTTAAGGATATAAAGATTTGAACCCAAGCACCCATAGTTACAAAAGCCATGGCCCCACTTTACCATTGAGTTACTTAAGTGATTTGATCATTTATTTTCAATTTAATATTTGAATGTGTATGATACACAATGTAAAAGGTAATATTTACAAAATTTAAATTGTAATGACAAATTTTGAACCATATATTAATATATTATGATAATCTACATATTAAATGACTTAATTTAATCAACAAAGATAATATAAGTTTAAACCTATATGTTATAATTATTGAAAGTCAAATTTTGAAAGGGTATGCTTCATTTCTTTGAAGGGGGAGAGTAAAGAAAGAACATATTCCACGGATAAACCCTAGAAACGACCGTAGTGTTAGATAGTGTATGCCCTTAACTCCAATCAAAAAGATGTATGTAAACATTTATTTATAAATGAATAAAATATATTGTTATTTCATGTTAATATTGGTATGTTTCTATGTAATACCCCTTAAATTGGACACTTAAGAGACTCATGTTATTTTAGAATATTCTCGGCCATTGGATAGACTTAGGGAGTTTATCCTGAAAAGGCTGATACTAGTATGTTGCCAAGGAGTTGGAGCAACTTGTCTCAACTTCTAGGGTTAGATCCCAAGCACAACCAGTAGGTGTTTATTAGAAACACTGAACCTGGACTAATTTCTAGTTATGCTCTATACCTTGGAAATAAATAGGCAAAACTGAAAGTTACACATAACCCCAAACTTGATTATGGTACTGCACTACGTGTTGGATTGGGCTGTCTTTGATATGCCAACCAATGAGATCCATTAAGGGTCAAATACTTAGGTATGTTGGGGCAATCTAAGAATTCACCTGAGTGGGTGGTCATAGTGATAGGATCGGCCCCTTTGTCGAACAAAGCGAATATCAGGGTTTACACTCTCTTTGATGTAAACCTAAACTACCAGCAGTTGATTTTACCTGTGCTTGAAATCTGGTTTTGCAAAATGTATTTATATGTTATATACTACTATTTTATGAAAAAGGTTTACAAAAGGTTTTTTTCCTGAGATCCATCTAAGCAAAGAGTGTAGCATTGCACCTTGCAGCCAAGGGAGAGGTCATTCCCTATCGGGTAGTGTTTTGATCATTATGAGCCAAGAGGTTGAGTGTAGGAGACCATAAAGGGTTGATTACCTGACAGGCTTTGTCTTACATGAGTCCATTACCCTTGAGTCTTCATTGGGTGGCTGAATTCAATGATCATTTAGGTGTAAATGTTGGGTCCAAACCGGACCAATGCTGATTGGGTCAAGGGTTCACTGTCCTAAGAAGTGAATTCGGCCTAGCCCCTTTCAAAGATTGGGCCGAACCCATGTGTGGTTATGTGAGATCATTGTGGAGTTCCACGCCATACAATATTAGGCCTAAAGTGTCCATGCAACACCTTGGGTTGTGAGACTTTGAAGTAGATGGGCCTGAGGCCCATAATTAATAAGATTAAGTAAGTTGTCACATGACAACTAGACCTGTTCATGGACCGGGTAGCCTGACGGCCCGGCCCGACTTGGCCTGCACCCCGATAGGGCTTGGACATGTAATTAGGCCCGCGGGCCTGACTTCGGGCCCAAAACAACAAGTCCGACTGTGTTTTAGGCCGGGCTCGGGATTTGTCTAAAAAGCCCGGCTCGACTCAGCATTATATATTTTATAAAATGTATTTTATATAATATAAAATATATAATATTTATTAGAATATATATATATATATATACATATATTAATAATTCAATATATACATTTTTTAATTTTTCTTTATAATTTCTCTCGCGCTCTCTCTATTCAGCTGCTTCAACAATAGTAACGTCATGAGCTAGACTTCGGGCTCAGGCCCAAGCCCGGGCTTCGGGCCTTTTATGAGGGCTGGGCTCGAGCCCAAGTTGCAAGCTCGATGGTCGGGCCAGGCTTAGGCTCGGGCCTTAGAAAAATCTGTTAATGCAGAGTGAAAGCCCGGCTTGAGCTTGGCCTGGCCCGGCCCATGAACAAGTCTAATGACAACTTAAATTGTCATGTGCTCTGGGTCAAATCTGGGTTTGGTAATGGGTATGGAGCAACTATCCTCTTAATAGGGCAAGGCTTATCTCTTAATAGAGTCTAGATCCAAATCAGATTTGTATAATCTCGTAATTTGATTAGGAGAGTGCTCCATAAGGAGATAAAAGAAGAGGGCGAACCAGACTAGAACACCTTTCTCTCTTATTCTCTTCCCTTCTCTTTGTCTCCCAAGAAACCCTATCACGACCTAGGCTTTCAAGAACGGATTTTTTATCCATTTTTATTTTAGTTTTTACAAGAAAAATGTTGAAGAAAATCAGGCTCACTTACCTCATTTCATTCAAACAAATTGGATCACAGTTTTGCTAAAAACAGTGTTGTTGAACCACATTCACCTACATACTACACCATCTTCAGTTTGAGGCTGGTTTTAGGACTGATTTGGGCATGAACTTCCACCTTGGGATCTATGCTTGTGGTATCCATATCAAGTATAATTTCCCCTTTTGATTTGGTTTCAAATCTTGTCAAGTTCAATCCAAAAAAAACCAGTTTTCAAATTCACCAGAAAATCGATTTCTGCAAGGGTTAGAAAATTTTTTGAAAATTTCCCTAGCCATCTAGCATGATTCGGCCATCCATATGATGGATTCTAAACCCTTCCAACACCTAGAACTACCAAGGCCAAAACAGGTCGTGGAACTGACCTTCACTGGGTAGGTTTCAACTCCGAAAACCTAGACCAACTCCTACAGGGTAGGTTCCAGGTTCTGCCGTGGAACTGAATCGAACTGACCCCATGGTCACCCCTACCTACTAGTGAATATGGTGTGGGTTTAAAGATAAAAACTTGAAACGCATGTTGTTTATGAGAGTCAATAAGAAAGATACAACTATGTGCACATGCATCAAATTTATTGTGAGTGAGGTGAACATTGGAAGCAAAACAAAGGCACCCAAATACCCAAAGATCATAAGAAGGGATTGTGCGAAGAAGAAGTTCATGGATGTGCAAACATTAAGTAATAGAGTAGGCATTCAATTGATTAAGCAACGGTTAAAACACACTCCCCCCAAAACACTAAAGGAAGGCCAACTTAAAAATGAAGTGTTTGAGTCACGTTGAGAAGGTGCCTATGTTTGCATTCCACCATACCATTTTGCTAAGGGGTTGTTAGCACCCGATTTTGGCTCAGTCCACCGCCTGAACCCCAATTCATCCCTAAACACATGATCATACCCTTCCAATCCCTTCAAAACACCTAAAAACCTCAAAAACCTAGCTTTCAGCCCCAAAATCCTTAAGATCCATCATAAACCTACCCGATACCAATCCATTAGCCCCGATCAACCCCCATCTACACTTTTACCCTCAGATCAAACACCACCATCAGACTCAAAACCTTTCAAAATATCTATGTAGCAAATCTCAACTCAAAACTCCTTCGTTTACCCTTTCATCAAGCGAAGATTCCATATCGACCCCTCTTATTAGCCCGAAACACCCACAACCTAGATCCCCTTGATCCAAACACATCTGAGCCAATTAGACCATACGACTGAGTCCTAGACATAATAAAACACCTGCCCATTAACCTAAGATTCCCCCATTTACCCCGCCATCAAACCAAGATTTCGTTTTGGATCCTATCGTTAACCCAAATTACCACGATCTTGACACCCCTAAACCGATAAGACATTACCAACAGATCCCCAATACTCTAAAATATCACCTATAAAATTTCAGCCCAAAATACCTTTGTTTACCCCTTCATCGCACTCAGATTCCATTTTGAAGCCTTAGATTGATCAAACCACTACTTTTCCAGATATGCCCAATCTGATCCCATTTTGTCCAATCTGACCCCACCAATCAACCCAGAACGTCCAAAATTCCCACATTGACAAATTTCAGCCAAAAATACCCTAATTTACCCCTTTATCCTAAAGATTACATGCAAAACCCCACTCTACGCCCAGAACCCATCTCAACTGATCAAACCCAAAATCCCCCTATCATTGAACCAAGACCCCGGTTTGACCCTTTATACACGATTTGATCCAATTTTTTAAAATTACCAAAATACCCCTAATTCTCTGAACTTACCAAAATGCCCTTAACCCTAAGTAGAGAACCCGGCCTAACTTTCTCATTCGAGGAAATACACTATTCGACACTGTTCACCTCCCCCTTCCTCCCGACAGCGGTGGTGAACCAGCGGCATCTCTCCGTCTTCACCTCTCCCTTATTCCTTCTTCTTCTTCCAAATCCCCTAGAACCGACTGTTTCACCATCCTCTTCCTCACAACAAAACTCAAACCAGCAGCAATCTATCTCCCTATTCTCTCTTCTTTCCCTCTCTCTCTCTCTCTTTCTCTTCCTCTCCCTCTCCCCATTTTCTCTCTTCTCTTTGGAATCCCCTCTCTCGGCAACATCCTAAATCATTATTTAGCCTCTTCCACTGCTGCAACTCATTGCGGTGGCGATTTTGAATCAACCAACAGCGGCGACAGAGAATTCTCTCTTTCTCTCTCGTTTTCTTTTTTTCCCTCTCTCTTCTCCATCATCACCGTTCCACAGTCTCTCTATCAACTAGAGAACCAATCGAAGTTCCATGTTCACAGTTCACAACTTATAACTCAAACCAATGGCAGCGATGGCACTCCCTCACCATTTTCACCATTTCCAGCGCAATCTCTCCAATTTTCGACTTGACTCTTCGAGCACCCTTATGGTTCTTCTCCACCGAATCGTTGGGTTGTGCCCAGATTGTCACCACAGTCAAATGCCAATAACTCGTTGTAGTAGATTCAGAGTTCCTCTCATCGAACAGTTCCAGGCCAAGATAGCTTCTGACTCTTGAGCAAGTTACAGAAATATTCATTAGGGCCTTTGCATACAGAAGGAGGAAGGAGATTCGGCCATTTTACTCTTGCGCATCACAGTCCTTGGCTCGTATACGAGGAGTAGTAAATCAAGCTTATTCAGACCTCCTGTCTGCAGCATTTAGCAACCGGTCAAGACACCAGCCAGGTAATCTGATCTGAACCTTCTCCATATTTTCTTTGGCAGTGAAGACTTGAGGTTGGGGAGCAGATCGATGGAGTAGGTTCCATCGAACTCACTCCCGTAGATCTCATCCTCAACTCAATCCGACCAGAACTCTGTTGCTTGCTTCTGCGCATCAACTGGATCCGTATGTAGCATTGATAGAGATTAGATTAAGTTTGCTTTTCTTTTCTGTAATTACATTTTGAAATCAATTTTATTCTCTGATGAATTTTGTTATATTCTTGCGTGATAGTTGACCTGATTATTTAGCATTGCTGTTTACATTGATTGAAGCATAAAAGAAAATTTCAGTAAAAAAAATAAAAAATAGAAATAAGTCTTCTTTAGATAAAATGATTAAAAAATAACACAAAATGAAAAAATAGAAAAAATAATAAATAAATAAAACAAAATAAAAATAAAAAGTGTACATGGATAGAATAAAATAAATAAATAGTGAACAAATAGGTCAAAAATATATATTAGAATAGGGAAAAGAAAATATAATAAAAGCAATACATAAATAAATTAATCATTTATTTTGTGTCGGCGGCTCATTCCTATATTTTGCTTAATTAATTGTATATTTTTATGTGTTTGTTTGGGACATTATGTTGGCCCCACCTATTGGACTCAGAAGAGGGGTGCCTAACCCCTTTCCTCTCACATCTGAGTCTTATCTAAATTAGTTAGTTGATGCTTTGGGCTTTGAATTTACTATTGAGTAAAAGCGTTTTTGAAAGTCATTGTCGAAGGTCCCATCACCTCCACTTTCTCAATTGATGGGTGGTGACTCTAAATTAATCCAAATGAATCATTTTTTTAATGCTTATAGGAGTGGAGACAGAACTCGATTCATGAGTAATACCATAACTATGTAAAAAATGTTGCATCAAATTTGAAGTGAATTATCTTCTATTGTTGGAATGTATGCAACCAACATTGGAATTAAATTGATTTTGAGCATAGTAAAGAAAGTTTAAAAAAAAATTAAACTAAACGTTTCCAACTTCAATTGCATAAAGAAATGTCCGAATACATCATGTGAAGTGATCAATTATGGAAAGGAAATAGCGGAAGAGGGAACGGAGTAGGGGCCCCAAATGTCACAATGAAGAAGTTGAAATATTGGTGCTATTAAAGAGATGCTACTAGAATAAAAAAGTAGGGGGTTGGCTTGGCTATAGGCAGATGTCACATTTATCCTATCTTGGAGGAGGTAAGTGAAGTACATCTGTCTTTGTTTTATTTAAACGATAAATGAGGGGTGATCCATGCCTTACCAAATATCTATTGTTGATGCTGAATTTGCAAGGAGAGAGGTAGGTGAAGTATCTAAGGGTCATTTTGGTTGGTAGTTGGAATTAGAGTCGGAATGGTCTATTCTCATAGTTTTTTTGGTTCAGAAGGAATTGGAATCAGCAGGAATAAGATTCATTCCTAAGAGAGAAATAAGAAATGACCATTTCTTCAAATGGAAGAATATTATTCCAACAGACATGGGAACGGGATATCAGTTTTACCCAATTACAAACAGTTGGAATTGAAATAGTCCATTCCGATCCGATTCCAAACCCCTATTCCTGCAAACCAAACAGAACCTAAAATAAAATTGACTTCTTACCCAACCTAATCACCATCTTCATCGTAGGTCAACATAGAATGTAATTGAATAGTTCAATCATAAGTTAGCTTACTAATAGATAATAAATTAAATCTGAAAGCTAGAATGTGAAGAACATCATGAAGGTATAACCGAGGATTAAGTGGAGCGGTGCCGGTGTAGGAAACTGGGACAGTAGTACCATCCAATTGTTAGAGAATAAAAATAAGGTAAATTACAAAGATTCTTGTACTTTTTTTTGCGATAAAGGTTCCTGAACTTTAGCCATTAGACAAAGGCCCCCTTCCGTTACCATTCTATTCGTTAACTTTTAAAAAAATTCTCATTTGAATGTTTAAAAAAATTTTAAATGCCCAAACTACCCTTTTAATACTCTTCATTGTCTTCTCAATTGTAGCTCAAAACTAACCTCAAGCACTCTACACCATACCCAAGGATTGGAAAGTTTTTGCATCATTTCAGGCTGTGCATCTGGACGAAAACCACTATAAAGACGCTCGAACCTTTAATCCCTGGAGATGGCAGTAGTTCCCCCACCTCTCTCCCTCTTTGTTGAATTCATTCATTTATTTATTTCAATGAAATAATGAGAGACGTAACGTAGAAAATATAATTGAAACAAAGTAATACGGGGGAAGCAACAACAGCGACGGGGAATCTGTTTACGCCATTCAGCGGAGGCCCACGTCTTTCTCCTGGGTATGAGCTTGCTCGAGTCGAGATCTCAGTCTTCCTCCACCACCTCGTCACCCGCTTCAGGTATGATTTATACATGCACCAGGAAAAGAAAAAGGAAAATTTTTTGCGTTTCTGTGCCTATGTTTCTGTTCCGCCTTTGGTAAGTCTCTGCTTTTGTTCCTTCGTTTTACGTTGGAGAATGAGACTTACCTAATCCTGTATTTAAAGCTTGTAAGCTAAATTTTTCTCCGTTTCTGTGTCTGTGTTTCTGTTTCGCCTTTGGTAAGTCTTTGTTTTTGTTCCTTCGTTTTACGATGGAGAATGAGACTTACCTAATCCTGTATCTGAAGCCTGTAAGCTAATAAGATAGATTTGATTCATTATTTTCTTTGCCTTTCTTTTTCCTAAATTGTGAGCCAAAAAAACTGAATTGGTTCAAATTCTGTTGTAATTACTGACTTAAGAGCTTCCCTTGATTCAAAATATTAGGTTTCTTTACTTTTTTTTCTTTTTTGTTGCATTGGTGTAGAAAAATCTTCCCATGTATCATAAAATTTAGAGCATCTTGCTTGGAGTATTTAAGATTGTAGATTGTAGCCCTGAAATGCTAAATACAAATTCCTCAGGTTGGAATAGCTCATTTGCAGACTAAAAGAAAGGTAAGAAGATTCTAGTCTAGCATTGTAAAAACATAGCTCACATGCAGAGAGGATGGGCACTTTGGATACATAACCCTACATATTAACCAGATATCCATTTCCTAGGTTAAATAGGTTTTAAGAGGAAAAGGGTAAGAAAAAGAAAATAGAAAAAGTTTAGTGGGGTATTTTGGTAATTTAACATTTTCCGTCATTTGACTTAACGGCCAAGGGGGTGTTTGTCTAACGGTTAAAGTTCAGGGGGGCCTTTGTCACAAAAAAAAAAGTACCGGGGAAATTTTGTCACTGACCCCATAGTACAAGGGGTGTTTTTGTAATTTACCCATAAAAATAAAACTTATTCAAGGACCTCACTTAACAACTTAAGCTTTTAGGTTGAATGGTTCTTTGAAATGGTATCAAAGCCACTTTGAAATGGTATCAAAGCCACTTTGACCAAGTGGTCTAGTGTTCCATCCTCATTACCCCATTATAATTAATTAAGTTTCAACACATGATATGGGTGAGCCTGTGCTTGTTCACACTTCAAGCCCAATGGCCTTTTGTGTGAGGGGGCGTGTTAGAGAATATCAACCTATTCAAGGACCTCATGGTAGAGGGGGCATTATCTCTAGGGCTGTTCACGAGTCGGTTTACTGATGTTTTTCCAACCGACCCAACCTGGTCGGGTTACCTGAAATTGAAACCAAAACCGACCCTGTGTTAAGCAAAACCGACCTGATCGGTTTGAGTCGGTTTGGGTCGGTTTGGGTCGGTTTCGGCTCTACTTAGTTGTTGTTCAAGTGTTCATTTCTAGCTCTACATTCCCAAAGGAAACCAATATTTCCTTAATGTTTTGTGGCCCATCCATGGATCCAGTTGTGGAGGGAGCAAAGTTTGAGAGTACTATTTGCCAGTGCCCACTTACACTATAGAGATGAGAGATATATAGTGTAACTAAGTAGGTTGTAACTACTAACTAGGAACTAACTACTAAGTCGCATGAAAACCAAAACCGAACTGAATCATCGGTTTATGATTTTTTATAACCCGAAACCGACCGATGCTAAAGAAAACCCGACCGATTCGGGTTGGGTCGGTCCGGGTTGGTAGGTTTGGTCGGGTTGGGTCTTCTTATGAACAACTCTAATTGTCTCTCTAACACTACTATCAATCACGTATTTTGGCAGTGGGAGAAGGCAATAAGAAGTACCTACGAGGATTGTGCAAGGAGGATGATTAACTTTCACCTCATCAATGAATTTGAGTTCAAATCAGCCCCCCACAACATCGCACAACATATCCCTGCCGTGTATTGAGAACATCCCCCGATAATAATACCAGAAATAGTGAGTGGGGTGGGGGGTTGATTTGATCTCGAATTTGAGTAGTTGTTGATATTGTTCATGGTTGATGAAAAGGTTGTATTAGTGGTGACGTTGTGAAATGTGAAAAGGTTGTGTTAGTGGTGACGTTGTGAAATGTGGATCCAACAAGTGCAGCTGCATCGGTGTTGCTTACAGTATGTATAATTTTGTGTGTTCCATCCGATAATACAATAGCTTTCTTACATATTATAATTGATTCATCAATAATATTTGTGATCTCACACTCAAATATAGGAGTCATGAAGACCCATAAAAAACTGAATGAGTTGTTGTGAACTTCAAAGAGGCCTCGCACGGGCAAGATGGCGGATAGGGGTGTCAATCGACCGGTTTTTCAATCTAATCTAATTCTTATTAAATCGGATTTGGATGGTCCATTATAATTATTGAATTAGATCAATCTAAAATAAATTGGTCCATATTCTTATAGGTCTGAATTGGATTTAAACCAAATTTCCAGTAACCCAGTCAAGAGGTTAAATCCTTGTCCAATTTAAAACCGATCAAAATTGAAGCCGGCATAAAATTACTTTTATGAAAGTATTTTTATGAAAACACTTTTACAAAAGCACTTTTATAAAAGTAATTATATAAAAAGTACTTTTTATGAAAGTACTTATGAAAGCACTTTTATAGAAGCAGTTTTATAAAAACACTTTTAGGAAAGCACTTTAGTAAAAGCACTTTTACAAAAGTACATTTACGAATGCACTTTTATAAAAGTACCTTTACACAAAAGCACTTTTATTAAATCACTTTTACAAAAGAACGTTTATAGTACTTTTATGAAAGCACTTTTGTGAAAGTACTTTTATAAAAGCACTTTTACGAAAGCACTTTTATAGAAGTACTTTTATGAAAGAATATTTATAAAAGCACTTTTATGAAAGAATGTTTATGAAAGCACTTTGACAAAAGTACTTTTATCAAAGCACTTTGACAAAAGTGCTTTTTCAATGCCAAAAGGGTATATTTTTGTAATTTTCAGATTTTCTTCATTTTAATATATTTTTATAATTTTTTATATATTTTTTGATATTTCATTCGGTTTGAATTAGATCCAATCCAGTCCATTTACATTTTAATGGATTGGATTGGATTTGGACTGAATTGGGTCCAACCCATTTGTAAGTAGACTCACATTGGACTGGATCAACTTGGACCAAATCCAGTCCAATTGACACCTCTAATGGCAGAGGTGCATATGCCAATAAGTTCATCTCAATATCCTTTGAGGGTGTTGTAATAGGTTGCTACTAACAAAGAGCGTTGTTGTAATGTAGCGATTGACCGCTGTGGTTGGTAAATTTATGGTCCATTGCTGAGACAGAACCGATCACATTGATTGTTCCAAACTATGAGAGTAGAGTTGGCATATGAAACACTGGGAGCCAGTCCTATGGCAGTTTGGATTTCCTGCTAACCCTTTCCTCCTCTCCTCTTTACTAACCCACTCAAATCAAGCCACCTGTCCCTAACTATCCAACCTCCTCTCCTATGGCAGTTTGATAATTAACAACGGTAATTAATTACTGATAATTAATAAATAATATAATATATTAATATAATTAATTAAATTCTAAATCGTTTAAATTAATTACTGATAATTAACAGCGATAAATAATTACTTATAATTAACAACGATTTTAATAATGACAATTGTTAATTCCGGTATAATCATTTAATATTTATATTAATTCATAATAAGTATTACATAAATAGATAATTAATGTCATTTACCAATATTATTATTATCAGTAGTTATAATTAATAATATTATTATCCATTAATTATTTGATTTACTGAATGTTAAACTATAAAACTTTCAATTATTCAATATTGTTAACTAAATTAATTATAAAAGCAATTATTATTTCATTAATTAACTAAAAAAATAGTTACAATAAATTTATTACTTAATATACACAAAATAAGTAATAAATTTGTTATAATTATTTACTAAAAGTAAATACGAAAATGCCACATGTTCAAAGAACATGCAAGACTATCCTATTTAAAAGAAAAAATGTTGATTTGTAGAATAATGTTTAATACCTCAAAATTAAGTTCTCCAAATTCATTGTATAGTCTTTACATCAAATATACCAAGAAAAACCAGTCAGTTAACCTCAAAATGTAAATAGATACAACAATTCATGCATGGGATTCAATAGCAAATCTAACAATAATAGTCAAAACATATCCGGCTTGAAGACTATATTTTTAGAAAAATCAATGGAACATTTCAAGAATGATAGAGTATAAATACTATACTTTCTTGACTTCCAATACTATAATCTAGGTACAAAGTTGAAACTTAAAATACCACAATGCCAAACAAGCATATTCTTTTATTCAACAAGCCATGTATTCTTTTGTCTACATTACATGGTATGGGCCCTAATTTTTTTCACGTTGCAATTTCTAAGTAAAAAAATGTATCATACTTGAAACACTTTAATCAATCAAAATCTCCTATGGAGTTAAATGAAATATTTTCATATTAGGAAAATTTATGTTGCCGGAAGAACATGATACCAAAGAGGCTTTGATTAATCAAAACCCTCTGTGAATTTGATGAAAATCCATCTGATTGGTTACCATTTTTATGATATCAATTAATTGGTTATAAGCTTTTCCAATATCATGGCTTTCTGGCATCATAGTTGAACCTAATCAGATTGATAGGTACCATAGCATTAGGGGTGAGCAAAAAAATCAAAAAACTGAACCGATTGAAGTCGAATCGAAAAATTGGTTAACTGAACAATCAATTTGGTGTTTTTAAAAAACCGAATGTATCGGTTCGATTTCGGTTAACCAATGTAGAAAACTGATAGTTAACCGAACTGATCGGTATACATATATTTCTATATTATATATATATATATATATTTTATATTTTTATATATTATAAATTAATAAATCTGCATTATATATATATAAATATATATATAATATGATATATTATTTATTATTTAAAATATAATATTTTATTATATATTTATATATTTTTATAATATATATTGTAAAATTGATAGTACCAGTTCAATTAACCAAACCATGAACACCCCTACATAACATGACTCTTTTCACATGATACAAATTGTAGAGGATCCCATAATGATAGCATCTCTAACTCGTTGTAGCATCGGCAATTGGTAACATCAAATCCCACTATCTCTGGGGTTGGTGGGTTAAGGTGATGGGGATGGGCTACCCCCATTGTGTAATATGTAGCTCAATCAGATTGAAAAGAGAGCTGTTTGGTTTAGAATTTGGATGTATCCACTTGAAAGGTGGAAAAAAGGATTTGTAAAGCTATCGATATATATTAAACAGTTGTTGATTGTGGCTTTAGGGTTTTCAGTCACTAAAGTTCACGAAAATGATGAACCACTGCAAATTTGGCAAGAGTGCAAATGTTGAACCACAGCAAATTTGTACTTTCATTCAGTATGATATCTGCATACGAGAACACAGAGTGAAATATCCTTCTCCTTAAGGCTAAGTTTGGTAGAGGTGTAAAAGTTTTACACCGTGGTCTACTTTTGTATGCGTTTGGTTAGAATGTAAAAGAACACCAAGACTGGTGTAACACTTCATTTTGAATGTTGTTTACATCGATTTTTTCGATGTAAAACTCGATCGAACTGACCATCGGTGTAAAAAGAAAGCAGCGGCTCTCTTCCTCTGCTCTGTCACCATCGAGCTTCTTTCGCTGGCATCTCTGCCGGCATCCTCCATGTGACCCTCTTCTCTCTTTCACTCTCTCTCTCTCTCTCTCTCTCTCTTCCACTCCTTCACGCCTACCCATTGCACCACCTGCTCAAATTAATTGCTGCTGCTGGTGGCTGGTTTTTCACAGTCGATGCTTCCAAGTCCACAACAGATCACGAAACGAACTGAGCAAATCAGTCGACATTGCCAGATTGGTGATTAATCAACGAGAGAAATAAAAGAGAAAGAATGGAGCCTGAATCCCAACCGTCGACATTTCTAGGGCTTTCAGTTATTCCGATTTCTATACTTTCAATTGTGCTCGGAGGTCTTCTTGTTCTCTTGTTCTTCGGTGATTACTTCAAGAGGAAAATATCCGAAGTTCAGACCATTGTGAAACCTAAACCGAATGCGGCGCAGAAGCCTTCAAAGCCTATCCAGCCAATATCGAAGAAACTGCACTCGAAATCTCACTCGCATGCTACTGAAAAGGTTTTTCGGTGACCTTCATGGATTTCAGATTCGTTTTCTTAATCTTTGACGCACTCGAAATCTGCACTCGACGATAGTGCTGCTGATGTTGATCGTGACTTTGATGCCCTGGATTTGGACTTCAATAATGGCATTGGTAAAGCTCCCCAAGCTTCTGAGGCCTCTTCCTGTTCTATAAAATTGGTATCAACCGACAGTTATCGGTGGAGGATTCCGGCAATGTTTTTAAGGTGTTCTAGCTCCAAGCTTCTGAGGACTTCAATAACTACACTCTACCAAACGTATGTAGAAAATACTTTCACATTTACACTGTTTTTCCAAACACAGCAGTGTAAAAGTAGCATCTATCTGGTTCATCTTTCGCACCGATAAACCTGACCGTTTTTCTTTTACATCGGTGTAATTTTGTATTTACACCTCTTCCAAATACAGCCTAAGCTTATCTCAAAGCGTGCAAGTGGGCCACACCGAAGTACAACCCTGTCTAACTTTAAGGCCTCAACATTATTTGCACCACAAACTAAGTGCCTTCAACTTTTTTATTTTTTTTATTTTTTTTATGGTATTTAGGTTATACATGGTTTGACCGAGAAATTTGAAGGAAACATCTTCAAGAATTTTGTAGGAATTAATAAATGATGGCAATAGCATGATTCAAAGTATGTGTGGTGGCTGCATCCACCATTTTGGTTGGCTTATTTATTTGGACTCTTTCTACTAGTTAATGGTTATTTTCAATTATATATCAAATGCACTCAATATTAAATTTAGTATGGAGTCATCTTTTTGTACAACAAAGTTTTGTTTTACAAAACTTGACTGAACACCCATCATACCACCATCCCATTGAAGGGATGAGAGATCTATCTCATGGACGCCCAAAGATTGCGGAATAAGGGGCGAATTTCAAAAATTTTTCTCTCCCTTCAACTGGGAATCACATTCCCTATTTAGAAAATCATATTTTCAATGATCATTCTTGAACCTTAAACTGAACCAAATCTGAACCAAAAGAAGTAGGAGAGAATTATACCTGATACGGAGAAATAGTATCTCCCAATGGAGGTGTTCACGCCCAAGGAAGGATCCAAAAACTGCTCCCACTGAAAATGGCGCAGTGCAGGATGGAGCAGAATCAACAGTGTTCTTCTCCAAGAACTCTGTCCTTCGCAAGAATCAGCAGGATGGTACATAAGCATAGCTTCCTTTCAATCCTTTCTCAAAGAACTGATGTCAAGATCCAATCTTGACTTCTCCCACAACTGGAGATCGAACTGGCAAACAGGGCGGCAAGAGCAAGGAGGCGGCAATAGAGTATTCGCAAGGTGCAGAGATCTCTCTTCTTGTGATTTCAGCACTAAAGAAAGACTGATGATGTGTCTCTTCAAGGCTGTCGCCCCCTCCTTCTTTTGTTAACCTAAAAAGATTAGCTCCAAATCCAATTAGGAGCTACTTATCCAAATCATATTTGGATAAGACCCCTTTTAGGTGATAGGGATAAACCCTTATCTTATCTGCCTTATCTTATCTGTAGATTAGATTAACTTTCTCCTAATCTCATTAGGAGGTTTCTAGATCTGAATCACATTCAGATCTGGACTCTCTGAGTGGATATATCTGTTAATTTTATCTCAGAATTTGCCCCTTTAATTAACTAAATAAATAACCCAGTTTGAAATGGGCTTTAGGCCCACTTAGCTTATGTGCTCATTTAACCTTCCTAACTGCTGCCCAGTTGGGCTTCCTTGTATGGCGTGGGACCCAAGTATTGATCTACACATCATTCACATGGGTTCGGCCCAGCCTTTGTTATAAGGCCTGGCCGAATACACTGTTATGGACAGTGCACCCCCTGAAACCCATCAAATGGGCTCTATAGGCCCAACACTTACCCTAAGTGGTCCCTGGGCCAAGCCACCTTGTAACACCCAGGGACTGTATTATCCTCAATGGTCTTACACTTAACCTCTCAGCCCATAATGATCATACACTGTCCGACAAGAGAGGACCTCTCCCTCGGCTGCAAGGAACAGTGTTGCACTCTTTACTTATATGGATCCTGGGAATTAAAACATTCTTGCAAACATTTTAGAAACCATAATATATATATATATATACTTTTTATATCTCATATAAAATATACTTTGCAAAACAAATCTCAACGGTTGAAATCGGCTGCCGACAGTCTTGGTTTCCATCAGTGAGAGTGCATCCCCGATCATTACCTTTGTCCGACAAAGGGGCTGATCCTGTCACTATGATCACCCACTCAGATGAATTCTTGGACTGTCCCAACATACCCAGGTTTTGACCCCTGCTAAGGATCTCATTGATTGGTACATCAAAGATAGCCCAATCCAACACCTAGTGCAGTATCATAATCGAGTCTAGGGGTCGGGTGTAACTTTCCAGCTTTGCCCATCAATCTCTAAGGTCTAGGGCAATACTGGAAATCTGGTCCAGTTCAAAGATTCAATTAATCCTACACTGTATATGCTTAGAGTCTCACCCTGGTAGCTGAGACAGGCCACCCCAACCGACTTGGTGGCACCACAGTGTCAGCCTTGTCAAGATAGGTCTCCCCAGACCGACCCACTGGCTGTGAACATTCTAAACTAACACGAGTCTCATTAAGTGTCTAGTTTAAGGGTATTACACAGAAACATACCAAGGGAACATGAATCAAATATGCACTTTTATTCATTTACAATAAACTCATAAAGTACATCATTCTGATTGAAGCTAAGGGCATACAAAACTGTCTAACACCCATCACACCTACCATAATCATTAAAAAGTGTTATGACCCCTAATCCTCGTATTTAGGGCCACAATCATAAATAAAAATAATTAATTTGAATCATGATATAGTGACCAATACAACGTTGTTCTTCAATTCAGGGGGCGGATTACCTACCTAGGGTTGAGCACTGGTTCAAGTTTTAATGGATCCAAATCCTATGACAAGTTCGATACAAGTTGAGGTTTTTCAATACAGCTAGGTCTCAGATGGGGTCTACAATGAACACTGGTGTGCTCTACTGTGATAGGTAGTTCAGTTGGGTGTGTATAATTCTGTCTCCAGCTCATCCAGATTGTTTCAATGATGACAAAGTCATAACTAACACATTCTTCTTCTTCTTCTTCTTCTTCTTCTTCTTCTTCTTCTTCTTCTTCTTCTTCTTCTTCTTCTTCTTCTTCTTCTTCTCTCACTATTTATATAACAGCATAGGTATAAGTAGGGGTGTCAATTGGACTGGATTTTGTCCAATCCGATCGAGTCCAATGTGAGTCCATTATAAATGGACCAGGTCCAGTCCAATCCAAATGAATGTTTTGAACTAATTTGGATTGGTCCAATTCAATGTTTAGACCATTTAATCTATTCAAATTCATTTTGATTTAGATTGGTTTCAACCCAAACCCAGTCCATTGACACATATATTCTTATCTTATATCAATGGACTAGATATCTGCTTAATTCAACCCAATCCAATATAAATTTGTTACGAACGGATCAGGTCCAATCCAATCTAATAAATATTTTGGACCAGATTTGTGCAATCCAATATGTCTTGTTGGTCCGTCCAATCCATCCAATTTGATTTTGAACTGGACGGGGTCCAATCCAAAACCAGTCCATTGACACCTTAGGTATAAGATCAAAAGTGCCATAAGATTTTGAGAGCTACATCAAAATTGTACTTAGATTTTTTTTTTTTTTGACTTCACGGAATGGCACATAATCTTAAATATTTTATGATGATTGGCTTATTATTAGACATGGGTTAACACTCGTTTGCAGATTTAATAGTTCTAGAAGCAAAAAAAAAAAAACATTATTTTGGAGGATAGGGTTTATGGGTATTTGATTGTGTATATCCATCTTTTCTAGTATACATGCACCAAAGTATATTTCTACACTACTATGGAGATCATATGCCAATTAAGAGTAAGGTCATTGAACCATTTTTACAAATGTGTATCAAATTTGATGTTTGGTTTCACTGTCGTTAAGGGGTGAATTCCCCTAATTAATGCCTTCTAAAACTTTGGATGCAAAAATGAATTCATGGAAAGAAATGCGTGCAATGCAGCATGATACAATTAACAAAGTAAACAAACAAATAAAGTAAACCAATTGCAATAAAATAAAACACAAAGAGATTTATGGAGGCTCGACAAAACATATCCCCATGTCCTCAGGCAACCTAATGAGAATTTCCACCAATTTAGCTAGACTTTTTAGGTTTTAGGAAAACCTTATAATAGTTGAACTTCCGAGTGCCAACAGAACCAAAATGGTTGAGTTTCTAGGTGTCAATTAAACCTTAACAGTTGAGCTTGCAGGTGACAACCAGACCTCTGATGGTATCCAAACTTAAACACCCTATTACAATAAGATGAAAAGCAAAAATAATACAAATGCCTCTTGATAAGTTGATAAAACTGATAAAAAAAAACTATTCAAATACAAGAGGACGCATAGATGTTATAGGTTTAGTCACATCAAAAGATTTGGGTAATTTTAGTGAGAAACAAATAAATCCAAAGACTACATAAAATTTTCTCACTTCTATGAACTGATCAAGCTCGAAAATCTCTTCTTTTATAAAACACTTTTGCAAAAATGCTTTCTTTTCACTTTTCCAAATTCACAACTCAAACTCTTAAGATTTTAATTCAAATCACTGATTTATAATGCTTGAGAGCATATAACTATTATAAGTCCGTTGGTAATTGATTAAACCAAACTTAGAAATATTCAAAGCAATTTCCCAACAAGATCAAAAGCTTACCAAAAGAGAAAAGAGTCGTTATATCTTCATGGATAGTCGACTACTAGGTGGTACTAGTCTCTGCTATCATGGATAGTCAACTACTAACAGTTCTTAACCTTAGAAAGTCTGATTTTATGATTTCAAATGTCTGTAAGTCACTTCCTTAGGCTTCCAAATTAACTTAGATTTTTTTCACTTTTTAAATCCATGAAATAATTTGGGAACACCTAATAACCAAATCTAATTCTAGCCATTGGTCTCTAAGGTTAGGTCAATGATTAGCCCATAGTGTACATCTTTTAAAAATGGTTACATCAAGTCCTAAAAAAATAAGATCCAATATAAAGTACTAAACTTGATGCTTCTTCTATCTCTTGGTAACATTCATCTTCTTTGTGGAGTGACTAGATGATAGATAGTTGCTCGAATGCATTTCATTCAATTTAATTCTTTATAGTGAATTGCTCAATAAGAATTACTTGGTACAGCTGCGCACATAACATCATTTCATTAATACTCTCAATGAGCTTACTATCACCAAAACACATAATTGCAATGGTCATTTTAACTTGAGTCCTGTTTAGTAGAGGGTTGAGCATTGCAACTTCCTTTTTTTCTATGTACCACTTTCGCATATTGTATTACAACCATTGTTTTAAAAAGCTTAAGCCTTGAGGCGTGAGACGTAGACCTTGAAATGAGGCACATATATTTTGCCTCAAGGCTTAAGAGTCATGACTTTGATGTAAGGCTTAAGCCTTTGTCAAAATGAGGTGTAAGCCTCAAGCCTCAAGGCATGAGGCATAGCTTGAGGAGTAGAAGGTGTAAGTCTCAAATATCAAAGATTATTTGGTGATTTAATGCAAAATAATATATTTTATGCATTTTATAGTTTAAAATATATGCATTTCAACAATTATTATGGGCCAAATAGAAGGAGCAAAAATGGAAAACAAATGGGCAAATCAAGTTATATGGTTCTCTTATTATCTTATGAGAATTCTATGCAAAAGAGGGCCAATTAAGCTCTTAGTTTCTCCTAGATGAATCAAGTGGAATTCATTATTCATATTGGTATTTTGTTAATTTCTCATTTTTTCCTAATGGATTTGTTTTCTTTTTATTGATTTTTTTGCATAGATCAAATCAATTAAGTTGCTTCTTTTCTTTTAAATTGGTAATTTGAATGATTTCAAGACTTCTCATTTTGAAACATGGAATATAAAGTATTTATAATTGTTAGTGGATTATTTATTCTTTTATTTAATGCTTAAAAGCTAGAATTTATTGTCTATAAACTTATATCTTATGGATATTTGTACCTTCTATAATTCTAACTTGGTAATATGTTATTTTAATTATTGATAAATTTTAATTAATTTTTTTCTTAACTTTTAAGGCTTAAGCATGTGGCAAATCCTTGAAGGTTGCCTCACCTTTTTAATTAGGCCACTGTGCCTCAATTACACATTTAACCTTTAATTAAGACCTTGATCACAACAAAACCTTGATTAGAACCTCAATAATACATCTATGTTTGGTTGTGTCGGTGAATACACCAAGGATAGAGTTAACTCAAAGTATGATTGCCTAGAACAAAAATTGAAAACGAAGGATCCGAGAAATTGCACAGCATAATTATAGAGGCAAGAGAAGTGAATCAAGAGATTGGCATTACCTTCTAAAAAACTAGAAGAGGAATCATAATTGCAGATAGCGAAAACAGAAGATGGAAAGAAAGAAAAACAAGAATAGAGGTTCAAGTAGAGAGAGAGAGAGAGGTGCATGGTGGGTGCGGTGTACTGTATTCATTATTTTCCATGCCATGTCAGCAGCACGTCACAGCAAATGATGAGAGAAGAAGAAGAGGAGAAACATTTTCCTCATCAACCTTGGCAATTTTTCGAACCAATATCATTTTTTGAGAGACATTTTCTCAAAAAAACGGTGCTGCATAGGCATGTTGTCTTCTCATAAAACATCTTTTCAGGTTGTCTATTTGGTAACATTGTTGTTGCTGTCACATAGGCATTTTTCAATGTCATGCCATCATACTGCTAGCAACAATAAAAAAAAAAGGGAAAATTCCTTATCAGTACCATGTATTTTGGCTCAAGTGACAATTTGGTCCTCAAACTTTAAAATGCGACAATCCAGTACTCGAACTTTCAAAGTACGACAATCAAGTACTTGCCGTTAAGTGACATTTGAAAAGTCAAAAATGCCCTAAGAATGCCATCTAATTCTCTTTATCAACTATCCAAACATTGACAATAAAATGAACTGTCCCAAATTTTAGATTCTTCTATACAGTCACCAACTTTTTTGAATAGAAGATGCTAGGATTTGGAACTATTCAGTTTTTTGTCAACATTTGGATGGTTGATAAAGAGAATTAGATGCCATTTGAAGGGCATTTTTTACCTTTCAAATGACACTTAATGGCATATTAACAGATTGGTTAACGGAAGGTAATGGATTATCACATTTTGAAAGTTCGAGTACTGGATGTCACATTTTGAAAGTTCAGGTACTGGATTGTCACATTTTGAAGTTCGGGGACCAAATTGTCACTCGAACCAAAGAGAAAATGGTGAAAAGGTATTTTCTCAAGCCACACCTTTCCCGATTTTCAAGGCATGGTCTGATCAAGGTTCAAATTATCGTTACGTATCGGCCAGTATCAGTTGATACGTATCATTCCCGGACCCTTCCGATATGCCCCTATAGTGGGTGTATCGGGGGTATGACTGGTTCAGGGGATGGAGGGGTCCTAGACCAGCTCCCCTGAACCAGTTTTGAAAAAAAATAAAAATAAAAAATGTATCAAAATGCCCGATACACCCCTACCGGCATATCAAGCGTATCGGTATTTTGAACATTGGGTCTGATAAAACATTTTTCAGAAAAATGACTAACCAAACATCAGATATTTTCCCAAAAAGCGGATTTCAGACGTGACACTGATATGGCACCGTTCTTCAAAGAAACTAAATTTGATGCCAAAGACCTACCCCATTTCTAATTTTAAGGCATTTCCATTTTTTATACATTTCAATCATAAAAGGTTCAAATAAAACAGATTTTAAACGTTTCATGCCACATGTTAAGTGGTGCTGACATGGCACCATTAACGAAAATGGTATCCAACAACACCTAAGTATATTTTTGGCGTCGATGCTGCAAATGTAGCATCGTTTTCTGATGTGTGGGTTGGAAGCACCATTTTTTTGTTTGAAAATGTTGCTATCAGGTAGGATATTTCCTAGAGCAACAACAATGTTTTTTATTTGGTACCAATGCTCCAAGAAGTGTTTTAGCACTGGTACTCATTATTCAGTGCCACATCACTACCACCTCACGTTCATATTGACAGTAACGAATTACAACTCCAATAAACACCAAATTTGGCATTGTTCCAAGCCATCCTTCCCAATTTCCAAAGAGTGGCTTGAAGCACAATTTTTTATAAAAAAACGGTTCCAGACAAATGCCCGTTTCCTAGAGTACTGTTTTTTCCTATATGACACTGATGTGATGCCATTTCTAGAGAAATGACAACATTGCCAAACAAACGCTAAATAACTCTATTTCAAAAATAAAAAACAACACCTAAACATCGCGATCTGACCGTGTTTCAAGCAGAAAACAGCCATGGTACCTGACGTTGCGAGGATTCTATAGTTAATAATTCTATAAGTCAATCACGGATGATCAACCACCCCAAACATTGACCATGCAATTAAATATCATTATACCAGCGTGAAAAATTCCTATCTCAATGGGCTTTTTGACACGTAATGTGAATGGATGCCAAGTTGAACAAGAAATCTAATGTTGAAAGGATTGATGTGACAAATGTGGTTGTACCTAATTGAAATGCTACAATTCTATTTTAAATAGGGATGAGGCAAATATTCTTGAATTTTAAATAAGGATGGGAAGAGATAGGTTGGAGAGGGGAAAAATATTTTTGCTCTAGATCGGAAATAGGCCTGGTTTGCATATAATTTTCCAAACCTGATATTAAATTAGTAAAATATTAGTAGATTTAATAGTGATGTTTAAAATATCTCGAAATTTTTCTCATATTCATATAATCCTCAGATCTCACAATTCTATTTATAAAATACCCCCATATTGTTATAATTTAATTCCTAAAATACCCCCAAATTCTCATAATTTTATTTGTAAAATATCCACAAATTAGATTATCTTTAGATGGTTGCCTTAGGGTGAGAAAGATTTGGGGATTTCCCATCCTTGACGAGGAATGGGTGTCTCGCCTCAAACCCACCCCACCACAAAGGACAAGGTGGAGATGGGGTAAAATGTCTTGACTACAAGAGCGAGGGATAGGGAGGAATGCCCCATCCTATGCATCATATGGGGCCCCGCTAGTATATATATATTAAAGTAGAGTTTGCAGCAATCCTCTCCTTGCTTCATTACCTAAATGAAGCAATTCTAGAGGGATGCAAGATTCCCCTTAGAAGCACTAGGAGCTGCCACCTAACCAAGTTTTTCTCCTTTTTCCTCTCCGTTTTATTAGGAAACTAACTATCCCCCATTTTCTTCTAAATTATCTCTATCTCTCTCTAATTCCTATTTATCTCATAAATTATCTCTAATTCCTATTTATCCTCTCCCACACTTTTCATCTATGTACTAGTGAATGACCCCCTACTAAGTACGAGGAATCAATAATGTTAAATTTACATTATGGAATCAATGCGGTTAAATTTATATTTATTAATATTTTAAATAATTATTAAAATTCCAAGAAATATTTATTTCAAAAAATAGCTTTTCAATATTATTAGAATATGAATAGTTTTCTTTTGTTATGATACATAGAGGGTTAATGATTAACTAAGATTTATAGAATGTAGGCAAAAGTAGTTGTAGATAACCACTTTTGCATTTTCTGCATTTTTTTAGGAATGGATTGAAAATGGTGGTAATGGGTTGTGGGCTTTAGCAGCAACTTCTCAGAAAAATGCCACATGTCTAGCTTACCAAAAAAATGAGAAGGTCATGTGTCTGAATGAGAAGGCCATGTGTCTAAATGGTGGAGAGCTATAGGCTTTAGCACAAATTTCTCAAAAATTGCCACGTGTCTAACTTTCTAAAAAATGAAAAGGCCACTTGTCTAAATGGTGGTAGTGGTTTGTGGGCTTTAATAGCAACTTCTCAGAAAATGCCATGTGTCTAAATTTGAAGAATCCATGTGTTTGAATGGTGGGGTTGTAGCCTAAAAGCCTTCCTTTTTTCTCTCATTTTTATTAGGAAACTAACTATCCCCCATTTTCTCTTAAATTATCTTTAATTCCTATTTATCCTCTCCCACACTTTTCATTTAATGATTATTTAAATATTATAATGAAATAATGTAATAACAATATAAATTATAATTTTATGGATTATTCAATTTAATAACTAAATAATATTTTAAAAGCATAAATAAAAATTATTTAAATAACAAAATATTTAAAATTGCATAATAACTTTAAAAATTAAATTTAAATAAAAAATTTTAAATATTTTACATATTACTTAAATATTTAAATAATGAAATATTTAACATAACTAAATTTTAAATAGTTAAGATAATGAAATTATGTAATAAATTTAAAAAATATTCTCAAGAGTATAATAATAATTATAATAGATTTCATAACTTTTGAATTAATAATAATTTTATATTTTACAAAATTAATAACAAAATGTCCAAATTTTGTCCATCCTTGGTGGTGGGGCGGGTTTGAGGCGAGGCACCCATTCCCTATCAACAATAGGAAATGTCCAAATTTTCCCCACCTCGAGGCCACCACTTAAAAAAAACTAATTTGTGGATATTTTACAAATAAGGTTATGGAAATTTGGGGTATTTTAAGAATTTGATTGTGACAATTTGGGGGGTATTTTATAAATTGAATTGTGGATTATAAGAATGTGAGGAGAAAGCTTAGATATATTTTAAAAGTCAATATTAAATCTATTGATATTTTAATAATTAACCATCGGATTTGGGGAATTATATGCAAATCTCGTCCCTTCCCCGTCCTTGATTTGGAGCAAAAATATTTTTCCCATCCCCACCCTGTCTCTTCCCTATCCCTATTTATGATTCTAGAAAATTTGCCCCATTCGGGGTGGGGTAGGGTATTATTTATGTTTTATATACTTTTTAAATAAATTTTAAATGTTTTCAATATAAATAATTATTAATTCTTTAAAAAATTACAATATAAATCAATTGTCTACTTTTATGTGTTTCTATTGTTTAATTTTTGCTTAATAAAGTCTGTGCAAAGCACGAGCCCCCGGTAGTTTGCCTAAAAGCGTATAGACTTGGTAGAAGAGCGACAAATTTAGCTAAATCTTGGGCTGCTTTGGGAGCCTATAACATGGCTCTAAATTTTAGGCCATCTTTGGGAGTGCTTATGTTAAAAGTAAGTGCTTAAAAACAAGTGTTTATTCGAATAAGCACTTATAGAGTGTTTGGTGGTCTTTTTCTCCAATAAGCACTTAAATAAGCAATTGTTACTCCTTTGTCCTTCATTTTCTTTCAAATTTTCAAAATATCCAATCCAAAGTGAATGAATAAAAGTACTTTGATAGAAATGCTTTTGTAAAAGTGCTTTTATAAAAGTGTTTTTGTAAAAGTGCTTCCATAAAAGTACTTTCATAAAAGTGCTTTCATAAAAGTGCTTTTATAAAAGTACTTTCGTAAAAGCACTTTTGTAAAAGTGCTTTCATAAAAGTACTTTCATAAAAGTGCTTTTGTAAAAGTGCTTTCGTAAAAGTACTTTCATAAAAGTACTTTTATAAAAGTGCATTTGTAAAAGTGCTTTCATAAAAGTACTTCCATAAAAGTGCTTTCATATAAATACTTTACTTTCGTAAAAGTAACTTTCATAAAATTACTTTTATAAAAGTGCCTTTGTAAAATTGTTTTTGTAAAAAGGTTATAATTGGTATTATAAAAATTAACTGGGACAATTATGGGAGAAAAAATTGAATAAGTGCTTATTGTATGAGCACTTAAGAAAGAAGTAGAAATTTGGGCTTAAAAAATAAACCCTTATTTTTAAATTAAGCACTTATTTTAGGCTTATTTCCCAAACACTAATAAGTGCTTAATGGTATGGTCCCCACCCAAATAAACACTTATTTTCAAGTACCCCCAAACATGGCCTTAGTATAATAGACATATTACCATAGAGAGAGATTTGATGATCAGATCATCTCTTAGGGGGCGTTCTTTTTTCGGATTTTGAGAGGGGGAAAGTTGGCCAATGGGATTTTGGTTCCCATTGACCAAGAATACCATGTTCTTATTTTAGATTTATGTGGGGACCAAGGAAAGTTTATTTTCTAAGTGATACCCATCTCCTAGGCGGGTAAATAACATTCCCACCTAGGGGGAAAGTTGCCAACACTTGAATGGGTAAAAAATGCCCTTTTTAATAATGGATTTTTATGGCTAAAATGGTCATTGCCTTATTTACGTGAGAAATAAAATAACATGGGTAAATGCACTTACTCGGGTAAAACTTACCTAGGTAATTGCATTTACTCGGGTAAGTAACTTACTGAAAATCAAACAGGGCCTTAAAGAAGTTCAATTCTCCTTGGAGGTTGAAGAACATCATTGAGGAGTGTCATTGGTGAAAAGTTGGAGAATGACATCAGTTATTGCTACATCTATAGAAAGGCCAATCAAGCTACTAATTTGCTAGCCAATAATGTTTTTTCTTGTAGTGTCATAAGTTTGTATTATCTTCCTTGGTCCTTGGGTTGTATTTGGTTGAAATACAAATAAATTTGCATATATAGATGCAAAACTATGGCAATGCATATGATTTGAGTGTAAATTCTGACCTATTTTTGTTTCGAATTTTAGTTTATTTTGTTTGATTGCATTATAAATGAAGTAAATTAAGACATGAAGCAGAATAAAATAACAACCAAAACAAAATTAAATGAGAATTTGCATTTTTTTTCATTTACACTCCTATGTATTTATATTAATGCATATAAAATTGCATTGCGATCAAACACTTGGAATGAGTACAAATACAAATGTGTATTGTACAAATACATACAAATTAAAAAAATACAAAATACAAGGTTTTGCACTCTACATATTCCAAATGGAGCATTAGTGCCTATTTGTTTTTGTGATTCCTAGGAATGTGCTACCCTGGCCCCTTTTTGTAGAATTACCATAAAATAAAAAAGAAAAATCAGCAAACAACCTCCCCAAGAAAGCTCACATCCTCCGAAGACTCATTTACAAACTGAAAATATTTAGACAAAAAATCAGCAACCATGTTAAACAAGCCTAGGATTATGGATAAAAAGAAAGCCTGCAAAAACCAATTGGATTCCACAAGCAAAACCCTAAGGACTCATTCATTTTTTGGATTTTGAGAGGGGAAAAGTTGGTCAATGGGATGTTGGTTCCTATTGACCAAAATACCCATGTTTTTTTCAGATTTATGTTAAATTCACATAAAATTTATTTTCACAGGGTAAATGATATCTGTCTCATAAACGGATAATTAAATTGTCCCTTTTAATAATGATTTTTTATGATTACAATAATCATTATTTTATTTATCTAAAAAATAAATAATATAGAGAAATGTAGTTTAATTTTATATTTTGTATTATTTTGTATATATTTGTACAATAATTATTTATATTTGAAAAATCTATTAAAACATAGAAATCTAGTTGCACATGATTCGGGACAGGCGAAACAGAAACAATACAAAAAAAGTACAAGGGCACCAATGATAACATGCATTAAACACCAGCTGGGGAGGAGACGAAGATATGAGTACAACAAATATAATGATTATGCCCACCACCCCCACCCCCACTTGGCACCTTCATTGCCGACCAAATCTAATGCTTCGGAATTCGGATATTTAACCTAGATTCCAGATTCAATAGTTCTGCCACGTGTCGAATTTCTGTCCGCTCTACCCTAGATTCTTCCTCTTAAAAGAAAGCCACTTCTCCTCTTTGACATTTGTTTCTAATGTATAATGACCATTTTGACCTTCCACAATCCACATCCAGTCGTATTTACTCTACCCTATCTATTATCGCTAAAATGGATACCACGTGTATACTGAAGTACGAAATCATATACATTTTATAATCCTCACCCTTCGCGTTTCAAAAATACATAATCTTCTGATCTTCTCCGTTCAATTAGCATATTATAATCATTGACAACGGACAGTCTTGACCTGTCACATAGTCAAATGTCATGACCTGTACCATCTTGACTACCATTTTGACCTCTCCTGAATTGTTCAAAAACCAGGTGGACAGTCTAGATGACTCACACTGTCACACAGCTCATCCAATTGGGCCCACCAAATTCGGCGCACTTCCATGTGACCGTTTCTTGTTCAACCAAAGTGGAAATAAAGTAGCCATTAAGGGTAGTTTCGTCACGTGGGGTCGATGTGAGGTCACCTTTGCATTTCTCCATTCAGCGAAGCTGGTCGTGTTGTGACTTCGGATTCGCGACGCTAAAAGGCCGATTGGATCTTTAATGCGGAATCTTCTGCAAGTAAGCTCAGGAGCTATTTTTTCCCTCCAAATTTAGCAAAGTTTCTGGGAAGAATTAGCTGAGAAGGTATAGACCAGGGTTCTGTGTTTAGTAGATTTTCAGAAATCTGTTGTCTGGGCGCTTTCTAGGGCTTTTGCCTTTTTTATAAGTAGTTTTTCGAGGATTTTCAAACGCGAATAGTGGATTTATTGGCTTGTATGTGATTCTTGGTTTTGGGCTTCTGGGTTTTGGAGTTTTTCGAGATTGGCAGAGTCTAAGAATTTATGTATGGTTTGGCTGGCTTTTTAGCTGTGTATAAGAGTATAAGAATTTTTCGAGATGTGGACTTTGTCTCTGAAGAAGTGGAATTCTAACTGTTTTGGGGCAGGGGAGGAATCTGAGATTTTGACTTTTATGTTGATGGAAGAATAAGATTGTTGGCTTTTTGTTGCGGGGATTTTGTTGGGGAGTACTTAGTTTTAATGGTGAATGCTAGAATTCATAGTTAAGCTGATCCTGCAAATAAGTTGATGTGTTGTGGTTGGTTGTTTGTGATGGGAAGTTGTTAGTAGGGATTCCTCAACATAAGAAGTGAAATTTGGAATTTGGATGGTGAAGTCCAGATCTTTTTCGATATGGTAATTGGAAAAATAAAGCTGGGTTCTTCCACAAAGTTAGCATTGCCGGAGACTACTTATCTGATGGAGTTTGGTTCATGACACGAGCTAATCTTCAAAGCGAGGATGGACTATCCGTTTCGGCCTAGAGAGAAGGGAATTGAAGCTCAGATGGAGGGTTTGCCATCACCAGAAGGTGGAGTAGGGAATTTCATCTCAGAAGATTCACTTAACAGTTTCTTGGACTCGATGAATTTTGATAACTATGCAGAATTTTGCGCCAGCCCTTCATCTGCAGACCAGGCTTTGCTATCCTACGGTTTGAGCTCTATTCCACTAAGTCCAACTAGCTTTTCTTCTTTTGCTCCAAACAATTACTCAGAACAAATTGCTGGTACCTTCCCTGTAAGTAATGGGGACGCTTTCAATGCAATTGGAGGTTCTTCAGGTTGCACGGACAAAATATTATTTCAGCAAATGGAAACACAGTCTGGATTTACTTTGAATTCTTCTGATATGGATGCCTTAGATAATAAGCAAAATAATTGTTACTTTCCCCAAAAAAACATTTTAGATTCAGGGAATTGTATCATTTCCAGGTCGATGGGGTGGTCACCTGCTGAGAAGATGCTTAGGGCACTCTCCCTGTTTAAAGAATCATCTGGAGCGGGAATTCTTGCACAATTTTGGGTGCCTATTAAGCAAGGAGATGAGTTTGTTTTGAGTACTTGTGAGCAGCCGTACCTACTAGATCACAATCTTGCAGGGTACCGTGAAGTATCAAGGGCATTTACTTTCTCCCCAAAAGAAGCACCTGGTTCTTTTCCTGGGCTTCCTGGTCGTGTTTTTATCTCTAAAATGCCAGAATGGACATCAAATGTGGTCTATTATAGCAACACTGAATACTTGCGAGTAAAGCATGCAGTTGATCATCAAGTCCGTGGATCTCTTGCATTACCAGTTTTCAGTCCACATGATAAATCATATTGTGCTGTCCTTGAGCTTGTCACAGTAAAGGAGAAATCTGATTTTGATACAGAGATAGATTGTGTTTGCCGCGCCCTCCAGGTTAGTTTGTTTCTTCATGCTTCTATTTATGGTTCTCTGTTTGGCAAATGTGTCAAGGTAACTGTTTACACACATTATGTTTGAGGTTAACAGAAAGTGTACATGAGAAGATATACAGTCCCCATACAAAAAAAAAAAAAAAAATGGAAGATGATGATGTGTTTGGTTGCAGTGCAATTTTATTTGCACTAGTACAAATGCATGGGAGTGCAAATGAAAAAAATGCAAATTCTCATTTAATTTTGCTTTGGATGTTATTTCATTCTGCTTCATGTCTTAATTTACTTCATTTATAATGCAATCAAACAAAATAAACTAAAAATTGAAACAAAAATAGGTCAGAATTTACACTCGAATCATTTGCATTGCCATAGTTTTGCATCTGTGCAAATTTATTTGTATTGCAACCAAACACAACCTTAAAATTTAAGCTGGAAGTGCACCGTCACTATACAGAAAAAAGTCCTCTTATCCCTGATTTAGTAAGCCCATCAGCTATTGCATTTGGTTCTACTATGGTCCATCTGATCTGGGCTGAAATAAGCTCCATGGTTTCTCTTATCTTGTTGAGAAAATGAGCAAGTCTCCATGGACCATTGCCAAAAATTCTGCTCCATCTGATTGTGTTTGAAAAGTTTCCCTCTATTGCAATAGAGTGGAACTACTGCAACTAGCCCATCCTAACTCCCATAAGTAATGCCCATAACCTCTCTCTGCCTTTGATGAGTCATCTCAAATAGGCCCACCATGCACCCAACGATTAGTTTTTCATTTTCCTCTCATGTGATTCCTTATCACCTTCTCTTGTACTTTTCTTTTTTGCCTTTCAATAAAAATTTATTTTATTATTTATTGTAATAAATGGCCCACTTTGCACCCATAAGATGCTTCTTGCATAAAATAAGATACCACCCATCATCTGTTGCATTTAGTTCTATTAGGATCCATCTGATTTGGGCTAAAATAAGTTCCATGGTTTTTCTTATCTCATTGAGAAAATGAGCAATCTCTGTGGTCCACTGCCAAACATCTACTCTACCTGATTGTGTTTGAAGAATCTGCCTCTATTGCAACAGAGTGGAACCACTGCAACTTGCCCATTCTTACTTCCATAAGTAATGCTCATAACCTCTACCTTTGATGAGCCATCTCCAATAGTCTCACTTTCCATCTGTTAGTGGAAATTTTTTTAGTATAATTTCACACATAACATAATTCACCCAATTAGACTAATAACTGGGTTTTTTTTTCTGTTATTTGGGTAAGCCCCATTCAGGAAATTACGTAGATGTTCCCTTAATTATATCTCTGTTAGGGGTAGAGAAAACCCTTTTTATTTTGATTTAGAAGTACAAATGAATAGACTAAACTAAATAACATTTTTCTACATAATTTTCCTTTTGAAAATTCTGGTATATATTCCCTCTTTGTTGAGAGAAACACCATCAAATAAATAAACAAACTTTTTATACATAACACGTAAATAGGTATCATAAATAGTCATATTTCATTAATAAGGCTACAAATGGCCTTTAAATTGTAATTATGTGCATTATCATGGTGTGAGGAACCATAATCAACCAAGTTTCATGAACAAGGTTGTAGATGGTTTCCCCCCTCACACATAGGTTAATAAGTTGTGAGGAACCATAATTAGCCAAGTTTCAAGAACAAGGCTGTAGATGGTTGTTTCCCTCAGATATGATTAAAATGAGATAAAGAGAAGAAAAAAAAGGAAAATAATAACAATAAAGAAAGAAAGTGTGAAAGGAGTATAAGGAAAAACATGTCTAATAGAGGAAGTTGTAGGAGAATCATAATGAAGAGGTGGAGGAGGAATACTGAAATCCCTACCTTCTTCTTTTTCCTCTTCTCCATTTTCTTCCACACCACAACCTTCTCTTCTTTCTCCTTGGTTTGTCTCTTGTTGATATAAATTCTATCAACCGAATAGAATTAGCCAACAAAATGGCATTAGCCCCTTCTCCTTGTAGGAGAGGGGTTTATATAGAGGAGGGAGGTGGTTAAGTAACTCCCCACTCCTCTCTTCTTAGAGTGCCGAGTGTCACCCCACTTAAAATGGGTTAAGGAAGGAAAATAAAACTCTTCCTTCCTAAGGTGGCAAGTGTCCCCCCACTTAAAGTGGGTAAAGGAAGGAGAAGAAAACTCTCTCCCCTAGGATGACATGTATTCCCCCCACTTAAAGTGGTTAGAGGAGGGAAAATAACTCTCTTCCCTAGGGTAACATGTGTTTCCCCCACTTCAAGTGATTAGAGGGAAAATAAATCCTTCTTTCTAGGGTGATATGTGTCTCTCCCACTTAAAGTGGTTAGAGGAGGGAAAATAACTCTCTCCCCTAGGGTGACATGTGCCCCCCCCCCCCCCTATAAGTGGTTAAAGGAGGGAAAATAGCTCTCATGTTAGAATAGGACAAGTGGCATTCCCTTATAAATAAGTGGGACACCTAACAAGAAATTAATTAATATAGATTTATTCTTTTAGGGCCTGTTGTTCTATTAAATGGGCTCTACTGCAGGCCCATTAAATGCTTATTGCATTACAAACAAGCCCAATTAACTTGGGGTCTGTTGTTCACTAAACTAGACTGCAAGCCCCTTTCTTTACTAAAATGTTTTAGCCCACCAATAAGACTGACTAGGCTTATAAGAAAGCCCTTTTTCTTCTTTATTATTATTTTTTAATTTGTGTTTGGTAGTATCTTAATAACCTGCTCCCAGTCTAGCAAACTTAAGGACTTAACACCATCAAACATATTTTCCAAAGAAATAATGCATAATCAGGTGTAACTGTTTGTAACTGTTCTTTAGTCTGTAACTGTTTAGTATCGTTGAGATATCATCCTGTCACGTCTTGGATTGTATTTCCTTTTTTTTTTATATAATGAAAATTTTCCTTTTACTCTTCAAAAAAAAAGGTGTAATCTATTCTTGATTCATGGTGAAATGAATGCTTGTGAAATGCCTCAGTGCCAATTGCTAAACACCCTCTAGCTTTTTGGGTGTTGGGCTACTTAAGATCAGCACTTAAATCTTAAGTTACATAGCCAATACATTTGCTTGGGTTGCTATACCGGTTGGTCGTATATGTTTTCTACTTGTTTTTGGTGCTTCCATGATTTATTTTGGTGTGGAAGAAACCTAGTTCTATGTGTATGAAGTCAGCTGGTGGTTCAGGTAAGTGGTTGCCCTCTTTTGATTTTTTGTTCTTGAAAATTAGTAACAGTGGGTGTCTAGCAGTAGTTATTCTTTGATAGAGTGATGTTTGATAGTAGTTGTTCCTTGGAAAGGCAATTGAAGAGTATTTTCAACTTTATGGCTTCTTCAAATTGTGAAGCTAAGTCTATTGTGGTGTCACAGACAGATTATATGCCTATTTAAATGACCTCTTGTCAAACTTAATGGTCTTAATTATGCATTATGGTTGAAATCAATTGAGGCATATCTTGTTGCAAAAGAAAATTTGAAATACATTTAGGAGAATAAGCCAAATAGTGGAATTGTTGGGTATAATGATTGGATGCAAGAAAATGCACTGATTATGACATGGCTTTGAAACAGTATGGAGAACCACATTAGTGTTAATCTCATGTTTTTGGATACTACCAAAAAGATCCGGGATCATGCAAAGCAACTTTATTCAGGACTGGACAATGTGACAAGGATATATTAGTTATATCAGGAATATTTTTCTCTGCAACAAGGTGATAAAAGTATAGAAGAGTACTATGAAGCCTTATAAAACTTGTGGAATGAGATGGATGTGTCAACCAACCCTTGTCTACAGATTTGAAGGTACAATAGGAGTAGTGAGAACATCTGGATGTTGCCAAATTTTTAGGGTTGAGGACTGAGTTTGAACTAGTGTGTGCTCAAATTCTGGGCAACAATGACATTCCTTCCCTCTCTGAAGTGTTCTCCCGCATTAGGAGAGCTTTCGATCCACATAATGAGAACACACCTATGTCAGAGAGTTTACCCTTGGTTGTTACTAGAGGAGGTAGTGCTGGTAGAGGTGTACATGGTAGAGGGACTAGGAGAGGTGTTGGATGTGAGTTGGTCATGGTGGTGGCAGAGGAGATAGGGATGGTGGTGGATGTGGACAGGTTTGTGAATGTAGTCATTGTAGTTGTGAAGTGCACACAGTTAATTTCTGTTAAGATTTATATGGCCCACCATCTACTTGGGCTAAAGGCAGCAACACATATTGCCTCTAATCTGGTTTTTCATGAGAGGACTAAGTATTGCCTCTAACGGAAACACTTTTCCTTCTTCCTCTACTTATCTTTCTTTCTTCTCTCAACTGCACTGCTTCTCTTTTATTTCCCTCTTGTATTTCTTCTGTTTTAGCTCTCATGCAAGGAAGATCACATGTTGCAAATGTGAATTTGCTTTATTGCTTCAAACATGTGATCACATAAATATACATTTTTTTTGGGTAAATGAAACAAGATTTGTATTAGATCACATACATATACATACAGAATATGTATGTTGGTACTACATAAACATATATTGTTGAAGGAAAGATTATGATCTTTACCCTAACTTTGAACATTGTTTGCAGGACGTGGACTTGATGACCACTAAACCACCTCGTATTCATCCACAGGTATTAATCAACTGATATTTTTAGACTTTTAGCCATGCTGATTCACAAAGAATTGATAGAAGAGAAAATTTCTCTATTTTTTCTCAAAAAAAAAAAGTCTTCCTCAAGTGCTATTTGTTTGATCATTATTTTTCAAGTGTTGATTGATACTCTGAATTCTTAACTAACCTTGTATTATTTTGCAGTCACTTTCAGAAAGCCAGAGATCTGCCATGGATGAGATAGTTGATGTCCTAAGAGCTGTTTGTCATGCACATAAGCTACCATTGGCCCTGACATGGATTCCCTGCAGCTACACTGATGGGGTTGGTGATGAATGTACTAGCGTGTGCATAAGAGATAGTATTTCAAGTTCATCTCAGAAACGTGTACTGTGTGTTGAGGACATGGCATGCTATGTAAATGATATACAGATGCAAGGATTTGTTCATGCATGTACTGAACATCACCTTGAGAAAGGACAGGGTACTGCAGGAAAAGTACTTGAATCAAATCAGCCCTTCTTCTCTCCTGATGTAAAGGAGTATAACATAAGTGAATATCCCCTTGTACATCATGCACGCAAATTTCGTCTGAATGCTGCCGTTGCAATCAGACTAAGGAGCACTTACACCGGTGATGATGATTATATATTAGAGTTCTTCCTCCCTATAAACTACAAAGATAGTTCAGAGCAGCAACTCTTGTTAAACAATCTGTCCAGTACTATGCAGAGACTATGTAAGAGTTTGAGAACCATTTCAGATACAGAATTAGTTAAGCCAAAAGATTCTGAAGTCAGGGATAAAAGGGTAGTAGGGGAGAATTCAATGGCAACAGCTATGTCAAGGAAAAATTCTCAGTCAACATTGACAGATAGTGATTTAGATTCAAATGAAAGGGGAGCTTCACATATGACTAAAGTCAAAACTGATGGAATGAATGCAGGAATTTCTAATGAGCAGGTTCTAATCTTATTTGGATCCTCTTTTTTGATGAATGAGTTGCCTTTTCCTTAAAGTCTTTTGGATTTGAATGAATTGCAATAAACAATTTCTTCAGTTGAAATCTATAACACCTGTCTTTTTTATCACAATGACAATACGTTGATGACATTCTGGTATACACTTACAAATAAAATACTGGTCACTGGGGACTGGGGAGTCCTCTGTTTGATAGGTATGGCTGGGGAGGTTTTAATACTATATTTCCCAACACAATCTATAGCACCTGTCTTAAATGTTCTAGGGGTGGTGCATGTACACCACTATAGTAAAAATTCTACAGATAAGAGTACTATAAACCACCATTTGATTGTAAACCTCATGGTTTGCCATAGTCGTCAAAGCATCTTCTAGGTTCACACTGAAGGTGCTCCCTAAATTCCATGATTTATATTAGAAGGATGCTTGTCTGGGTGCCAAGGTGATAAGGCTACAACCTAGGTGACAGAAATTACAAGGTGAATACTTTATCATAGTTTTTATTAACTACGAATGGTTCACTTACACCACTATAGCATAAATTGTATATACTACTACAAACTACCATTTGAGGGAAAACCTCATGGCACACCATAGTTACCAGGGCATCATCTAGGTTTCCATTGAAGGATCCCCCTAAATGCCATAGCTTATATTAAAAAGTGGTTGTCTAGGGGATTTGAGGATAGTAGTAGGGTGGCTTAAAAAAGGTATGGGGGTGGTGTGGCAGCTCAGAAATGAAATCAGACACTTTAAGTGGTTCTCAAAAGATTTGAACATTCAAATAAGATTGGTAAGAAGATCAGCTAATTGTCTGGTGGATGGTCTGGCAAAACAAGGTGCTCACAAACAACAAATGTATTGGGCACAGTTGTAATAGGGTAGTGGAATGTGTATGTAATATTTTGGGTTTTTTTTTTTTCAATGGTATTCACAACCTATTGTTGGAACCTCTTTCCTTTTGTTAATCATTTAATGAAATCTTTTTGTGTGCTGATAAAAAAGGGCGGTTGTCTAGGTGTCAAGGGGCCCATCTAGGTGATAAGGCTATAGTCTAGGTGAAAAAAATTACAAGCAGGTAATGCCTATTAATAAAACCTAAATATACTATATTACTGTGGTGCATCTTATTATTATATCTATTAATGAAATCCATCATTGACTTTATATTTCTTATCTATTGGGTTTTACTGTTAAAAAATAAAGATGAAAAATCCAAGAGTTTCATGAAAAGAAATAAAAGAACAAATGAGGGAGTGCCTCATGTTCTTTTCTTATTTTCTCCTGGTATGGAGATAGAGTCTGGGGTAGAAGATTTGAAGGAAAGAGAGAAGGGTCTGAAATTGAAAAGAAAGAGAAATCGGTGAAATAGATAGACCGGTTGGATGACTTGGCAGATGCTATAGGCATCAGCTTGGTGGAACCAAAGGGAGAGAACAGTTAAGACTAGGAAAAAAAAAGATCTGAGGTAGAAATATTAACATCATCAGGAATAAATATAGATCAGACATATTCAAGGAGAGGCAAGATGATGACAAATAAGGAAGTGGAAAAAGGGCTACAAAGTGATCAGTGGAGGTAGTGAGATGGAACATTAGAGGTCTAGGTAGTGCAAGGAAGAAAACTTTGAAAGATTATTTGAGCAATCTCAAACCTACATTAGTCATGTGACAAGAGACTAAATTGTAGTTGATAACAGAAGCTTGGGTAAGGAGCATTTGGGGATCAAGAAACAACCTATTTACCATCAATAGGAGTGGCTGGTGGAATCTTGACTTTATGGGATGATCAAGTATCACATTGCCTTGAAGAATTGGTAGGTAATGTGTCAACAGTTATGTGGTTTAAGATTAAAGTCATATAATGTTGAAAAAGAAAGATCTTCAAGAATAACAACTAGCATGTAGAATTCTAATGAATTTATTGATGATTATAGCTTGAAGGAGATTCCCATACACAATGCAAAATTTACATGGTCCAATATGCAACAAGTTAACCTGGTATGCTAAAAATTAGATAAGTTTTTGGTGATAGTAGAGTAAGTGGATCAATTTGGTTTATTCTTAGTCAAAGCATTGGTCAGACCAACTTCTGATCATTCACCCATATTGTTACAATCAAAGGAACTCAAATTGGGCCTCTCCCCTTTAGGTTTGAAAATATATGGGTAACCCACCCCACCTTTAAAGCCAATATTGCATCTTGGTGGGGGAGAATGTCAAGTGGATGGATGGGATGGTTTTCAATTCATGCAAAAATTGACAGAAATCAAAGGAAAATTGAAAGTATGGAATGAGGAAATATTTGGGAGAACTTATGAGAAAAAGGATGAAGATAAAAGGGCAACCCAGTGCATTGAGGCTCCTGCCAATGTGGGGTCTGGGAAGTGACAGGTTTGCACAGCCTTATCCTTGCAGATACATAGAGAGGCTGTTTCCAAGATTTGAACCCTGGTCACCTAGGTCACAGAGCCACCCAAACGTTGCAACAAGGCCCACATCTTTTTCTCGAGGTGAAGAACAGATGGAGAAATGTGTACACGAAGGGGGGGGGGGAGTCAGTGAAGGCTGGAGAACCCCTGGCAGTGACAAGCTCTATTTTGAAGCAAGATGACTTTCAGCCAAGGGAAGGAGCTATGGGAACAAAGATTGGTAGTTGTAACCAAGCATCAAGTGGAGGATTAGAATGGGGTCAGTATTGAAATTCAAAGGTGTTTAGGTGTAAAGGGGACAATGATTATTACCCTTTTTTTTTTCTTTTGAAGGGCTACACAACAGGGGTAGCCCATCCCCAAACCCAAGTGCAGGCGGGATTTGATCCTAAGTCTCCGTTACGACCAGCAGGAGACCTTACCAACCAGCTGGTTGGCACCTTGCATGATTATTATCCAATTTCAAAGAGTAAGGTGCTGCTCGACCTGGTGGATGATGAAGTAGATATAGAAGTGGTTACTGCAAACTAGAGGAGGCTAGATACTGATCTCAAATTGGTGTTCATCTTCTAATGCTTAGTGAGGGTTCCTAATTGAAATGGCCAATTCTTTTTAGGTCCTTGTGTCATCAGACTCTATAATAAAACCTTTCCCTTTTAAAGTTGTTTGGCAAGGTCCAATCCCATCAGGAGTTAAGGTATTCTGTTGGGAAGCATCAAGGCAAGTCAGAAACACCTATGAGAAACTTCAAAGCAAAAGAAAAACCTGGTGTGTCTTTCTCCTCATGTGTGTGTTCCCTGCTTGAGGGTAGAGAAAGTTCTAATAATCTCCTGTTAGTTTGTCATTGTGCAACTCCGATATGGAATCATTTCATGTCCATCCTTGCAAGCATGTGGGTATCTCCATCTAATGTTATGGAGTGTTTCACAACAGATTCACAGTCTTGTCACATAAAAAGGGAGATGATTCTCTTGCACTGCACAAGAGCTGCAGTGATAAGGGGTATGAGGGGGAGGGAAGAAATGCAAGAATTTTTTTAGGAAAAAGCAATGGAGGTGGGCAAATTTATTGAACTCAAATTGGGTCAAGACTGTGGACCTGTTCTTGGATTTTACACTTGATGATATATTTAGAAATTGGGGGTGGGGGCAGTGGCTGCATCTTCTTCAAAAAAGACAAAAATAGCAAGGGAGTGGACTCCCCCAACTAGAGGGTGGTGGAAACTGAATTTTGACAGTAGTATGGGTGACCTTGGGCCTTCTAGCATTGGAGGAATAATAAGGGATGAAAGTGGAAGGATCTTGGCAACATACTCAGGTTCAATAGGGGAAGGAGATTGAGTAAGGGCTGAAATGATGGCAGAAAGCATAGGGGTACAGAAAGTTAAGGAATTGGGAGCTGAAAGGGTGATTGTTGAAAGTGACTCCAAAGTTGTTATCAGCTGGCTCTTAGAGGAAGCTGGTTGGTAATTTAGGAATGAAATAAGGCACTTGAAATGGTTCTCAAAGGATATGCATATAGAAATTAAATGGGTGCAAAGATCACCTAATGGCTTGGCTGACTGCCTAGCTAATCAGGGAGTTAATAGACACCAACTATTTTGGGCTTTGATGTAAAATGCATGGGTAGGTGGAAAGCTAAGGCTGTATGCACTCAACTTCTTGTTGTACCTCTTAAAATTACTGAATGGAAATTTTCATTGTGTTGCTCATCAAAAAAGAAAAAATTTATTGAACTCACAGCAGTGAGGATTGTACACTAGGTAATGGTTTGTGATGAGTTCAAAGGAGTATAAATTAATGATTTAATAAGAGAATGAAAAGTAGTCACTGAAGGCTGAAGCTCAACTTTGATGGGTGCAGTTTAGGAAATCTGGATGCTTCAGGAACTGGTGGAGTAATTAGGGACTGCAGCTGTAACATTCTGTTGAGTTTCTCAGGGTCAATAGGAGTAATAAACTCCCTAGAAGCAGAGATACAGGCCTTACTGCCAGGGCCAAAATTAATTGCATTGATGGAGCGGATTGAGATTGATATAGAAGGGGACAGTCATACAATTATATCTTGGATGCAAGATAGGAAGGATATCCCATAGAAGGCCAGTTCTCTAATGAGATAGATTCTTTCGCTAGGATGAAATTTGAATACCTCATTCAAGTGGATTCCTAGAAGTGCCAACAGCCGGCCAATACTAGAGCAGTTAAGGGATTTTTGGATTGGAGAGAACTGGGGCCAGGATTCAATTTGTAACTCTCTAATGTAATATATTGAGAATAATGATAACTTTTGTGAGCCATGCTGGCTTTGTGCTTACCTCTTCCAAAAAAACTGCTGGCTTTGTACTTACTTGGCTTGCTACTCTTTTTGGGGTAGCTCAGTTTTGTCTTAAGGAAATACTGTTATTTATCAAAAAAGAAAAAGTTTTTCTTTTTTCATGTGGCTTTTGTCATAGCACAATCAGGAACACAATCTCCTAGCCTGTAACTACAAAGAAAACAGTGAATTAGTTGAGAAATAGTAGAAGAAAATATAGCAAATTATCAGATAAGAGATATTCATGGCATGCTTCCATAGAACACAAGGCTCCACCGCACTTTTTTTTACCTATGCTAGTTGCTAGTGCTTGGAGGAACAGGGCTCCACAACTCCTCTGTTGAATATTGGAACAAGGGCCTTAACCCAATTACTTAATGCATAAGAAATAGGAGATTATCCCCAATAACTGATTACATGCTGAACTGATGATATGTTCTATAATCTATACACCAACAAAACAACTGATGATCAGTTGTTTTCTTGAATTGTTTATTGTTTAATTTTTGTCTTATTGCATGTTTAGTTATGTTAACTTGTTAATCATTGTTTTTTCTAATGCTTATTAGTTTGTTAGTTTGGATTATGAACTTAAAATTGTTCTGGTTGCCTCATTTTTGTTGTGCTCTATATAAAATAATAGGAAAATGGAAACATGCCCTAGAAAAATATCCCATAGTTAACTTGTTAATACTTGTTTTTTCTAATGCTTATTAGTTTGTTAGTTTGGATTATGAACTTAAAATTGTGCTGGTTGCCTCATTTTTATTGTGCTCTATATAAAATAATAGGAAAATGGAAACATGCCCTAGAAAAATATCCCATAAATTGCTGAGTTTATTGATATAATCCCTATATTTTAGCTTTTTCAAGAAAATAATAAAACAATGGACTTATTGTACATAGGTGCTGATGTGATATGCTCTTTCATTTTGATACTTATTAATACAATCACTTGACTTTAGGAAAAAAAAAAAATACTGGAATGACTTATTAAAAACCATTTCCCAGGTGATGCCTAGTCAGGTACCAAGACACCTAGACAACTAAGGCACTCCTTTGTCTCTCGGCTTTGCCATACCACCCTGGCAATTGTGTACTTAAATAAAATTTTCAGTTACCTTTCCAACAGGACCAAGATATTGTGAACAAGGATCAAAATTTTTATACGATACACCCCATATCGGGTGTACATATCGTATCTTTTGGTTCCCGAGACACCTGTTTACAGGTGTTTTCAGGAACCCATTTTTTAAATTATATATATATATATATAACCAAAAAAATAAAAAAAAATGGGGGGAATATCGTTAGAAGTACTGATACACCTCTGCTGGTACACAGAGGTGTATCAATACTTTGAACCATGATTGTGAAACTTATGTGCCTTGAGAAGCTATGATCATTTTGATGATTCGAGTGTTATTGGTGAAGTGATTACAGTGTTTCCAATCCCTGGTCCATTTTGGAATTGCTTTTTCTTTACTTAGTTCTAATAGGTGATTACCCACGAAAAGAAAAAAGAAAAAAGAAAACCTCAGTTGTAACAGGAATAATATCAGATATTTGGATATTCTTTAAGTGTCTACTTTAGCATTTAATTGTCTTTATGTGCTAACTATAGGTTTACCTCTCAAACCAAGGTTCTGTTTTTTTTTTTATCAGAAGAAAACAGATTTAATTAAAGAAATAGATAATACAACTTGATGGCCGGAGTGTCATCCCCAAAAATTCAAACCCAAGTTACATAGGAGCCCCAAAGTACATCAGGTTATGGCTTTTCCCAAAATAAGCTAGGTCTGTCAGCTCCTTGCTTTGCCAAGATGTCTGCCATCCCATTTGCAGTTCTTCTTATCCAGCTAAAAGTAGAATTGAACCTCTTTTCTAGGATATCAATTTCCCTGAAAGCATATCTGTATCTCCAAGGAGCTGAACCGAGTTTCTTGGTCCATGAGATGACTAATTGTGAGTCTCCTTCAACTTCCAATTCCCTTACTTCTTTCTAGCTGTACTGCAAAAACCAAGGTTTTTGTTTTTTTCTTATATACTAATGTAGTAAAGCTACAACATAATTTACTTGTGCACTTCATACTTCTTGCATGATAATATTACCTTCCAAAAAGGACATCTCTAAAAAGTTAAAATTGATCCAAAGGCCAGAGGAAAAGAAACAAATAATTATGGAATTGCCACCAAAATAGGGAGAATTACATGTACTTGTTTTCTTTCTCAATGATTTATTTCCCTCACCCATGTCTTTGTCATTTCATTGAATTGACTATTCATACCATTTTTTTTCTCCTAACTTCTTCTGTTTTATATGTTCTGGGTAATTTTTAAATTATGGTCTTTGAGAGAATCATGGAAAGGAGGAAGAGTACAGATAACAGGTGAGGATATTGGAGGGTAAAAAAGATCAAACTTGACAAAGGAAAGAAGCTGAGAATTTTTCTTGCTAGAGATGGAAAGATGAGAGAGAGAGAGAGAGAGCAGAATTGGAGGGGGAAAAAGATCCAACTCAAAGGAAAGAAGCCGAGAATTTTTCTTGCTAGAGATGGAGAATGACATAATGAGGTGGCTGGACAAGAAACAAATTTTAATGAGATGGAAATAGGAGAAACTACCAGGATTACTATGATATACATCTTGACACAGGAAACAAGAAACTGAGAAATTTTAATGAGAAATTTTCTTGCTAGAGATGGAAAGATAAGAGAGAGAGAGAGAGAGAGAGTAGGACAAAAGGAGGTGGCTGGACAAGAAACAAATTTAAATGAGATGGAAATAAGAGAAACTACCAGGATTACTATGATATCCATCAGCTTCATTGTGGTAGTTATCCACTCAAATTTTATTATCAGGTTGCTTTTCTTGTATCTTATTGCCTGTTTAGTTTCTTTAGACTAGTAAGCGCACACATGATTTGCACATGGAAATTTTAGATGATGATAGTAATAATATATGTCCAAAATTTTTTATATTTCTGTGTATAAAAATCATTCTTATTTACCAAACTTATTTTTTTGGTCAATAGTACAAATATATATAATATTAGAGATGTGCTTAAATGTTTTCTACAAAACATTTGACCTGGATGGTTGAATTTGCTTACCCACAAAGCATGATCGGAAGAACAGTTTCATTTTTTGGGTCAGTTTAGGAAAGCATGGGTTTTATATTGTTAAAAGCATTAGGTACGGATCTAATCAATAGAATTTATTGGTGAGAAAAATACCTTAATATAAGATTTAAAAAGAGAGAATGGGAATTAATACCTTAAATATAAGACTTTGTAAGAGGGAATTAAATGAGATGAAAATTACTATTTTTTTTGATAAATGAATAATAATTTTATTAATAAGAAAGGAAGTATACATTCACCCTAAGAGGAAGCATGAGATGTTACCTCCCCTTAGAGGTGAGAGCATAAACAAACTCTTAACAGAATACAATCATAGAGTGGCAGAAAATAACTCAACCCTTGAGACCCCTTGTTTTGCCAAAGAATCTGCCATGGCATTTGCTGATCTGCTGACCCACTGATAGGTGACTGACATATTCCTTGTGAGCCAATTAACTTTCTAAAGAAGATCCCTGTAGCCCCATAGAACTGTTTCTGGACTCGACAACCAACCCACTACCACCTTAGAGGTGAGAGCATAAACAAACTCTTAACAGAATACAATCATAGAGTGGCAGAAAATAACTCAACCCTTGAGACCCCTTGTTTTGCCAAAGAATCTGCCATGGCATTTGCTGATCTGCTGACCCACTGATAGGTGACTGACATATTCCTTGTGAGCCAATTAACTTTCTAAAGAAGATCCCTGTAGCCCCATAGAACTGTTTCTGGACTCGACAACCAACCCACTACCACCTTAGAATCTCCCTCAACTATCAGATTTTCTACTCCTAGTTGGTTTGCAGCCTGTATTCTATGCACCACAGCCAATATCTCAGCCTTTATTGAATCGCCAACTCCCACTGGTCCTGAGAAATAGGGATAGGATGTTTCTATCCTTTCTCTTAAGATCCCTCCTATTACTAGTTCAAATTACATTTTATGATCTCACAATTAGAAATAATGACTAAATTCAAAAATAGGGGCATTTTAGTAAAAAAAGTTCCACAAGATTATTCATACTTTTAAGAGTAGTATAGATAGATATTAGACGTGTTCAATTTTTTCTGCAATTTTTATATTTCTATGTATATAAAAATAATTCTTATTTATCACACCTTTTTTGTTTAATATGATGAATATACAATATTAGAGATATGCCCCAATGTTTTCTGCAAAATTTATGCATCTTTTCATTTTTTGTGCTTTAATCTTTTTTTTTTTATTTTATTATTTAATTATGACATCAAAGGTTGACACATTTAACCCAAAAGTTAAATTATTGACCCACAACCAAATAGGAAAATAATTTCATTTTTAGTTATCTTAATTTTGTATTTGATTCCATTTTCAATAAAAACAAATCTGATATACCACACTTATTTTTTTGTTAATATGATTAGAATATTAGAGACATGCCCATACAATTTTTTGTGTTTATTTCTATTTAAAATTTTATTATTTAACTATGACATTCCAATTGACCCGGACGGTTGAATTGCTTACCTGTCACCTAGGCGGAAAATTGGTTTTGCTTTAAAAATGTGGGTTTTGTATTGTTAAAAGTATTAAATATAGGGCTGCCAATGGATTCCAAAAGTCCATACTTGATTTGACTCCAAATCTGATTGTCCTGAATTTGGATGTGAGAACTTGCATCTGGTTAATAATTAGATCAAATGCTGATTTAACCCCATCCAATCTGATTAATACCCAAGTCCGATAAAAATTATTATTTTATGTATATATGTAGCATATTAATTGATAAGTTTATATTGTATATTTATATACATTTATTTTACATATACAAGTTAAAAAAAATAATTTTTTTAAACTCTTTTTAAATTTTTTGGCCATTTTAAAAACAATAAGATGGTTGCAGTTTATATCTGAATAATCCAATCTGATTTACAGACCTAGATATAGAACTTATAAATATAAATTTATTAGTGAGAAAAATTCCTTAAATGTAGGATTTTATGTGAGAGAATGGGAGTTAATACCTTAAATATAAGACTTAATGAGAGAGAATTAAATGAGGTGCAAAGTAGTAGTTCAAATTACATTTCATTCCTTACAATTTAAAATGCAACAATTGAGTACCCAAACTTTCAAAACGTGACAATCCAGTACCTGCCGTTAACTAGTTGTTAATCAGCCATTAAGTGACATTTTAAAAAGACACAAATGCCCTTCAAGTGTCATCTAATTTTCTTTATCAACTATCCAAACATTGACAAAAAAATTAATAGTCCCAAAGCCTTACCTCTTCTATTCAAGAAAGTTGGGGTCACCAGTATGCCCATTCAAACATAACCCCAACTTTCTTGAATGGAAGAAGCAAGGATTTGGGACTATTAATTTTTTATCAATGCTTAGATGGTTGATAAAGAAAATTAGATGACACTCGATGGGCATTTGTGTCTTTTCCAAATGCCACTTAACGGCAGGTTAAATGCTGATTAATGGCAGGTACTGGATTGTCACGTTTTGAAAGTTTGGGTACTGAATTGTTGCATTTTAAAGTTCGGGGACCAAAGTGGCACTAGGCACAAAGTACAGGGTACTAATAGGGAATTTTCCCATTCAAAAATATGGGCGTTTTATTCAAGAAGAAAAGTTCCACACCCTCATTCACACCTTTAAATGTAGTATAGGTATAGATCTATTTAGGTATCTGCATTTTGTGTATTGTTAGTACTTTTCCTATTTCTGAAGACATTTGGAAAAACCTCTTTGTGGTGTGGCAACTGAGATTTGGGGAGAAAAAGTTGCACAGATTGGATGACACTTTCTTGCAGAGAATGGAATGACTAGAAAAATGAAATTTAGGGGAGTTCTTGCTGAAGGCAAAGGAAGAAGAAAAAGGCACAATATGAAAGATAAAAGGAAATATCTGTGTTCAGATTAACTAGTTGAAAACTGGAAATTGATATTATACTAAGGCCAGTTCTTGCAGAGATTGTCATTAAACTGATAAGCTCACTTTGATATTCTGAAAACCTGAGCTGGTTCGAGGGAGCTCACCCTCCTGAAAACAGAGTAGAGTAGAGAGGAAGAAGAGAAAGGAAGAAGAGAGGAGAGATGGAGGAGATCAGTAGGGTTGCATTTTTCATGCCCAGAATCGGTGAGGTAATACAATACTTATACTTTCTCTTCCGCCTCTCCTGCACATGGCTTGACTGAGATGGCTAACTAACTGGGGGGACGTGGCCTCCTCACGTAAACAAACCTCAGTGGCGGTTGTACATGGGAGATCGAGTGCTTCTCTCGTGCTTGGCCTGGCTGCTGCATGTCGTGGGCCTGGGTCTCCTGTGATGGGCCCAAATGGGTAGTTGAGGGCCTATCAGTCCCACCCTCTTCAAGAAACACCTTGTCCTCAAGGTTGATGTGAGGATATTGGTCTTTCAGTTGGTCATAGTCTTCCCATGTGGCATCTTCTGGTGGCAAGTTCTTCCACACGACCAGGGCCTGCTTGTGTAACTTCTTGCCCATTTTGACCCACCTTATATTTCTGATTGGTTGTGGCTCAATCAATATGTTCCCGTCTTCAGTGAACTGTGGGAGGGTTGGGCTGACCTTAGTGGTAGGACTTAGACATGGTTTCAGCATGCTGACATGAAAAACTGGGTGTAATTCAAGGAAGTAGGAAGCTCCAGTTTGTAAGCTACCTGCCCTACTCGTCCAATCACCATGAATGGGCCAAAATACTTGGGAGCTAGCTTCTGCCAAACCCGTCGGGCTACCGAAGCTTGTCGGTAAGGCTGGACTCTTAAGTAGACCCAATCCCCCACTGCAAATTCAAGCTCCCGATGATTGCGATCATAGGCTAATTTCATGCGCTGTTGGGCTTTCTGCAAATGCAGCTTGAGGGATCTCAAAATCTCATCTCTGTCCAATAACTGGGCTTCTACCTCAGCCACTGTAGAAGTCCCCTTTTCGTAAGGAAGCACAGCTGGAGGATCTCTCCCATAAACTATTTTAAATGGAGTGGTCCCTGCTGAAGCTTGGTATGTGGTGTTATACCAACATTCGGCCCATGGCAGCAGTAAGCCCACTGTTTGGGCTTCTCTCCGATGAAACAACGCAAGTAAGTTTCAAGGCAACGATTGACCACCTCGGACTGCCATCTGTCTGGGGATGGTAGCTGGTGGTGTCAAGCACATGTACTCCTTGAGCAGAAAAATAAGAATCCCAGAATTTTCTCATAAAGAGGGGGTCTCTGTCAGTCAAGATAGAGTTCGGAGTGCTATGCAATTTGGCTACCTCCTGGACATAAGCTCGAGCCACTGTGGAAGCTGTGTACGGCTGTGGTAGCGCCAAGAAATGAGCATATTTGCTTAGGCGGTCCACAATTACCAGGATCACTGACTTCCCTGCTGATTTAGGCAACCCGGTAATAAAATCCATGGTAATGTCTTCCCATACTCGTTCTGGAATGGGTAAGGGCTGAAGTAGACCTGCAGGAGACTGGGTGCTATACTTGTGCTGCTGGCATATGTCACAACAGACCACATAACTCTGAACCATACGTCTCATTCCCCTCCAGTAGTAGTGGCTCGCTATCCTCTTGTAGGTTCTGAGAAACCCGGAATGCCCACCTATAGCCGAGTCATGAAATAGCTTGAGCAACTCCTTCTGATACTCTGATGTGCTGGCTACTACCACACGACCTTTATAGAAGAGTGTAGTACCAGTTACGGAATACCCTGGCACTAAAGTGGGATCCTTGCTCCATTGGGATCAGGTTCGGCTGAGTTCTGGATCTGATTGTGCCTCCTGCTGGATGAGGTCATACAAGGGGTAATTGGGTTTAGATAGGCCCATCAGCTGGAAATCTTCTACCATGGATAGTGCATCTGCCACTGCATTTGAAGGCCCAGGTTTATATTCAATATGAAAATCGTAACCCAGAAGTTTGTAGGCCCATTTTTGCTGTTCTGGGCTGAGAATCCTCTGCTCCAATAAATGTTTAATGCTTTGGTGATCGGTTCATACCATAAATCTCCTTCCCAGAAGGTATGCCCTCCATTTGTGTACTGCTAAGGTAATCGCCATCAACTCTTTCTCATATGTGGACTTGGCTTGGGCCTGGGCTGATAGAGGTCGGCTGAAGAAAGCCAATGATTGCCCATTCTGCATTAAGACTGCACCAATCCCCTTCCCTGAAGCATCAGTTTCCACCACAAATTCTTTACTGAAATCTGGAAGAGCCAAGGTGGGAGGCGATGTGACTGCCTTCTTAAGATATTGGAAGGCCCCTTCTGCTGCCTCGTCCCATATAAAGGATTGTTTCTTCAACAACTTAGTGAGAGGTGCGGCCAACATACCATAACCGGCGATGAAACGTCTGTAATAACCAGTCAGTCCGAGGAACCCTCTAAAGTGACTTTTGGTTCTGTGGTCTTGGCCAATTGACCATGCTTGAAACCTTGTCCGGGTCTGTACAAACTTTCCCACCTGTTATTATGTGCCCAAGGTAATGAATATGGGTCAGTCCAAAGGAACATTTAGTGGGCTTGGCAAACAAGGAGTGCTGCCTAAGTTGGTCCAAAGTGCGACGCAAGTGTGTTAGGTGTGAGGCCCAGGTGGGGCTGTAGATAAGTATATCGTCGAAGAAAACCAATATATAGCGTCGCAGATAGAGTCTGAAAATGTCATTCTGAGCCGCTGACAGGTAGATGGTGTGTTGGTTAAACCAAATGGCATAACCACAAATTCGTAGTGCACATCTGAGGTCCGAAAAGCCGTCTTATTTATATCTTCTGGGTGGACTCAGATCTGGTGGTACCCGGACCTGAGATCCAGTTTGGAGAAGAAGAGGGCCTGGCCCAATTCGTCAAACAACTCTTCTATCAATGGAATGGGATATCGGTCCTTCACAGTGATGTTGTTGAGGGCTCGGTAGTCAACACAAAATCTCCATGTCCCATCCTTTTTCTTTACTAGTAGGACAGGTGAAGAGAACGGGCTGTTACTGGGCTGAATGAACCCTTTATCCAGGAGTTCTTGGATCATCTTATCCACTTCTGCCCGCTGATAATGTGGGTACCGGTATGGACGGACATTTGTGGGAGGAGCTCCCGGTTGGAGTACAATTCGGCTGTGGCCGAGACAGGTCCGGTTCCCCTTAGTATGCAGGTGAGTCCCTCATGTTGAAACTGCATTGTAAGGTCAGCTCAATTGCACATTACGGGGCCCAATTGTTGAAGCCATTCGACGCCCAGAACTATATCAGCCCCTGAAAATTCAAGGGGGTGCAGGTCTATAGTGAAGAGTTACCCCTGAATTTTAAGCCTAACTGATTTACATTTTCCCTCACATCTGATTCCTTGCCCACTAGCCACGTTTACAGCAAAGGGAGCTATGGGTTCCACATCCAACCCGAGTCTCCGGGTCAACCCAGGGGTGACAAAATTTAGAGAAGTTCCACTGTCGATTAGGATAGCCACTTTTTGGGCCTGAACCCACCCTTCCACCCTCATGGTATGTGGGCTCTGACAGCCCGATAGAGCTTGCAAAGAAATCACATAATATTCAATTTCCATGGTTGGGACTGCTTCATTGGTTCCAACTTCCGGTTCCCGTTCACAATTGGCACCCTCCTCTTCAACCTGCAATAGGTAGAGGTGTGGGGTCTTGCACCGGTGCCCTTGGATAAATTTTTCGTCACAATTGTAACACAACCCTTTTTCTCGACGGGCCTGCATCTTGGTCCATGAGAGCTTCTTGTAAGGTACTACCATGGTCCCAGGGTTCTTGGGTGCTGGGGCTTCTGGTTTAGTGCCCGGGGTGGGAAGTAAGGGTCCCGGAGCTGAATCTGCTCGACTGGTTGGGGTTCGTAACAGGGGTCCAACCACTGGACCAGTCAATCTAGTGGTTTTTCTTAATCTGTTTATCCTGTCTTCTTGGAGTTTAGCTAGCCCGATAGCAGAGAAAAGAGTTGAAGGCTGCAATGCTTTTACTTCAATCCAGTAGAAAGCCTTGTGTGCTGATTTCGGCCAAGCTTCTTGTGAAAGGAAGAGGAGAAAGTTGGGGGTTTCAGCAATAGACGAAGGAAAGGGAAGAAAAGGAGAAGAAGGTCGACTAGGATAGTGATATATAACCCTAGCCGCCAGCCCCTCATTCTATTTATAATTAACTTAAATATGGGATATTACAAAGATGCCCCTAGTAGGGTGGCAACTCAACTAAGTACTTACAATTCTTTTAAAAATAAAAGACTAATGGGCCCAAGGCCCAACAACTTCTTAATTTAAAAGAAAACAAACTAAACATAAATCTGCCCAACATAAATCAGCCCACTCAACACTCCCCCTCAAGTTGGGAATAGATGTCACACATTCCCAACTTGCGTAGATCATGTTCCAGCTTATTCTTCGCAACACCTTTTGTGAGAACATCAGCAAGCTGCAAATCAGAAGAAATGTATGGAAGACAAACTTCTCCAGAAGTTACCCTTTCTCTGATAAAATGTCTATCTACTTCAATGTGCTTAGTTCGGTCATGCTGGACTGGATTATGGGCAATATTGATTGCTGCCTGGTTATCGCAGTATAGCATCATAGGTTCTTCTGCCTGTACACCGATTTCTTCTAACAGAGAACGGATCCAGAGAAGTTCTAAAACTCCATGTGCCATGGCCCTATATTCCGCTTTTGCACTTGATCTTGCCACAACTGTTTGTTTTTTACTCTTCCATGAGACTAGGTTACCCCCAACTAGGGTGGACACTCCTGAAGTTGATCTTCTGTCATCAAGGCATCCTGCCCAATCCGCATTTGTATAGGTCTCTAGCTTCAGTTGTCCATGATCAGTAAACAATATGCCTCTGCCTGGATGTCCCTTCAAATATGCAAGGATCCTGTCAACTGCCTTCCAGTGCTGATCTCGTGGAGCATGCATGTATTGACTAACTACACTTACTGCATAGGAGATGTCCGGTCTTGTCATACACAAGTATAGTAGCCGACCCACAAGTCTTTGGTATCTCCCAAGGTCCTTCACTGGTTTACCTTCTGATGCACTGATTCTATGGTTCTGATCAATGGGGGTGCTAGCTGCCTTTGTTCCAAGCTTCCCTGTCTCTTGGAGAAGGTCCAAGACATACTTCCTTTGAGAGATAAAAATTCCATGTTTTGATCCTGCAACTTCAATGCCTAAGAAGTATCTTAGTTCTCCAAGATCCTTAATCTCAAATTCCTTATGCAGATTCCTCTTCAGACTATCAATCTCACTCAGATCATTCCCAGTGACAACAATGTCATCCACATAAACAATTAGGATTGACACCAAAGATCCCCTGCGCTTCACAAACAAGGTGTGATCAGATCGAGTTTGAGTGTAGCCAAAAACAATTAGGGCTTTTCTGAATCTGTCAAACCATGCTCTGGGAGATTGTTTCAAGCCATATAGTGACTTCTTCAGCTTGCATACCTTTCCCTTTTCAGCATTATCATAAAAACCAGCTAGAAGATCCATATACACCTCTTCTTGAAGATCCCCATTTAGGAAAGCATTCTTTACATCCAGTTGTAACAAGGGCCAAGAGTACGAAGCAGCAAGAGAAAGGAGTATCCAAACAAAGGTCATCTTTGCAACTGGCGCAAATGTCTCTAGATAATCAATGCCATAGGTCTGTGTGTACCCTTTTGCAACAAGTCTTGCCTTGTACCTCTCTATACTTCTATCTACCTTATATTTTACTGTGTAAACCCATCTGCATCCAACTGTCTCCTTGCCTTCTGGTAGGTCCACAATCTCCCATGTTTGATTCTTAATCAAAGCCTCCATCTCTTCTTGCATACCTGTCTTCCACTCAGGTTTGGAGAGAGCCTCACTAACACCCTTGGGTATAGACACTGAATCAAGAGAAGAGAGAAAAGTACGGTAGGAAGGAGAAAGTCCACTATAGGATAAGTACTGTGAGATACAATGAGTAGTGCACTTTCTCTTCCCTTTTCTAAGAGCAATAGGGAGATCAAGGTTATCTGTAATAGTGTCAATAGGATCAATGGGAACTGAAATAGTGGGATTAAGAGGAATACTTGAATCCGTATCAGCCGAATCTGGAGTCTCCAAGGGATCGACAGGAAGTGGTGTGAGTTCTACTGTAGTGGAATCAACCGCCTTATGGAGTCTCTGTCGTGAGTAATGTTGTGAAATGGAACGCAAAGGAGGTGGCAAGGTGGGTGACATCGGGTGGTGGTCAAGCATAGGAGTAGACACAGGAACTGGAACTGGGAGAGGGATAGACTGCTGACTTACTTCCCCAAAACACTCCCCCTGTGAAGGATCCTTTGAGAAGAAGTACGTAGATTCAAAAAAGGTAACATCCATAGTAACATACCGATTCCCAGAGACTGGATCATAGCAGCAGTACCCTTGGGATCAAGCTTCAAACGGTAAGGGCCAAGAATATGTGCAAAGCAGACACATCCAAACACCCTTAGAGGAATATGAAACATCTCCCCCTGAGGAAAAAGAAGGCTGAATGGGGTCCTGAATCCGAGTACACGAGAGGGCACTCTGTTAATCAGATATACTGCTGTGAGAACTGCATCACCCCAAAACCGAACCGCAACTGTAGATGTGATCATCATGCTTCTTGCAGTCTCAACAATGTGTCTGTTCTTCCTTTCTGCAATACCATTCTGTTGTGGACTGTAGGAGCAGCTGCTCTGATGGACAACACCATATTCTAACAAATACGAGGCAAGGTGTCTCTCAAAATATTCCCTAGCATTGTTAGATCTGAACATCTTTATTCTTGTCCCAAACTGTGTTAGTACCATCTGGTGGAATTGCCTCACCAAGGATGGTACTTCATCGCGTGATTTCATCAGGTAAATCCAGGAATATCGAGAGAAATCATCCACAAACAGGAGAAAATAGCGATAGCCGCCCATAGAGGGAACATGATAAGGGCCCCACACATCCGAATGAATAACATCAAAGGGAGAAGAACATCTTTTATTACTAGGTTTAAAAGAGTGTCTACAATGCTTCCAAGTTCACAACCCTCACACTTCAAACTTGACAGACTCACAGACTCAAACAGTTTTGGAAACAAACAACTCAAAGAAGAAAAGGATAAATGACCCAGACGGTTGTGCCAAAGCATAATCTGACCCACAGATTTTGACTCACTATCTCTGCAAACATGATGGCTTTGGTGAAGAGGGAAAGCATCTAGGAGGTAGATTCCATTCACTTCACGACCACTCCCAATTGTCCTCTTTGAATCCAGATCCTGCAAAATACAGCGTCTAGGAGAAAAAATCATCGAGCAGTTCAGATTCTTAGTCAAACTACTAACAGATAACAAATTAGTGCTCAATCTAGGAACATGGAGGACAAAGGGTAAGCAAATAGAATCATTAATCTTGACAGATCCCTTCCCAGCAATAGGAACATGGGATCCATCAGCTGTGGAGACCCTATCTCTGCCAGAACAGAGCTGATAAGAGGAGAAAATAGTGGAGCAATGGGTCATATGCTCTGAGGCTCCAGAGTCTATAATCCAAGGAGATCTCTCCTTACTTGAAGCAGAAACATAGTTTTCAGTGACATGTGAACTACATGTGTGGGCAAAGGAGGTAGAGTGAGCTCCACCTGTGCTACCTGTACCTTGTTGTCCGCTTATGGCTGAACTAGAACTAGTTGTATCCCTTTGATTCAGAAGTAACCCAAACCTCTCAAGCTCGGCCCTTACTGCAGCAGCTGCAACGGACTCCAAAGCAGCTATAGTAGGGGGGACTGGAGTATCACTGGTAACTGCTATGTGCGCATTTCCTTTCTTATTCTTCAATCTGGTCGGCACAAGATGTGTGTGAAGCTTCCAACAAGTGTCTCTTGTATGCTTAGGCTTCTTACAGTAGTCACAGACCATGTCCCTTTTGTCTTTCTTTTTGTTTTCATTGCCATTCGGTTTAGATTTCACAACACTTACCATAGCAGACTGATCAAAACCGAGATTTTTCATCATTACATCCCTCCTGCACTCCTCTCCTGACACAAAAGCATATGCTTGGGAGAGAGTGACACTGTCCCTAGAAAGAAGATGATGTCGTGCAATGTCATACTCAGGGTTAAGGCCAGCAAGGAATTCGAACACCCTATACTTCTCTAAATGTCTTTGATAGGTAGCTGCATCCTTGGTGGTTTCCCAAGCAAAGGTCTCTAGATGGTCGATCTCCTGCCACAGGGTCTTAAGGACTGAAAAATAGGCTGCAACAGATCTATCTCCTTGCCTTGTGGCAATAATTTGATTTCTCAGTTGATAGCCCTAGCAACATTCTCCCTTTGTGAATAGGTTTCTGCAACCCCATCCCATATCTCCTTAGTAGTGTTTGCCCATAAAAAATTTTTACTTATATGTGGCAACATAGAATTACACAACCATGTCATTACCATATAATTTTCCTGCACCCACCGGGAGTTGCCAGTTTCAGGTTTCACCTCTTCACCAGTAATATACCCCAATTTTCCACGAGCCCCAATGGCCATCTTTGCAGATTGGGACCATTCCAAGTAGTTTGTACCATCCAACCTAACTGTAGTAATGGTCCCAGCTCCGAAGGGGTCTCCAGCACCTCCTCCCACTGGTCCCATTTCATTCTCGGGCTTATATTCAACTCTGTGTCCCTCCATGTGTCTCAAAATAGGTATAGAAAACAACCAAAAAATGCAGCAAGAACAAACAGAATACCTTCTGGAACCAACGACACTCCTTTGGTGTCCTGGACTTTCTTCCCACGAAAGATTCCTTTTCGGTGGGATGGGAGAAGAGAGAGAAAAAGCAACCGCCCTCTCAAGAATCCTCCAAACCACATGGAACTTGAATCGCCCCTTACAAAAAACCCAGAGGAACCCTAAAAATTAGGGCGCCACTACGTAGGTCAAAATTGAAGAGTCCGACAAAATCAGGACTCTTCCCCTTTCTCCAATTTTTCCTGATTCTGATGAGAAACCCTAGACCAGCTACAGGGCATACAGATCCATCAAGAAAATCCAAAAACTGGGCTTACCTGAGAGCTTCGATCAGCCTCTTAAATCTCCATGCAGTCGGCCGATCTAGGGCTGCAGGAGTGAATCTCTTCAAGAACCTTCAACCTGCTCTGATACCAAGTAGAAAACCTTATGTGCTGATTTTGGCCAAGCTTCTTGTGAAAGGAAGAGGAGAAAGTTGGGGGTTTCAGCAATAGACAGAGGAAAGGGAAGAAAAGGAGAAGAAGGTCGACTAGGATAGTGATACATAACCCTAGCTGCCAGCCCCTCATTCTATTTATAATTAACTTAAATATGGGATATTACAAAGATGCCCCTAGTAGGGCGGCAACTCAACTAAGTACTTACAATTCTTTTAAAAATAAAAGACTAATGGGCCCAAGGCCCAACAACTTCTTAATTTAAAAGAAAACAAACTAAACATAAATCGGCCCAACATAAATCAGCCCACTCAACAAATCCGTATGTCTTTCCGTAAACCCCCGATGAAACAGCCAACCAGAGCCGTTTCTGGCCAACCATGCACACGGGTGGCTAATCTCTCGAACTCAGTCTGATACTCCCATACACCACCAGTCTATTTGACGCGGGACAAGGATTCATCAAAATTTTCATACCCAGATGGTCCGAACCTCACTCGTAAGGCTCCGGTGAAGTCCATTCAAGTAGTCAAGGGGTGTGTTTTTCGGTACCATTGGTACCACATAATGGCCTCTCCATCGAGGTGGATAGAGGCAATAGGCACTCGTTGGTGCGCCGGGATCTCATGATATTCAAAATACCGTTCAGCCCGATAAATCCAAGGTACCGGATCATCACCCGAGTAAACTGGGAATATGATCTCCGTCATCTTACCTGGGGTGATCCTGCCACGTCTACCCGCGCTGCTACTGGATCCTTCCGCTTGTGGTTCCCTCGCCATGGGTGTGGATAGTCGCTCGAACTGCCCCACCAGTGCCGATAAGGTCTCCTTGATGTCCTTCAGTTCTGATGTGGTTCGGTGAACTTCTACTTCAATCCGATCAACATGATCATCTACTGCGGTGGATCTTGTATTAGTCATCAGTGCTAGGCTCTGATACCAATTGATAAGCTCACTTTGATATTCTGAAAACCTGAGCTGGTTCGAGGGAGCTCACCCTCCTGAAAACAGAGTAGAGGAGTGGAGAGGAAGAAGAGAAAGGAAGAAGATAGGAGAGATGGAGGAGATCAGTAGGGTTGCATTTTTCATGCCCAGAATCGGTGAGGTAATACAATACTTATACTCTCTCTTCCGCCTCTCCTGCACATGGCTTGACTGAGATGGCTAACTAACTAGAGGGACGTGGCCTCCTCACGTAAACAAACCTCAGTGGCGGTTGCACATGGGAGATCGAGTGCTTCTCTTGTGCTTGGCCTGGCTTCTGCATGTCGTGGGCCTGGGTCTCCTGTGATGGGCCCAAATGGGTAGTCGAGGGCCTATCACCCTCATTCACACCTTTAAATGTAGTATAGATATAGATCTATTTAGGTATCTGCATTTTGTGTATTGTTAGTACTTTTCCTATTTCTGAAGACATTTGGAAAAACCTCTTTGTGGTGTGGCAACTGAGATTTGGGGAGAAAAAGTTGCACAGATTGGATGACACTTTCTTGCAGAGAATGGAATGACTAGAAAAATGAAATTTAGGGGAGTTCTTGCTGAAGGCTAAGGAAGAAGAAAAAGGCACAATATGAAAAATAAAGGAAATATCTGTGTTCAGATTAACCAGTTGAAAACTGGAAATTGATATTAAATTAAGGTCAGTTCTTGCAGAGATTGTCATTAACTCTTTGTCTCTTAGTAATTAAAGGATGCAATTTAATTGGGTTGGGTTATTCATTTGTTAAATTTTGAATGTGCCCAAACACTAACCTGAGCCCAATATAGTTGAAGTTCTTAAATTCAGGTAACCTGACCTTCAAACCTAAAGTAATTTATGGATGGAGAAGGTTATTTTTTATTAAATTAATTAAAGTTTACTTTGAAAGAAACTTGAAGGATAAACCTTGCAAAATTTGGTGCAGCTTTCTTTTATGATAACTTTTGATGCAAGTCTCAGATCTTGTTTTCTTGCCACTGGACATTAAGGTGACTATTTTATGCCTTTCAATGTGAAGATCAATTGACATATACCAGTTTTTTCAATGTATAAAAGAGGTGAAGTTTTAGGATAACTGTAACTCATGCTAATTCTTATAGGTTGAAATCAGTTCTGCATAAGTAGCATTTCTAGAATGACAAATATCTATTTCTCAAGGAGCATCTTGGTAGTTTAGAAAGAACTCACCTGCAACCATTGACAATATTTTTCTCAACTTGTTGATGTACTGGTTTCCTCTGTTTTTGAAATATCTTTTATATCATAGGCATCAAATTTCTCAAGGAAAAAGCTGGAGAAAAAGCGAAACACAGCAGAAAGAAATATTAGCTTAAGTGTTCTTCAGCAATACTTTTCTGGCAGTCTTAAGGATGCTGCTAAAAGCATCGGTGGTAAGACTTCACTTTTATTACATAACATTGAACATTCTCATCCATTGAAAGCATTAAATCATGATTTGCAGTCTTTGCATATTAAACCATGAATCCCCATATGGCAAGGGCAATTAAATAATGAACATAAATTTCACTTGGTAGGATGACACATCACATAATGATTTTAAGTATTTCATTCAGAACACTAAAGCAAGAGAATGTGTTTCTGCAATAATGAATATATCAATTACTAATTGCAAGGGACGTTCAAGACAAGGTTGTCAATGCCACAACCCTAGATTTAAGAGAAAAAGAAGGCAACAATACGAGGAAAGATGCTTGCTCTGGAAAGCCAGAAAGGTGTCTTATCCTCTGAATGTCTTAGGAGGCCGTTAGATAACAGCTGAATATGCTAAAACTGAGAAGTTAATTGCTTTGTCTTTAAGGCTCAGTTTGGGAAGATGCAAATACAAGGTTTAGAAATACCATATATAGGGTTTTGCACTGTACATAGTTGTATTTGAACTCTTCCCAAACTGAGCCTTAATGAATAAGTTTTTTAAGAATTAAAAAGAGCAAAAGAATTAAATATCCACAATCTAATCATTGAAGGCAACTCCAAGTAATCTATTTTTGGTTAGAAAAAGAAGAGAATGGACTCCGGGAATTTTCTTATGAAAAGAAGAAATTCAAATGGCTTTCCAGAGGCTTGGTAGTAAGATTTCAGTGGGCCAAAAGGAGTGCTAACTCCTTTGTGGATGCCTTATCCAAACAGAGGGTAGGAAGGGTTCAATCTATGTGGGCTTGTTTATCATTTTTGTGCTCTTGTTGTCCTTGGGGAGGGCTAAGAGAGTTTAACTCTCTTCTTGGATGTTGTAATTGTTGCTCTTTTATAATAAATTTTCTGTTATTGATAAAAAAAATTAGTTTTTAAGGAGGTTGTGGCTCCTCAATTGCTGAAAATGAAATTGGGTAGATCACAATACCCTTAAAAATTACATTATTTAATTATTTTATCAGCTAAAAGACAAAGCAAGAAGCCTTTCAGTTCAGCAACTTCAGCTGTTATCAAATGGCCCCTAAGTGTCTGGGAGACCATGTCTTGACAAGGTCATACTACCAACTTTTGTTGTAATTAAAGTCTAAAAATTGCTTTGGCAAAGCAATTCTGATCCTGTCACTACATGGACATAGGCAGATCCATGTGGCTAACCTGGATGGTGATAAACTATTAAATGGAAAGTTTTAACCTGCTATGTCAGACCTATACATGGCAGAGAACATTCTGTCATTGCAAGCTTCTAAGCTGGCAACATCATACACTGACTATTTTTGGGATGTTAGGGTCTGGTTTTGGCCTTGAGCCCCAGATACTTCCACTGTCGGCCTCCATCTATGCCAAAATGTACTATTTGGCATACATTTTACATTATGTATTAACATTTGAGATGTATTTAGGGCTATCTATGAGACCAAAATCAATAAGATACATGTAGAAGAGCTTTTGACTGCTAAAGATTTCTAACTGATTCTTTGCAACTTTTTTCCCCTTTTGCTAGTTTGCCCTACTACCCTGAAAAGGATTTGCAGACAGCATGGAATCTCTAGATGGCCATCTCGGAAGATAAACAAAGTGAATCGTTCATTAAGAAAAATACAGACTGTGATTGATTCAGTGCAAGGAGTGGAAGGAGGACTGAAGTTTGATCCTGTCACTGGGGGACTTGTCTCAGCAGCTTCAATTGTCCAAGATTTGGTGAGAACCAACGTGTTCTCCCCCCAAAAAAATCTGGCATCCAGAAACCCAGACTCAACAGCGAAACATGTAATATCAGTATCACCCAGGTCTCACATTGGGGGTGATTCTACTGCAGTGAAATTGGAAGGTGGTGATTGTTCTGCTTCTGCACAGCAAGGGGAGCCTGTAGGGAACATGCTTCTATCAAATACAATCAAAGGAGAAAGAGAACCTTTGATTGATTGTAGCCATGAATGTAAATTATTAGACTCTGGATTACTGCAACCAGTGAGATGCAACATAGGGGGCCAAAGCGAGGGTGGTGATTTGAATTTGTTGAGTTCTGATTGCCAAATCACATCACAAAGCTCAAGCTGTATGCCAGCAGCTGATGATATAGATGCTGGAATTGTTGGTGATGCGCAGCCCAGTTCTTCAGGCACGACAGATTCATCAAATGGCTCAGGTTCATTGATAAATGGTAGCGCATCAAGCTCCCCAAGCTTCAATAAACAGAAAAATTCAAGAGTCAAAACATGTCCCAGAGACAGTGGATCAGTAATCACAGTTAAAGCTACTTATAAAGATGACACAGTAAGATTCAAGTTTGAGCCTGACAGAGGGTGCGCCCAACTGATGGATGAAGTCGCCAAGAGGTTTAGACTTCAAATTGGGACATTCCAACTCAAGTACCTTGATGATGAGGATGAATGGGTGTTGTTGATGAGTGACTCTGATATGCAGGAATGTGTTGAGATTCTGGAATCAATTGGGTCTCGTAGTGTTAAGCTCATGGTCCGCAATCTGCCTTGTGGGACAGGGAGCTCTGATAGTAGCAATTGCTTCTTCACAGGAGGCTCATAACACTTCAGAGATGGGGTAAAGGTTGCATTTTTGTGACCTATAACCTGTTGCTGGGGCATTTTTTTGGTAGGTACGAGGATCCCTTGGAGGTCGAAGTGATGATGGTGGTAGCCTCTATTCATGGCAATAGATAGTCCTATACATTTTAGAAGTTAGAAGTGGCTTCAAGAATTTAAGGTGTTCTAAGAACTCTAAGGCAAATTAGCTTTGCAGTTCGTGTACCATTATGTACAGAACTACTGTGTGCACCTGCTGAAGGCATAGTGCAAATAAAGTTGTCAGGCTCAGAGCTTGTAAATATTTTACTGTAATATTATGTGTTGTTGCATGAATGTATTTCTTTCTGCATCTATACATATCCCCAGTTTGCATCTTTTGAAATTTGTCTTTGTACATAGATACAAACTGAAAAGTCAGCACCTTCCAAATTGTATACACGTCGAATTAGTAGGAACCAGTTGGCGAAATTTCGGTCTTCCGTATCATAAGGTTTTCAAGTCATTGGTTAGGATTTAGGAAACTTCTATTCGGGTTATTTGTATTACCAATTTGCCGATGACCCAGTAGTTGAGATGGTTGCATGACACCCCCTCCATTTAGGAGGTGTGGGATCAAGCCTGTATACATAGACTCTCCATGGTATATGAGATGGGAAAGATGTAATAACTAGAGTACAATTCAAACATCACAACTTAAGTCCCAATTCAGAGCCGGATGCTGATGGACACTCAGCATCCCTTTAAATCTGGTGGTGTGGGATAGAATACCCACAGAACTGCAGGTCCTGTGGTATGGTCAATGGGTCTTAGTGCATGTTGCTCTGTATCCAAATCCCCTCTGATGTGATCATATGAATTCGAGAATGATACCAGAAAAACTTGTAACCAATCATCCAGTATCATAAAAGTGGTAACCAATTAGGTTACTTGCAACCAATCAACCAATATCATAATAAAAGTGGTAAGCAATTAGGTTGTATATATAAAAAATCAGGGGGTTATTGGTCAAAGCCCTCCTAGTATATGTCTTTCCGGTACTACATAGATTTTCCGGCAGCATAGGAACAAGAGGAGGTTGATTTTAGGTAATCCAAATCCAATTTGATATTTTTGACCTGGCTGAGAATTGGTTTGCCAGGTGAGAATTACGTTGAGCACAATCCAAATTTTCATTCCTCACCCTAAAACCTAAGTTGGGTCTGATCTACAAATCAACTGTCTTGACACCATTCCGTGGTTTGGTTGTTTTGCCTTAACAGAGGCTGTTTCGTACCAGCACCAAACGACTGCAGAGACCAGATTTCCTATCCACTCTCTACCTGCTGTGAATTGCAGTCACACATCTTTCAATTCATAATAGAGACGTGTGGTTCCAATTCATGGTGGGTAGAGAGTGGGTAGGAAAAGTGAGTAGGAAATCCCGACTGTGTTTGCACGACCAATTGATTTGCGTAGGTCTCGTGTCATCTTCTGCTTTGCCTCCACCCTTGCTGTTCTGCTGCCTTCTTCACAAATCTGCCAGTCCCCTCTGCACATAGCCATGACTTCGAGAAAATTACAACACCAAGATTCCCTATTCACACCAATATTTGGGGTTCGTGCCTCATATGCACCAATCTACTATGATTTCCTCTTCATATTCTCCAAGTACTTCTGCTACTTCTTTTCTGAACCACAGGACGTAGTCTCTTGGTTCCTCTAAGTTACATTGCCTTAAGTTCCTTAGGTCAGCTAGCATCATTCTTTTTTCTAGTGTGAACCACTTCGTCAGGAATCTCTCCACCAGATCTTCCCATGTGTTGATGCTGTTGAATGTCAAGTTTATTAACCATGAATATGCTTCACCTGTGAGTGAGTGTTTTCAAGAATTTCCCCAATTTCAAATCTCCCATCTGTAGAGTAGGGTCTCAGAGTATCCTCAAACTTATTAATGTGTTCCCTGGCAGTTCCCAATTCTCCATCATACATCTGCCAAGTCGGTGGTGGTTGGTTGATAGGTGGGTAGGGCTTCTATGCAATATGGTTGGGATAAGGTCTTTGGTAGGATGAAGGTTTAGGCTTGTTTCTTGAAACAACTGATTGTAGACACTCCATGAGTTCTTCTTTGGTTAGATGTCTGGTGATGTTGAGCCTAGATCTACAGCTACTATAGATGGTGGACAGTGTACTGGCAATGTTGGTGGTTTAGGAGATTGAGGTCTTGGGGGGATTCTTACTTCTAGATGGTTCTTAGATGTTCCTAGCGTTGGGTGATTTTTTACTGGTGCGATGGGGTCAAGATCACAGGGAATGGTTTCTCTATTTATAGAAGTATGGGAACAAGGCTACATGTATGAAGTAAGAATTTCAAAATATTCCTTGGCTTAAGTTGTGCTTGGAGATAGATCTTGTAGATTTCTCTCCTCAAGACTTAGCACACGATCTTGGGTTTCCTCGGGAAGGGATGCGTGTTAGTACAACACCCAGGTACAGCCAGACATGGTTTTCTTGATACTAATTATGTGTTTGACACCTTTGGCGTGACCCTCATCATACTCGGGTATCAACTCATTAACATTTAACTTGCCTTGCAAGACATACACATGTAGTTGATTTGAAACCTTTCACAAGACTAGCTAAGCGGGCATGGCATCATCAGGTAAGATAGTTGACTCTTGCGAGCAAAAGGTGTTTGTTAGAAAAAAATACCTACATTTTGGTAGAAGTGGTTCTTAAAGAAGAGACCACTGTAATAATGGGAGATTCCTGACAAACTCCATAATTCCACTAAAAAGGTCTACCCGAGTTTTTAGGCCTCCCATCCATTATGGTTATGATCAAGAAACATTCTTAATGAAATTTGAGGATAATAAGGTGAATCCTCTAACTTGAAGATAAGCTATGAGGACTGAAATTGATTCAATGAAAACTAATTGAATTTGGACTTTTGTAGAATTGCCACCTCAAGTGAAAGCATTTAGTTGCAAGTGAATCTTCAAGAGGAAGAATGACCCAAATGGTAAAGTTGAAACCTATAAAACCCAACTTGTGGTGAAGTATTACACTCAAATACATATGAGGAAACATTCTCACTACCCATACCTATGTTGATGTGCAAATTTAACCAATCAATCCATGAGCTGAAATGAGCTTTAAGAAATTGAAATATCCGGTTTAACTCGATTGTTAAACAAATTAGCTTTAAGCAATGTTTGGATAAGCCTTTGTATAAGAAAGTAATGGAAGAAAATGGTAGCTCCCTTGTTATGAATGTGATGACATTTTACTCATTGGAAATTATGTATAAATTCTATCACAACAATCAAAGGTATGGCTCTCAGAAAAGTTTTGTGAAAAAACTAGGAGAAGTCTCCTATATTTTAGAACATCATCTTTATAGAGATGGGATAAAGCGAAATAGACCAGGTCCAAGAACCTAAAAACAGGCTTACAACTCAAATAAACTACAAGACCCCAGTTGAGACCCAAGCACTCTACTTTGGAGACCTTTAGCTGCTGTTGTCCAGGAGATTAGCCTTTTGGGTAAATAAGTTTACTCAAAAGTTTGGTGTTGTTATTTTCATAAGATCTTATGTTCTTTTGTTGTATGACAACATTAGGGCTATTACTTAAGCCAAGGAGTCAAAACATACTCGAGGTCAAAGAACATCAAATGTAAATAGTACATCATATGGGAGATCATTAAACCTGTAATGTAGTATTTGTGGAGAGTATTGATGTATTATAATAGTATAGCCCTTGTTGCATTGTATCTTTTGTTATTTTATTTTTCTCTTTCAACTCCTATAAGGGCTTTCTTGTAATCCTTTTGGCCTATAAGAGCCTTCTTGTAAATTCTTTAAGCTCATGTGGGCTTACTTGTAAATATTTATAATATAAGCTCTTTGGGGGTAAGGGTTGGATTCATTCTTTGACACCCTAAAACCTGGTTCTAGACTCTCTATTGTTCATCTTACTCACATGGTACCAGAGTAGGTTCTATGTACTAGCTTTAGCATCTGATTTCTGCTCAAAATTGAAGGTTACTCTTGAGTTCTCACATTTGGTTTGAAGCATTTATGGATTGTTTTGATCATTCAACACTATACTCTGTTCTATTCTTGACTCTTGTGCCAACAACTTTAGGGCTTTCTTTGGTTCTCTTGTTTGGAGCATTAGATCTGCACAAAACTTTGGATTTGGTGTCGCCAAAAGGAGCTGTATTGATATCTCCTTGATTGGTCTGGTTCAAATTAGTTTGGAAAGGGTTTTGAGTTCTCCTTCTTCTAGTATTTCTCCTAGAAAAGAATGCCTGCCAGGTAGAGTTTTCTCCGATTTCTCTTGACTGGCTGTTTTGTTCATCTTGAAACTCTAGAGTTGGTGTCACCATAGCCTATTCTATATACTATTTGGTTTGGTTGAGGATTTCAATCTGTTTTGGTAGGGTTTTGATCCCTTCTTTGAATCGATAGGACTGCAACCTCACCTTCTTGGACTATTAACTTTGAATATTTTGCTAGTTGGACTTGTTTCTTAGGAAATCTTTCTTATTCTTAGTGTGTTGAGGGATTTTAGATACCTTTGCTTAAAGATCAGTCATTGTTTGTCTAGCTGTAGGCTCGACTTTAATATTGGCATAGTTTTCATCTATGAACTGTTCAATAAAATGGCTAAAAAGTAGACATCATTCAGGTGAAGTTTAATGGAACTAACTACAACTTATGGAAGTTCCATTTTGATTTTCTTTTTGTTGGGGGAAAAGGTTTAGAGGGTTATTTGAAGGGTAAAGTCACTAAACCTGAAGAGACTGATGTGAAAGCATTTTGTTAAATGACTGGTTAAAGAGTGTTTTTTCTTATGTGTTTATTTTTGTTAGTGTCGTAGGGTTACTATTGTAATTCCCCTTGTCTTTATGTTATGTTTAGTCGCCCTAATATAAATATCAAAAAACTGGCGCCGCCAGCATCTTTTGATGCTCTCAAATCTCTCTCCTCTCTTCTCTCTTTCTCTCCTCTATCTTCTCTTCACTTTAGTTCTAGACAAGATGGTATCAGAGCAGGACTATTAGATCTGAAAGAAAAGATCAAGCAACCCTTTTTTGTCTTCTCCCTTTGCTAGACCTAGATCCAAATTCATTGAAGATCCATATCCAAATTCAGATCAGATTGAAGTACTCTCTCTCCCTTTCTCTTTTTCCTTATTTTTTCTGGTCGTGTGCTAGAACAGAACCTGTAATATGTTCAATCTGTCAATGTGAGGTGAGCAGTCTCTCTTCTTTCCTTTTTTTGTGGGATCGGCTAATCCCTGTAACAAACTATAGGTCGGTGATGACCTTTATATGCTGCGACAAACAGCCTTCTTGTGAAGTGTGTAGGTTAGAGATGACCTATGTGGGCTGTAACAACAGTGCAATGGGTAATTTGTAGGTTGGTTATGATCTGTAGGTACTGCAATAGTAGAGAAAAACTGTTTGATGGTGACTGAAGTACTATAGTTGATCTAGAAGGTGGCCTGCCTGTGTTTTTTTTTCATTATTCCTAGTGTTGATGTTTTTCCCAAAATTAACATTGTGTGTGAAAGGGAAATAAGTTTGGTTATTCAACCTCTTCTAGTGTGATCTAAACTAGCTATCATGAATAGTGACACATGTTGGAACCCTCATGGGAAACCAAAATGGGCTCAGGAATTGAGTAAGAAACAGGGGTCAGATCTGAATAAGAAGCTAAGCCAACAAGGTCCAAGAAAATTCACAACAGTAACCATGGACACTCAGGAGACCCAGCCTGCTACTACTATAGTTCAAACATACACAACTGGTTCTGACCCTAGGGAGGATATCATTAATTCCTACCATGATCATTTAGAGCTTTATGGTAGGGCAATTTGCCAAATGGATGCCCTCCTCCATCAACTTCATATGCGTCTACATCAGGTAATTCTGCCACAACTCTCCATGTATCATTTCATTCCTCTAACTCTCCTTGGGTAATTGATTTTGGAGCATCAAAACATATGACCGGTAAGTCTACCTACTTTCAAACCTATCATCTTCTCTTTAAAAGAGACAAAGTCAGGCTGGGTGGTGGTTCATTCTCTACCATAGCTGGTCAAGGGACTATTTCTCTTCCCTTTGGTCCTACACTCTCTGATGTTTTACATGTTCCTCAATTCCCTATTAATTTGTTTTCTATTAGTAGTATAACCAATTCTTTAAACTATTCAGTAACCTTCTTCCCTTCTCATTGTGTAATCTAAGATTTGGACTCGGGGAAGATGATTGGTGGAGGGCGTATGATGGATGGTGTCTACTTGCTGGAGAATAAGGTTGGCCTTGTAGTCACAGAGTCTATTTATGGCACAATCATCTTGGTCATTTATCCTATGATTCCTTAAAGATTGTGTTTCTAAAGCTGTTTAAGTCAGTGTTAGTATCAGAGTTGGTATGTCAAATTTGTCAATTGAATAAATATTGCAGAACTCATTTTTTCTTCGAAGAATAATAAATCTAAATTTCCCTTTCATATTGTTCACTCTCATGTTTGGGGCCTAGTCGCTCTACCATCTGAAAATGGCTACAAGTATTTTATTACCTTTATTGATGATTATTCCCGGTATACATAGGTATGCTCCATGCGAACTATGGATGAAGTACCAAAAATTATCCAAGACTTCAAGAAAATGATTTTCACCCAATTTCAAACTGAAATCCAGATCTTCCAATCCGATAATGCCAAAGAATATTTCCATAATGATCTTACAGAGTTCTTTGCTTCACATGGATTATTCCACCGTAGCTCCTGTGCTCGAACACCACAACAAAATGGTGTTGTTGAAAGAAAGAACCGCCATCTTCTTGAAGTAGCTCGAGGACTATTGATTCATATGAATGTCCCCAAACGTTTTTGGCTTGAAGCTATCCTTTGTGCTGCCTATCTCATTAATCGCATGCCCTTTCGGTGGTTAGAGTACAAAGCCTCGCATCAGCTTCTGTTTCCCAAGTCTCTTCTTTTGTCTATTCCTCCCCGTGTTTTTGGCTGTCATTGCTTTGTCCAAAACCTGTCACCCACTCGTGGAAAATTAGATCCCCATGTTATTCCTTGCATATTCTTGGGATACCCTTCAAATCAAAAGAGGTACCGGTGCTTTGATCTCGTTTCTCGGAAATATCATGTTCCCATGGATGCCACCTTTTTTGAGAATGAACATTTCTTTCCTGTTTCTCCTCAGGGGGAGTGTAGGCATGAGGACAAACAAGTTCAGAATCTTCCTTTACCTCAGATTCAGCTTCCTCTTCTACCTGATCCTCCTCCCTTCCATGTTTTGTACTATCGTCATATAGGCCAACCAAGTTCAAGAGCTATGGAGCATCGAGAAGCTGTACCACCAATGCCATCACATTCTCCAGACGGATCCTATCCATCTAGGTACCTTAGTTCCCATTGATATTTCTGACCCTATTGCTATTGATACCTCAAGAGCTATGGAGCATCGAGAAGCTGTACCACCAATGCCATCACATTCTCTAGGGACGGATCCTATCCATCTAGGTACCTTAGTTCCCATTGATATTTCTGACCTTATTGCTATTGATACCTCAAGTGTTGAAGATCTTAATCTTCCTATTGCTCTCCGGAAGGGTGTTAAATCTTGCACCACCAATCACCCCATTTCCCACTTTGTCTCTTATGAAAACATTTCACATTCCTTTCGGGCATTCCTCTCTTTCATTAAAAGTGTACCTACTCCTAAGAATGTGGCAGAAGCCCTCTCAGTGCCTGAATGGATAGATGCAATGAAAGAAGAGATTAATGCATTACATAAAAATGGTACATGAAAATTGGTGGATCTTCCTGAGGGAAAAAAACCAGTTGGATGTAAATGGGTATTTACAATGAAACATAGGGTTGATGGCATAGTGGAAAGGTATAGAGCTCATCCAATGTCAAAGGGTTCACTCAAGTGTATGGGGTGGATTATGCAGAAATTTTTTCACCAGTTGCTAAGATGAACTCCATCAGGGTTCTCTTCTCTTTAGCTGCTAATTTTGATTGGGACCTTCACCAATTGGACATCAGGAATGCATTTCTAAATGGTGATCTAGAAGAAGTGTACATGGTACAACCTCTTGGTTTCTGGGTTCAAGGTAATGAACAAAAGGTTTGGAAGTTAAAAAGGTCATTATATGGCCTGAAACAATCACCAAGAGCCTGGTTCAATAGATTCCAAGTAGTTGTACAATGAAAGGCTTACAAGCAATGTCAATCTGATCATACATTGTTTGTGAAAAGAGAGGAAGGGAAAATTGCGGCCCTAATAGTGTATGTTCATGATATAGTTATCACTGGTGATTGGAAAGATGAAATTCAAAGATTGAAGGGATTTCTTGCTACTCAGTTTGAGGTGAAAGATCTATGCCCTCTGAAATACTTTCTTGGAATTGAAGTTGCCCGCTCACAAAAGGGTATCTTCATTTCTCAGAGAAAGTATGTCTTAGATCTGTTACAGGATACAGGAAAGTTGGGAGTGAAACCAATTGATTCTCCTATTGATCCTAATCACAAATTAAGTGATTGCCCAAGTGAATCTATCAAAGATGTGAAGCAATTTCAGAGACTTATAGGAAGATTGTTATATCTCTCCATGACTCGGCCAGACATTGCTTATGATGTGGGTGTTCTTAGTCAATACATACATGCCCCTAAGACCTCCCACCTTGAAGTAGCCGAAAGAATTCTCAAATACCTTAAGAAATTCTCAGGTGTAGGTTTATTGTTCCAAAAGCACAGACATCTGAAGGTTGAAGTGTATACTGATGCAGATTGGGCATGATCACTAGACGATAGGAAGTCTACCAGTGGCTACTATACCTTTATGGGAGGAAACCTAGTGACTTGAAAAAAGCAAAAAGCAAAATGTGGTGGTTAGATCTAGTGTTGAAGCTGAATATAGAGCAATGTCTCATGGAGTGGCTGAAATAATGTGGATAAAAAATCTATTCAGTGAACTGGGATTTACAGTTGATGGACCTATGACTTTATATTGTGACAACAAGGCAGTCATAAATATTGCTGCTAACCCAGTACTATATGATAGAACCAAGCACATTTAAGTAGACAAGCATTTTATCAGAGAGAAGGTTGTCAAAGGGGAAGTGTGCATTCCCTATGTCAAGTCTGAAGATCAACTTGCTGACATCTTCACAAAAGGGGTATATCATCTGTGGCACAATGATCTATGTGACAAGTTGGGCATGATTGACATCTATGTCCCAACTTATGTTTTTATTTATGTCAGTGTCACAAGGGTGCTATTGTAATTCCCCTTGTCTTTAAGTTATGTTCAGTCGCCATATAAATATTAAAAAGTTGGCATTGCCAGCATCTTTTGATGCTCTCAAATCTCTCTCCTCTCTTCTCTCTTTCTCTCCTCTATCTTCTCTTCACTTCAGTTCTAGACAAGACATTTCGACAATGGAAAGTTGGTCTCTTGGATTCTGAGTTCTATAGAGACCTGTATTTTTGTTCCTATTAGAAGACTAAGGACTATATATGAAATGTATGCATATTTTGAGAAGGTTTACTACCAACCAAACATGTTAAGGTAGTATCAAATTGAACCTGAATTTTTTTTCTTATTGCTAAGGGGATTGGAAAATACAAGAATACTATTGTGGATTTCAGAATTTATGGACTGAATATGAGTTAGTCCACATTGACCCCTCATATTCAACCGAGTGTGTCAAATACCTTCAAAAACACTTTGAAAGAAAAAGGTAAATCAGTTTCTAATGAGACTTAGACCTGAATATAAAATAATTAAGTCTAACATCTTGAGTCGAGGGACTTCCAGACCTTGACTTAGTGATGGGTGAACTCCTTAAGAAGGATACTAGACTCTTGATTGTTGTGGGACTTGATGGAAAGTGAGATCATTTGAGGCTGATACTGCTTTCATTGCCCATGAAAATAAGAAACCAGACAATAAGGATGCCTTAAGACTCAATGCTATGTGTGCACTTATTGCTTCACATTGTAAAAAGAAAAATGTGTGCACTTATTCTAAGCAACATGGTCATATTATTCCAGAATGTCCTAGTTGACTAGCTAGAAATGTTCAAAAAAAGAACTAGCATCATGATTACCAAGTAACTGAGAGCCAGATTTCTGATATGACCTCTACTAAATCTGATCCTTCTGCTAAAGGTGAATCATCTACTTCTATGGATAAAGAGGAAATTCTGTAACTAATATCTTTTGTTATCTCTTTTGCTTTCTCTATTATTGGCTTATCTAGTTATTGTTCTTCCTCATCTCCTATTAGGATTATTGATTTTGGATCTACCAATTATGTGACTGAAGCCTACTCAAAACACTCCAATAACAACACTGAAACCTATCACAAACATATTGTTACTGCCAATGGTGAAAAATTAGACATCATTGGTAGTAATGATTTGTACATTAGGCTTTCTCCCTCTTCTTCCCTCTCCCTTACCAAGACCTTTCTTGTTCCAAACCTCACTGCAAGTCTAATTTCAATTGGACAACTTGTTGGTGAAGGCCATATTCTTACTTTTTCTTCTAATGATTGTTTGATTTAGGACCAGTGCACTGGGGAAGTGAAAGGGAAGGGGCATAAGCTAGGCTGACTATTTGCATTGAAGTTCAAGAAGCCACTCAAAACCAAATTATCTACTTATTTCAGCTCCTCATCTAATTCCTTTTTGGTCAAAGAAACAGTGTCTATGACTTATGGCATAAGCCTTTGGGTCATCCACATTTTGAAAAATTAAAGTTTTTATTTGACTCTAGTTTTGTAAGAAACAAAATTCCTTCTTTACAAACTTTATGTGTTTTTTGTTGTTTGAGTAAGAACCTTACTTTCACCTTTTCTCCATTTGAAATTATACATATTGATGTTTGGACCTCTTCTATTACTTCTCAGTTCGGATACAAGTATTTTGTACTATTTATTGATGATTCAACCATGTACACATGAATTTATTTTCTTTGAAATAAACTAGAAGTCTTTCAAACATTTCGGTTATTTCACACCATGGTGCGAGTTCAATTTTAGTCTTGTGTATGATTCCTCTGCTCAGATTCAAGGGGAGAGTACACTAATGGATACTTCCCATCTTACTTGAAAACTAATGGGATACAAGTTCAATGAAATTGTCTAGATACCCCCAGCAAAATGGAGTGGTTAAGTGAAAGAATGGGCATGTCCTTAGTGTGGCGAGGACCTTATTACAAGAGTCAGATGCTCCCCCTTCCTTTTGGGTGGAGGCATCTAATACGACTATGTTCTTGATTAACTACATTCCTTCTTTTGTTCTTTCTAATGCCTTTCCTTTCTAGAAATTGTTTGTGTATCCACTCAACTTTTCTTCTCTTCATGTGTTTGGTTGTCTATGTTTTGTACATCTTCCCTCTTGTGAGCGCTCTAAATTATCTACTCAATCTTCTATATGGGCCTTTGTGGGCTATAGTCCTAACCATAAGGGATTTTTATGCTACAATCCATCTATCTGATGTATTTGTATCTCCCATAATGTTGTGTTTTTTTTAACATATTTCTTTCATTGTTGGTGTTGTTAAATTGCTTGCTCCTTTAATTTCCATCTTGTATGACTTTGATTCACAAGACAATTCCTCTTTGATGGTTGTTAAGGATCTTCTTGTCTTCTCTCGCAAGTAGTTGACGCACTAGACCCTACTACTGCCCCTTTCCTACCAGTTCAAATCATCCCACTGTTTTGCTTGTAAGTGATACTCCTCCTACTTTTGCTCCTCTCTGCCATAAAAGCATTTCTAGACCTCCTAACCTATATGGTTTTCCTTCAAACTATAGTTCCTTTTTTGTAGTCTTATCCTCTACAAATATTCTTCGTACCTACCAACAAGCTAGTGACAGCCCTCATTGGAAAGCATCCATGGATGCAAAGATCAATGCCTTACATGAGAATGACACTTGGGATCTTGTTTGTGCACCCTCAAATGCTTTTGTTATTGGGAGTTGATGGGTCTACACTATCAAATTGAAATCTAATGGTTCTTTAGACAATATAAGGATAAGGCTCACCTTGTTGTCCAGGGGTACACACAAGAATATGGTATTGATTATGAAGAGACATTTGCCCTAGTTGCTAAGATTACTATAGTTCATGTTCTTCTAGCTCTATCAGATGTATACTCTTGGTCTATTCATCAGTTGGATGTAAAGAATGCCTTTCTTCATGACCATCTCAAGGAGACAATGTATATGAAACCTTTCCTAGGTAATGTAGTGATCCCTCTTTTGTTTGCAGATTGAAAATGTCTCTTTATGGTCTGAAATAGGCTCATTGACCTTGGTTTGAGAAGTTTCGTGATGTTGTTGTTGTTGTCGGCTATAGCCAAAGTTCCTCTAATTATTCTCTATTCATTTGTATAAGATCTCAAGGCATTATGATCCTATTTCTATATGTTGATGATATGTTGTTGACGAGGGATGATGATGAGGGAATTAGAGAAATTAAATCCCTACTTCATAATTCACTCCATATAAAGGATTTGGGTGCTCTCACCTACTTCTTAGGACTTGAGGTTCAACAAAGTGATCATTGATACTTCATTTGTCAACAAAAGTATGCATATGATCTCCTTAAGTTGGCTAATCTCACTGATGACAAGCAAATTAATACTCCCTTAGAAATGAATGTCAAGTTATCCAAAACAGAGGCTCCATTACTTCTTGATGCCACACTCTATCAACAACTTATGGGTTCTCTCATTTATCTTACTATGACTCGTCTTGAGATCTCTCATGCGGTTCAAATTGTGAATCAGTTATTTCTACCCCTCATCAACCCCATTTAAGTTTTGTTCATTAGGTTACTTGATATGTTTATGGCACATTATCCCAATACTTGTTCTTTTCATCCTCCTCTCCTATTTAGTTGTGGGCCTATGCTAATTATAGGTTGGTACATCTTCCTAGGTGATTCCCTTATTTTCTAGAAACACAAGAAATAACAAACAGTCTCTAAGTCTTCCTAGGTGATTCCCTACTCCAATTCCTCTTTATGTTGACAACACCAGTGCAATTAAGATTGTCTCAAATCTTTTTTTTCATGAGAGGACTAAACACATTGAGGTGGATTGTCACTTTATCCGAGACACGTTTCTTGCTGGATCTATTTCTCTTCCCCATGTGGTCTCAGATATGTAAATTGCTGACATTTTTACCAAGACTATGACGAGGGCAAGACATCTATTTCTTGTGGACAAATTGATGCTTATGACTTCGCATCAGTTTGAAGGGGGAGTGTGGAGAGTATCGATGTATTCTAATATTGTAGCCATTGACGCATTTTATCTTTTATTTCTTTATTTTTATCTTTCAGTCCCTATGAGGGATTTCTTGTAATCGTTTTGGCCTATAAGGCCCATCTTTTAAATTCTTTAAGCCCATGTGGGCTTACTTGTAAATATTCATAATATAATAAAGGCTCTTTGGGAGTGAGGGTCAAATTCGTTCTTTAACACCCTTGTAACTTGGTTTTAAACTCTCTATTGTTCATCTTATTGATAGTATTAATAAAGAATATGATGAACCCATTGACCTAGTCACTATCATAGAAAGTATTTAAGGAACATTCAGAAAGCATGGGTCTTTAGCTTCTATCTAATTGGATCTAAGTGCAAATGGATAATATATGCCTTCAAGATCCAAAAGGATATGTAAATTGATTTTATTACAAACAAAAGATAATTTCATATACAATCACATCTATCATTAGGTGTATGTTTCTATGAATGACCATTGATTTTCATTTTAGAATTATGTTAATCATGAATAATGATAAAAACCAACATAAACAATATGCAAACTAAAATTTTACCAACCAATGGCTAAGTTTAGGTTGTTTAATTTGACAAAATTGTGTGTTGATGGTCTAAATAGCTTAATCCAAGAAGGGGTGAATTGGGTTCGATCCAAGCAATCACCATGTTTATCTTAGCATTAGTTTGTTTTAAAAAAAAATCAAATATATTCTTAAAAACAAAAAAATAAAAATAAAAAAGTTTTAGAGTACAAAAAATTAAAAATTAAAATCCAAAAAAATAAGACAATCCTAAAAAAAGGATTTTTCATTCATGCATCTATTTTCAACAAAGAAGTTGAGATTTCATTATCTCTAGAAGTAAGGTTCGAGCCAAGGAATACATTGGCACTAAAGCACATTGAGAAGGATTCAGCCTATTGACATGCGAAGCTAAACTACCTACTCAAGATCAAATGAATCCTAGAATTGCTAAAGCCTATGTCTCCCTACCTAGAAAGATGACCAAATGTTGGAACCATAGCAAGAACAAAAGCACATCATCATCAATCACCATCAGCACATCCATCATCTTATCAACACTTGGCATATCATCAATCATCATTCTAATCTACAGCATAGCAAGTCACTAGCATGACAAGGCACCTTGATTTACATCATGACAAGACATATGATCAGAATGACAGATCAACATCGTGTGATTCTCAACATGACAAGTCAACCTATCAACTCTCAGTGCAACTCCTCAATACAACATCACAACAAAGCCATATCAATAAGTGCCAAGCATGTCATCAATTCAAGTATTAATGGACTTCTAAATCTCTAAGTGCCTAGAAAAATGGAAAAAAAGAAAAAAAATGAGCAAAAAAAAAAGTGGAAGATGTCCTTTCCATCTCTTCCCAAACTCTTTTGAGACTAGGGACAAAGTAGTTAATTAAGGTTCACCGAAAGAGAGGCCACATTTAGTTGATTGTCACCCCACTGAACCACCTATGTTCACACATTCACCACTTGAAACCCATGAATGGACATAAGCCCTTCCTCCATGAACCATGAAATTTAACCCCTAAACCCTTTCCTAAGTGAATATCTCACCTTTTCGATCTATTTAGGCAACAAGAATAAAAAAAGAAAATAAATCAAGCGAGAGGACTCTTGGAGTTAACCACCTATCTCTTAGGCAAGGGGCAACAAATTCCCTATTGGATCCACAAAAGGGGAGGCTATCTTTGGCCCAACACATACTTGAGCCACCTGTCACATTTTAATCCCTTATAAGCCACTTTGGGCCTAGCCTTTTCTTTCTAAAACCTCATTTTTTTTAAAAAAAAAAAAGAAAAACCCAAAACAAATCCAAAAATATTTTCCTTTTACCTAAGGTTCTTTTGAGGAATACTCCCCATCTCCATCCAAACTAGGGGTAACATGACCATGATAAAAAAAAAAAATAGTCTTGACAAAATCTCTTGAAGAATGCTAAAATAATCAAAAAAAGAGAAGAAAAATCCAAGAAAAATAAGTCAAAGTTAAAATCCATCATGACCCAACTATCTATTCACTCAAGTGAAGTGATACAATGTACTCATAACCCCTCAATAGGCCCCCAAGTGACATTTCCAATTTGAGCCTTTTATCCCTTCCTTTCTTCACCCAAGCCCTAAGTGCCACATTTCATCATAAGGAAAAGTCCTCGGGTTCCTAGGAAACAAAAGCTTCAAGTCAAAGGAGATAGTTGGTATAACTCTAAGAATTTTCCTTGCTCAAAGAAAAAAAAATAGCCCTACAAATTCTTAACAAGAAGGTGACTCCTAAACACTTACATCCCACTGTCCTTTTCACCAACCCAAAAATCATCAAAGCAACCTTATATCCTCTATCTTTGAGCCTTTTTATTCCTTCCTTTTCTAACCTAACTGTCAAACCACATTTTGTCCTAAACAAAATCCCATTTGAATCTTAAGAAGTTTTCAAGCGCTTATTATCATAAACAACTTCTCCAAGAACTATGTTGGCTTGATTCCACATCGGGTACGTAGGCAGTCCAGACCCTTGTTCTAGATGCAGCCATTCCAAAGGAAAGACATCTCCCTAACCTATTAAGTTGAAAACCTGAAAGGGAACTCAAGCAAAAGATAAGACACAAAAAAAGAGGAGTAAAAAATGAGAAATAAGCTTGCTAAATGAAAACCTGGAAGGGCATCTAGGTAAAAGATAAGGCATAAAAAAAATAAATGGCATGAGTAATGAAGTCAATATCCTTTCAAGAGGAGCTGACAAAGGATAAATGATACAAACTACACATATCTAAGGATAAAGAAAATTCAAGCTAATGGTATCATTTATGTTGAGTTTTGCTATTTGATCCAAGATCAGGAAATCATGAATGACAAAGAAAAAAAGTGGCTAAGGTCCCAAATTAGTAGTTCATATTAATTCTTTGTGTGCAACGTGCCGACAACATTTCAAAAATTCAAGCAATGCTTTTGAGGCAAGAAACTCCCAACAAAAAGAAAATAATTTTTTTCAAGAAGTAATGTGTTTACAATTCTCCAAAAACAAAGAAAAAAAGTGTTTTCAACAAGTTATGCATTCACATTTCTCTAAACAAAAAATAAATGTTCCCAGCATCTCATGTAATACATCACCACCATCTATTCCATCATACATCTCCAAGGCATATCAACTACAATCAACAACATCAACACCATTCAGTTTCAATACAAATAAACACCAGGTACGCAATCATCAAGTGTCTCATTTCTTACATTGCAGATCATGCATCTTTTTGTTACAACTACACAGTCTCATCTTCACATCAGCATCACCACAATCATTGTATTGCATCCATTACGAGAGCTCTAGCCTCTGGATCCTATATGCACCTAATCCTCATATTAGGTGCTTGACCCAACTCTCAACATCAAACCATATTTTGGACATCAAAGTCAAATGCCCAAAGAGCCATGCATATTGACTTGCCCGTGTCAAACATGCATGGCTTAGGTATAAGAATCTATTGGATATATTTTAGTTGCGCTTAACAAGGAAATACATTGGAATGATTTTTCCACACTCAACAATTTATTTTCAAAAAATATTTTCTCATTAACAAAGGTCTTCTTTCATTTTTCATCAATTATTTATCAAATCATGCATCCCGAAAAATTTTAAGCAATTGGTCAATGAGAGATTCTGTAATTCCACTGATGCAAAGACGACCGTAGTCCTAAACACCCACACAAACATTGAGTAGATTCCAAGGATTGGCTTGTGTACAACAATCCTTTTATCAATAGTCGAACAAGTGCTAGACAAATATGGGAGCGTACCATAGGAGATTCCAAGGGAATCAATTTCGACAAAAGAAAAATCATCTCCTTTCAATCAACAACACTTTTGTCAACGAAAAAGTTTTTCAAGCAGCATTCTTTTGAAACGAGACAATCATTCCATTAGATTTCTGTGCAAAAATGGCTTGTCTCCGCAACCTTTGATGTACGAATCTCCAACAAAGAGGGCCAATCTATACACACCCCATTTTTGTGCCCTTTAGTCTTTTTGTAGCACTTCGAGCTTTAAGCATGCTTCAACTAACCTTTCAACCGACCTAGGGGCATTCTTGGATTTTTACAAAATTTTGGACCTCTAGTATCCGATATCATAGGTACATAGAGTCCAAAAATCCAAATCCAATGACACCAAGATCACCCAAATCCAATATCATTTACCCATTCATTTTAACACCCAAAGCCAGAACCGATTATGATTGTCTGGTCGGGGTAATTTTGATAAAAAATCTCATCTCATGTCCAAGGTTCAAAGTACCAGAAATGTAAGGTGTATTGAAAAGGTAATTTTAAGAGACGTATCGGGATACACTTTGGATACGCATAGATACAGATGAAAAATCAAGACGCATAAAAATGCTAAAAAGCTTAAATAAATCCTAAAAATATATTAATAAAGATAGTTACAAGTTTCGGATGATTGTAAATAAGTTATTTAAAAGTAAAAAACTGTAATTTAATGGTCTATATAAAATTCGAGATATTGAGCTTAGTAATTATTGACAAATGATAGAATAACTAAAACGCGAAAAAACAAAACAAAAAAAAACTAAAATGTATATTGATATACATTAGTTTTAAAATAATCAATATAATTTATCTTAATATTTATTAATACATAAATTTTAATAATTAATTCTAACATTTATCGATAAGAATACACTAAGAAAAAGAGAAAAACTACTTAAAAATAAAAATGTGTAACCAAATAGCAAGCAAATGGGCGTGGCTTAGTGGCTAACCTCTAGTTCTTAAAGCCTAATGTCTAGGGTTTGAATCTTGCTATTGCTAATTTTTAGTTTTATACTAACAAAACGATTTTGTTACACATTTTTAGGATGTCTGTGATTCCTGAGTTTGAGCTGACATTTTTAGGATGTCTTAAAGCCTAACCTCTAGTTCATAAATTTTTAATAATTAATTCTCTGTTCTCTTGTTTCCTGAGTTTGAGCTGACATATTCAGAATTGATGTCTGTGATTCCAGAACCGGGTCCTGTCTATCTACATCTTCAAGAACTTCAACTTCAGAATTTGGTATTTCTGGGATTCCAGAACCGGTTCTATGATTCCAGAACTTGGTCCCCTCTAGATTGTCTGTATGCATTCAGAATTTGGTATTTCTTCCATGAGTTCTAACCTTACTGGTGCATAATTTTTGCACCCTATCAGCAGTTGCGAACTTATGGTTCTGGGAAGCTTAACTGTTTTCTTCCATTATTCTTTTCTTGACCTGCTACATATTCTGGATTTGGTATTTCTTGTATGTGTTCTGACTGTACTACCAACTAACTATTTTAAGACATCCTCTGTTTTCTGGTTGGACTTGTTCTTCTGCATTATTGGAAGCATTGGTGAAGCACTGCAGGGAAAACATTTTTTTGTGTTCTTTTTTCTCCTTTGGGGGGTTTGGGATGCCTTTACTGAAGTTTATTGATATGAAAGGTGAGTGGGGGGGGGGGGATCCAAAGTTTACTTTTACATTATCTCTTTTACAAATTCCACATGGATATTAAACTCCAACAGTTTATTTATTGATTTGAAAGTTATAATAATTACCAGTTTGAAAATCATTATAAATAAATTGCTTATATATCTTTTCTTATAATGAATTATTTTTATTTTACTAAAAAAGTAATTTTCGAATCAGTAAGATTATGACAAATTTTCCCGTTGTAAGCTTGTAGTCAGGATCCCTGCCAATAAGCTTGTAAGTCCTAGAGTCTTAGAAAAGTCAATAAGCTTGTTGTAAGCTTGTACACTAATACATGGTTCTCACAGTCAATGGAGTTATTCCTTTTTATTCATATTCCAAACATGCACCAATAACTCAAAGCAAATAAAATAACAATAAAACAATAAAAAGGCAAAAATCATTTGTGTGACCAATAACATAGATACTGATTTTACAATAATGCAGAACTAAATGCCCATTCAAACAAGGATGCTTGACATCCTCTGTAACAATCATTTGGGTGCATTACTTTCTGGGATTTCTGGGACTTCAACTTCAGGATTTTAAACACTAATATCCCAAGATATCTTGGATGTATAAAACTCGGGCAATGCTTCTTTCACTTTACTTACAGGAGTCTGATAAGAACTCATGCCTTCTTCCAGAGGAAGAAATATTCCAGTCAATGGCATCAGTTGCAAGATCCCCTGTCATAAGAGAAGCTGCATTACCTTTGAAAGATCTATTACAGAATACAGGACCTCAAGGAGACCAAGAATTTCATTGGTATATATGATAAGATATTTAAGTTAAAATTATCAAATTTTAAAACTGGCTTAAATCCTACTAATAGAAACAAAATCTCCATAGAGAATAGGCTTGAAGATCAAAGTCCTATGTCAATACTAGATTTTTGCTCGGTCTGCCGCTTGTACCCCAATTCGCCCCAAATTCTTAATCAGACCCTTCGGATCCTTCCAAAACACCCAAAAACTAAAAAAAACCCAAATTTCACCCCAAAATCCCTCAAATCCACCGTTAAACCTACTTGATACCTATTCGATGGCCCCGATCGACCCTTACTTGCACCTCAACCATTAGATCAGACACAACCATCAGACCTAGAACCTCCCAAAGCACCTAGCCATAAAATTTTAGCTCAAGATTCCTCCATTTACCCTTCCATCAAACTAAGGTTCTGTTTTGACACCTCTTGTTAGACTAATCACTCGGAACCCAAATTCCCTTGATCTTGACACATCTGAACTAATCAAACTGCACCATTGAACTCCAGATACATCAAAACACCTACCCATAAAGTTTCAACCCCAAATTCCCCCATTTTCCCTTTGGTCAAACCAAGATTCCATTTTAGAACATCCCATCGACCCAAATTCCTATGATCTTGACCCTCCAAGACTAATCAAACATCACCATCAGATTCCGAACACCTCCAAATACTCCTTATAAAATTTCATCCAAAACTATCTTTGTTTGCCCCTCGATCACACAAAGATTCCATTTCGATGCCTATGATTTACCGAATCAAACCCTTTTCAGATCTAACCAGGGCCCATTTGGGTCAATATAACCCCATCAATCAACTCGAAATGTCTAAAAACCCTACCCTATGAAATTGTATCCAAAAATACTTTCATTTACGCTTCCATCTAAAACGATTCCGTTTCGACCAATCTCGTTAGCCCACTCACACAAAACCCTTCTCGGCGGTCAAATCCATCTCAACCTTTCATTTTTTTTACCCGAAACCAGCAGCCACCATTGGACCAGAACCCCGGTTCAACCCCTTGTACACGGTTTAATCCAGTTTGTCTAAAATGACCAAAATACCCTACATTTTTCCTGAAATTACAAAATTGCCCCTGCCTCCCATATAAATTGCCCCGGTTCACTCCCTTCGTTTTTTTTTTTTTTTTTTCTTTTTGGCTCCTCCATCATCACCGAGCGAATAGACTGTTCATCTCCTCTTTCGTTCGAACAGAGGCGAACCAGAAGCGGCGGCGACCATTAAAACCTCTGCCTCTCTTGGTCTTCGGAGCTGCTCTTCTCCTTCATCCCGACTGTGAACCAGAGACGACGATTTGGATTTGGATCAGTCTCCCTCTTACTCCCATCGAGCTAGAGTGTCATTCAGCGACGGTTCGTCGTCTCCTAGTTAAAGAGAACAGGGGAGCTGTATTAGAGACGACATTTGCTCCATAATCAACCCCTACCTGCAATTCCCAGAGGAGTTCCCTATCGTTAAGATTGTCATCTACGTCGAATTCAAGTCCAACTTCGAATAGAAAAGACCCAATCGTCCCTCCCTCACAGCTATCATCGTAAAGTCGGTTGCAAGCTCTTGCAATCACTACGGGATAAACACTCCGAAGCGAGAGAAGATACACAAACCCCTTGTTGCAGCAACGAACCCAGGCCAAAACCGAATCAGGTAAGCTTCATTTTTTTTTTCCCTTGCTTCTCGTTTTATTTTCTCTTTGTTTTTATTAATCATCGCTTCTTCCTCTGTGTTAATAGTCTTATAGTTTGATTATAGTGTGATCGGGATTTGAGGGGAGGGGAGAGATCCAACGGAACTGGTGAAACCAGTTCCTGTAGGTTCTCAGTCCCAACCCAATACCGTCGTTTATTTTTCGGTATTGTTATTCACATATGGACTCATTTTGAGAAGAAGACACATCCCAATTGTTGGGAGATCAGATTTGAGCGTCTCTATGTTTTCTATGCTATCCTCCTCTCTGATGGTTATAGTAGCTCTCATTTTTTTGTGTTGTTGTTTTTTTATATTTCTTTCACTCTTCTGTGATGAATTGATTCTGATCGGATAAAAGGTTGCTGCAATCTCAATGTTAATGCTTTACATCTTTTGATTTAATTGTCTGATTGATTTTCTGCTGTGCTTTGATATGCTTTAAGAATAGTGATTATCATGCTTACTTTGTTTCATTGTCCGTGGTTTCACTATATGTGGTTGTGTAGAATGAATGTGTAGTTGTGATTCCTCCCACTCCCACGAATGCGTCTTTTTGGATGGAATACTGGTCTGATTTATTTCAGTCAAATCATGCTAAAAAATGCTGGGTTTGTCTTGACCATTCGGCCTCACTGAGGTGGGAGAAGATTGTCAATATTGGACCTCCGATTACAGAAGAGCAATTGGACCATAAAAAAAGACTAATAATAAGATATATATAGGGAGGGATTCTCCTGTGATATTTATTTGTTTTGCTTTATTATGCTATTAGTGAATTAAATAATCCTTTATTATGTGTTTGTTTGTTTGTTTGGAATGCCATGTGGGCCCCACCTATTGGACCCGGGAGAGGGGTGCTTAATCCCTTCCCCCTCCCATCCGAGACCTACCCGGACTGGTTTAGCCGTGCCTCGGGCTGCTGGAGTCACTAATAAACCAAAAACACTTTCCGATGTAAATCCCGGAGGTCCCATCACCTCCATTCCCATAACTGATGGATGACGACTCCAAATCCAGCCCCAAGTGACCCATTTTCCCTATGCTCACACCCTATGAACTCATTGCAGATTTGCAATTCCTATTTATCTTGCTTGGACCTCAACCATTTTCAGTAGTTCATCATGTTAACAAGTATGCCCAGTAAAGTGAAATCATAGCCAAAGGTGGGTCCATATGTTATCTAACATTACCCTAACCAATAAAGTTAAATACATCCTTGTAGAATTCAATTCTATTTTTACTTTGATATTAATAGAAATTTCAGATCCATGAAGCATTTTATGAACCTACCCAAACCCATTCATTTAGGATATATTTCAACTCATGGACTTAGCAATATATATGGATTTGGATCAATATATGTGGGCGGGGGGGGGGGGGGGGGGAGTATTAGTACTACTTGGTAACTATTGATGTATGACTGAGTATTCATTTAATATATTCATCTTTAGAGGATGACTCCATGCTGATGTGTTCTATAGCTCAGACTCTTCTTGGAGTTCATGTTATCTAACATAACCCTTCTCTTAGGTAGGAGTATATACTATGTTGTTTGTCAAGATTGTAAGATGTATTTGACTATGTTCACTCCACCCACTCAAATTCTATAGAAATATATGGCCACCCAAGCAAATACAATGCAAGAGGAAATAGCAAATGAATCTGCAACATGGTGTGAGGCCGAGGAAAGGACATTCATAGAGTTGATGGTTGAACAAGTAAAAGAACACAATAGGCCAACATCAACTTTTAATAAGGAAGGTTGGAAAAATATTGTGGAGAAATTCAACCAGAGGCACCACAAGTCATATAGTCGAGATCAATTCAAGAATAAATTTCACCATCTAAAGAAAAAGTTCAATGATTATCAAAAAGTTTGCAACCATACAGGTGTCACCATAGATCCAATCACAAAGAAACCAAGTGCTAGTGAGAGTGTATGGGACTACCTTATTTTGGTAAGAATATTATGATTATATATATAGATTATTGTTTTTATAGATTTTAAATTATTAGTATGCTAACACCAAATATACTTCATGTAGAAGTATAAGTGTGCTAAACAAATAACGAAAAAGGGTTGCTCGTACTACGAGGAATTGGAGATCATTTATTCTGGGACTAGTACAACCAGTTTCACATCTATGGGCAATGTGGAGACCCCTTCAGATGGAGAAAATGATCAAATCCCGCCGACACAAGAGTTAACTGGTAACAACTCCCCCAATGACATACAGACACTTATGCCTCCACTCCAGACACCCCAAGAGTTGACATTGACATAAAGATTCGGCCACCTATAGACAAGTTAACAAGAAGGGGTTCCCTACCATCATCTCTTAAGAAAGGAAAGAGAGATAGGCAAGGAGGTGATCTTATGCCTGGTATGGAGATATGTCTGAGATGTCCAAACGTAGGATGGACATGATTGAGTTTCAAATGGAGAGGCAGATTAGAAAGGATAAAGAAATGGAAGAACGGAGTAAGGAGAACCCAGTCTCTGAATGTACGAAAGTTGTGAATGAATTCTGTAGGATGGACATGATTGAGTTTCAAATGGAGAGGCAGATTAGAAAGGGTAGAGAAATGGAAGAACGGAGTAAGGAAAACCCAGTCTCTTAATGTACGGAAGTTGTGAATGAATTCTTGATGATGAGAGTCATCAATGTTAGGCAAGTCTTGAAGGCAGCTCAAGCCTTCAAGGATGAGTATTGGAGGCATGCATTCTTGACATTTACTACAAAATGCCAAATTGAGTGGTTGAAGAGCCTATAGACATAGAGTTATTAGTTTGTTTGTTTGTTTTTTGGGTATGTGATGTGGCATTTTGAAAATTTGAACATGTTAGGATGGATTGCAGGGTTATAATATTTGGATTTGGTTTTTTGTTTTTTGCTAAACAAACTATCTTTTTTTTTGTTATGATTAGTTAAAGTATTATAATGAACGTGATTTTCAATTTGGTGATGAACTTTTAAGAATATGGATTATAATTTTGTAATGAATCTAGGTAGGGAATATAGTGAATTTTGGTGTGCAATTTATCATGTTATATTTGTATATACTAAATATTGGTGCTTAAATGTTATGTCTCGTTGACAGGAATTCAATGGATAGCTCAAGTGTAGTAGATACACGTTTATTTGGTGAATGGGATGAAGCATTTTCCCTCATTCATACTGGTCTTCTTGCGTCACAGAAGAAACCATCTTGGCAGTCCTCAATATGTCATGTTCTTAGTGCCGTGTTTTGATGTTCACAGTTCTGAAGAAATTGAGCTTCTTCTGGGATCTGTAAAATCTCCTAGAAAAAAAAAGTGTCCCTTTTCATAACAGGATATGAACAAGTTTTGTGTCACTTGCAGTAGATTTCCTGTAAAAATTTTGTTTTTCTCAAGAAAATTTTGTTCCCATGAAACCCCAAGAGAAATTTCCGACCCCAAGAAACGAATTTGTAAGATTATGATGTTTTGCCCTAAGGTAGGGCTTGAAACAGCACTCGATGAAACTGGGATTAGAGCTTCACCAGATTTAATAGATGATATACTTCAGAGATTCGAGAATGCTGGTATGCAAGCTTATCGGTTCTTTGAATGGGCAGGTAAGCAACGGAATTATACGCACAGTGTAAGAGCTTACCACATCATGATTGGTTCTCTGGCCAAGGTAAGACAGTATCAGATTATGTGGGATCTTGTTAATAACATGAGAAGCAAAGGAATTCTAAATGTTGAGACGTTCTGTGTGATTATCAGAAAGTATGCTCGAGCGCAGAAGGTGGATGAAGCGGTTTACACTTTCAATGTCATGGATAAGTATGGTGTTCTCCCAAATTTGGCAGCATTCAATAGTCTATTAAGTGCGTTTTGCAAATCCAAAAACGTGAGGAAGGCTCAGGAGATTTTTGATAGTATGAAGGACCGGTTTGTACCGGACTCAAAGACTTACAGTATACTTCTGGAGGGGTGGGGAAAGGACCCCAATCTACCTAAGGCAAGGGAGATTTTTGCTGAAATGGTTGACAGAGGTTGTGACCCTGATATTGTGACCTATGGGATAATGGTGGACGTTCTTTGCAAGGCGGGGAGGGTTGATGAAGCGATTGGAATTGTCAGAGACATGGATGCTAGGGGTTGTAGGCCGACTTCTTTCATTTACAGTGTATTGGTTCATACTTACGGGATTGAGAACCGAATTGGAGATGCAATTGACATGTTTTTGGAGATGGAGAGGAATGGGGTTATGGCTGATGTTGTTGTGTATAATGCTCTAATTGGTGCTTTTTGCAAAGTACAGAGGTTTAGGAATGTTTTTAGGGTTCTTGATGACATGGACCATAAGGGGGTATTGCCCAATGCAAGAACCTACAATATTATTTTGACAAGCTTGATAGACCGTGGAGAGAATGATGAGGCATTTAAGATCTTCCTCAGGATGATCAAAGTGTGTGACCCTGATGTTGACACGTATACAATGATGATAAAGATGTTCTGTGAGAGTGGTAAGTTGGAGATGGCTCTGAAAGTGTGGAAGTACATGAAAATGAAGCACTTTGTTCCTAGCATGCATACATTTTCTGTTCTCATCAATGGGTTGTGTGAGAAAGGTGAAGTGTCCAAGGCTTGTATATTCTTTGAACAGATGATAGAGAAGGGGATGCGGCCATCAGGCTCAACATTCGGGAGGTTGCGTCAATTACTTATTAAGGAAGGGAGAGAAGATGTACTTGAATTTCTCAATGAGAAAATTAACCTTCTTGTTAAAGAGCCTTTATGTGATTGAGAAGTTGTGGCCAGGGAGTTCAATACACAAGTCATAAATTGTATGGGTTTGATGTATTGAGGCATCTTAAATTAAATATTTGACTACTGCAAGAACATGCAAAGCTTTTACTGGTCAGTTTTTTTCTATTGATTCATGATATTTTATGTTGAATTTCTATTTTTTGGTTTAATTAAATTGTTTATCTTTGTCATTTCTGATTTCTTGGCTTCAAATTCTAGTGTAACAAATTATACTATTTGTTTTTCTTTTGATAATTAAATTATACTATTTGTTTTCATGCCCACATTCCTTTTAAGGGTATCTTAAATCAATTCATTAAATAGGGAAAACCCAAAGGCTGCGTTTGGTTGGAGTGCAAATGCTGAACTGTTTCAAATTTGTAATCCGGTTCAGATTTGCATCTGTTTGGTTAGACTTCAAAAAGCATTGATTTTTTACGCAAAATTGTATATAGGCTTGGGTTTGTATCGAAAACAGGAGAAAATATTGTTTTCTCAAAATGAAAGAAAAATTTGCTCCTCTTGACCAACGAAGTAAATAGGTATTGTGGTTGCATCTATTTTGAGGGTTTTTCTCCAAAAACTTCGAAGAGAAGTCAAAGAAGAACGACGAATAAAGAGAGAGAGAAGGAACGATTCTGGACTTCGAGCAGGAAAGGTAGCTCTTTTGATCTACCTCTTCAATCTCACTCAACTTGGAATTGAAGATATCCCCTAGAATTGAAGAGAGGAGAATGTTTTTTCTTTTTTTTTTTTTATCAATAACTGTGGATTGAACTAATATTAAAAATATGAGAAAATTACAGGGCAAGGGGGCTAAACAATCTTAGCTCCTAAGAACAACCATTAAACATCAAAAGAACAAAAATTACAAGACAGCCCAAAAAATAGAATGTCTGTTCACCCCTTGTCTAGCTAGACCATCTGCCAAAGAGTTCACACATCTTTTTACCCATTTGTATTGGATTTCCATGTCCTTAGTCAGCCACTTGAATTTACTCTTTTCATTATTGTAATTCCAAAGTCTAAGACTATCCTCTTTCAGCCAGTGTACCACTTCAAAATCTCCTTCTATGATCAGCTTGTTAATATTCATATCCTTGATTCTTTGTACCCCTTCAAGAGCTGCAAGAATCTTAGCTCTCAAAGAATCTCCCACCCCAAGTGGTCCAAAATACATAGCTAACAGATTCCCTTGTTCATCTCTTATTACTCTTCCTATTCCGGATGGCCCTGGATTGCCCAAGCTGCTGCCATCAAAGTTCAGTTTAACAAAGTCATGGGGTGGGGGGATCCAACAAAAATTTGAGGCCTTCCTCATTGGAACAAGTTCTGCTATCTCCTTCCACTTTCTTTGCAGCTCATCAACTGAGAATTCTGCGAACAGAGCCAAGGTTTTCAGCCAGTGTATAACCCTAATGTGGATGACCTCCAGCATTGCTTCCAAACTTCTCTCCTTATCTGTAAATATTTGTGAATTTCTCTCCTCCCAAATAGTCCAACAGACTGCAGCTCTCATACACCTCCACATAAACTTGGCCCTTTTTGTTGGCCGAAACGGCATAAATGTGAATGGGCCTTGCACATTCGAAGGGGGGGGGGATCCACCTGCACCCAAACAAAGAAGTACACCACTCCCAAATGATGTTAGTGAACTGATAGGAGATTAGTAAGTGATATCCAGACTCACCATCAACTTTACAGAGGACACACCGGTGAGGACAAAAACAACTATTGGGTCTTTTTATTTGAAGTAAATCTGCTGTGTTAACTCTTTCCAGAAAGGCTTCCCAACAGAAACTCCCAACCTTAGGAGGTATAGGATGACACCACACCTCTTTAATAGGGAAAGACAAGCCAGAAGAAGAAGAATGTGTGAGAGCACTAAAGAAAGAGGCACAAGTAAAAGAACCAGAGGGGGTGAGAGTCCAAATTCTACTATCTGCCTTTGTTGGCTCTAGGAACACCCCTTCAAGAATGGATAATAGTGATGAGATACCATCAAGCTATGTGTCCCTGATATCTCTTCGTAGGCCCAAGTTCCAGCTGACCCCAGAAATAGTGTTAGAAGGAATAGTGAATGAAGACATCGGTTCATTTTTAAAAGTGGAAAGGGCAAAAAGGCTTGGGAATTGGTCTTTTAGGGTGGAGTCCCCAATCCAAACATGTTCCCAAAAAGTAATGAGATTGCCTGAGTGCAAGTCATACTTGATCCATCGAGAAAACAAAGGTAGAATAGCTTGAATAGCTTTCCAAGGAGATGCTCTTGTACTCCTTGCCAGAATCCCAGAGTCCCATCCATTTGCTGCAACCCCATGAATACTTCCCACTATCTTCACCCAAAGTTTGTCCTTCTCCAATGAGAACCTCCAAAGCCATTTCCCTAGAAGAGCCAAGTTCCTATTCCTTATGTTCCCGATACCCAAACCTCCCTCCCTTTTACTCCTACAAACCATCTCCCACCCCACCCTATGGTCCTTCTCCTCCCCCGGCTCTTAGAGAAAGTCTCTCATTAGTCTTTCTAATCTACTAGCCACCTTTGTCAGAATCTTGAAGATTGACAAAAAGTAAGCAGGAAGGTTAGCTAAAGTAGACCTGATTAGAGTGGTTCTCCCTCCAAGAGACAAATAATTTTTCTTCCAAGTTGCTAATTTCTTTTCAAACCTCTCCATAACCGGAACCCAAAACTCACTTTTCTAAGGGTTATCACCCAATGGCAAACCGAGGTAATTAAGGGGCCAATTTGCTATTGCACATTCTAAGGTATCTGCAGCCTCAAAGATCTCCCCCTCGCCCATATTTACCCCAACTATACAACTCTTCTCAAAATTCACCTTAAGGTTTGACATTTGCTCAAGAAGTCGTATAGTGAGCTTCAAATTTCTAATCCTATTAGGGTTCCCTGCTTCACAAAAGAGTATGGTGTCATCTGCAAGTTGCAAATGTGTGAGTGGCACAAGCTCCCTCCCAACTCTCCAACCTCTGATTAAGCCTCTGGAATCTGCTCTATAAATTAGTCTCCCCAGAACTTCAGCTACCAAGTGTGTGAGGAGAATGTTTTTTCTTCTTTTTCTTTTTTTTTTTTTTAATTTCACTTAAACTACTTTTATTTGAATGAACTTTCAATTGACTAGGGAACTAAGCCAACAAATTTAACCTTCCCAAAATTTCTATAGGTCAACATGCCCACTATCCTTCTCTCAGTGATTACCTACCTCACAACCAGCCCCAACAAATGTACCACTCAACAAGGGAGATTAAATTCAAACTTAAAAATGTACCTCACAACCAGCTCCAACAAAATTTCTATATACAAGCATTGGGAAAAGATGAACCATACTTGAGGATTATGCATTGTTATGTACTTCATTCTAGTTTGATGTTTTCTATTAAAAATTGATAACACATGAGGCTTAAGCCACGCGCTTTGAGGATTATGCCTTTTTTTTATAGGAAACAATAACTTTTACTAATTTAAATTAATACAATGTGTACACAGGTTCAGATCCCAAAATTAAGGAAGGTTGATCCCCCAAATAACTGCTATTACAATTCAGACAAAAGAGTTCTCTGATGCTTATCCCTTGTTTGTCTAGTGCATCATCTAAACCACTAGCTGACATCTTAACCCATCTAAAGCTTTCTCCGATCTCTCTTGAAGGCTTCTGATCTCCCTCATGGCCTGCCTGTGAGTCCAAACTCCCAGACTGGCTGAACTTAACCACCCTGTCACTAATTTCAAGTCCCCTTCCACTTCAACCTGTTGGAAGCCCAGTTGTTTTGTCAATCTCAAACCATGAAGGAGGGCCCGAATTTCAGCCCTCAATGAATCTCCCTCTCCTGCCCTAAAGGCCCTGATATATAGCACGCCAACCCTTCCTTCTCCATCTCTTATTGCTCCACATATGCCAGAAGGCCTTGGGTTACCAAATGAACTTCTATCAAAGTACAACTTATCTTTTTATTTTTTTTTTATCAATAACACGTTCATTAACTCATCAAAAGAAGATTTACAATAGGAAGACAAACACGCTTATCTTCCAAGAGCAACAAAGAACCTCAAGAAAAGAAAAAAGAAAGAAAGAAAGAAAACACACTATAGTTACAACTTAGCCCAAAAAAGTGAATCCCTTTCTGCCCCTTGTTTAGCTAAACCGTCAGCTAGGAAATTAGCCGATCTTTTAACCCAAAGTATCTTAACTTCCATCTCCCGCACCAGCCACTTGAATTTCCTCCTCTCATTGTTGTACTTCCATAAGCCATTGTGATCTTTAATCAACCACCTTATCACCACCTCTGAATCCCCTTTAATTAAAAGTTTCCTGATGTTCAACTCCTTAGCTTTTTGTACTCCTTCCATAACTGCAAAGATCTCAGCTCTAAGGGAGTCACCCACTCCAATTGGGCCTGAGAACATGGCAGAAATGACCCCATTTTCATCCCTAAAAACACTCCCAATCTCCGATTGTCCCTGATTTCCCCTGCTACACCCATCAAAGTTTAGTTTCACGAATCCACTAGGTGGCGGGGTCCAAGCCACACTCATTATTGACTTAGTCTGTGTGCAACTTGCAATTTCACCCCACTTCCTCAACATGTCATCCACAGTGTAATCTGTGAAAAGCTCCAAAGATTTCAGCCACTGTACCGCCCTAATATGAATGATAGCCCTTAGATCTGCTGCTCCTCTCTGAGCTTCTGAGAATATCCTGGAGTTTCTTTCTTCCCAAAGTGTCCAACATACCGCAGCCCTTAGTCCTCTCCACATTGTCCTTCCCCTTTTTGTCTGCCACCTGAAAAGAGAAGGGGAAAAAAGGCCTTGCAAGTCTGATGGGGTATTCCAACTACATCCAAATAGGGACAAAGCCCATTCCCAAATTGACCTCGCAAAAGGGCAAGACACCAGTAGGTGAAAACCAGTCTCCCCATCCACTTTACAAAGAACACACCACTGAGGTGACAAACAAGTATTGGGTCTCTTCTTTTGGAGTAAATCACCAGTGTTGATTCTTTCCGGATAGGCTTCCCAACAAAAACTACCAACCCTAGGAGGTATTGCTCTGCACCAAACCTCATCAATAGGAAAAGGAGGGAAGGTAGGACTGGTGGACTGACTTAAGACTTTGAAGAAAGAAGCACAAGAAATAATGCCGTTGGGAGGTGTCCAAATTCTAGAATCCGCCCTAGTGGGGTCTAAGACAACGTTATCAAGAATTGCAATAAGGCTCAAAATAATGTCAAAGTCTGAGTCCCTCAAATTCCTTCTTAGACCCAAGTTCCACCCAATCCCAGAAGTGGAAGAGGACGGGGTGGTAAAAGACGAGATTGGCTCATTTTTCAGATCAGAAAGAGCAAACAAAGAAGGAAACTGATCCTTTAGAGGGGCACTCCCCACCCAGGTTTGTTCCCATAATTTTATTAAGTTACCGGAATTCAAATCATACCTGATATTAGGGGAGAAAACTTGTAGCAGGTCATGAATGGCTTTCCAAGGAGAATTGCTTATGGTCCTAGCTCTGATTCTAGCATCCCATCCATTATGCTCCAGCCCATGAATACTTGCCACTATTCTAGCCCAAAGCTTCTCCTTCTCCAAGGGGAACCTCCACAACCACTTTCCCAACATATTCCTTCTCCTAATATTCCCAAGCCCCAAACCACCACATGTCTTACTCCAAACTATCTCCCAGCTAACTCTATGATCCCTCTTTTCCTCTCCCGGTTCTCACAGGAAATCTCTCATTAACTTCTCCAATCTATTAGCAACCTTCACTGGGATTTTAAACACCAACAGGAAAAAGATAGGTAAATTAGCAAGCGCGGCCTTAATAAGAGTAATTCTCCCACCAAGAGAGAGGTAGTTCTTTTTCCAAGACACCAGTCTTTTTTCAAACCTTTCCACCACCGGGTTCCAAAAGCTCTCTCTCATAGGATTATCACCTAAAGGCAACCCTAAGTAGTTCAAAGGCCACCCTGAGACTTCACACCCCAGCACTTCAGCACTCTCCCTGATCTCTCCCTCCTCCAAATTCACCCCCACAACACAGCTTTTCCCAAGGTTAACCTTCAAGTTGGATATTTTTAAGGTCCTGACATCAAAGTACAACTTATCATCATGATTCATGTATCATAAGGTCCTGACACCATGTTCCATGCCTCCACATTTTTAAATATTGAAGGATCCCTCCATAAACACATTCTTTTATCATCACCTATTTTGTATTTGATAGCTTTAAGAAATGGTGTTGGTCTCTTCAATGTCTTTCTCAATTTCTTATTGCTTTATCCATTTTAGGATTTGAATTACACATGATATTCTCTTCCCTTTCAATTTATGCAAGTCTTTTAGATTATCAACAAGAGAAATTATGGAAGCGTTTCCACCCATCCCAAGACCCCAGACGGCTAGGACCAACATTGGGTAATGGCCTTTTAGTAAATTAGTGGAAGTTATAAGAGATTTTTGGGTTTCTTAAAAGTTGAAGCTAAATCAAAACTTTTTGGTGGTTTTACCAAGGCAAGCTCCTAAGAGAAAGCACTCTATGAATGCTTATTAATGCGATTTGGAGTCCAAGATGAACAACTAGATGGACACCATGGCTGGTTAGGAGCTGAAAACAGAAACTACTTGACTTGTATTATGGGCTTTATGTGGGGTATGAGAGCTAAACGAATTCAAAATGATAAACAATAGTAGTTATATAACAGATGAAGATACATGCACCTGGTCATCATGGATAAACCTATCAATCAATCAGTAATTAAAATATAAGCGATCTGAATTAATGGTAAAATCGGGTGCTTAAGTTTGATGCATGGGAACAAACCAGAACAGTGCATGGCTCGATATGTCTCTGTAATGGCACTTGTTTAAATTGTGCATCTTCCATCTCATTATTTGCTTTCCCACAGAGAGACACACCTTCCTTTCTTCCTATATCACATTATTTGGCATTACTTGGTCCCGGCCACAAATGGGTTTGCCCAATATAATTTCTTTCTGTACTATATATTATTAGTGTATTAATAATTGTCACCGAGTACTTTGGAATTGCATGGATAAGATTGTAGCACTAGTTTGTGACTTTGTTCAAGATGGCACTTGTTTAGTCTCTTGATTACAGATTGTATAACATAACAGACCCCATCAGCGCAAATTCGTATCAACAATTTGGACTATTTCTGCATGTGTAGATTGCATTTGACTTTGAGATTGTATACAACCCATGTTCTTTTTATCTAGTTATTGAGAGTTTCACTCTTCAATTATTTAATTGCAGAAGTTGTGTTGCACCCTAGCTACCAGCAGCCACGATCAAAGTCTTGCTTTCAGATATTTACAAGCTAGATGATAGATACTATTGTAACTTATATACCTTGAAAACTGAAGAATGAGAACCCAATCCATGATCCTCTTGTAAACACCTCAAATTCTGGAAGAATGAGAACCCAATCCATGATCCTTTTCCTGCTAAGTAGAATGATATGGGTCATTAAATGGGGTTCTTCTCCTGTCTCTTCTCATAATAAAGCCCAAATTGGAAGGGGAAATTAGAAAAACATTTTTTTGTTTGATATTTTTTTTATGATCGGTAACTAATAAAAGGAGAGATGAAAATGATGTTTGTATTAGACATTTATCATTAATTTGTTGAATGTTGAGTTGAAGGCGCCTGAAGACAGTACTAAATTAGTTCATCATCTGTCAAATATGGAAAAGAGCAACCTTCCGTGTTGCAGCTGAACTAGGAAGTGATTGCCTTGGAGCATATGTGATTTCCATGGCCTCTAATGTATGTGTTGACCATTGGTGTTAAATTTTTGGTTTTGTGGCTGGGAGAAAACTGATAGCTACATGTAACAAGGATTTCTTCAATAAGTCGTTCAGTTCAGCCAGTTCAGCTCTGCCCAGTTTTTATTTTTTATAATTTATTAATGAATCTGTTATTTTTTATATTTGTTTAATGGTAGGAATAGTTGAAAAACCATTGGGTAGCAAGACATAGTTGTATTTGCATTGATGAAAATGCCAAACATCCACAAAAATTGTATTCTTATTTGCATCTTTGAAAACAAATATGCTGAGTGCAAAGTGGGTGTGTAAATCTTGAACCACTTTACACTCACATGAACCAAACACTTTTTATTTGCACTCTACAAATTTGTATTCATACTCCTTCCAAACAGAGCCAAAAGACAGACTTAAGTCATGTATGTACCAGTAGAATTACAAACTAGGCTATTCATAATCTTATTTGTGAATGTTATACTCATTAAATACAGTGAATCCCTTATGCCTTTTGTATTTTGCAGGGTTTCTTCTCTTTGCTTGGTTCCAGGTGGTTACAGCCAAGTAGCCAACTGGTGTAGAGAGCCTTTTTCAGACCTTTCTTCTTCCTAAAAAGCAAAGAGGTAGGGTCATGTGGAGATGTGGAGATGCGTCAATGGAACTTTGTGGTTAGTGCGAGAAGAGTAACTTATTGGGTACAAAACAAACTAAGGAGGAGTTTTTAAGCTTCATCGGGGGGCGGCTGTGTCTTCTACATAGGGTTGCTCAGCAAAAACCGAATCAAACTGGGGAAACCAAACCAAAAAACTGGTTTGCAAAAAACGGTGGTACCAGTTTGGTTTTGGTTAACCTAGGAGAAAAATTGGCAGTTAACTGAACCGACCAGTATATATTATTTATATAATATGTACACTTGTAGTGTTTATAATATAATATATTATATGTATTTATAGTACTATAAATATTGTTGCTAGATTGTGACAACAAATTTTCTTCAGCAACAGGACCGTCAACACTCACATTGTCTTCTTGTTGTTCCTTCCTCAATTGGGAACCCGAAGCTTTAGCTTGCATCGTTGACCCCTTAAGATCAGATCCAGCAGGCCCAATGCCTTTCTTACCTTTTCTCCTATAGACCCATTTATAATTCTTTGTTGGGCCTGTTCCAACCAAACCAAGCTTCAATCTAGAAAAGATTTTCGTCACATGCACGACATTATGATTTCTTAAACTATGCAGTTTTTTGACAGTTACCTCAAAAGGTGCCTCCTTCTCCTTGATGTTGCTTCTTCGACCCAGATCTACACCCAGCCTCCCAATCATAGTTGTCAAGGTGATGCCTAGGCGACAAGGCGTTCTTTGAAGCTCGCCTTGCCTAATCACCAAGTAGTTTTCTACTTCCTACTATAAAATACTTTTTTATTCATTCTTTTTTTTGAGATTATAATTATAAAATATACATTATTAAATTAAAATAACCATCTTATGTGTTTATATACTAATTTCTTTTTATTATTTTCTTATTTATTAGGACTTAATCAACACAAACATTGTTGAGTGTTGTATTGAACCCTCAAAGACTTAAAAACCTGAACCAATGAGGAAAAACTTAAAATTTTATCTAGTCAGCACATTTTCCTCTTCCATATATTCTTCTTCTTCTACTACTACTACTACTACCAATACTTTTTATTTTCTTCTTTTCTATAACAAAAATAAGGGTTCAGCCCCTATATTTTTTGACTTTTATTTTCCTTCTTCCTTTTCATGAATATGTTGATTTTCTATACTTTAATATGAAATTTATACTTTTCTTATGAAAATCATGAATAATTATTAAAGAAATATGGTTATGGTTCCTAGGGAACTACCCTGGGATCTATGTTTTTTAACATAAAAAAAACCCATCGTCTAGGCGACTAGGCAACAGGGCGCCCCCCAGTCAACTAGCCTCACCTTGGCACCTTGAAAACTATGCTCCCAACCTTCATTTCCTTAAAGCAAAAATTGTCTTCCAAATGACTTTCCTCCTCACTGCTAACAATGCCGCCACAATCTGTAATCTCCTCTTCTCCGGTCATGTTGTCAGCCTCAGAACCAGCGTCCGAATTGGTGAGTCCATTCCCATCCTCCTTCAAAAGCTCCTCCAACTTCCCAAACCCCTTAGGAACAAACTCCTCAGTACCCAAAGAAACTGGGGTTCTGATTTCATAACCAGAATCTTGAGAAATCGCATCTCCAATCCTAGACTCGGAAGGGGAGCAAATCGCTACAGGCACACTATCAGCCTGTGAGCAGCAGCCGACTCTCCTTGAAAGAGTCCTGATCATCAATGATACTAAACCCTGTTCCTCCGACCAAACTCTTCTTACCACATTTATCATACCTAGCGAGCACCCAAACCCATCTCTCCTCCCTTTTCTTTCCAGCTTTCGACACGATAAACCTTCCAAACGTCCTGCACCATTTAAATCTTGATCTGTTGGGGCCTAAGACGTCTTGTCCTTTTTACCTTTCCTAAATCAACTAACCTTCTTGCTATCTAAGCAAAACTTTCTCTTCATTCACTAGTAGACCATCACCAGAATCTTCAACCACTGCCTCTCCTTTGATCTTCCAGCCAAAGGGCACATCCTGTGGCACCATGTTCATAGTCCCCTCTTCAGAATTTTCGACTTCTTCAAACCTAATCAACTGTTTCTACATTCCTCCCACACCAGTCTTACTACTTCTAGGATGGTGATGAACTTTGGTCTTGTTGATGCAAATTTGGAAGCAAAGAAAGTAATGGAAGTCAAGAGTTCAAATGGCAACCTGCAGAGTGCATCACCAACCAGAAAAGAAGTGACTGTTTGACCAGTCAAACTGTGTTTGATCTGGCTGAAACTTGGTGGCATTTAAGTAAACTTGTAGTACTCCAATACTCTAGAATTTCAGTTCAAACCAACATGTGGGGTGCCCCAACTAAAGACTTAGCTGATTTTTAGGTTCTGCAAGTTCTGGTAGTCAACAAGTTGACTAATATTTATAGTAATTCTCGTCATTACTATTTATAGTAGAGGAGGACTTACTATTTTAGTATTTTCTAATTTCTTATATTTAGTTGAACTAAGGAGTTACAATGCCCTAGTTTGAAAAGTATATACTTTTTGTAATTATCAAAAAAAAAAAAGTATATACTTTTTGTTTGAATGAATACAAGTGGGAGTTAGAGGCTTGAGTCCAAATAGGAATTGGCAGATAGGAGTAGAGAACAATCTTTTCCATTCAATTGAATACAGAATTTTTTTTCCTGTTTCTTCCATATCTAGCAACTACAGTAAAACTTTTTTTTTTGATAACAGGATAAAATTATATTCAAAGCCCAATTGGGGATGACATTTAGGTCATCAGAATGTACTTAATCCCACATGTTTTTAATTAATGAATTAATCTTTATTGATGACCCTAATGAATCGATCCTCCCTTAAGGGAAAACCGATTGCTGTTTTCTTTACCCCTTCTCCCTCCAATCTGGATTTGCTTGGAATCTGGATCTTCACAAAAATGTGAGGGATTCTGAGCTGGGTTCGGTGTCTTCTTTTCTTTAGCTGGTTTAGGGTGTTTCTTGACACTTTTAAACAATATACTAGGCTATGGATCCCTCATCCCTTTGGAGATTTCAGTTGTGCTTCTTTCTTTAAAACCTTGTACTCTCCTACTCAACCTGGGGTACATTTCCCAGTCCAAGAAGTTTGGTGTCGCCCTATTCCCCCTAAAGTGGGTGCTTTTTGTTGGAAGGTCTACCATGGTGCAATTAACACCAGTGATCTGATACAGAGGAAGAGGCCTGATTGTGCCTTTCCCCTAATTGGTGTTGTTTGTGCGAGTCAAGTGGTGATGCAACTTTTCATATTTTGTCTCCTATCCTATTGCTAGTTGTATTTGGGATTGATTCTTTTTTCTCTTTGGATGTAGGTGGTGTTAGACAGTATATGCCCTTAGCTCCAATCAGATTGATGTACTTTTGACATTTATTATCAATGAATAATAGTACATAATTGATTCATGTTATATTTGGTGTGTTTTTGTGTGATACCCTTAAACTGGACACTTATGAGACTCATGTTAGTTTAGAATCTTCATAGCCATTGGATAGACCTGTGGAGGTTTATCTTGCCAAGGTAAGAGGAGGGGCCCTATAGAAAGGGTTGGTCAATTCACCTAGTTAAGAAGGAAAACTGATCTTAAGAAGTTCAAGGATAGAGGAAGCGGAGGACGCATAGGCAAGAGGAGGGGTTCCTACTTGCAGTTCGCCAACACCACTATTGCCACATCTGGATTTGAATCTCAACCATTTTTTCTTTAGTTTTAGAATTACTTTCTGTTTTTTAATTTCCAGTTCATTTTTCCTTCCTACAAATTTTACTTTTATTAGATTTAATTTGTACTTTATTTCTTTTCTACAGATCTGAAATTCGGCCAGGTAAGACGGAAGGCCTAGCTCGAGAAGTTCGAGGGTCGAAGAAGAGATCCGGAGAGTGCTACTTCTGGTCGGATTCTTTGACATTTTTTATTATGTTTCTTTTAGTTATTTATTTGTGTTATTTATTTATTTTTATGCACTTGTTATTCTCAGTACTGCTCGAATTTGGTTTTAATGAATTCTATTTTATTAATTAATTAATTTTATATTTTTGCAACTCTCATTTGTGTTCTCTCTCCCATATCTAAGTACGTAATTATATTTCCCCTGCTTCCCTGTAGATACGACCCATTCTCATCACTTTATTGCATTAGTAGTTGTTTGAGAATCAGAATAAAATTATAAATGTTTAAACCGATGTTCCGAAGTGGTTAACGACGCACTTTCGGCAACACCAAGTTTTTGGCGTCGTTGTCGTGGAAGCACAAAGAAAATTTTTTATTTGCTTTATCCGGATTTGTTTCATTATTATTTTATTTTCGTTTTATTACTTGATTTGTTATCTCAGTTTAATTCTTCTTTCTCTTTGATTGTGCAGGATGGAATAGCGAAAGGTGGGGTACCGGAGCATTGCGGGACTACGGGACGGAAGAGAAGAGAAGAGAAATTAGATTGCGTTTCAGGTGTAGTCGTTCCATCCTATTTTTTATTTATTTTTTATTTTTATTTTTATTTTTGAACTCTTTTTTTTCAATTAAATAGTGATTTTCGAATTTTTTAATTAATTTTTTTAGATCCAATTTTTTTTAGTATTATTTTGCTTCCATTTTGTTTCTAGATCTATTCTTCTTTCTTTATTTTAATTTCTTCTACCTCATAGGGTAGGGCTCTATGAGGTCAGAAATAATATAGAGTCCGAGGCAAAAATGGATTTGAATGTCATTTCTAGAAAGTTGGATAGGGTAGACCTTCTAGCCCAGAAACTCGACCAGTTTTTCACTCTTAACTAGCAATCGGGCCCATCTACCTCTTATCCCGAAATATGTTTCATTTGTGCAAATCCGGCCCACCAGGTTGATGACTGTCCTACTGCGGCCCAATTTCCATCTTTTAATCCAAGAACAAGTTCAGGTGGCCCAGAGTTTCTCAAGGCTTAATAATGATCCATATTCTAGTACTTATAACCCTGGGTGGAGAAACCATCCTAACTTTTCTTGGAGGACACATCAATCCATTGTACAGTCCCATCAGCATCCGTCCAACTTCATGGCTCAACAGTTTTAGAGGCCAGTAGTACAAAACCAATTCCAGCAAGTGTACCTTAGGAGTCAACCGGCCCAACCATATCAGAGCTACCCACAACCCCCTTAATCCCGATCAGTAGACGATCAATTTATGCAGTTGTAGCTGTTGATCCTAAATCAACAGCAGTCCATTGCTAGGTTAGAAAACCAAATAGGACAACTAGCCAAAGCTAATGCAAGGAGGGCAGTGGGGCAACTATCGAGTCAACCGGTTGCAAACCCTAGGAATCAACCACAGGGCTTTTCTCAGCAAATTCAACCACCTCCTCAAAATCTCCAATTCGAAAATGCTAAAGCTATAACAACTTTAAGGAGTGGGATAATTTTGGAAGAGTCGTATGAGAAAAAAAGTAAACAAGAAGAAAAGGAGTTAGAAAACCCTAAGTTGGGGGGGGGGGAGAAGAAGAAAGGGAAAACTTAGAAAAAGAGCCTAAAGTAAACCAATCTGTAGTCCCCTTTCCTACCACACTCACAGCCGGACCGTCATGGAAAAAGAAAGAGATTCGCAATGAGGAGATTAGGGAACTTTTCAAACAATTATACATTAGCATCCCACTCCTCGATGCGATTCAACATGTCCCAACTTATGCAAAGTTTCTGAAAGAGCTTAGCACCCAAAAGAGGGAGTCATGATCAGCCCCACAAAAAATGATGCTCTCAGCAAATGTAAGTGCGGTCCTCCTGAATCAACTTCTCCGGAAAATGAAAGACCTAGGGGTTCCTCTTATTAGCTGTATAATTTCTGGAATCACCTTTGATAGGGCCCTATTGGATCTAGGGGCTAGTGTGAACCTGCTTTCGTCCATTATTTATGAAAGGTTCAAGGTCGGCGAGTTGAAACCTACCCCAGTAATTTTACAACTCGTTGATCGGTCGGTCAAGACTCCTCGATGTGTCATCGAGGATGTCATTGTCAAGATAGAAAACCATTATTTCCTTGTAGATTTTGTTGTCCTAGACATGACCCCAACCGAAAAACTGAACCACAACCCGATAATCTTAGGACGACCGTTTTTAGCAATGGCTAATGCAAATATCAACTGTAAATCGGGGGAAATGGACATCTCATTTGGGGAGCAGAAGGTCCAATTGAATGTTTTTAATGCTTCTAAGTATCCAAACCTAGGGGAAGACGAAGGTAGTGTGGACATAGTGGACAATCTCGTGAATGACCTATATACCCCTTGGTTAGCCCAATCTGGTCCTGGTTGGTATGAAAACGAAAGTGAGTATGAGAGTTTTAATGAGAGAGATAAATAGTTGCGTCTGGCTGAAGACGTTAAACTTAGCGCTGATTGGGAGGCAACCCAACGTAATTTTTTCAGTTAATTTTAGGATTAGAGTTTTTTTTTCCTTGATTCAAGACTAGGTGGCATACCTTGAACCCCTCAAGAAAATCCTACTCGTTGTTCCCTTTGGCCCAAATCTTCTTTGCACCATTCTAGTCATGCCATTAGGGGCAATTGTTGGGGGTGAGGAAAGAGAGAAAATTTGAAAAAAAAAATTGTGAAGCTAAGCCTTTAAAGATGGAGAATTAAAATTTCATTGAAATTTTTAAATTTTTCCACTAAAAGATATTCCTAAACAGAAAAAGTTAAGGAAACTAATAAAAGAATATTGAATTCTGTAGAAATTGGTAGCAAGTGATAGGAGTCAAAATTGGTCTTGTTTGAATATTGTCGAAACCGTTTGAAAATTGAAAAGTACTCCCAAGTTTGCCCCTATCAAAATAGGAAGAGAAAGATTGAGAAATTAGACAAAATTCTTCAAATTGTTAAGAGACAGTGGACTACCCTGAACAGTGTTGCAAAAAAAAAAAACAAAACAAAACAAAAAGGGGATAAAATGTCAATGGATACTCAAGACTTGGTAACCGGGTCTATTCACCTAAGCCAAGTGTCGAGATTCACATCAAACGGAAAATGGAATGCCAAAGACACTTACCTAACACTTAGTAACCGAGTCTCTTCACCTAAGGCAAGTGTTGGGATTCGCATAAAACGGTGAAAGGTAACAATAAAAATAAGTTCAGGGGTAGAAATCCGCTGTCAGAAATAATAAGAAGAATACATGTCTGATTTTAAATCAATCTCATTAAGACAGTTTGCAAATGAAAGGGTAAATAAGATTTTTTAAGCCAAGTTTTTGTAATATTTAAAACAAGACAATTTTACCCCTAAAGCCCAATACCGATCTATATAGAGTTTGTGAATGTTGGAATCAGGATGCTTGATTAATTCTGTTAGGGATGACCTTATAGTGGAAAAGATCTATATACTCAGTATAATTTTAAGGCTACATTGCTAAGGAATTAGCAATGGTTAAGTTGGGGGGTGTGATAACCCTGCATTTTAATGCCTTAAGGGCATCAATTCAGGGGTATATTCGGTCTTAGAATAGTCAAGATGTGTTCATTTCCCAGTTAAATGCAATGTTGTGGCCTCTAAGGGTTTCTATGCAAATTCTGGGGAAAACTGTGAAGTTTTCATGGATGAGATGCAAATTTTGGGAAGTTGGTGTAAAGTCTAGTTGAGAAAGGGGGGTTTTGTGAAAAACTGAAAGCAGGAGGGCGCCTCCTAGCTGCTAAACCCAATTTGATGCCCCTCCTACTGTATTAGCATGCTCCCCACGCCTTAGCAAAACCCTATGGCACCTTTTAACCCATTCTTTTCACTCTTAACAAACCCTATCCACCCCTAACTACTAAATCCTCACCTTCCATCCCTTCTAATCTCCACCATCCATTCTAGGGCACTCTCTTTTTAGCATTCTACCCTAAGAGCCACCTAACTTTTAATCTTCACCATTCAGCCTTTAACCATTAAATCTCATCCTTACATAATATTAGGTGTCTTCTCATTTTCTTCTCAGCCTTAGGATCAACCTAGAACCATCTTAACACTTCATTCTAAACCATAGGGCACCCATATTTTTGCTAAAGCCCAATTGCCGCCCCCCTCTTTCTCTCTATTCCCAGTTGTGTCCACCATTCTCTATAAAAATGACCCCAGGGGCCCTGTAGAAGGGGTTGGTCAATTCACCCAGGTAAGAAAGAAGGCTGATCTTGAGAAGTTCAAGGGTAGAGGAAGAGGAGGACGCCCAAGCAAGATGAGGGGTTCCTACTTGCAGTTCGCCAACACCACTACTGCCACCTCTGGATTTGAATCCCAACAATTTTTTTCTTCAGTTTTAAAATTACTTTCTGTTCTTTAATTTCCAGTTCATTTTTCCTTCCTGCAAATTTTACTTTTATTAGATTTAATTTGTACTTTATTTCTTTTCTACAGATCTGAAATTCGGCCAGGTAAGACAGAAGGCCTAGCTCGAGAAGTTCGATGATCGAAAGAGAGATCCGGAGACTACTACCTCTGATCGGATTCTCAGACATTTTTTATTGCGTTCCTTTTATTTATTTGTTTCTATTATTTATTTATTTTAGGCACTTGTTATTCTTAGTACTATTCGAATTTGGTTTTAATGAATTCTATTTTTTTAATTAATTAATTTTATATTTCTACAACTCCTCTTTGTGTTCTCTCTCCCGGATTTAAGTACGTAATTATATTTCCCCTGCTTCCCTGTGAATACTACCCGTTCTCATCACTTTACTATGTTAGTAGTTGTTTGAGAATCATAATAAAATTATAAATGTTTAAACTAGTGTTCCGAAGTGATTAACGACATGCTTCCGGCTACACCAGAACCAAATGGACCTCTAAATCAATTCTGCAATCAAGAGAAATGTAATTTGGACTGATGAATCTAATTTTGTGTTTTGTGAAATTTCTGTAGTTTTTTTTATATTTTTTGAGTTACTCATGTAATTTTTTAAAGTTTCATTCAGTTGAGATTGGATTGGACCCAATCCGGTCCATTTGCATTTCAATTGGACCAATTTGGACTCGATTTGTATGGGTTTAGACCAAATTGATCCAGTCCATTTTTAAATGGACCCATGTTGAATTGGATCAGATTGGACCAAATCCAGTCCAATTGACACCCTGGGTCAAAGTGGGTTGGGTGAGGATATCCATTGGGTCGTCAGTCGGGGTTGAAGGTTTTTGAAGTTTTTATAATTTGGTTCGTTCACCCTCTTCTTTCGACTCAGTTATGCCTCCTTCCTCTCTTCCTATGTTTGTTTTTTTTTTACGTAACTCTATCTGCAAGTGTTTAATCTCTGTCTATTTTTTTTCTTTTTTCCATGTGCATTTATTTTTCCATAGAAGGAAAAGAATAGCAGCATGATTTTCTTCACTTTTCCTTGGTTTAGACAGAAACAGAGAAGGATGAAACAGGATAGAAATGGGGAAATAAGAGAAGAAAGCATTGATGGTCTCATTACCAAGTCTTAAAAAGGCGTATTGGCTTGTATTGATACTCACTCACCCTTTTTTTTGGAAACTGGTTCAGAGGGATTGGTTTAAGGCTTGTCTAACCCGTTAATTAGGTGACACTTTATAACCTCTGTAGGGATGTATCATTAAGCCAATGATGCAATATGATACGATACACCCAATACAGAACATATCCTATCAAAATTTTGAACCTTAATTCAAACATCTAAAACCCATTCATCTTAACATGTGATCAAACGAGATTTTCTTGGACTAGAATCACCACAGTATTGATAGGAAATGGCTTGGCACTCTCGAAAGACATGCACTATAAATGGATCTGGGTTTGTTGCAGTCGTAGTATTTTATATTGTCTGCAAGAAGCACGAAAAGATAGAGATGGAGATGGAGAGAGAAGCCGAAACTCAAAATCTGCTGTATCTGTTTCGTGGAGCAAGAGAAGCTGAAAGATCGAATTTTTCCAACAAAAAAAGGATTGATTTTTGTAATTTTTGCTATTTAGTCTAATAATATTTGTTTTTTGAAAAATTATAGTTTTGTATATTTTCTTTGATTTTTATCAGTTTCTTTTGTGTTTTCTACAATTCCTGTTTTTGGAATTTCCATCAATTTATGTACTATATGCAAAATGTAAATCATTCTACCATCACAGTCTATATCGGTCCATATCCATATTAATTGATAGCAAGGTTTTAAAAAACGACCCAGAACCGGAACCGTTCTGGTCACCAGTTTCTGGGTCAATGGTTTGACTGTCCGATTTGAATAAAGGGCCTGTTCCAATAAAAAAAAAAAAACTAAAACCGTTGAACGGGTCAACAGTTCAATTTTGGATCAATGAATTGCTGACTAATTCAACAGTTTTTTTGTTAGGGATGGATTTGAAATAAAACGGAACCAGTTGCTTAGATGATTCCTGGGCCGAACATTCCAACCCATGGCGGTTCAAAAACTTTGACCGATACAATACTATACAGAATATACCAATGGGCACGTGTGAAATGGGTTGGCAGTTGGAACTAACTTCATCCTATACAAGATGTCAGACTCTAGAAAGTAGAAACCAATACACCCTGTGCTGAGCGTATGGAATCAGAAATTCAATATTTTAAACATTTTATTACACGGATTAAGTGGTTTCATGTCTAAAAATCAGGCATGAGCTTGTTGATGAGCTCTAATCGACCACCATGGCGGATTTAATCCATCACCAGCTGCAGGAAGCTCTGCTCATTCTCACTCGGCTTCTACTGTCATCAAAGACCCCAACGGCGTTGTTTTGTTCACTGTTCAAAATATTGGTAATTTTGGAGAAATCCTTATAAATCATACAAATACATCAATAATATTAAATCTAAGATAAAAATATCTATGAATATGATATAAATACATAAGAAATGCACACTTTTAAAGTCTTTAATAATTTATCTGAAGAGATACATCTACAGGAAATCTAGAACATGTAAATTTCATACATACCAATAATACATCGAGCAATGTGCTTCCTATCTACTAAAAATTTATTACAAGAATTGTTAAATCAATGAATTTGACAGATCATTGATAAAACCAGCTTATATTCCATAGTACAATGAAAATCATTTAAAATATATAAAAATATTTTTTGTATTTTTCAGAAGTTTCAAATTTGAGGAAATCTATATATACAAGTTTGGACCACCATTGTGATAAGATTATATGTCAATGATCCACACTGCCACCAATGACCTATGCCAAACAAGAACTTTTAGTGACGGTCATGACTACAGTTGGTTTCATTGACACAAGCATGGTTTTAAAACTGTCACTGATCCATGTGGCAGATCCAGTCCATTATAAATGGACCAGGTCCAATCCAATTCAATGAATGTTTTGGACCAATTTGGACCGGTCCAATTCTGTCTTAACCATCTAATCTGTTCAAATTCATTTTAATTTAGATTAATTTCAACTCAAACCCCATTGACACATATTCTTATCTTATATCAATGGATCAGATATTGATTTAATCCAACCCAATCCAAATAAATTTGTTTTGGTCCAATCTAATATATATTTTAGACCGAATAGGTCCAAATCCAATGTCTTATTGGTCCATCCAAATTGATTTTGGCCTGGATAGAGTCCAATCCAAAATCGGTCTATTAACACCCTAAATTCAAAAAAAAAATAATTGAATTGGTCAACAAACCACTAACCTGACGATTGAAATACAACGGTTTCAGAGTCATTTTCATTTTAATTATTTTTAATTTTTAAAAAATGTCACAAGCGGTACTTCTGGGCGGATTTTCAAAACCTTGGGGACAGACAATTCCGCCCATGCCAGCACGTACCCATGTTTTTTGACATACGGTACACCCTGTAAAATATTGGTCTCATTAACATTTTGAGTTTTGCTTCCAGATAAAATACAAGATAACTAGCTTAGCTAGGCAATTTTTTTTTTTTGATGAATTTGGGCAAAAATTATGGACCCTTCAACTGATTGAGAGCAACAGTAGGTTTTGCCTTTATGGCTAGTCAGCTGTGAAAGCGAAAAGTACAGGCTGCACCAAGTAGGCTGAAAGAGAGCCAAGTGGCATTAGACTGCTGTGAGAACACGTCACAACAGCTGATACTTGAAGAATGTCAATAAGTACAATTCATCCTTTTAAATCCTCATAACCTATAATTTCTCATAGCAGCAAAACAAACATAAGTAAACAGATCATTGTCTTAGCACCTATGGAACCAATACTGGTTACTATTGGAACATATGAAATGGAAACAGAGGCATTATCTTTTGCTCCTAAAGCAGACTTGGATATAGCTAGAACTCTCAATCCCCATTCCTCGCCACTTTAGGATTAGTAGCGATCATAACGCCTGCATTGACAAATTAGAAAATAAATAGTTATGAACAAGGAAAGAATAGTGCAATTGAAATATGCTATAGATCCTACCAGTACTGTTATGAATTAGATTGTCAAACTAAAAAGCAACTGAGCATGCACAAACAGGCATACACGCAAGACCCAGTTCTTGCTTCCTCCCCCCATCCCCGAGGCCTCTCTCCTAGCAAAGGAGAGCTTCTTCCAAACGCGATGGGATTCCCTGCAAGCAAAACTCTGCACACACTCTGAGAGACCCAGTTCTTGCTTCCTCCCCCCATCCCCGAGGCCTCTCTCCTAGCAAAGGAGAGCTTCTTCCAAACGCGATGGGATTCCCTGCAAGCAAAACTCTGCACACACTCTGAGAGCATAGGAATCCAACAACACATAGGGAACACGTTCCCATGAATTTAACTTTACCTGATGTACGACTGAATGATGTGTGCAGAATTTTTGTTTGCAGGAGATCCAAGCTCCCACAATTTCAAAGGTTCTACTTGCTACTGTACAGAATGTAAATTCCACAGAATCATTATAGCTCATGCATGCTCTGGATGCGACATTGGTGCAGGTTTAGACCACGGAGAATTGGTATTTAAGAATGAACAGACCAAAAATGGTTTTCATTGCTACCAACAGGAGCATTACAACAGTTTCACATCATGGTCAATGGTGCAGGTTTGGACATGTAAGTCCAATAGTCGGTGAACTTTATAATTTTAGCTGCAATGGTTATTGTACCATCCACTTTCCTGATAAATATGCACGCACTCAGCATATTATTGCTGCAAAGACAATTTTCTCATGTATAGAGTATACCTGCAATGCCAAATACTAATACAATCCAAGTAACCTAGGAAAAGAAAGCATGAGCAGTAACTATTCCAATTATCATCATGGTTAAAATGTTCCAGAGACCTTGTGGAATTATAATTATGTATACAAATGGTCACAAGGAGACAGCTCTGCCACTACTTCTAATGGCCAGAAGACCACCAAACATGTGGGTGTGGTGTGTCTGACTTACTACACAAATAAAATAGAATATATTTGAGCCTGAGATTACAAAGCATAAATAGATACTTTACATACACAGATGCATGCGTTTGATGGGTCATGGGTCTGCTGTTAATCAGTGGCACAAAAATACAAAAAATGGTAAAAAATCAAAAAGAAAGTCTGAAAATTCAAAATAATAGCCAAAAAATTCAAAAAAATAAGAAAATATATTAAACATAGTATTAATAAATAATATAAACTTAAACTTAAAAAAAATGTTTTAAAAAGCCATTATCTAAAATTAAAATACATAAACATAACATGTAAAGTGTATTCAAATGAGAATTTAAAAATAAAATCAAACATTTAAAACATTTTCAAGCAAGCAAAACCCACAATCTCTTTTTTCCCTCAATTGCATTACTTCAAGTAGCTAATGTGATGTAAAACATATTATATTCCTGATTCTATGAGCTGCCTTTGATGCCCCTCAAAAGGACTGCAGCTAGGACCTAGGCAAGCCGCATACCCTAAAATGTGTCTCTCCTGTGTGCCTAGGTGTGCCTTTTAAATCACTGAAACCAGCCCAGCCCAAGCCTTAGCACAATCAAAGTTGGGTTTGGTTAAAGCTCAGGTTGGGTCTGGTTGACCTTCAACCCACCTGAGTTGCACACCTAGTGGCAGAAATATGCTGTTTCATGCAGGGAAAATTTCCTACTTAGATCCAACTGGTGGGTTTGCTATTGGGTCATCCATTGTGAAGTAACTACAAAGCTTCCACGAGGCAACATAGTTTGGAGCGAAGAAGAATCACCCAGGCCCCAGATTCCTTTCTTCCATATTCGCGGAATATGACCAAAAGCACATTGCCACATGTTCAGAAAAAGTACTTTTATGGAATCTTTTAATTAAAAGATTGAAAACTTGAATGGCTATTATAAATTGTGCAAAACTCCAATACAAGGAGGGGAACAAGGATGATGTGAAAATGCAGTGCAGTAATGAATATGTAGCAAATCCAGAGGGTTCCCCATTTGCATCAGCTACGATTCCTCCATATGGCAGAATAGGCTTGAATAAGCAAGTAACAGGGTTAGTATTATGCTGCTTTCTCTAGTGAATGGCTATGATGCATGGACAAATCAAAATAGATAATCTGTATGTTGGGTATCCAACTTTTAGGGCTTGTTCGTTTGCTTTGAAGTCTAACACCTGAAAGTTCAATAATTACATTAAGAGGTATATTGGTATTGGTGAACTTTTCTTTCCTCTAAACTCTGAATGCAGAGAATGTTGTTCTGAACTCTTAATTCCGAATTCTGAAAATTATCAAATATCCATACTATATATTAGAGTTTTTATTTGTCTTTTTGGGGGTATCATTGGAAAACAAAAAATTGTATGATTGCACTTTAAGAGATGAGAGATGAGAAGAAACGAACAACCATTTTTCTCTTAAAGTTAAAAGATTCCTCTTAAGAGATAAGAGTTTAGAGGAAACGAACAGGCCCTTAGTTTAAATACAATCAATGTGGATGGACACCTTGCCCTGCCATGTCCTTGTAACATGAGTCAATGGATCCCATTCCCAGACAAGGCAAACTTCAAGAAAGACACTACAGAATAGTATCCATTTAGGTAACTTGCTATGGATGCTGAAGCCCGTCCATGGCATGGCCATTATCATCACCAAAATATGTTCATGCAATTACTGATTAACTCACCAACTATTAGTAGATATCATTTATTATTGGGATTACCCATTTAACATCCTATCTGAGTATCCAAGTCTTAAAAGTCAATCATAATGTGAAAATAAAAACTTAACAGTGAAAGTAGTAATTTCCATGTGAAACATTTAAAAGTTGAGAACCACTACCTATGGCGATCATAATCCCTTGAACGTTCCTGTGAACGCGAACGTGACCTTCTGCGACTTCTTGAATCATAACTGCGTGAGCGGTCTGAATCTCTATTATCCCGTTCCCTATCCCGTTCCCGATCATACCCACGATCACGGTCATTATACCTATCCCGGTCTCTACTCCTTCGATCATAATCTTTCCCTCGTTCTCGGCTACCATTTCTATCCTCCCTATCACGGTCACGGTCCCTGCTACCTGCCCTGTCATGATCACGACTTCTCTCTTTTGATCTAAATAAAAAGATTCAATTTTATAAGGGCGATTGCAGGAAATATTTATCAATTTAAAGATTGCTCTGTATAAGATCAATAAACGCAAGAAAGAAGCACCTTCTATCATCATCACGGTCTAATTTTCGACTCTTGTTTCTCTCCTCCTGACAAAATTCATTTACCAAGAATGTACTGTTCAATACAAAACTTTGAATTGCAGCAAATGGTACTTTAAATGGGCACAAAGATGACTACAAACCATAAGCATGTAAGAAAAAAGACATAGCAAAAGGCCACTTGAACCAAATCAAGAACAGTAAAAACCACTTGAGCACAAGCTAACTAAAGAAGGAAATTTGTAATATTTAATAGTTTAATGTAATCAATATTTGTTTGTAATGATGTATGGATCTACATTTAAATGTTTTTCATTTTCAACAGTTATCCTACTATTTATATAGCATAAAGGACAAACTTAAAAATTGCTGTAACTTGAAACTAAAATACAAAAGAATAGTCTGCAAAGCCTATTTTTTTGGGCTATCCAAGTCAGACACCTCAGGCTCATACCTTCAGATTCCAACACTCAGTATCATCCATGTAATAAACTGTAAACTAAAATACAAGAGTATAGTCTACAAAGCCAATTCTTTTGGGCTATCCAAGTTAGACACTTCAGGCTCATACCTATTTCAGATTCCAACACTTGGTATCCATGTAATATAGTGTAACTCGCAAGTAAAAAAATTAAAATAAAATGAAAGATGTCATAAACACAACAAAACTACAGACTCTTCTGGGTTTAGAAAAACTCACAGATGGCACACTAACTGAAACTGTACACAAGAAAGTGAAATATTATACCAGCACCAGAATCAGCAAATTACAGAGTACTAACTCAAAATGTGCCCAATAACACAAGTAAAGCAACCAGGAGATCCAACCCATCAGAACATGCTTTGATGTGCATATCAACATCAAAATTGCACAACAGATGAACATATCAACATATCACTCATTAAGACAACAAGAACAAAAGAGATGAATCTCAATACATAGGCACCTTAGGCATTACGTTTAGTAACATATCCTTCTCTATAAACTTGTTAACCATAAGCAACTCCAACAGCAATCAAGAACACAGTTTACACAATAAATAGGATTAACTAACCTGAAGTTCTGCTAACTTGTCACGAATCTGCATATAACCCAAATGAAGCTTTCCACCAAAATGATCAGCCAAACGACGGTCACTGAGAATCACAAGGAAAATTAAAACAGCTCATTTATTACAAATTTATACAATCACTTCAGAGATCCTATATGTGTAATTTATATACTGTGGCCCCATTAGCTTCTACATTTATATGTAACATAAAACAGAAAAACACGCACATTCTTTAGCTGCAAAAGTTATCCTCGTAAAACTGGGCCCAAAAGCCTGCTGGTGACATGGAGGTATAATACGCCTGGTCAAAAGCTGAAGTACTTGAAAGCCCAAATACTACTCTTTTGTTGCCCTCATAGAAGCTAGGAAACATAAAATAGTGACTACAAGACACAGGACAGGAGTTTTACCTGTCATATACACTCAAGAATGCTCCACAAATGTCACAGACACGTAGCTTCTGATCAGTCTGCAAATGGTGCCAATATTAACAATGAGATAATTGTTGGATAATATTCACAACAACTACATATGAAACACAAACCTGTCACAGAAGCGAGCACAGATTATCAAGTAAAACCAGGAAAAAGAAATGGGCTGTCCACATTGGTTTACGAATTGCAGAAACCTAACCCAGGATGAGATTGAAGAGAAAATGCCTCAGAAATACCTTTTTTTTGTCTTCTTAGAGAGAGAACAGTTCTATGGAAACTTTGGAAATGCAACCCTAACAAAGCCAAAAACAAAGAGCACTGGAAAGGTTGATGAACAATAGCAATGTCCTAGGTTTACATAAACAGTCCGTTTGCCCCAAGGTGATGTTATAAACTGTAGATTACTTGATTTTTTTTTTTGATTAATTACTGTACAGTACTTGATGACCAAGCAACCCAAGTCATCCAATTGAGAACAGGTAAGAGATTTGCAGCCTAACACATCCAGAAGGCAAGTGGCACACAGAATTCTTTCCCTTTTCATGTCTTTCACTGGTGTACTTGCAGGTTTCTATGGAAACTAGAAAGAGACACCTAATCACTAAGGTCACAATTATGGTGCAATTGGATTTTGCGTAAATTGAACTGCCAATTCCACAAATCACTGAATTTAGTAATTTGTGCCTTTTGGGTGCTAAAGAATACAACAAAAGGCAGAAATTTTAACCATGAAATCAGCATTCTAGCAGAATTTGGAATAAAGTGGGGCCTAGTCTTTAGTTTATCAGCAGGCCTAGTTTTAGACAGGAGCAAAATTTAAAGTCAATTGAAGCTTCCATGATCCAAACACAGTTTAAAGGGCATATGTACAAGTACACAGTGAAAACATTCAAGGAGAAAGAACTTGTCTTTCAGAATAATCAGGATATGTAAATAAAATAACTGCTCTAGAAACTTACAATGCGAACATCAGCAGCAGTATACTTTGACGAGTCCAGAACTGGTTCCTGCCTTGCTCCCAACTAAAGTAAAAATAGAAATGTAAGAAAACCAGTCATGTGCACAACTAAATGAATCTTTTTTAAAATATAAGCAAACCTCTACAAGTTCTTGGCAAAACATCAACAGTAATTGGAAACACATGGCCATAGCCTGACCAATTTAAACACCCAGATAAAAAAAAAAAAAAAAAACATAAAAAGGAAAAAGGAAAAACCTTCTTAAGTGCTTCAGCCTCTTCTAAGGCCTTTTGTGCCTCATCTACCATTCCTTGCTCACCTGCAGGACAGACACTAAAGGTAAATATGGACACAAGACAATTTCAGAAACCTTTCAGCAATAAAATGAAAATAAGGAGCATGTCAAAATCTAAATATGACAATTATGACAACCACAACCTCACGACTTATCTATCAGTTCTGCGCTTGTTGAGTCCCCAACTCCAATTGGGCCCAAGAATATAATTATTATCTTTCCCTGAACTGTTTTCCAAACACCCCACCAATCCCAGAGTTTCTTGGGCTTCCTAAGCTGCACCCATCAAAATTCATTTTGATACAATTCATGGGTGGAGGGACCCAACTAGATGTTGACACACTTGCAGGAGTTGAAGAATTAGCAATACATTGCCATCCTGAAAATTCCTGATAGAGAAATCTTCTCCCTTGAAATTTGCTTGTTGAAACCTATTTTTCTAATTACCCTGGGTTTATTGCTTCCCTGTTTTTTTTTTTTGATAAATCTTTGCTTCCCTATTTTTCAAGGCTAGTCCTAAAGGAAGAAAGAGAGGTGCTTTCATCCCATAAATTACTCTACCATAAAGGTCCATAACTCATTCTTGAAACTCATCCAACACCCTAAAATAGTAATTTCTCCTGATTTAGGGCCATTATCATAACTCTACACTATTCTACACTGGTGTGAAAGCTTCAACAAATTATTAATTGAGACCCTTTAAGTTCTTTCATTAGAGATGGTATTGCAAGCCCCAAATCCCCCTTGGACTAGTTGCTGCAAACCAGGAGCAAACCCAAGACTTCCCCAAATGTCCAACTTAAATCCCAAGAATTCCCCTTCCCTTTCTTTGCATCATTAACCACTCCTTATGTAATGAGCTCAATCATAGCATCTTTGGCCCATGATTTGTCAGGTAAGATTCTTGCTTTCCTTTCCACACATGAATGTTGCCATTTTCTTTCAAGGAGTAACTGTCATCATTAATACTGCAGAACCAGACAGAATCCCTTAGATGCAACAAGACAGTTTCTTCATAATAGGTATTATGATCCGAGGATGGCTAATAATAGACTCACCAAGATCTTCTGCCTTTTTCAACTTCTCATTTATCATTTCCTGAGTGCGAGGGTCTGGTGGTGCAAGTACGGGCAATGGAGCCAGTGCTGGAGGATTTGAAAGTGGCTGTGGTAATGAGGCTCTGTCTTTGTTGAAGGCATCAAGAAGAAGCATGGACTGCCATTGGAAATAACAATGTTTTTTTTTATAAATGTTGGAAATAACAATGTGTCACTCCACAGAGCTAAGAACATGAGCAGGAGTCATGAAACTCTACACTGAAAGCAGCAATACAACAGAAATGAACAATCTACCTGTTTGTCTGCTCTTTTGGTTCTAAGTTCTTCCACCACTTCCAAAGCTCTAATCTTATTATCAGTCTTGCCTTCAAGATCTGCAAATTTATATCATTCATGTGTCTCATTACTAAACTTCTGTTAGTCCAATTAAGACATCTGTACATGTAAAAGGTTTCAATGATTCAAGAAACTGTCCTCACACCCCACATGAAATAATAGAAGAATCAGTTAACATAATTAAAGACCAATAAATATAAATGATAAGTATAAACAAAAGTTCATATTGATAACTACCATTAAATTTAAATAACACCCACTGCAAAATAAAAAAACAACAGAAATTGAATCAATTAAAATGTTTTCTTAAAAAGCAATTAAAACTATAAAATCAGTATTTTTTGTGTGAAAACTAAGAATTTAAGACCTAACGTGGACTTGTTTGGGCTTGCCTCGAGGGGCGTGGCACAAAGGCGGCTCGTAGAATCAGGAATGCAATATGTTTTACATTATATTAGCTATGTGAAGTACTGCAATTGAGTGAAAAAAGAGATTAAAGGTTTTACATGCTTGAAAATGTTTTATATGTTTGATTTTATTTTTAAATTCTCATTTGAATATGCTTTACATCTTATGTTTATGTATTTTAGTTTTAGATAATAGGTTTTTTAAAACATTATTTTAAAATTTAACTTTATATTTTTTAGTAATATTATGTTTAATATTTTTTTTTATTTTTTTGAATTTTCTGACATTTTTTTTATTTTTTAGCATTTTTTTCTATTTTTGTGCCTTGCTTCAAAAGGCGCGCACCTAGCCTTGCGCCTTGCACCTCAAGCGCAAATTGACCCCTACACCTTTTTTGCGCCTTATGCTTTTAAAATACTGGCTTTGACCATTGAAGAGGTTGGGGAGCTGAAAAAGGTGTTCACAAAGAAAGAAGTGCTTCAAGCAAGGTTGCATCCAACCCAGCCCACCCATTTAAAAAGAAATTATCAAACAAAAAAGTGCTTCAAGCAATAGGGGAAGTGGAAGGGGCAAGACACCAGTGCCAGATGGGTTCACAGTGACTTTCTACAAAAGATCTTGGAGCCTCTTGAAAGAGGATTTGATGAAGTTTTTTTAGGAATTAACGGGGCCTAGAAGAGGAGCCTCAAGTCCACTTTCATCACTATTGCTTTCTAAAAAAAAGGAGTGTTGTGAAGTTTTAAGGATTTTGGGCCAATTAGCTTAATAGGCAGTGTTCAAAAAATCATATTCATAGACAAAGCATTAGCTAAAAGAATGAATTAAGTGATGGGTTCAATTATCTCTAAGAAACGAGGGACTTTTGTGATTGAGAGGCAAATTCATGATGGGGTGTTGATAACCAATGAGTTAATTGACTCTCAGAGTATGGATGGGATGGTGATGTATCAAGGCAAGCTAACCTAACAGCACCTTGGAAGGCCATTCACAACACCCTTCCTCAATTCCTCAATTTTATCAGGTATGAAGTTTGTTTTGGCAACATTGTTCATTTTTGGGAGGATATTTGGGTAGGAGACACACCTTTAAAGGATTTTTTCCCTTCGCTATTTTCTGTTTCTTTGTACAGAAAAGAAGTGGTCTCAAAATTTTTCTCTCCTTTGGGAACACCCTTAGATCCTACTTGGGATTTTGGGTTTCGTAGAGGACTTAGGGATGATGAAATTGAATCTCCTTATGTCTTGCTTGGTTGTCTTAATCAGGTTTGTTTGGATCCTTCCAAACCAGATAAGAGGGTATGGACTCCTAGACCCAATGGAACCTTCACTTGTGCTTCTTTCTTCAAGTCCATCTCTCAACTTTCTACTCACCAACCCTTTCCGTCAAAAGAAATTTGGTGCAGGCCAGTTCCCCAAAAAATTATGGCGTTTTGTTGGGAAGTATTCCATGGGAAAGTAAACACTCAAGATAACCTACAAAAGAGAAGGCCTTTCCTCTGTATTTCTCCTAGTTGGTGTATCCTCTGTAGAGCTCACGATGAGGATTGTTACCACCTATTAATATCTTGTCCCTTTTCTACAGACCTTTGGGCTTGGCTACTTTTGTTGTTTGGGAGTAGTTGGAGTCTACCGGCAGAAGTTCACATGCTCTTCAACCATTCTACCTTTTATTGGCCTACAACAATAAGGAGAATTATGTGGAGATGTGCTCATGCTGCCTTGATTTGGACTCTTTGGGAAGAAAGGAATATTAGAATTTTTCAAGAAAAGGAAAGTAGTAGTCAGGAATTGAAAGACTGTGTTAAATAAGGCAATACCTTGGCTGAAGACCATGGAAATCTTTCATCAATTCTCCTTTAATGACCTTTGGAGAAATTGGTCAGCAGTAGCGAGATGTTCATCTCTAAAGGACAAATCAATTACAAGCTGGTCTCCACCATCCGAAGGCTCACTGAAGTTGAACATTGATGGAACTAGCATGGGTAATCCAGGATTATCCGGAATGGGGGGTGCTTTGAGAAATGAGAAGGGAGAGATTTTGTTGCTCTACTCAGGTCCCTTGGGAATTGGGGACTCCATCAGGGCAGAACTTTTTTAAGCTGTTGTACAAGGGGTGTAATTTGCAAACAAGCTAGGGGTACAACACCTAACAATCGAGGGGGATTCCAAAGTGGTGGTGGGTTGGTTGAAAAATCCTTAAGAGGCTATGTGGCGTTACAAGAATGAAATGAAGAAATTTAGTTGGTTGACAAGGAATATGTTGGTCACTGTACAGTGGGTGGGGAGATCAGCAAATACTTTGTCAGATGTGTTAGCTAAGCAAGGGGTAAATAGGGAAGAATTGTTTTGGGCGCAATTGTGGTTCTTGCTTTTCTTTCCTAGTTTACTTGTAAGATTCAAGGAGGGGATGTAGCTCGCACCTCTCCCTGGGATGTTGTATGAACTCACTCTAAATCTGCTTCTGAATTAATAAATTTATTATCATTCATAAAAAAAAAAAAATTGACTCTCAGAGTAGGGAGTCTGGTATGCTTTTCATGGTGGACATGGAGAAAACCTATATGTTGAACAGACTAAACTTTGGACTCAGGTGGAGGAACTGGATGCTTTCAAGAGCAGCTTTCCTTTTGCAAGGCATCACAGGATCATATGGTGTATTTGAGTTTCATTTTAAACTGGTTTGAGGCAGTCTCAGGGCTAAAATAATAACATGCCTAAACTTAATTACTGGCTTCCCTATCAAAAAAAAGAAACGAAAAACCTAAATTACTGGTTGTGGGTGAGGAAGTTATTGCAGATAGAAGGCTAGCTGGTTGAAACAAGGTTCTAAATATCGATACAGGCCGATATGCTTTTTTTTATGTTTTATTTATTTTTTTTCAAAACCGGTTCAGAGGGGTCGGTTTAAGTCCTGGCTACCCTCTGAACAATGGCCTGACCCAATACACCCCCTATAGGGGCATATCAAGAAGGCCCTGATACGATACATATCAGCTAATACGGGCCGATACATAACGATATTTTGAACCTTGGGTTGAAAGGCCAAACATTTATCAAAAGGGTGAAAGTTAACCTTGATTAGGATCTAACCTATTAACCAATTAATGCATTCACTATTTTCCCTCTACCAGCTGGTGTAGCAGATATTTTGTAGGACCCTCACATGGACTTTTTTGGGCTTGCCTCAAGGGATTTGGTTTGAGGGTTCCCCAGCCACTGCTTGAAAAAACACAAAACTAAGCTGAAGCCCATGCCTGGGCTAAGGTACAAGGCACACAGGCACACACCTTTTCACAGGGGCTACACCTAGGTTTAGGCAAGGTGTATACCTTGAAAGCTGCCCTGTCTGTGCTCTTAGCAGTGCCTTTTAAATCACCGAGCACATGTTGAAGGAGCTTTACCCATCTTTATTCAAGGTAGCTCAATAAAGAGGCTCTGGTTGCTCGTATATTTGTTTATCAAAGGGAACCAGTGGTGTGGAACCCAACCATTAGGAGAACCCTAAATGATTGTGAGGTAGAAACTTACATGGACCTTAAGTAGAAAATTGGCTTAATTAACCCAAGCAGGAGAGGTGCTATATAGGTGGGTTTGGGTGTGGAGCAGAGATGGGACTTCTTAGTGAACTCGTTTGATAAAAGCTAGCTTTGATGAAGTCCATTTCTCTTGGGCTAAGTGTAGCATACCATGCTTAACTCACAGCCCATACTTGCAGTCTACACTCAAGAAACCCAAGCCAGCCCATTTTAGTAGCCTTGGCCAGCTCAATTGGAGTCTGTAATTGATAAAGATTGAGAAACTCTTTAAGATTTCAATTTCTTTCCTTTGTTAGCAAGTATTTCCTTGTTCAGTTACATTTGTTAAGAAGATAGCTATACTGTAGATCCCAAATAGATTTGATGTTAATCTATATATGTCATTGTGAAGACTCTTTTTCAGAACTATTGAATAAATGATACTTGAGTTGCCTTTTTCAGACAAAATCATCCTTGTTACATGATGAAGACTCAAAGACATTATAAGGCCTAACCTCAGCCATCACATCTATAGAGTTTTCCACCAACATCAAAGAGGATGAGGATAGACCACCATTTGTGTCTATCAATCACCCAACTAAATTCGAACTCACGTGAGTATTTAGAATACCAAATGAAACATCCCCAATGGGCCTAGACATGTTAGATGGTCCACACTTCTCATTACAAAACTTCAAACCAGAATCTCTCCTACTAGGCCTAATTGTCGGCCCACCCAGTTGATCAACTAAACCCCCAATGGGTTTAGCCAATAAGCCATCCCAGAAAATTTAACCACCAAGCCCCATTCTCTACTCTTCACCTCTTTAAGCTTTAAATTCCTTTCCCATGCATTCTTCAAAACACCTGCCGAACTCAGCATCATTAATAATTCCTATTCCCGAGTTGCCCTTATCTTGAACCTCCACCCGCGTGACCTTTCAACTCCCCACTACCCCCTTCTTGACTGCTCGCTTCTCAAATTCGGCCAAGCACCTCCAACAAGAACTCCTTGAGCCATCGCAGGGGAAGACATCCCTCTATCACTAGTCTTAAGTCAAACCACTCACTAATGAAAGTCAATGCCAAAGACAATGGGACCAAGTGGATCACCTCAACTTCTAACAAAATTCGCACCAGTATGAGGTTCTTCCATCTCTTTCTGCAGAGATTGACTTTCCTGAAAATCCCACACGCATCCCCCACAGCACAAAATGTATCCAAGCTCCATGCATGGAGAGGAATACCAAAAACATTAATCCACACAAGACTTCGAAGACCCACAAATTGCTCCAACTAAAGGATTCCATTTTCTGACTTGTATACTTTTCTTCGAATGCCATTCCACACGAACCCACTTCAAGACATCCTCTTCCCCAGGCTTAGAAACAGCCTACTATAAACATGAACCTAACAACATTGCCGTCTGTCTCCAAAAACCTCTCTAGGCTTCTACTGGCTTTTTGTTTCACTTAACATCTTAACCATCCTATAGGGCCTTGCTTGAAACCCCTTTTAAAAATTTACTGGTTCTATTTTAACTTGTTTTAGCCGGCCGCTTAAACTCTGAAGTTCTGTCCTACCACTTTTATTGGGTAAACATAAGCTAAATCAAAGTGACAAGCTCAGGCTTTCTGGCCTGACTCCAGCTTGCTTAGGCCCTTTTCATCCACCTAATTAGTTGCTTTTTGGGTGGGTTCTGCATCATCCAGAAAATCCATGAGGGCCAATAACTCATAGGCATCTATGAAAAAAACACTTATAAAAACAGCCATCACCCATTTGGTCCCAGTTACCTGGGGTGTTGGGAGGGCCAATAACATATCATTCACAAAATTGATAAGGAAATAGACAATGACTTCAAATCACCACAGATTTAAAAAAATGCATCCCTATTTCTTTTAGAGTGAATTATATAAATCCCAATCATCAGATTGATATTTGCTTTCGATTAAAGGGAAATAAGTTGGAAAAATAGATGCATGTTCAATAAACTGGAGGTGGGGAAGGGAATGGTAAAGGTAAGGTCCATTATGCCCCCACTGAAGCCTTTAAAGCAGCTACTATTTTTTATCAGTAACAAAAACATTTCATTGATTAGATTTTACAAAAGTATAAAATTTTGAAGAAAACCCAACAAAAGAGATAGATAGCCCAATGGAGCAAAGCACCAGCTACCTCCCCCAAAGAATACATTACAATTCAGCCCAGAAAACTCTAAAACAACCATAAGCATTGTTGAAACTTGAAAGTTAGCTTGCTCAGTTATTGTCAAAAAAGCGTTAACATGCTCAGCCTCAACTACTGCCAATCTGAAGACCGAAAGACAGAAGTGGATCTTGTCTCAAACCCTAAAAACCATAAGTATTGTTTCATTCAAAAATTTAATTTCCAAATTCCACTTTTTTTACCTATAAAATAACATAAGCATCTGAGTTCTATCCACTTATGATAATAAGTTCTTAAGATGGCCAATAACATCCAAAGCTATGATAGCCAAGATACCTGCACACGCCTGGTGCACTTGGACAAATATGACAACTAGTGGGCTATTTGAATAAAATGATGAAAGAACAAACTATCTGTGAATAGTAATTATCCCATATTCAGTTTCAGCCATTAAGGAACTCACAACCTCCTCAATAGCTTATTCACTGTGTGGACATTTTGTAGTGTTAGCACTTCTAAGTATGGAAAATGGTATATTTAAAACATACCATACCATAGAAAAATCTGTATACCTTATAAGCTTAATAAATTTTGGCAAGACATAAGTAATGGGAACTGATGCTTCACTTCAAAAATTTGATGAGATACTTCCATACTGGAACCTGTATCAGTCTTGGATCTCAGAGAATGACAGATAATGTCTTATTTCCCATATTTGTATCCATATCGGGGAATTTTAGATTGGAAATATCAACTAAGCTTTATTCCAATTATTTTATCTGTTAAATGAATACTGCTCTATCGTTGCAGCACATGAGGCTATCTCTAAAGAAAATAAAACAACTCCCTAGAAATAAACTATCTTGGCACATTGTATATGATATACCTTATAATTTTCTGGACCAACATAACAATACCCAGTAGACTTAAAGATCCTTGAGAATCACCTTTTCTATCAAAAAGACAGCCTCATGTATGTATAGTCCAAAACAATTCATAGGCCAGGTATATCTTTTATTTCCCAGATTGATTAGGCCAATTATGTAGGCGAGGCTAGGCGACAGGGAGGGTGCCTTGTCGCCTAGGAATGCGCCTTGTAGCCTAGTCACGTAGGCAATGGATGTTTGAAAATAAAAAAACATATATCCTAGGGTGGTTCCCTAGGTTCCATAGCCATATTTCCTTGATAATTATCCATACTTTTCATAAGAAAATTATAAACTTCACATAAAGTATAGAAAATCAACATATTCATGATAAGAAAAGGAAGAAGAAAAGAAATTTAAGAAAAAATATTGGGGCTGAACCCCTATTTTTTATAGGAAAAGAATAAAAGAAAAAGGTGGAAGAAGAAAAAGAAAAAGAAGAAGAAGAAGATGTGGAAGAAGAAAATGTGTTGATTAGAGATAATTTTAAGTTCTTCCTTACTTATTGGTTCAGGTTTTGAAGTCTTTGAGGGTTCAATACCGAAGTTAGCAATGTCTATGTTGATTAAACCCTAACAAATAAGAAAATAATAAAAAGAAATTAGTAATATAACCACACAAAATGAATATTTTAGTTTAATAATGTCTATTTTATAATTATAATCTCAAAAAATAAGAATATAAAAGTATTTTATAACACAATATACAAAACTGCTTGGCAATTAGGCGAGGCAAGCCTCCAAGGGTGCATTGTCGCCTAGGCGTTGCCTTGGCAACTATTGTAACAATACACATGAAGCATGCAAGATACAAGCAAAAACATATTGTTCTTTTAAACAAGGAAAATACACTGTATCTCAGTGGCAAAGCACTCATAATAAACAAAGAGTATTGGAATGTTATGCTGGTTTATCAGAGAATTACCAAACTGATCAGCTTCTTTCAATTTCTCCTTAATTTGCTTAGTCAACTCAAGAACCTCAGGTGACTGCAGTTTCAAAAGAGTGATTTAAATTTCCACCTGAAAAATAATAAATGCAATGATAGCTAAAAGCTATGACCTGACAAACAAGTACCTGTGTAACCTCAGAGACAGATATAGCAATGGCAGCTTTGGCATCTTCATCCTCCAGACGCTTAAGAGCTCTTGTAATTTTCCTATCACACTCAACAATAAGCCTATCTATGACATCTTCCAGGTCCCTGTCATAATTATCATTGCCTTTTGCTTTGGCTTCCTCATATCTATAAAGAATTAAGGATGGATGCCATAATGACTACCAAAACAAACCCTAGGTGAGAGGGCATAATTCTAAAATTGGCCATATCTTGTAATGTTTGTTAAGACATGCATTAGAAAAGAAACAAAGTTCACATGTAACTGGGGAAAAAAGAAATATGTCCTCACATATTTGGACATATGTTGTAATATTGTACAATGCCAGAAATGTAGAAATGAAAGTAAAAAAGTTAATGTCAACCTGATGAGAAGGTATAAATACATATTCAAAGAAAATTGTAGAACAACTATTTAACAAGTTCATCAAAAAGCAAGTAGTGCAGGCTATAGTCTACAAGGAGGACATGGATGAAAAGAAACACCATTGCAAGACCATTTTCTAATACTGGAAAAAACTTAAGATGAATAAATGAAACTCACCAAACTGAATAATTAAAAGTCACTAGATATGATCCAAGTAAGATAAACAAGCTGAAGAGTTTTCTAGCATCTGAATTTGAAACTAAGGATCTAGGAAAACCTTATTGCTTCTTGGGTTTTGAGGCGGCAAGGTCAAGAAGTATATTTGTGTCACAAAGTACACAATAGATCTGTTGAAAGAAACATGGAAGCTAGGGGCAAAACCCCTAAAGATTTGTTCCAAAGCCCGGTGGGGAAACTTCTCTTCTTATGCTGACTAAACATAATATTGCATTATTGCATATGTTGTACGGGTAATCATCCTGTACATAAACTAACCAAGAAAACTACATCTAGAAGCTACAAAAAGAACTTTGGGTTACTTCATAGAAATCCTAAGAAAGGGATTTTGTATGTCAACCACAGTGACATACAGTTGGAAGCATTTGGTAATGTTGATTCTGCTAGCTTTTTATTGACGAATGAAGATCTACCTCTAGCAAGTGTACCTTTATTGGAGGTAATCTTGTGTCATGGAGGAGTAAAAAGCAGTGTTTAGAAAACCGGAAACCTCTTTAATCATGTTAATTAATGAATAGGGTTCAAGCCTTGATAGCTTGGAGGGACTATTTAAAGAAAATGTAAATTAAAAGGCTTGAACCCTAGTCATTTGTTAATTAATGACTCTATTTGGGAGTGGTTTTCTTCTCTTTTTGATTGCAGATGGCTCCTCTTGATAGCTTGGAGGGACTATTTAGCTCCTCTGTTTTTTGTGCTCAAAAAGAAGAGGCAGGATTTTGGGGAGAAGCACTAGAGCAACGGTGGTTTGGACACTTTGGGAAGAAAGGAATCTAAGAATCTTTGAAGACAGGGAAAGATGTAAGGAAGCTGTGATAGAAGTAATAACTTTAAGGGTGGCTCATTGGGTGAAAACTTTAAAGCTCTTTGCAGATTTTAAAGTTGATAACTTTTTCAATTCATGGGGTTCAATTGCTGTTTCATCCTCCAGAAAACAAAGAATTATAGAGGCCTGGTCACCCCCATGTGCTGGGTGGAAGAAATTGAATTTTGATAGTAGCCGTATGGGCAATCCTAGCCCATCGGGTATTGGTGGGGTAATTAGAGAAGAAATGGAAACATCCTAGCATTGTATTCAGGTCCTATTCAGCATGGTGATGTGGTGAGATCAGAACTAATGGCAGCAGTTCATGGGGTGGAGAAGGCTAAAGAAATGGGGATTGAGAGACTAATCATGAAGGGGATTCAAAAATAGTTGTGGGCTGGCTGAAAAAGGAGGAAGGGGTAATTTGGCAGCTAAGGAATGAGTTCAGGCGCTTCAAACAGCTATCTAGAGATATGCTCATCCAAATAAGGTGGCTTAGAAGATCTGCAAACAGCATGGCAGATGGCCTAGATAAACAAGAACTTTGGAGATAATCCATCTTGTTGCATCTTTCTATTCTAAATTAATGAATAAATTATTCTGTTGCTGATAAAAAAAATGATGATCTAACCCACTAAGCCAACAAAGTTTTATTTCTTTCAGAATTTAGATTTTAATATTGTTATATATTAAGTAATTCTAAATCTTTGCTTCATAGGTGGCACTTTGCTTGATTCAGGGCTTCAGGCACACTCCTCACACCTCAAGTTCTAGAAACCTCCTTGTCTTTTAGTTGCCCTTGTTAAATATTGATTGGGGCCTCTATAGGAGTCAAATAAAGATGTTCAAAGAGGTAGGGAAAATACCAATGTATTTAAAAAAGACATAAAAAAAGATCAAGTTAGTTCCAACTAAGAATAACTGTCATGATCAAGTAACATCAAATGTCATAGTTTCAAATAAAAGAGCAGATTAGCCTCAATGTTACAAGAAAGAGAAGCATCATACTGCCAAAAGGAAACATAAGAAACAGCACCTTAAGCAAGCTTGGGTTTCAAAGGCACAAAATCAAGTGGTACATAATACCACTAACTAGAGCACGTTTTTCTCTAACCTTGGGATTAATGCAACCTATGACCCAGAAAAAACAGCAACAGAGGGAGTCATGTTCTACCATGTCAGTCTATGTAGACACAAAATGCACCAAATAAAAGTTCTAGTAAAGCATGGAAATCTGTGGATCTTGTACACAAGAAAAGTTCTAGTAGAACATAGAAATCTGTGGGTAAAAGAGTAAAGGTAAAGGAGTCAAATTTCTTAATGCAACAGGACTTTTGGAAATTTAAGATTGGTTAGAGACTTACAGGACTTTTTTTTTTGAAATGACTTACAGGACTTTTGAGAGACTGTTTTGAATTAAGAAGATAGCTTAGGAGTTAGGAAGTCTGAAAAGTCCTTTAGGGACTTTAAAATATAGTTCAGTCTTAGAGTTTATAGGAGCCTGGTTCAAGTTAGGCAATAAGGACTAGGAACAAGCATTTTAGCTTAGGTTGATAAAAAATAATCTCTGTAGCTTTATAATAGGGTTAATTGGGGTTAGCTAATGGACAGGTTTCGAGTCTTCTTCTCTGCTTTCTGGTTTTGCCTAAGGCAATACCCTATGACTCCTGTTGTTATATGAGGTTTAGTTGGACATAAGCTTATAAGAAGTTCTATTTATGGAGTTTGTAACCCTCTAATCAATGTCTCTCCTATTTCTCTTAATTAAACTTTGTTTTATATGTTTTTTGTAAGCTATATGTCTATCATTTTCATCTAGCAATCTGAGTCCTGCAGTCCCATGTCTGCATCGAGTGGTTAATCCAATCGTATGTAGTTTGGCTAAGGCAAGGGTTGGAAGGATCAATATTCATAACTCATACAAGAGCTCATATATTGTGGAACTTTGTACATAGTGTTGTCTATCATATTTTGTTTGTAATTGTGGCAGGGAAACAGGGAACTCCCTCTCTAGTTTGTATAAAATCACCTTGCTTGTATCTGTCTTCTTTCTTGTCTACTGGAAAGAATCTAAATGTATTAAATTTACTATTTGTCAAGATTTTTCTACCCTTGCTTCCACTTCAGATCCGAAACCTCACTCCAGCTAACTTGAATACAGAAAATTAACTCACACTTTTGACTTTCCTTCCCCACCTTCTAATCCTACTTTGAGCAACTTAGATACATATAGACTTTCCCATTGTCATTTTCTCAAAAAAGGACCAGTGAATAGCCTTGTCTCCTGAAGGGCCATAACAACAGCCTTGTTTTTTGGTAGACCATAAATGTTAATATGTTTGGCCATAGGCCCATAGTGTGCATCATATGAATACATACCGGTTATTTTAAACAAATAGCAATCACAGATAACCATAATGAGGTATGACTAGAAAGGATACTCTTTTCTCAGCTGCAATGAGTGCACCTTTGGACATGGCCCCATATCCATTTTCTGGTACAAATCAATAAAAAATGGTAGATCAGTACAGAAACTGTAAACATGGAAAGAAATTACATTCTCAGACCAAAAAATGCCATGATTCCAATGTACAACAGCAAGAATAGAAGCTGTCCAATAGCAGACTTCGGGCTAGTACTCAATGGCTTAAGCATGGTATGATAAAGATTCTTTTTTGTTAAGTGTATTAAATGATAAAGATCACAGATTACTATTCCAATGGTCTGCGGGATACATATACACTTTGACTAATAAAATTAACTTGGCAGTATCAAAGTTGAACGGTTCCAATGGGAAGTCCAGCCAAAGACATTATGATGACACAGACCTAGTGTGAGTTTAAGTTACCCGTTTATAGCAAAAAGGAAATAAGATTGGAACAAAGTAACATTGAGGAACTAAAATTCGATTCCAATTAATAGAGCACCACAATAGTAAATATCTCAGAGTTCATAACATGAAACATAACTTGAAAATTATGAAATAACAGTTGAAACGCTGAAAGACTATATGCAAAATTCAGTAAAAAATAGCACTTCTACATAATCATCTCTCTCGGGATATCAAGCTCAGAAGAAGCTAAAGGGAGAGACCTTAATGGGATTCTTGCAACAATTAACAAAACAAAAAGTAAAATACAATGAGTCGGATTCCATCCGCACTAAGAATTATGAAGAACGCTTCTATAACAAAATTATGCAAGAACAGGAGCAGCTAATCGCCTCGAACAGTTGCAAAGCATCAACAAGTAACAAAAAATAATATAAGGTAAATAAAATAACAAAAGGAAAAAATTACTGCTAGGGTTTAGAAACATGTACCGTTAACTGGAACAGCTCGTGAGGGCAAAGCCCAGCCAAGAATAGGCGACAGACGTCTCGGTCGTAGTACTTGCGATTCACCTCCCTCACATCACCATTTCTGTTCGCTCCCATTAACACGTCGAGCTGCTTACGTATAGCATCCATTTTTAGGGTTAGGGCTTCCTTTTCCTCCTTTCTGCCACCGTAAACAAGTACGTGGATGGAAAGAGTTTCCTTCAGGGCGCTGGTTCCGAAAGTAGGGTTCGTCCGACCATATCAAAGTATTAGGGCGAGAAGGGGTAAAATACGGCAGACGAAGCATAAAAGACCCTCGCCATTTGGTGAATTAACAACTTTGCCCATCTCATGATCTGATCTAATCTCCTAACAGTAAATGCCACCAATGGTAGCAGCCAAAATTGAATATTTGAACGTCAGTGTTAACGGTTAGTGGCACAAAGCAGTTTGGACATTGGACAATCTACGGGATCCCAAAATCAGGGACGGTCAGGATTGACTACAATGGGTTCCCTTGCTTACTTCAAGTTTTCCATTGCCATCTAGTAATTGTAATAAAAGGAAGGGGTATTTAAGTAATTAAACACAACTTCAGTTTTATACCCGAGATGAAGACATCTGGAATAGTGGTATCAGAGGACATCATCGTCTCCCTACTCCTATGTTCCCATCTTGCAGAAGTCAGAATTGAGCAAAATAAGAGCTCGAATTGGTTCATCCACAAAGGTATGAGAGACCCTTGAAACTTTTATTTGTTCAATTCCTTTGATCCTAGAAATCTAACTTGAGTTCTTTTTTTTTTCAAATCACGCCAGGAACGCTCGGCTTATCGTTTTGTTTGTTCAATCAATTGATATTTCGCATTATCTGCGGGAGGAAATTGTAATTTGGTTGGGTCTTTCTTCACGGTTTCTTATCATTGAAATGGTGAAACGTGTGCAAGTTTAGATCAATCAGGGTTGTTCTGGGAGCTTAATTGCTATTGTTCAGGAAAGAATTGGTAAATCTGTATATTGGGTTCTGTGGAGTAAGTGAATCTGTATATAGGGTTTCAAATTCTGGATGTCTTGAATAACTTCTAGGTTTTGAATTTTTTATTGGGTTTGTATAGCTAATCTTTCAGCATCACTCTTAGTTAGGTTTGCTGAATTGGATTTTGGCAACTCGATTAACAAATCCGGGACGTCACAAGATGGGGAAACCACTATTCCACGAGATCCTGCAAAAGCCTGCAACAAGTTGTATAATAGGACTATGCAGTGTAGTTTGGTTTTACATACAGAAGAAAAATATTGCATATGCACATGTTGGTTTGAGTTATGAAACGGCTATTGAAGGCCACCATTGGAGGATAATCACTTCTGCTTTCTCCCACATAAGTGTGATTCATCTGGTTTTCAATATGAGTGCACTTTGGAGTCTTGGAGTGGTGGAGCAGCTAGGTCACATGGGTCTGGGCATTAAATTCTATCTCCATTATACTCTTGTTTTGGTAGTCTTATCAGGGATTCTGGTTCTGGGAACTTACCATGTTTTAATCCAAAAATATAAGCTAGACTATTTTCGAAGAGTGACAGCTGTTGGATACTCATGTGTTGTATTTGGTTGGATGACAATCCTTTCTGTGAAGCAGCCAGCTTCTAAGCTAGATTTGTTTGGGTTCCTTTCGCTTCCCATCAGTTTTGCACCGTTTGAATCCCTCATCTTTACTTCAATAATTGTTCCACAGGCAAGTTTTCTTGGCCATTTATCAGGAATTATTGTTGGTTACTCCATTGCTTGGGGTTTGATCCATGGAATGAATAATTACTGGGCTATTTCAATGCTTGGATGGATCATGCTTGTGTTTATCTTCAGTTTGAAGCGATCAGGTGCCTTTGACTTCACTTTTATTGAGATAGAACCTGTTACAGATCCTTCATTGCCTTCTGTTGGTTTTCTTGTATCCGGAGATGGTAGAACGCTACAGATGAGTACACTTCCATCTGGAGGTTCTGAACTTGTCTAGCCTCTGATTTAGTTCATGTCCTATCCCTTTTAGAAGAGGACTTGGAATCATCCCATATTAATACTGTATGAGGGGTTATTTTGTCAAGATTGCCTGGTCTTGAAATTAGAAGGAGGCTCATGGTTCCTGTTGAGGGAACTGAAATCTGTGGAATACAATAGAGCTCATATGTTGTGATATAAGTGATCTAGTAAAGCTCCTTTTAGTTGGCACTACAAAGACATTCAAGGTCCATCTATCCATCTACAAGCACTTTGAGTATTCCTGAAATGGTACAACTCCTCTATTGTAATCCAGTTGCTTTTCTTCATTTTTTTTTACTCATTTGACAAGTAGATGGGTGCCATTACTGCCATATATGGTATTTATGCTTATAAATCATTTAACTTCTATGGTGCTCCATGTGATATTTGACGGTTGTACTCTTTTGGTTTGTTGGACATGACTGTAATCATTTTAGATGCTACTATTTTGATTATGATGCCTTTGAGGGAAATCCCCACCCCACAACCAAAAGAAAAAAAGAAATTAATGTTGATTTGTGACTGTTACATGTAAAATGCATGCCTATGGAATTTTTTTAGTTGCTCGTATGCTTTTTCTCCTCTAAAGAGTTTAAACTGGGAGATGTCGGCTTGAAATATAGCTAATTCCCTTCCCTGAGTTGCCTGCATCATTTAGGTTGTTGAGGAGGATAAATGGTCTGGTACACCATGCACCAAATACTGGTTATAATAGTTTCTTGACATCAAATTGTTTAATTATAACCATTTCTTTTAACCCATTGAGAATTGTTCATCATCTAAATTAGAATTAAGAAAGTAGATGGCTGAGTAAATATTTTATTTTTCAATTCTCTGATTGATATATACATATTGTTTCTTTAAGTACATAATATATCTGTATCTAGCATGAAATTGGCATCATCTAAGATGTAACAGTTTAAACAAAATTAATGGCCATAATAAAAGCCACCTTTCATTATAAAATGTCTTATAAAGAAGTTCCCATTTTATTGGGATTTGAAAGTTATTCTAGCTATTCTTTGTTACTGATAGAGGGCATATTACAAGCAATAAAGTGCAACTTTTTTCTTTTTTTTTTCTGCCTTTCTTTCCCAATATATAACAAGTTTTCCTTTTAGTTTATTACAATATTGAAGTACTGAGTGTAGAAGCAATCAGTATTTTATTGTCGGATATTCTATTCAACAGAAACACACTTTTCGGTGGTAGTATCACAAAATGCACCTCATTACATAATTGTTGTTACATGAGCACTATAATGTACAACACATTATGCAAAACCAGTGCTGTAATGTTGAACCTGTGGCAGGGTGCAACATCAAAATTGATCATGGAGCATTTTGTAATATTGGTACCTGAAAAATATGATTTTTTTTACCATAGAATTGCTTTTCTGCTATTATTTGTTTATATTTCTGTTTTGATATTTCTCAACACTTTTTTCAAGTATTACTAGAATTGATCATAATGCATTTTGTAATACCCAAAAAATATGATTTTTTTACCTTAGAATTTCTTTTTTGTTATTATTTGTTTATGATTTGTCTATGTTTCTATTTTGGTATTTCTCAACGTTTTTTTCAAGTATTACTGGAATTGATCATGATGCATTTTGTAATGCCAAAAAAATATGATTTTTTTTACCATAGAATTGCTTTTCTGTTATTATTTGTTTATAATTTGTCTATATTTCTGTTTTGATATTTCTCAACACTTTTTTCAAATATTACTGATTTACTTAATGGCGTATGCAAGTTATCCGCCTGTTAGACCTTTCTTTTTATTGACACAACATAATACAACAAGAACTTGTGAGAAAGCAAACCCAATACATAATTAACCCCCAACTGAGATTACAAATGTGCCCAAAACATCTGTTGTCTTTGAACCCCCTGCTTGGTGAGGCTGTCTTCCAAGCTATTAATCCGCCTGGTTAAACCATTCAACCCAAGACTTGAGCAGTTGTTGTCATCCAAGTCAATTTTTTAAAACATTTCTTTCTTGTTGTGATTTCCTTTTGTGGGGTAGGTTGTCATGCTTGGTTTTATCCCTTTGCCTTGGGTTTATCCACTTGCGTTTGTGGGAAAAAATTGGATGTAATCAAATAATCAATTGGTAGGTTTTAAGCATTTTCCTCTTTTTCCTTTGGTAAAACAAGCATTTGCCCCGTATAAATCTATAAGTCTTGCCCCCTGTACATTCTTTGTGATGCTTAGCCCCTTCCAATTCCGAATTGTAACAAATGACCCTTTTTGTCACATTTTCTTTTCAATGAGTTATTATCTATATCTATATCTATATCCATACTACTATCAAAAGTATAATGAGCATGTGGAACTTTTCTTGATTAAAATATTCCTATTTTTTGAATTTGGTCTCTCTCTAATTATGAGGGCAAAAAAATGTAGTTTCTTTTGGTAAATAGCCAAAAATATAGTTTGAACAACTGATCAAAAAAAATATATAGTTTGAACTACTACCTTTCACCTCTTTAAGTCACATATTTAAGGTATTAATTCCCATTCTCTCTCATTAATCTCATATAAGGTATATTTTTCTCACCAATAAGTTATATTAAGTGGATTCATACCCGTTTTAAATACAATTGATAGATGAAATATGATTTATGTTGCTGACCCCATATAGTTGGGATAAGGCACGGATGATGATTAATTAGATCCATGGAGGGGTGGCCACCATCAATTTTATTAAAACAAAAAATAAGTCTATGAGGTAGCGACATAGAAGCCTACCCCTTAGAAAATCTATACAAGAGGAGATTCAACTCATAATAAATAAAAGAAAGGTCCAAAACTCTTTAATAATATAAAACCCATGTTTTTTTGTTTTAAACCAATCCAAAAATGAAATGATTCTTCCCTTTGTTGGTGGTTAAGCAATTCAACCATTTGGATCAAATGGTCTAACCTATGATTTCATAAATAATAATTTTTTTAAAATATAAGTAATTCAAAAATAAAAAATATATATATAGAAAAACTTAGGCACATCTCTATTTTTTTATATTAATCATATTAAAGAAAAATAAGTGTGAAACAATAATTTTTTTTGTTGATGATGAAAATTAAATACAAAAATTGAATTGATGCAAAAAATGAATTTGTTTTCTTGTTTGGTGGTGGCTAGGTCAAAATTTTCAAAAGCAAAGATAAAAGTACAGAAAATTATAAATAAAATAAAAGGGTCCAACTATGATATCCGAAAAAACTTGTGACCAATCAACCAGTGTCATAAACATGTTAACCAATCATATGGTATTTATCAAAATTCACGGATGGGTACATCTCTTATATTATATATTCGCCGTACTAAACAAAAATAAGTATGATAAATAAGAATTATTTTTATATACATAGAAATATGAAAATTTTGTAGAAAATTTTGGAACATATTATTATTATTACCATCATCAAAAATTGATACATGCGAAGCATGTGTACATTTGCTCTAGCATATTCATGTGCATTATTAGACATTTATAAAATCTTAAAATACCCCTATCTTGCTTTAGAAGACAAGTTTGTTATTTATTTATTTTATATTTCTAAGTTGATATTTCTAATAATGATCTTTAAGCCAAAGATGCAAGCTATTGAATTCATGCCTTGAGATTATTCAACCAATCTTGAAAATCTATGTGATGTTCAATGGTTTTAAGTAGTCTAGGCCATGTAAATAGTGATGAAGTAAAAGGCATATCAAATTACCCTAATTCCAGGAAAAAAAAAATTCAAGCTATGTAAATGATGCGCTAAATTAACACAAAGTTTTGGCCTTCAAAGTGGCCTCTTATGATTGCTGCATTAATTTCCCTATTAGGTAAGATTTATGTATTAATTTCAACCATCCAAATCACATACCAAGATCTTAGTCTAGGCCATCCAAGAAAAGTTATACTAAATCAAAAAAAAAAAAAACTAGGCTATTGAAATGTGCCAATATTTCAACTAATCTTAGCCATTCAAGTATGAACCAAATTTAAAAAAATAATAATAATAAAAGATAAAATAAAATCTAACATGGGCGAAGTGATAAACCAAATAATACCTAAATTTTGGATTAGAGTTGTTCACGGGTCGGGTTGAGTCGGTTTACTACGGTTTTTCCAATCGACCCGACCTGGTCGGATTACTTGACATAGAAACCGAAACTGACCCAGTGTTAAGCAAAACCGACTTGGTCGGTTTGAGTCGGGTTGGATTGGTTTCGGTTATAAGTTCATCCCTGTGATAAAATCTTGCTAATTTAAAAAATAGTCATAAATTGAACATCATTTTAGTCATCTCCTATGATAAAATTTAAATAAAAAGTTAATCACAAAAGTTGTTCATTAATCACTATTCACTAATCCAAAGTTTCTTGCAACCATTCAAAAACTAGGTGGCCTAATGGGCTTTGGAACTTCATGTTTGAACTAGGAACTAAGTCGGTTCGGTTCGGGTCATTTTCGATTTTCTTGTGTGAAAACTGAAACCGACCCGAATCATCGGTTTAGGAATTTGAACAACCTGAAACTGACCCGTGCTGATGAAAACCCAGCCAACTCGGGTTGAGTCGGTCTGGGTTGGTCGGTTTGGTCGGGTTGGGCTTTCTTATGAACATCCCTATTTTGGATCATCAAAATGGCATCTTAAGATCAGTCATCCATCCAAATGATGTATAGAAAAATCAAATTCATATTCTAACCTACCCAATATATTCAATCAACCCAAAAATCTACGCCATCAAGGTGGTTCCTAAAATTAGTGAATCAATCTCAACTATCCGAGTGATGTACCAAAATTTCAACTATCTTGTGTTGTCCAAACTATATACCAAATAACATCGTTGTTCAAGTAATGTAAAAAGGTTTCAACTAATATTGGCCATTCATTTTTTTTTTTAAAAAAAAAAATGAAAGGGGCTATACAAGATGGGGGATAGCACATCCCCAAGCATTAGAAAAACAAATGATCACTAACTACCTGATGAAGTAACCAATTCGTCGCTTGATTAGCTTCACGATAGACATGACAGTACTTGATATTGTGATTCATCTGTACACCAAGACAATGACACACCTCAATGATGTTCCTTAATCTCCACGAAGGGTTCATATTTTGAAGCAAAGAGTTGATGAAGAGCTTAGAATGTCCCTCAATGGTAATAGCCAGATGAAGAAAGATGAAGACAATGTTGTGGGTTTTCCCATGCAGCCCATGCTTCACCATCGTTAATAGAAGTTACGCCAATAGAATACGCTTTTACATTCAGGGCCCTACTGAAACAGTCCCTTGCAATTAGACCTGTTCATGGGCTGGGTAGCCCGACGGCCCGGCCCGCACCCCGGCCGGGCTTGGTCATATAATTAGGCCTGCGGGCTTGACCTCGGGTTTAACACAGTAAGCCCGACTGTGTTTTGGGTCGGGTTCGGGATTTGTCAAAAAAGCCCAGTCCGGCCTGACTCAGTATTATATATTTTATAAAATATATATTTATAATTTAATATATATATATATATATATTTTATTCTTTTCTTTATAATTTCAATCTCTCTCTCTATTCAACTGCTTCAACATTAATAATAATAATAGTATAGGCTAAATTTCGGGCCTGGGCTTAGGCTCGGGCTTCGAGCTTTTTATGAGGGTCGGGCTCGGGCTCAAGTTATAGGCCCGATGGTCGGGCCGGGCTCGGGCTCGGGCCTTAAAAAAATTTGTTAATACACAGTAAAAGCTCGGCCCGAGCCCGGCCCGGCCCATGAACAGATCTACTTGCAATGCATGCTACAAAGTAGAGCCCATTTAGCCCACAAGAGGCATCAAAATTCATTTTAATAGTCCTCTCCTTATGATTTTTCTACTAAATAGGCAATCATTCTTTAGCATAATCCTCAACCATTCTTTATTCACATAAACATGATCCTCAACCAACCAAAATTTACTATCCATAAGAAAATTAAGAGCTCTATCAATTAGTATAGGGGCCATTAGATAACTACTTTTTCATTTCGGTTTTCCAAATGAACCAAAAGATAACTACATATTTATCTTTAACTGGAACAACCATCATTTGAACTGATGGTCATTCACACTTGTTTGGCATATAAGCATTTAAGGAAAATGTGGTCCACATCCTCATCCTCACTACAAATGGCACAAGCACCATCAATGTTTCAACCCCTATGAAATAAGAAGGTTCTTAGTGGGGAATTTATTGTTAAGAACAAGAAACAAGAGTACTTTAATCTTAGGGGGATAGCAAATATGCCAAATGCTTTTAAAATAATTATCAAGCTCAAGATTCCCCAAGTTTAACAAACATTCACTAGTGTAAGTAAATTTCATCGAGTACTTATCACTAGAAATAAGTCTCCAAGTCATTTTGTTTTCCATATGTGTAGATAGGAGGATAATAGGTTTAATCCTCTACCAAGCAGATTCCAACACCAAAGACTGAATAAGATGCTCATTCCAAATGTTTCTCTCATTAGAAATATAATCATTAACTAAAAGATTCAAATTCTCAATGTGATTTTGATCCACCTTATTAACAAGAGGGGTGTTATCGGCCCAAACATTAGTCCAAAATTTAGCCTTTTTACCATCACCAATGACCTAACCAATACCTCTCTTAATCACATCCCTTAAAGATGGGATACTTCTCCGAGCCCAAGAAAAACCTTTCCTAGCAGTGATATCCCAAAAATTTTGTCTTTCGAGATACTTATTTGATATTACCTTCATCGACAAATTCTCTTGGTTAGTCAAAATTTGCCACCCCAATTTTGTAGGATTGACATTGTTATCCATTTAAGATTTTTAATCCCAAACCACCCAATTTTTAGGTGTGCAAACACAATTCCAATTAATAAGGTGGAATGGTTTTCTATTATTTGACTTTTACCAAATAAAGTTTCCCTGCATCTTATCAAGATACTCAATCACATTGCTAGGAATGGTTTTCTATTATTCAACTTTGGCCATTCAGGTAAATAACCAAAATTTTTAGAAAACCTAAACCAAATAACATACATAACAAATGATATCCCTAGAGAATAGCCTCCAAGTCATTGAGATAATTCCAATCATAAAAAAAAATATTGTATCGAGATTTCAACTAATTTAGACTATCCAAACAAGCTACCAAGTCAACACAAAGATCAAAGCAGGGGAATGTAGCTAGGTTAGAAGGTATGTGTCTTGTTTTTTTTGTTCTTTTTGTTTTGTTTTTTTTTTTTTTTGCCCTTAGGCTTCGGAGTTTGCTAACCACCTATTTCTGCACTCTCCTTGCACTACAAAGGTATAGAGCATGGTTCTTGATACTTTTAATTTTTTTTTTGGGGGGGGGATGGATAGTGTTACTTGAAGGGCTGCATAGAAGAGGGAAATATTGTACGGCACTTGATTTTTATGTCTGTTTTATGATGTCTTTGGAAAAAGAGGAATGCTAGGATTTTTGAAAACATCACATCAGATGTCCCAAGTAGTGATGGGAAGGCTCAATCAAAGCTATTTACCCGAATAAATGCAATTACTTGGGTAAGTTTTTCTTGGAAACACTTACCCAGGTAAGTGCATCTACCCATGTTCGTTTATTTCTTACTAGACCTGTTCATGGGCCGGGTAGCCCGACGGGCCGACTGGTGTGTCCAGAAGCGTGTCGTTAACCACTTTGGAACACCAGTTTTAATATTTATAAATTTCTTCGTTTCTCATAACAATTACAAATGCAGTAAATGGTGAGAACGGGAAATTGCATAATCACAAAACTTTAATTAATTAAATTGAAATTCATTAAAAATAAGATTCAAACACTACTAAAAGTGAAAAGTTCATAAAAATAAATAAATTAAATAAAAAAGTCTATCATCCGATCAGAGATAGTAGTCTCAGAATTTCTCATTTGACCCTCGAACTTCTCGAGCTAGGCCTTCCATCTTACTTGGCTGAATTCCATATTGAATCAAAATGGTTTGGATCCGATTCCAGAGGTGGCAGTAGTGGCTTTGGTGAACTGCAACTAGAAACCCCTCATCTTGCCTAGGCGTTCTCCTCTTCCTTTACCCCCGAACTTCTTAAGATCAACCTTTCGTCTTACCTGGGGACAGAATCCAACCCCTTCTCCGGAGCCCTTGAGTCCTTTTTATAGAGAATGGTGGATAAAACTAGGAATGGAGAGAAAAATGGGGCGACAGCTGGGTGTTGGGTTTTAGCAAAAATATGGGCGCCCCTAGGGTTTAGAATGAAGGGTTAGGATGGTTTAAGGTGATCCTAAGGCTGAGAAGAGAAGGAAAGGGCGCCCAATATTATGTAGGGTTGAGATTTGGGCTCCTAGAATTGGATGTGGAGATTTGGGCGCCTAGGGCTGAAATGTGGAGATTAAAAGGAATGGGTGGCGCCCTAAAGTGAATGGCTGAGATAGAGAGTGGAATAGAGGGTTGAGATCTTGTGGCTAAAGGCTGAATGGTGAGGATTAGAAGTTAGGTGGCACCCTAGGGTTAGTATGCTAATAAGAGGGTGCCCTAGAATGAACGGTGGAGATTAGAATGGATGGAAGGTAAGAATTTAGTAGTTAGGGGCAGCTAGGGTTTGTTAGAGATGAAAAGAATGAGTGGAGAGGCGCCCTAGGGTTTGCTAGGGAGAGGGGAGTATGCTAATATAGTAGAAGGGGCGTCATTCTGGGTTTAGCAGATAGGAGGCACCCTCCCGTGCTCAGTTTTTCATAAAAATACCCCTCTCTCAGTTGAACTTCACACCAACTTCCCAAAAACTACATTTCAGCCATGAAACTTTCCTTGTTTTTCACAAGATTTGCATAGAGATGCTCAGAGGTCACAATATTAAATTTAATTGGGAAAAAGGGGCATTTTGACTATTCTAAGGCCTAAAATACACCTGAAATGATGCCCTTAAGGCATCAAACTACAGAGTTATCACACCCCCAACTTATCCATTGCAAGTCCCTTAGCAATGCAGCATTAAAATTACACTAAGTATAGAAATCATTCCCATTGCAAGATCATCCCTGACAAAATTAGTCAAATATCCTGATTCAAAATTCTCAAACTTTGTATATATTAGTACTGGGCTTAAGGGGTAAAACTGTATTGCTTTGAATATTACAGAAACTTGCTTAAAAATCTTGTATACCCTTCCATTTGCAAATTGTCTCAATAAGCTGAGATTGATTTTTAAAATCAAATGGGTATTCTTCTTATCATTTCTAACAATGGATTTCTACCCCTGAATTTGATATGCACACTTATATTTTTTTTTGCTACCTTCCACCGTTTGACGCGAATCTCAACACTTGACTTAGGTGAAGAGACCCAATTACTAAGTGTTAGGTGATTATCTTTGGCATTCTCTTTCCCGTTTGATGCGAATCTCGACTCTTAACTTAGATGAAGAGACCCAGTTACTAAGTCTAGGGTGTCCATTGACCTTTTATTCTTTTTTTTTTTTGCATAAACATTGTTCAGGGTAGTCTAGTATCTTTAACAATTTGAAGAATTTCTGTCTTAATTTCTCAATCTTTCTCTTCTTATCTTTACAGAGGCAAACTTTGGAGTATTTTCAATTTCTAAACGATTTCGACAATATTCAAATAAGACCAATTTAACTCTTGTCACTTGTTACCAATTTATACAATATTCAATATTCTTTTATCAGTTTCCTCAACTTTTTCTGTTCGGGAATCTCTTTTAATCGAAAGAAATTTTAAAATTTTCAGTGAAATTCTTAGTTTTGCATTTCTAAAGGCTTAGCTTCAATTTTTTTTTCAAGTTTTCTCTTTCTCTTTCCTCACCCCCCATCCTAAGTGCCATTGTCCCTAATGGCATGACTAGAATGTTGAAAAGAGACTTGGGCCAAAGGGAACAATCAAGAGGGTTTTCCAAAGGGGTTCAAGGTCTGCCAACTGGTTCAGAATCAAGAAAAGAAAAACTCAAATCCTAACAGTAAAAACACTAACAACTACATTGGGTTGCCTCCCAACCAGCGCTAAGTTTAATGTCTTCATCCAAACACATTCACTCGCTTCTCTTTGGATCACTTAAGTCTATCTTGTCAATCTTTCCGCTCTTAAAGACTCCTTCCACATATGGTTTAAGTCTTTGACTATTGACTTTGAATGTGCTTCCATTTTTTGGATCAACAATTTTAACTGCACCATATAGAAATGCTTTTTCCACAACAAACGGCCCATCCCACCTAGACCTTAATTTACTAGGGAACAAACGCAGCCTATAATTAAAAAGCTAGACCTTTTGATTCGATTCAAAAGTTTTTCTTGAAATGTTTTTATCATGAAAGGCTTTTGTTTTGGCTTTATAAATGTGTGAGCTTTCGTAGGCCTCGTTGCGCAATTCCTCTACTTCACTTAATTGCATGGCTCAGTGGGATCCAGCTTGGCCTAAATCTAGATTAAACTTTCTGATGGCCCAATAAGCCTAATGTTCTAATTCGATGGGAATGTGACATGCTTTACCAAAAACCAGCCTATAAGGAGACATTCCAATGGGAGTTTTGTAGGTAGTCCGATAAGCCCAAAGTGCATCGTCTAGTCTGTCGGACCAATCTTTTCGGTCGGGCCTAATGGACTTTTGTAGAATACTTTTAATTTTCCTATTGGACACTTACACTTGACCATTTGTTTGGGGATGGTAGGGGTTGCTATCTTATGGATGATTTCGTATTTGCGGAGCAAAGCACGGAATTGCGCATTAGTAAAGTGTGACCCCCATCACTAATGATTGCTCGCGGACACCCAAACCTAGAGAAAATGTTCTTTTGAACAAATTTCATTACAACTTTGTGGTCATTGGTCTAGGTTACTACCGCCTCAATCCATTTCGACACATAATCAACGGCCACCAAGATGTATTCGTCACCGGATGATGGCGGGAATGGTCCCATGAAATCAATACCCCAAACATCAAAGATTTCTATTGTTAGAATAGGGTTAAGTGGCATCATATCTCTATGGGACATATTCTCGACAGATTGGCATCTTAGGCAATTTTTGATAAAGACATGGGCGTCCTTAAATAAAGTTGGCCAATAAAAGCCATTTTGCAGTACTTTGGTCGCCGTTTTCTTTCCTGAAAAGTGCCCCCCACAAACAGGAGTGTGACAAAAATTAAGGATACTTTGGTGTTCAAACTCAGGGACATAACACCGGATCACTTGATCCGAACAGATACGAAATAGCTCACGATCTTCCCATAAGTAGTATTTGAGTTGAGAAAAGAATATGCCATTCTCATTCTTAGACCACCCCTTGAGAATTTTACCTACTGCTAAGTAATTGACAATATGAGTGTACCACGGGGGAGTATTATGAGAGACAACTAAGAGGTGCTCATCTATGAAGGAATAGTCATGGATGGGCTCGCTCTTTTCAATTTGAATTCGGGATAGATGATCAGCTACTATATTTTCAAAGCCCTTTCTATCCCGAATCTCAAGGTCGAATTCTTACAAAAGAATGATCCAACTGATGAGCCTAGGTTTAGCCTCTTTCTTAGACAACAAATGTCTTAAGGCTGAGTGATCAGAGTAGAAAACCACTTTGGTGCCCAATAGGTACAGGCGAAACTTTTCCAAAGCAAACACTATAGCTAACAATTCTTTCTTGATAGTGGTGTAATTCAATTGATCCTCAAATAGGGTGCGGCTAGCAGAATATACTACCACATGACATTTATTCACCCTTTGTCCCAAAATTGCTTCGATGGCGTAGTCAGAGGCATCACACATTATTTCAAAGGGCAACGACCAGTTGGGAGGTTGAAGAATTGGGGCTTTGGTCAGTGCCTCTTTCAAATAATCGAAAGCCTTAAGACAAGGCTTGTCGAAATTAAATGGGACATCCTTCGCCAAAATATTGCATAAAGGCCTAGAGATCTTGGAAAAATCCTTAATGGACCTACGATAGAAACCAACGTGTCTGAGAAATGAACAGATTTACTTGACAGAGGTGGGAGGTGGGAGTTTAGATATTATGTCAACTTTTGCCTTATCTACCTCGACCCCTCATTTGGAAACTATGTGACCTAAGACAATACCCTTCTGGACCATGAAGTGACTCTTCTCCCAACTGAGTATCAAGTTTGTCTCGACGCATCATTGAAGAACTTTTCGCAAGTGTTTGAAACAAGTTTCAAAGGAATCCTTGAAAACAGAGAAATCATTCATAAATATTTCCAAAAAGTCACCTACCATTTCTGAGAAAATTGCCATCATACACTTCTAGAAAGTTGCTGGTGCATTACATAATCCAACGACATTCTTTGGAAAGCAAATGTGCCATATGGATAGGTGAAAGTAGTTTTCTCTTGGTCTTCAGGGTAAATGGCTACTCGGTTATACCCAGAATACCCATCTAAGAAGTAGAAATATTTCTACCCTACAAGTTTTTCCAAAATCTATTAAATAAAGGGCAGAGGGAAGTGGTCTTTTTTTGTGACAACATTGAGTTTCTTGAAGCCTATGCATACTCGTCATCCCGTGGTAAGCCGGGTGGGGATCACCTTGCCTTGATTACTGGTGACCACGGTGACTCGGTGAGTCCACCCTTCTTAGACACCACTTGCGTAGGACTTACCCAACTACTATCTGAAATTGGGTAGATAATACTCACATCCAACCACTTGACCACTTCTCTCATATTTGGGTTCAACCGCCATTGCATTTCCCTACTTGGTTTGGCACCCTCCTCCATATAAATATGGTGCATACAAATGGACGGACTATCCCTTTCAGGTCATCCACCGACCAACCAATGGCACCCCTATACTCTTTTAAGACATCAATCAGTTTCTCTTCTTGTATAGGGGTTAAAGCGACTGTTATAATTACTGGTAGTGTTTGGTCGGGTCCTAGAAACACATACTTAAGGGAGTCCGGCAAGGGTTTTAATTCTAGTTGTGAAGGAGATTCAAGAGAAGGCACGGGTGGTTCACTCTTTAGCTCTGGGAGAGGTTCAATAGTAGGCCAAGACCGTAATGGGTGTGGAGACTTTGTTAAAACATTAGCTTCCTTCATCGGGTCATCCGCTATGACCGGTTCGGTTTCTCTAGGGTTTCTATTTACATTTATTGTACAACAATCTTGTTCTGGGTAGGCAGAAGGACTTCTAGACTCATATAGGTCTTCAAACTTTCCCTCCCTTTGAAGAACTGAGATTTCTTCAGGATTTTCTAAGTATGGGACATTAAAGGTTGTAAGATCTTGGTATTAGGAAATAGACCTATTCATGGGCCGGGTAGCCCGATGGCCCGGCCCGGCCCGGCCCACACCCCGGTCGGGCTTGGTCATGTAATTAGGCCCGCGGGCCTGACCTCGGGCCTAACACAGTAAGCCCGACTGTGTTATGCGTCGAGCTCAGGATTTGTCAAAAAAGCTCGGCCCGATATAAATTTTATAAAATACATATTATGTATTTTATATATTATATAAATTATATAAATAATATAATATTTATTGAAATATATATATATATATTTATAATTTAATACATGCATTTTTTTTATTTTTTCTTTGTAATTTCTCTCTCTCTCTATTCAGTTGCTTCAGTAGTAGTAACAACATGGGCTAAATTTTGGGCTCGGACCTAGGCCCAGGCTTCAAGCTTTTTATGAGGGCCGGGCTCGGGCCCAAGTTGTAGGCCCGATGGTTGGGTCGGGCTCAGGCTCGGGCCTTAGAAAAATCTGTTAATACAGAGTGAAAGCCCGGCCCGAGCCCAGCCCGACCTGGCCCATGAACAGGTCTATTGGGGAAGACCTACGATTCATTTCTAGGGTCTACAACTGGCTGACTAAGCATTGAATCATTTTCCCACTACAAGTTAGCTTCTATGAGCTGAATTATTTGGCTCTCTAATCTAAGGATTGACTGTTGTTGAGCCAAGATCAGCTGTTGAAGCTACAGAAACCTATCATCGAGTGAATCGGTTTGATAAGGTTGAGGGGAGGTTTGATATGGCTAAGTCGGTTGAGTCCCAATGTAATCATTGTACTCACAGTGAGTCTGGGCTTCAAACCATTAAGAGTGCACATCTGGCAAGGTGGGTTCTTGGGCTTGGGCCCAATAAGCGAAATTGGGTTGATTTTCCCACCCAGGGTTATATGGACTAAAGGATGGGTTAGCATTAGGTTGGAAAAATCCGTTAGTTGCTTGTACTTCCTCTATAATGACTGGTTGACGCCCACCACAGGGCATTGACTAACATGATGGGTCGGACTTGCACAGATGGAACATGTTGGGCAGGATGACAATGTTGGGAATGGGCTAAATTGTTGACGACATGCAAGGAATTGGTCAAGTCTTTGGGTCATCCCATTAATCTTGTCTAGTTGTCGAGACACATTGTTCCAATCTATCTGTGGCTTAGGTTGGAAGTAGTTTCTCATTCCACAAACTCCAGCCATTAAATTCATTTTATTTTGTCTTTAAATTTGATTTTTTTTTAAATTTGAAATTTAAATTCAAAATTGAAATTTTTAAATTTAAAAAAAAATGCAAGCAATTCAAACACATGACCTACGAGCTGACCTAAGGTTTCCTAAACTAGTGGTTCAACCAATGTGAATCTTCTTATGTTCACTTGGAATTACACCACTTCCTTTTGTTAGGTAGGTAAGAGGTGGGGATGTGGGAGGCTCCCCTTGCTCTCGCAAAGACCTAATTATGTAACCACAAAACCTGCTTAGGCTTAGCCGTTTAACCTCTTTCTTTAAACACCAACCATCGATTATGGAAAGTAATTACAAGTTTCCCTAAAATCCAGCACACTTTTGAACCAAATGTGAGGCTCCCTAAAGGATCTTGCTATCCAAATTTTAAATTAGGGTTTAGGGTGAACCGCACGTGAAAGGATGTGGTTTTCGGGCAAAGAAGGGTGATGAAATCCCCACCTTATCTTATTTAAATTCGATTGCCCTTAAATGGATTAACGGAAAAACACAATAAACAAAACAAATGCAACTAATTACAATGCATGAACAATTATTTCTAATATGCAATTCAGCAATTTAACATAAAATAATAAAATAAAACTAATTCAGCAAGAGAAACAATTAAAAAAATAAAAAACCCTAACACATTAACAACTAACAAGATAATTTCAACAATTAAATAATCCTATATGATGCATGCGCTAGAACATATCAAACCCTAAATGTTGCAATGCAAGTGCAAAAATTTTTAAATATTAATTAATTTTTTTGAATTTTTTTTATTTTTTATATATAATTTTTTCTTTGAAATTCAGCATGAGAAACGATAAAAAAAAAATCCTAACACATTAACAACTAACAAGATAATCTCAACAATTAAATAATCCTATATGATGCATGCGCTAGAACATATCAAACCCTAAATGTTGCAATGCAAGAACACAAATTTTTAAATATTAATTAAATTTTTTTGAATTCCTTTATATATATATATATATATATATATATTTTGAAATTCAAAATTTGAAGTTTAATTTTTGAAATTTTAATTCAAATTCAATTTTAGATTTCAATTAAAATTAAAATGTAAATTCAAAATTTGAAATTTAAACTCAAATTCAAAATTTTGAATAATTTCCTATTAACAATTAAATAACTAATTAAAGGGAAATTAAATAAAGCCACAAATAATTACAGCAAACAGAAAATAAAAGGATTAATTATGCTAAAAAAATTAACAACTACAAAAATGAATTCTAACAAGAAAAATCGCTACTCAAAGGATTAAACAGAAAATTAAAAAAAAAGAAGATTATGCTGCAAAATAAAATAAACAAAGTGAATTTCAAAAAAATGAACCTATTAAAACAAAAATTCACTCAAGAAATTAAAATAAAGAAAAAATAGATCTAAGAACAAAACGAAGGAAAAATAATAAAATAAATTGGATCTATATAAAAAATAACTAAAATTCGAAAATCACTATTTTACCAAAAAAAGAATTCAAAAATAAAAACAAAAATAAAATGGGACAATTACACGTGAAACGTAATCCAATTTCTCTTCTCTTCCCTTTTTCTTTCGTAGTTCGGCAATTCTCTGGTACCCCAGCTTTCGCTATTACGTCCTGCAAAATCAAAGAGAAATAAGAATTAAAATAAGATTACAGATCAAGTAATCAAATGAAAATAAAAAAATAATGGAACAGATCGAAACAAAGCAAATAAAGAATTTTCTCTATTGCTACTCCGACAATGGTGCCAAAAACTTGGTGTGTCCGAAAGCGTGTCGTTAACCACTTTGGAACACTAGTTTTAATATTTATAAATTTCTCCATTTCTCATAAGAATTACAAACGCAGTAAATGGTGAGAACGGGTCGTATCCACAATGAAGTGAGGGAAAAATCGTTATGAACTTTAATCCGGATTAAAGAACACAAAAGGAAGTTGCAGAATCACAAAACTTTAATTAATTAAATTAGAATTCGTTAAAAATAAGATTCGAACACTGTTGAAAGTGAAAAGTGCATAAAAATAAATAAATAAAAGAAATTAAATAAAAAAGTTTGTAATCCGATCAAATGTAGCCGTCTCCAGATCTCTCATTTGACCCTCAAACTTCTCGAGCTAGGCCTTCCATCTTACTCGGCCGAATTCTAGATTGAATTAAAATGGTTGGGATCTGATTCTAGAGGTGGCAGTAGTGGCGTTGGCGAACTGCAAGCAGAAACCCCTCCTCTTACCTGGGCATTTTTCTCTTCCTCTACCTTTGAACTTCTTGAAATTAGCCTTCCGTCTTACCTGTGGGTAGAATCATATCCCTTCTCAGGAGCCCTTGGGTCCTTTTTATAGAGAAGGGTGGATAAAACTAGGAATAGAGAGAAAAAGGGGGCGGCAGTTGGGTTATAGCAAAAATATGGGCATCCTAGGGTTTAGAATGAAGGGTTATGATGGTTCTAAGGTGATCCTAAGGCTTAGAAGAGAAGGAGAGGGCGCCCAGAATTGGATTATGGAGATTTGGACGCCTAGGGCTGAAAGGTGGAGATTAAAAGGAATGGGTGGCGCCCTAGAGTGAATGGCTGAGATAGAGAGTGGAATAAAGGGCTGAGATCTAGTGGGTAAAGGCTGAATGGTGAGGATTAGAAGTTAGGTGGCACCCTTGGGTTAGTATGCTAACAAGAGGGTACCTTAGAATGAATGGTGGAGATTAGAAGGGATGGAAGGTGAGGATTTAATAGTTAGGGTCGGCTAGGGTTTGTTAGAGATGAAAAGAAAGAGTGGAGAGGTGCCCTATGGTTTTCTAGTGAGAGGGGAGTATGCTAATACAGTAGGAGGAGCGCCATTCTGGGTTTAGAAAATAGGAGGTGCCCTCTTGTGCTCAGTTTTTCACAAAAGCACCCTTCTCTCAGCTGAACTTCACACCAGCTTCCCAAAAACTGCATTTTACCCATGAAACTTCTCCAGTTTTCTACAAGATTTGCATAGAGACCCTCAGAGGTCACAATATTGAATTTAATTGGGAAAATGGGGCATTTTGACTATTCTAAGCCCTAAAATACCCCTAAAATGATGTCCTTAAGACATCAAACTATAGAGTTATCACCGGCCCTGCCCTGCCCGACCCCCGGACGGGCTTGCGCATAGATATTAGTCCACGGGCTTGACCTCGGGCCTAAAAGCCCAAGCCTGACTATAGTACAGGCCGGGCTCAGGGTTTGCCACAAAAGCTTTGCCCAAGTCCAGCCCGGCCCAACCAAGTGTAACCTATTCTAATTTCTAAACCCTAGTCGAATAAGTACCCTTTCTTATTCCCTCTCTTGAGTCTTCATCTTCTTCTCTCCTCACTCTCACTCTCAAGAACCGGTGCAAACCCAGACAGGCAGCCACCATTGTCAGTCTTAGAGGCGACACGCGAGCTCAAGCATCGACGATCTCAGGCACTGGTCATCTCTATCTATCTATCTCTCTCTCGCAATTCGCATTCTCAATTTCTCACTCACTGTTGCATATTCTCATTTTCTCACGAACCGGTGCCACCAGTGAACTGCAGCGGTGAGTTTGTGCTGTGTGTGTGTGTGTGTCTTCCATCTTCTAAATCTTATCATTCTCACTAGTGAACACTAGCGCCACCAGTGAACTCAGGCAAACTCATTCTCACCAGTGAACATTGGCGCCACCAGTGAACTCTGGCGAACTCAAGATGCAATCTTTAATAAAAGTGAAAAAAAATCATTGTTAGGTTGGGCTTTGGGCTCGGGCCCGAGCTTTGGGCTTTTTAAGAGGGCCGGGCTCGGTTCCAAGTTGTAGGCCCATTGGTCGGGTCGGGTCGGGGTCAGGCTTGAAAGAATTCTGTTAATGAGGAGTAAAAGCTTGGCCCAGCCCGGCCCATGAATAGGTCTATTTCTCTGGTAAATAAGGCAACGATCATTTTAGACATAGAAATCCATTATTAAAATTGGCATTTTTGTCCGATTCAAGTGTTGGCAACTTTCCCCCTATGTGGGAAACTTATTTACCCACCTAGGAGATGGGTATCACTTTCCTGGGTAAATGATACCCCGAAAAATAAACTTTCCATGATCACCACATTAATCTGAAAAATGAACATGGGATTCTTGGTCAATGGGAACAAAAATCCTATTGACCAACTTTCCCCCCTCTCCAAATCCAAAAAAAAAAGCCCCCTTAGTATAAAATGAATTATGGGGTTTGGAGCATAACAAATTTTTTGACAATGTCACATTATTTTCATGTTACTTTTTTGCTAATAGAATCTTTCTATAGCCCCTTTTGTTGTACATAGGATATTATGTTTTTTTTTGTTTACAATAAATAATACAATATTTTACCTTAAAAAGAAAAAAAAATGATCGTGTAAGATCAATGGATTAATCTAACCTTCCAAGTAGTACCAAGTTTTCACTAAATTAAGCTAGTCAAATAATTTACTAAATCAGCCCAAAAATCAAGGCTATTAAAGTGGTGATCAACCCAAAAGTTAAGGCCATCCAAGTGACACGTGAAACTGGATTTGGTTTTGTCAAATTACTATCATAAACTAAAATCAAACATCAGCACTACCTCAATATTTGATTTGAAGTAATAAATATTATATATTATTGTCAAATGTCTATATATTAAAACAAGGCTTGCCACATCAGCAGCCCTCTCCTTGCTCCATTGCCTCAATCGAGCAATTCTAGAGGCGGTAAGTTATTCCCATTCAAAGCATTAGAGATTGTCATATCAACAACTCTCTCTGCCCCACCCCAACTAAATAGTTCAATATAAATCATGATTATGATATGTGATTAAGTATCCCTATTATTTTGGCAGTTATCTATCTCTATTATAATGCTCACGAGATTACCTATTCATTCTATGTTACCAAGATTTAGTTTCATTTTAGAGAGAAAAAGCCTCTTGAAATTTGTAATTTCCACCAGAATGTTCTTGCTTGAAAGTTCAATACAAATGAATATCTGTTATGTTTTTGTATTTTTTTCTTAACAAGTCCGCATATCTTCCAGTTGACATACTCCCTCCCTCCCCCCCTCCTCTCTCTCTTTCTTAGTACACATTATTTTCTCTCTACTTTGTGTTACAAAGTAGGGGCAAAACAGGTAAGCTTTGTTGGCTCATTTCTCAATTTTCACTCAACTCTCTCTGATTCTTAGTGTTTTTAATGTTATCAATTATTTATTCATTCAGTTTAAGGGGACACTATAACAATGTTCCCTTGAAATTTACATGGTCCAAATTAATAAGGTCTAACTTTGACCACCATAATATTCTATTTGGCATATGCATGCATAATACTACCTTATTATACCAATTGTGCATTTTCTTTTCATTATTTTTAGCCCAACGAGTATCTTGAAGTTGGATGAAAATGAGCATATTTTGTCAAGATGATGAGTAAGCACAGATGCTACAACATACGAACCATCTAAAGCACGTAGACTTCTAGATAATTATGCCTTTAATTTCAGGGTTATTGTGCAATAGTTTTTTGTAATTATATATTCCAAGTATCTCAGTATAAAAAATATGACCTTTAGCTATGGAAAAAAACCATGGCTACAAGTCAAACAAACTATAGCTATAAACCTATAACTGCCTATGTTCATATGGCTATAGCCAGTGGTTACAATTCAACTAACCTATGGTTATAGACCAACTATAGTTATGGCAGCTATCTGTAAATAAAAAATAAATGCAAATTATATGAGCCTTTAGCCACAGACTAAACCGTAGGTAAAAGATGTATATAGTTATAGTTTTTGGGTTGTTCATAGCTATATATCTAAATCTATAATCACGGATTTTCACAAAATCGTAGCCAAAGTCATTCATTTATATTCACAATTTGTTACAAAAACATAGTTAAATGCACCAACCTATAACCACGATTTTTTTTGTCAAAACCTAAGCTAAATACTTCAACTTATAGCTACGATTTATTTGATAAACCGTAGCTATGTTTTTTTGCAAAACTAAATACATCAATATATAACTACGATTTTTGACAAACCATAGGTAACAATTGAAATCTATAGCCATAGTTTCTTGCAAAACCATAGCTAATTGTTTCAATCTATAGCCACATTTTTTTGAAAAGTTGTGACTACATTCCAATTAAAATACTATAATAATGATAATTGAGACTGCCACCTTAAAGTAATACATGTTTCATTCATACATCACATGAGAATTATATAATAATTTCTAACAATGGTTATATTATTTTAATAATAAATTATATCCCATGTATAATTTGAACACATCCGTTCTTTTACAAAAAAAAAAGTCTATTGTTTAAAATATATTACAAATGTCAAATTTCCATTCATACATATTAAAGTCTACATGACCTTCAAAAAAAGTATTGTTTAAAATTTATTACAGATGTCATATTTCCAACCGTTCTTTAAGAATTGCTTGTTGCATGTTTAACCTACAAAGTAATAACAAAAAAAAAGCATTAAAATAAGGATTACTTTGTTGATTTAATTAAATATGTAATATACAATGAAAAAAAATTGTGAAGGAAATTAGGTAATAAAATCCATTAATTAGTAGTTTCATGTTGCACTGTTGTCAGCTCAGCTTTAACAATTCTCGTTGTATCTTCTGCTTGATGGAGCTGCAACTTATGCTCTTCAATCATTTTCATTGGTTTAAGGATGTTTTTCTACTTCAACAATCTATAATGAATATGCAACATTTTTTAATTACTATCTATGTTCTTTATTGAATAATGATAATAAGAACAACAATATAAAAATGAAAGCTTGGAATTGAGTTTTTCCTTGTCTTTTTTTTTCCTTTTTCACAAATTAGTTATGAGATAAATCTATTTAAGTACAATATATAGATTGCATAAAAGTTTTTATGGTAATCAGATTGCATAAAAGTCTATTGTAATAAAGTTTTGGGTAAATCTCTTAAACTACCCCTACTATTCACGAAATTGGCAAACTATACCCTTACTGTTTACATATTGTCTTAAGCCACCCTTAAGTTTTATGACAATTGATACGCCGTTAAACACTAACAGAAAAAAATGAAATATCAATTTTACCATTCACTATTCATCAAAATTTCAAAATAAAACCCAACTGACTGTGTAGATCATTTCATTTTGCCCTTGTTCTCTATTCGATGAATACGATTCCATTCTCGGTGGCCTCTTCTCATTGAGCCTCTTCTCAGTGACATCGAGTAAGGATGTTATAAATTGTAGGATAATGGTCAGCTAGGGCTCTTCTCGTCGAGCCTATTCTGTTACTGAGACCTAACCATATCATGAGTACAAGAGATTGGCCATGGTGACGATCATGGTGGACCGACTATGAGGATCGTATAGTAGATATCCCCACTTCCATGCCTTGCCAATCCTCTTGTAATAATCTTTGCCTTTGCTGAAAGTGAGGAGGTCATCGGTGATCTCTTGCTTCTTGATGGGGACCATCGTCGGTGTGTCGAAGGCATGTTGTTCAACCATGCCTCGCCTGTAAACATGTTGTTCAAGAGATCCATTGATTTCAAGCTCTTCAGTTGCCCTAACTCGAGCGTAAGCCCCCCCAGAAAGGCCATTCACCTGAAGAAACAATGTGTCCAATTTTTGAAGCTTACCGAGCTCAGGAGGAACCTTACCTGACAATCCATAGTTGGCCATATCCAATCGAACCAATTCCGTGAGGTGAGTTGTTGAAGCTTGGTTAAGTTGTTGATTTTGGGCGGTATAGTACCCCCGAGGTCGTTACTAAAAAGCGCTAGATACTCAAGTAACTCCTAGCGTCCGTACTCGGATGGGATTCATCCAGAGAAGAAGTTGCCACCGAGGTGGAGATGTCGCAGATTAGGCATCTCAGACACATCGACAGGTAAGTCTCTAGTCATGTTATTGTTATACAAATCGAGAACTTCTAGCTACTTGAGACGAGAGAACTCGAAAGGAAAGTTGCCATTAAAGACATTATCGGAGAGGTTCAACAAATGGAGGTCAGAGATGTAAGAGATCTTTGAGGGGATGCGTCCAAGGAAGAAGTTAGTGGCAGCGGTTAGGTTGATGAGGTTGCGAAGATGGCCGGCATTAGGTGACAAAATGTTGAAGAGGTTCATGTTGGAGAGATCAAGAGAAACGACTCGATTGAAGGAGTCACAGGAGACAACGGTGTATGTGCAATAGCTGGTGGAGAGATTCCAATTTGGAAGGGAAGCTTGGGGGTTGTCAGAAATGGCAATTTTGATGGATAGTAAAGCATAGTATTCCGGTATGCGAAGTGGTCTACCGGCAATGCAGTGGTTGTTAAGGAGGTAGAGGAGAATCAGAAGAAGAAAAAGAAGAAGATGGAACTGCATTTTTATCCCCTATTTTTGTTATTTTGTCGAGGGAGCTAAGAAGAAGAGAAGAAGGTAGATGGAAGAGTAAGGGGATGGAGTGATAGAGTAGAGTGGGAGAGAGTCAATGAACATGAAGTCTCATTTGAGTAAAAGGAGAGACTGAAAGAGAGAGAGAGAGAGATAAAGAGAGAGAGAGAGAGGGGGGTAGGGGGCGGGGGCGCACTAGGCACTGAATAAGCATGCATTAGGCTTGAAATCAATCAATGATCTCTGTCTGTTGGCAATGACCTGTTGGATGGAAAGATATGTGAGGTGAGTTGTTATCTCAATACCAAGTTTGTATCTTCGGCGATATTATCAGTCTGTACTGGGAAATCCAAACGGCGTAATTAATGTTTCTTTCAACAACTAGTTCCAACGATTAATGGGCAGTGACATCATTAGTGTTGTCTTCGTCAGAGCTTCTACTTAAGAAGAGTAGAGCCCAGGAGCAGCAGATGGGCTTGCATCCTTTTAGCCGAATTATCATGGACGTGCTTAGCAGCCCTAGTTAGAACTTAGAAATTAGAAAGCAGGTTGCATTGTCTCTTTAGAGACATCAAGGTGGTCGTGGTGTTCTATCATCCGGGAGGTGGTCATGGTGTTTCACTATCATTGTAATTGCCACTGGTGACAGTGTTCCAACAGCGGCGATGAACAATAAGGGTATAGGAATTTTAAAATAATTAACACTCACGGGATGTCACATGTGAATGGAGCCTAATAGAAAATTAACGGCAAGGGAGGTGTTAGACAATTGTCAGAAAACTCAAGGGTAGCTTAAGATAATATGTAAACACTAAGGGTACAGTTTGTCAATTTCGTGAACAGTAAGGGTAGTTTAAGAGATTTACCTTGAAGTTTTCTCAACTCTGATATGTCTTTCTAGGGGGTGGTGAATATATTATTAAAAAGGTTGTAATGGCCAAAGGAAGACATTCACATGAAAACATAATACAATCCTGTTGGACAACTAAGGGTTGTGTTTTAGAGTTCAGTCCAATATTTTGAAAACCAAATCAGATTAAACATAAGCATCAAAAAAGTAAACTACGCAGGATTGCAATTTCCAATGCAGTGATTTTAGCAGTTCAAACTAGATTGACCAATTAGATAAGAAAATTAATTAGGTAGTAATCATCCTTCTAATTCAACTTTGTGTCTGGATTTCAAAATATGAGATTAATCTATTGAGTCTTAATATATGAAAAACTTTTAATTATAAGCTACTTCCCCATGGCTTGACTATCTTCTATGTCATAATCCAAATTATGTGGGAATCATTGACTTTCTTATGTTTGAATAATTGCATGTTTGCACCAAAGTCATTTCAACAAGATAACCTAAATCAATATGCTTTTTTCTAATATCCTATAGATGCCAATAGGAAGAACAAAAAGATTCAAGCAACAAAGTAAAGGTTGTGATTGCAAACAATATTAATGATGTTTGTGAAAGTTTCCAACAAAACCAATGAATCAAATTATGTAGCATTCATATGAGTTTCCTTGCCAATTTAGGCCATATATTCCTAATGTTAAACATGACCATTAAACTTGAAAACTAAAGGGGAAAATGGACCATTGAAACTGCATGAACAAACCTGCAAATGAACTCATTAAAAGTTGAACTTTGATTATACTCAAACCTCAAGCGAGTAAAACTAAACTTAATCTAGGCACGTGACTAATCAATCAAACTCATGATTTTCCTCATTGAAAGTCAAACTATAATATCATAATGAGAAATCAGCAATCAATTTGGGTTTTTAGGGGTGAGGGGGGTGTGCAAATTTTCTCCCTAAGCTACTAAATTGTGCAATGATCAGAATAGATGAAACCTTTTGAATGAATTTCTCCTTAACCTTCCTTGCCGCATGACTATCATCATGCAAATTCACATGTCTTTCCATAAGTTCATATTCCTTTAGAATTTTTTGGATCCATTCCACCCTATAATGTAAAACTAATTTAGCTTGTGTGATTCAGGGACCCCCCCCCCCCATGCAATAGAAAATTTTAGAACACACCCTGAAACGAGATAAAACCAAAAAGAGATATATAAATGAAGAAAAAATAAAATAAAATAATATAGGCATCAACAAATATAGGATCTACTAGGAATTCATGCATAGTAGAATTAATATAGGCACCGACTGCTCATCATCTAAAAGAACACGCAACCTAGGGTGCAAAAGCTAATGTCAAGGAAAGCACGATCATGAAGCGACTCCATCCATTTTCAATGAATTGTAAAGAAAGATATTGTAGATTTTATTAGAATATGAACCAAATAATCAATAAATAGAGTGGAGTTAAAAAAATATTATAAATGCTTTGTCATCTCCACGTTATGTTTTGGAATTAAATAAGTTAATTCAATGAGCAATAAGAGCAAGTGATACCATGTTATAAAATAATTAGAGATTGTTCACCAATGGATCAAAAAAACAAAAATGTCCTTCCCCTTTATCATTTATTTAATAAAGATAACTTTATTAAGTAGCTTCGCCAATCTTGTATTGAGGGAGATAAAGAAATTTTCAATTGGTAATTCCACTTTATTAATTTGTTATAAAAATTAGGGAGATTAAGATACATCTCAACAACACTAGCATCCATAGAAACCAAACTCTCCTACATGTAGAAATGGGGGCACCCCACTGCTTTTAGAAGATGCCTCTTAGCTTTTCTTCTTGGTTATAACTCATATCTTCCTACTGTTTTATTTATTCAAAAACAACAACTAAATTGTCACACAATGGTATGAAATTATCTTATATCTCCTTTTAAATTCTCCACTTCACTTTCACCTCAAGTAAAAATATGCAAACTAGTAATAAAATTCCTCATTTATTTATTTATTATTACAAAAACCTAAAAGCTGATTATGAAATGTAAACAACTCATGAAAAGAGTTAGTGTTGTGATGACACATGGGTCAAAATTGTCTAAGTTATAATGTTTCTGATCTAAGCATTTTGGATGCTTATAAAGGTTCTCAAACAAATAAAACAAAAAAAATAGAATGCCATAATTAATGAAAGAGAGAACCAATAAATTTAAATGCAGTTTCATTTGCACATGAATAAAACAATTCCAGAATACAAAGATGGTTACTATGAAAAAGGGTTAAGACATTACTAACCATTGTTGCATAAAAGAAATTTATCTTGCAAAAGAAAATGAGAATGAAAAAAAAAATCCATGTGTATACCCCTCCCCAATGGTGAAAATTGAAAGAAAGGGAAGTATTAACATTTGGTTAAAATACAAAATTATACTAAGAAATTAAGAATGGATAAGATAAAAATAATTGTAATGCATAAACCGTAAACCATGAAACTAGCTAATTTTGATTACAAAACAAAATTATACTAAGAAATTAAAAATGGATAGAATAAGAATAACTATAGTCATAAACCATGAGATTGATTGATTATTGAAAAAGAAAGGGAGATTTCTAGCTTTTTAAGTGCCAATTTTTAGGTTCAATCAAAGTTGTTATCCTAAATGCTTTGAGGGTCTTAGGTATTTATAACCAATTGTCCTTTAGAAAGTCAAAACCAACATGACCCAATTCATTATGGCACAATGACTAGGACAGGATATTTTTGGATAGGAAAATTTCCCATCAAGACACATGCATTCATAAGAATGGTTATTACTATGATGCAAACAAAACTAATACTAAATGATAAAATAATTTAAAATTTTCATGATACAAAGCACAAACCCAATAGGAGGATCTTGAAAAGGTTTCCCTTAGGATCCTTTTACTAGTTACACTATTATAATAATGCTTGTATCCTTCAATTGATATATGCTCTATCTAGTTACATAATACAAGAATAACAAGTTATGCACTTGTAGGAATAACCGAATTAACAAATGCATCTGGAGGTGCTACTGTGACTTGAGAAGTTGAGGGGGTTCTAATGACTGCCTATGGTATACCTCTAATCATTAATGTTGCAAGAAAGATGCATATATCACTTACAAAATTAATTTCACAGCATTTAGAACCATAGTTTTCAATGCGCCAAGGTAATGCTAGGCGACAGGGGGCCTTGTCACCTAGTCACCTAAGCGAGCACCTAGGCGATGGATTTTTTTATGTAGAAAACATAAATTCTATGTAGTTCCCAAGGTACCATAACCATATTCCCTTAATGATTATTCATAATTTTCATAAGAATAGTATAGAGTTCATGTTAAAGTATAGAAAATCAACATATTCATGAGAAAAAAAGAAGAAGAAAAAGAAAATTTTAAAAATATAAGGGTTGAACCCTTATTTTTGTTATATGAAAAGAAGAAGAAGAAGAAGAAGAAGAAGAAGAAGAAGAAGTGTTGATTAGACAAAATTTTAAGTTATTCTTTACTGATTGGTTCAGGTTTTGAAGTCCTTAAAGGTTCAATATAGCATTTAGCGATGTTTGTGTTGATTAAACCCTAATAAATAAGAAAATAATAAAAAAATTAGTATATAAACACACAAAATGAATATTTTAGTTTAATAATGCCTATTTTATAATTATAATGTCAAAAAATAAAGAATAAAAAAGTATTTTATAATATAAAGTACACAACTGCTTGACGATTGGGAGAGACGAGCCTCAAAAGACATCTTGTTTCCTAGGTGTCACCTTGACAATTATGTTAAGAACTATTTAAGTAGAAATACATATTGGAATGAAAAGTAATCTACAATTCATATCAAATAGTAGACCATAGATTAATAAATACTTGGGGCCCTTTGTCATGTGCCTCTTTTAATGGGATAAGTTTCAACTTTACATTCTTTCATGTCCAATTGGCTTCTTAATAAAGAAGTTTAAAAAGTAAAAGTAATAAAGTAAAAAACTTGAAATATCTAAATTAAATATTATTGGATTTTTAGCCCTTTAAGTAACAAGAAGAAAAGTTTCCTTTCATCCCTACCACTTGAATCCAAAAATTACATGGTATGTGCAAATCCATAGAATCCTCAACATTGAAGTTCGGTGGTTAGTGTACACATATAGTTTGCTATCAATACAAACCCAATTCAGTTGAATCTAAGCATGGACTCCAATGTCTAGCTTTGGGGATTTGATAGGTTACTCTGTTCATTTCATTTCAATTGGAACAAAAGTGCTTGTTGTCAAGACACATTGTACCTATTTTTAACTACCACGTGAATACTAAAATGGAGAAATATATAAAACACTCTTATATTCAAGATACCTCAAGTATATTTATTGTTTTACAAAATTCGAGTTGGGATCAAAACCATTCCTGTTAAAAGATTTGGAATCTTTTGCTTAGGATACATCTACAAGGCATTATATAATTAAGATTATGCTATTTGATGAATATGGACATCAAGAAACAAAGTTTTAGAGCACTAGTATAGACCAAATGGTTAAGCTAATTAACCCAAAATGACCCATTTGTAAGTTGGTCAAATAGACTTTAATACCATTTGAAGGAACTATTCAATCTAAAATGTTAAACTATTGAGTGAGGTTTCTAAATAGGTTTTTTTATTCTTTAATTAACAAAGACAATATACAAAAAAGACCAACAAGTGTACATTGTACACATTATGACAAATTGAAATGAATTTCAAAAATGTCCACTTGGACACCCAAAATGCCACCTATAAGATAATTTAGAGCCTTTTTAATCAGTTAAGATAATTTGGAATTGATGAATAGTTACATACTAGCAGGGACCCATGCGATGCACGAATTTTGTTAAGCAAAAGTTAAATAATAGAAATACATGAGAGTAGACAATTGTTTTACAATTTAATTTTTAAATAATTAATAATAATTTATGTTTTATATACTATTTTTATTTTTTTTTGCAATACAAATATAACAATAATTAATTTCATTTAGCGATGTTCATCAAATTGACCAAACTAATTACCCAACTCGCCCCAAGTTGGTCACTTTCTAGTATTTCCGATCGGCTTGTTCAGCAATTTCCCAACCTGACCAAGTCATATTAGTTTTGATTTGGCCATTTCTAAATTGACCAAATTATAAATATATATTAATATTTTATATTTCAAATATAATTTTTTACTACATGAAAGTGGGAAAATTCCTGTAAAATACTTTATATTGTAAACTTAAATTTTTAAATTCATTCTTTTAAATGCAATTTGATTTTTAAGTTTAGATCTTTTGAACCGACCAACCAAATTGAAACTCGACCCAACCAATACCATTGTTTTCAACATGCCATTGACTCGACTAGTTGAACTGTTTAAACCATCACCCAACCTTGATTATGGGTCTAGTTCTATTAAAATCCACCCTTCGGTCAAAAACCATTGACTTGTAAAAAAATCACCCGATTTGGAGGGTTCAACTGTTGACCCATTCAACCCAGTCATTAGGTTATAGGTTGCATACTTTATGCATGTGCAAACTTTCGGAGGCCATAACTTTTGCACTCCGATGTCCAATTGAGGTGATCATTTTTTTTATTTTTTTTATATTGGGTAAGTTTTTAAGGTCTATGCGTCCTAAGGTGTCGTGGGTACCTTACCTTGCTATTTATGCAAAAAAAAACCCTTTTTTGTATTCAAATCACAAATTTTAATATTTTTTTATAAATAAAAAATAAAAATAAATAAAATATAAAATAATACATATATTATATGTAAAACATAATTATACACTATTTATTGACAATATATGAATTTGCACGCATATACATATATGCACATTTATATATGTATATAAATATATAGAGTGATGATGTGGAATGGTCTAACTTGTTTGATCATGATGGTTGAATCGATGACTATGACCCAGAAGCAAAAGTGAGTCGGCCTTTGGGTTGGTTTTAAAATATTGACTGATATAATTTGAGTTGGTTGATTTTCATTAATGGTTGGTTAGTTTTGAGTGACCAAGTCTCTGATCTGACCATATTGGCCTCATTGGCCAAACAATTTGTAACCGAATAAAGCCGCATAGTGAACACTCCTATATTCAGATAAATCATTAGTCTAATCGCTGACATATAACAATAGTTTAATCTCTATTAACTATTGAAAATTATAGTGAAAATATAATAAATAATTAATAAAGCTTCAATACCTCTAAATTACTTAATCTACTTTTACTATTTCAATAATTAATATCTCAAAGTTTTTAAAACTATTATAATTAATTTTGTGTCCAATAATTAATACCTCTAATTTCAATAATTAATAAATAATTAGTATATAAAATTAGGTATTTGTTTTTAAATAATATTTCAATAATTAATAAATCTATTAATCTCAAATACTTAATACCTCTAATTTTATTTGCTTTTAAATAATATTTAAAATATCATTTAGTTATTATTTTTTTAATATTTAAAATTAGTTATTTACAATATGATTTATCTATTAAAATAATATCATTATTTAGTTTTTTCAATATTACTTATTTATTGAATTTCACAATCCATAAAATTATGAATACAAAATTATTACTAATTTAAATATTATGAAATATATTATGCGGTTTTCTACTTTTAATAAAATTTTTAAGTTTATCATAGAATTTTGTTTTTGTAAATATTTAAAATTTAGTTATGTTAAATATTTCGTTATTTAAATATTTAAATAAAATGTAAAATATTTATTTCATTATTTAAATTTTATTTATTTTAAAGTTATCATATAATATTAAATATTTTGTTATACAATACTTAGCTATTTTTAATATTTTGTTATTTATAATATTCAGTTATTGAAATTCTGAAATAATATATTTTATTTAAATTGAACAATTCATAAAATTATAATTTATATCGGTAGTACATAATTTCCTTATGAATTTCATAAAAGTATAAAATTATTAATAATATAAATATTTTTAAATCTATGATAATTTTTTTTTGTGTTTTTAATAAATATTTTAATGTTATTACATGATTTCATTATAATAAATATTTTAATAGGAATTAGAGATAATTTATGAGCTATCTATTAAATTAAAGATAGCTTAGAAGATAATTAGGAATTGTATATAATTTAGAAAATAAATAGGAATTATAGATAATTTAATAGAAAGTGGGAGATAATGATGCCACTTAGCTAGATTATATTAAATTTTAGTAGGGAAAGATTTTAAGAATAATTTTATAAAGGGATATTAAAGAGATAAAATATAAAGGAAAGAGGGATGGAAAAATGAAAGAGGAAAGAGGAAGAGGGATAAACATAAAGGAAAAAAGCTAAAAACTCTTTTAATATACATATATTATTGATACGCATGCACATAGAAGCTATTGTTTAATCAAACTCTTTGTTAGTCTCCCAATTCTTCACATGTGAGAGATGGAAACTACAGGCCGTCAGGTCCTCTCTCCGAGTTCGGTTTTCGTCGTTATTACATTCGTTCTAAACAGCCGAACACCGACTTAAAGCACTTCATATAGGGCCCACCCCGGGCGCTATTGCCGAGAGGCATGATACCATAAAGACTTGTAACCAATCTACCGAAAGTGAAAAGCAATCAGGTGGATTTCATCAAAATTCACGGGGTTTGATCGGTCAAAGTTACTCCGGTATCATGTCTTTTCGGCGTAATAGATTTTTTCTTATTTTATCTCCGTATCAACTAACCATTACCAAAATTACGGCCGTCGGATCTGTGATCAGATGAGGAGACTACCGAACAAGCGAGTCACATTTAAATCCTTTCCGATAACGAAAGCCGCGGGGGTATTTTAGTAGTTTAAGCATCGAGAAGCCAAAGACAAATCCTCCGTGTGGGATAAAAGCTGGCCTCCGCTACTTCTGAGAGATATCGAGAAAAGTCCTCGGTTTCATGTCGCTCGTCTTGCATCCTTATGGAATCGAAACCACAGCAAGGAGGTCAGTCATCTTCTTTCCTTTTTATGTTCTTTCTTATTAATTAAATTTATTCCAAATTCTTCTGCATCACCTACGATTGATCTCTTGCCGTTCTTTAGTTTGGTGTTTTTTTCGTTTCTTTTCTGGTGGGCTGGGTTGGTATTTATTGTGTTTTGGATTTACGGATTGCTTTTATTAGGGTTTTGATGCGCGATTGCAAGAATTTTCAGGGTTTCTGTGGTTCTGGAATGATGATGAAAGTTAGCTAGCTCTCTGTGGAAGTGTGTTAGGTTTTGGGTTCTGATCGAGTAATACAACCCAAAACCTGACTAACTTAATTTGTTGTCTTTGATCCTTATGCGTTCTTAATCGTTGTTCTTTATTTCGTCATCTGGTGTTTATGTTACGTCAAATTTAATGGTTTCTTGGTCTAGAAATAGTTCGCTGCAGGGCTTTAATGCATGATTGCTAGTAGTATTATGTTTCCTGATGCTGGATTGGTTTTTGGATAAAAATCGAGGTTTTGGTAGTTTGTTTTTCCCAAGCATTTTCAGCGATTTTGAAAATTTGTTTGTAATGCAATTCCGGCTTGTAGGCGATCATTTTCTGTAGTTTTTTCGTACTTAGTTGGTATGTTATATTAGAGCTTCTTTTTTAGAATATATATTGGGTGCATTCTCATGATAGTAAAGGAGTAAACTCTGGCAATGTTTCGTATGTTCAGATCAAACATTTTATGGTGTTTCCGAGAGCATAAATAGTTGATTTTTGTTCTTGGACCACCAGAAACGTTCTTCATGGGAGCATTTCCAATTATTGCCTTAAGGTCCTAGTGTGTCTGGCCAAGATCTCCGTGTGCGAATTATAGATTGGGTGCAGTTAATCAATGCATGGAGCTAGATGATGGGATAAATTACACTGTCCAGCCAGTTATTTGTTGGCTTTTCATTGTCCAATAACAATTTCATGCACGAGTTTTATGGGTGATTAACTGGGTATTTGATATGAGCATTTCTGGATATGAAACCTGGCATTTGGACTTTCAACAGTGTAATTTTCTATAGTTGAATTATAAAACGTTGGAGCTTGTAATGTAAAGTTTAAAGATATTGTTTTCTTTTGCCTTTTGTAGTGAAAATTGTTAAGGTGCTCTCCAATTGTTGTTAGGATGATGAGGGTTTGGTTCTTGTATTTAGTTTATACAGATAAATTAGCTGGCAAGAGATTTTTATCATCAAAGAGGGATAGAGGGAGACCAATATTATGGATCTTTTGACAGGGATTTGATAAGTGGAATGCATGGAAATTGTGTTGTGTTCGGTGTTCCTTTTAATCTATATTGGCCAATATGGACATGATGTGGGCTGATACATAATGAATTTAAACCTCTCCCTCCCTCTAATAACTCCTATATTTAAGACTTTTCAAATTTAACCCCACTTCGTCTATTTAATGACTCCTATATTTAGGACTTTTTAAATTTAAATTTGCCTCATTTTAACATTTCTTATTAATTACTCCCTCTTTCTCTCATTACTCTTTCTAGTTATCTACTACATTTAAAGCAAGTTTTCAAATTGGAATTTGGGGTGCCATTCTAGCACATATAATTTTGGGTATAAAAACTATAAGTAGATAATATGTAGGGGTGCAAATGGGTTGGATCATGATCCGATCCAGAACCCAATCCAATTTTGTTGGATTCGGATATACTCATGTCGGATTGGATCGGATCGGATGATAGGATCCGATTGAAAATTGGATCGAATTCGAATCAGCCCCTATCTGATCCAAAAAAGATCCGATCCAATCTGATATACATATATGCTGTTTATTTATTTATATATGTTGTTTATTTATTTATAAATATGTTTATATTGAATTTTTTGTAATTTTTTATATTATTTATTTTTTTATAAAAATACATGACGAAAATAATAGAAGAAAATACTTGTAATTTTTGTTTTTTTTTCTTTATATAATTATATGTATATATTTTAAAATTTCCAGAAATTAAATTGGATTGGATCATATTCAGATATCTGACATTATCAACGAATTTGAATCTGTGCTTGTGAGTCCGAACGGATCAGATCATATGTTTGTAATGTCAGGTTGGATTTGGATATACCCCGATTTGAATCCGATCCGATTCGTTTGCATCCCTAGATAATAGAAAGGTGTTAACTTGGGTCACTAGTTCATAATGACCATAAGTCCACCAGTACACCCTATTCTATTTACATGTTACGATCATATGCTTTTTTATTCGTAAGTGAAGATCTTCCTCTTGGTGGATGTTTGTCAATAAATACTAAAATTGACTATTAAAATTTGATGTAATCTTAATTATGTGCCACAAGGGCACTTTTGCCTTTTTTATTTATTTTTATTTCTTATGTTGTTGCCCTAACATATAAATACTAAGTCTGGCGCTGCCAGCTATACCTTTTGATCTCAATCTTCTCTTGATCAAAATCATGGTATCAGAGCATGACAACACTCTGTAAAAGGTGTTTCATCTGATCGAAGATCTTACCAATCACATACCTGGATTGAGAATGGGAAATCTAGTTTGACCTTGCATTGAGAACTGTTGCTGGACCCTATTCTATTGTTTTTTAAACAGAAACTGAAAAGAAAATCACACTCAGAGATTGACGGATGATTGATTGAGTTTTTCTATAGGTCGGTGGTTGTTTTTTCCTTCTTCTCTCCCATTCTTCTTTGGAATGTAACTTCCAAAATCAGTTCAACTGATCAGGAACCTAGACTGAAGTGATTTTTATCATTGGCTCTTGGTATTGTTACCAAGAACATCCTAAAATCTGCCCTTGACCAATGGTGTAGGCGTGTTTAATGACTTCTGTGGGTTGGTGATCCAAAACTGTGTGGGTGAAGAACCTGTGTAGGTCATGTGTGACCTGGTTTATATGAAGAAATACATCAGCAGAATTGTAGATGTTATGTGTGGCTTAAACTAGCCCTTGTGAGGTCAATTAGACCTGTAAATCTGTGACAACAGGTACTGCGTTACTGTGACTGAAACCCTTGTGAGGTTAGTTAGACTTGTAAATCTGTAACAGCAGGTGCTGTGTTACTGTGACTGCGAATTGACCTTAAATCTTACAGTGGGGGTTGTGTGTTTGTGAGTGTGTGGACTGCAGGGGAAGGGCTGTAGGTCTGAAACTTCTGTTAGCAGCCTTTGTTATGGCCTCTGAAGACTCTGCAACTTCCGGAACCTCGTTTTTTTTTAACCAAGGAGGCATGACCAACAGTCTTGGCTCTATGAACTTTCCAACGACCATTACTCCCTTAGATGGCAAGAGTTATTTGACATGGTCTAAGGAGATGCAACTGTACATCACAGCCCGGGGTAAGGCAGGGTATATCAATGGAAAAGTGAAGGAACATAGGACTGGTATTGCTGAATATGATAAGTGGGACGAGGAAAACTGCATGATTATGTCATGGCTTTTGACTACTATGCTACCGTCAGTTAAGTAGAATTTTATGTGGGACAACCAAGGAAATATGGGAGCAAGCAAGGTCAACTTACTTCGAGTAGAGACACTATGCTAGAATCTATCAATTGCAAGCTGAGTTTGCAACATGTAAACAAGGGGAAAGAAGCTTATCCACCTACTACTCTACCCTTACATCTATCTAGAAAGAGTTAGATTACTATCAGAACATTGACTGGGAGAGTGAAAAGGATGCCAAAGCTTACAAACATTTAGTGTCACAGCAGCGGGTTTTTGCTTTTTTGTTAGGGCTTAATCCTATGTATGAACCCATTCGAGTTCAAATTTTGGGCAGTGAGGACCTTCCTTTTGTCCAAGAGGTGTATGCTCTAGTTCAATCCAAGGAAAGTAGAAAATCTGCCATGACTCCCCCCAAGGGGGAGACCATTATTTTAGCTACAAGAAGTAATACCAATTCAACAAGAAAGGGAGATGGTCAGAAAAGGGTTGATGATAAAGATAAATTGTGGTGCACATTCATTGTCAGAGATCCTGACACACACGGGCGATAAGTTGGGAATTGCATGGAAAGCTGAAGTGGGCACAAGACCTAAATAAGAAATCAGCTCAAGAACAGAACAAGAAACCAAATCAGAAGAGGTTCACCTCGGCTAACTTGGCCTCTCATGAGTCGTAGAGTGGAGGAACTACCTCAGGATTGCCCCTAGGTTTGATCTCAAGGAAAATATTATCTCTGCTTTCCGTGACCATTTGGACTCACACAAGCAGATTCTGGACCTACTCCTTCAACCTCTTTTGTACCTTAGGTAACTTAGCTTTTACATTCCATGTGTCTTCTGATACCTCTGGATCTCTATGGATTATTGATTATGGTGCTTCCAATCACATGACTGTTTAGTCAACTTTTTTCCAATCATACACCCTTCTTTCTGGCAAAGATAAAGTGAGGTTAGCCAATGGATCCTTCTCCTCCATTGCTGGTCGAGGATTTATATATCTGTCATTTGGCTTACCTTTATCAAATGTTTTACATGTTCCAAAATTGCCTATTAATTTGCTATCTATTAGTAGCATTAAACACTCTTTGAACTTTTCAGTGACCTTTTTTCCTCAATCTTGTGTCTTTTAGGATTTGGCCTCTGGGAGGACGATTGGTAATGGGAACATAGTGAATGGTCTCTATGTGCTGGAGAATAAAGTTGGTCTTGTGGCCTCAAAGTCTTTGAGTCAGTCAAATAAAAGTCCGGTTACTTTGTGGCACAATTGTTTGTGTCATATGTTCTTTGAGTCTTTAAAGTACTTGTTTCCGGAATTGTTTAAGTTTGTGTCAGTTAATGATTTTCAGTGTCAAGTGTGTTAGTTAAGCAAACATTGTAGAACTTCATTTCTATTATGCAATAAAAGATCAGATACTCCAATGGAGAATGGTTACATATACTTCATATCTTTCATTTATGACTTTTCTTGATACACGTGGGTGTACCCTATGCACTCTTGAGAAGTTCCTAAACTTGTGAAAGCCTTCCAACATATGGTATACACACAATTTCAGATAGAGATTAAAACTTTTCAATCAGACAATGCCAAAGAGTATTTTCATGGTGACCTCACTGGATTTTTTGAAACTTGTGGCTCTCTTCATCGTAGCTCTTGTGCTAGAACCCCTCAACAGAATGGGGTTGCAGAGAGAAAGAATCGTCATCTTTTAGAGGTTGCTGATACACATGAATGTTTCCAAAAGGTTTTGGGTGAATGCTGTTATGATTGCGGCTTATCTTATCAATTAGATGCCATCTTGTCTCTTGGAATACAAGTCCCCTCATCACCTCATCTTCCCTACTACTACATTATTTCCTATCCCTATGCGTGTCTTTGGGTGTAAATGTTTTGTCCATGATTTGTCTCCTACCCGCGGTAAGTTAGACCCCAAAGCCATTTTTTGTGTTTTCCTTGGCTACCCCCTTTCCCAAAAGGGTTATCGTTGCTTTGATCCTATTTCCAAAAAGTACTTTGTATCCATGGATATTTCTTTCTTTGAAGATGTGTCTTTCTTCCCTGCTTCTCCTCAGGGGGAGAGTCCAAGTGAGGAGAAACAGAGATAGGTTTTGTTGCCTTCTCCCTCCTAACCCTCCTCCATTTCGGGTCTTTCGTAGATAGCGGTATAAAAGTCAAGGTCGGGGTCAACAAATTTCAATAGACACAGAGCATCTTGAAGCTGTGCAACCTATGCCAACGGACTCTCAAGGGTTGAATCCATCACTAGGAATGGCAATGGGGCGGGGCAGGGGCGGGGGGCCTCTCCCCATCCCCGTCCCCGCGAAAATCCCCATCTGTGTCCCTGTCCCCATCCTCGCTAACGGGGAGGTTATCCCCATCCCCATCCCCATCCCCACGGGGATCCCTATCCTCGTGGGGATTCCCATTCCCCGTGATTCTTTGTAATGCTAACCATTTTGTTTTTGTTTTTTTTTTTATTTATTTAAAATAATAAGAATAAAATAATTAACATTTACAATTGTATTAGAAAACATTCAAACATATTTTTAAAAATATTAATATATAGATGTATGTTTACATATTTACATATATAACATATGCATACATATATACATATATATTAGTGGGGATCCCACGAAGCGGGGATCGGGGTCCCTGTGGGGCGGGGAGTGCTCTCCCGGTCCCCGCAGGGGGAAAATCATCCTCATCCTTGCCCCATTCGGGGCGGATCCCCACGGGGATCGGGGAAATGGGGAAAATTGCCATCCCTATCCGTTACCACATCCAGATACTATTGTTCCAGTTAATCTTCTTGAACCCATTGATATTGATACTTCTAATTGTGATCTGAACCTTCCTATTGCTAAGAGGAAGGGTTTTCGATCATGCACCACACACCACCCAATGACTCACTCCTTATCCTATGAGAATGTTTCACCCTCTTTCCGTGCTTTCCTCTCTGCTATTGACAGTGTTTCCCTTCCTAAGAGTGTTGTAGAAGCTTTACTTATTCCTGAGTGGACAAATGCAATGAAGGAGGAGATCAATGCCCTTCACAAAAATGGCACATGGGAGTTGGTAAATCTTCCCGAGGGAAAGGAACCTGTGGGGTGCAAATGGGTATTCTCTGTGAAACATAAGGTAGATGGCATAATGGAAAGGTACAAGGACTGACTAGTTGCAAAAGGTTTTTCATAGGTGTATGGAGTTGATTATGCAAAAACTTTTGCACCTACAACAAAAATGAATTCTATTCGAGTTTTTTCTTTAGTAGCAAATCTAGATTGGGAGCTTCATCAACTGGACATTAAAAATGCCTTTTGAATGGTGACTTAGAAGAAGTGTACATGACCCAACCTCTAGGTTTTTGTGCTAAGGGAAATGAGCAGAAAGTCTGTAGACTGAAGAAACCTCTGTATGGCTTAAAACAGTCTCCAAGGGCCTAGTTCAGTAGGTTCCACAAGGCAGTTCAATAGATGGGCTTTAAGAAGTGCTAGTCTAATCACATACTCTTTATGAAGAGAGAACAAGGAAGAATGGTAGCTTTAATTGTGTATGTCGATGGCATTATTATCACCGGTGATCGGGACTCAGAGATATAGAGATTGAAGAGATTCTCGGCTACTCAATTTGAAGTGAAGGATTTGGGACCTTTACGTTATTTCCTTGGAATTGAAGTTGCTCGCTCAAATTAGGGTATATTCATCTCCTAGAGGAAATATATTCTAGATCTCTTGAAAGATACGGGGAAGCTTGGAGCAAAACATGTTGACACTCCTATAGATGTAAACCATACGCTTGGGGATTGCAGTGATGATCCCATAGCAGACACAAAGCAGTATCAAAGATGGGTGGGCAGACTTCTCTACTTATCTATGACAAGACTTGATATTGTGTATGTAGTGGGAGTCCTTAGTCAGTTTATGCATGCTCCTAGGACCACACACTTGGAGGCAACATACAAAGTTCTTAGATATTTGGAAAAATCCCCTGGGACTAGATTCCTATTTGATAAACATGGGCATATGAAAGTTGAGGTTTACATTGATGTAGATCGGAATGATTCTGTGGATGACAGAAAATCCACTAGTGGCTATTGTGCCTTTGTTTGGGGAAATCTTGTTACTTGGAGGATGTTGAAGTCATTTTTTTATTCAAATAATTTGTAATAAGTGGGCTAGCTAGTCTACTAGCCAAATCATTAAAATTATAAAAAAGTATCCCGTATGGGAGTTCCCCCTCTTAAGTGGGGAGTTCTCTCTCTTTAAGTGGGGAGCTCCCTCTCTTAAAGTGGGAGGGACAGGTGTCCTTCACCTAGGAGGAGAGGGTAGTTACATAACCACCCCACTCCCTATTTAAGCTCCTTAAGAGGAAGCTAGAAACACATACACACGAAGAGACTCTTCGGAGAAAATTTTCACAAGAAATTTTTAAGAAAAGCAAAGATAAGGAGAGAAGAAAAAAGAAGTGCTCAAGGGAAGGCAATGAAGGAAAAGTCTCACTAATACAGGTAGTAAAAAGGAAAGTCCTCTCTGTGAATACTTCTTATTTATGTGCTGCTACGTATCCTTCTCTCTCTCTCTCTTTTGTTTTTACTTTTGATAAAGGAAAAAGAGGGAAATAAACCATCTACAATTAGGTGCCTTTACTTGGTTGATTATGGTCCTTCTTTCAAGACAAAGTTAGGGATTAAACCATCTACGATCTAAATCTCAAAGGCTGATTATGGTTCCCTTCAAATGAAAATGAAGAGTAGGGGGAAATAAACCATCTACAACCAGGTGCTTCTACTTGGTTGATTATGGTCCCTCTTTCAAGACAAAGTTAGGGAGTAAACCATCTGTAGTCTAAATCTCAAAGGTTGACCATGGTTCCCTTCAAATGAAAATGAAGAGCAGAGGGATGAAAAACGTCTACAATCAAATATTCAATTTGATTGACTACGGTTCCCTTTTTGTATGCAAAATTCCAAGGAATAAGGCTGTCTACAATCAGAATTCCATCTGATTGACTACAAGTTATTATGAAGAAAGGAGTGAGAAGGAGATTATCTTTGTATTAAAGAAAAGAGAAATGTATTGCTGTATGGTTTCTCAATTGTATTTTCTTTTTCTTTCTTCTCATTCTTGTACACCTAATGTAAAAGAAAAGCAAATGAAAAGTTCTTTTCAAGTATCCTATTGTTCTTTTCTTTTGTTCTATGCGTTCATTTCTCCAAGTCAGAATCAAAAGGTGTTCTCTACTTTCTTGTGGGGATGTAATTAAGGGGAACAATCAGTATGATTCCCTGAATGGGCCTTACCCAAAATAATAAAAACTCAATCACTCGATTGAGTGAATTATGTTGCATGAGAATTTATTAAAATTTTCACACCAACAGAGGAGTAAGAAACAAAGTGTGGTGGCCAAATCGAGTGCAAAAGCTGAATACAGGGCCATGTCTCATGGTGTGGCAGAACTTCTATGGATAAAGGATCTCTTGGGTGAATTGGACTTTCCTTTCAGTGACCCTTTGTCATTCGATTGTGACAATAAGGGAGCCATCAACATTGCAGTCAATGTTGTTCTCCATGATAGAACTAAACATATAGAGGTTGACAAACACTTCATCAGGGAAAAATTGGACAAATGAGAAGTTTGCACTCCCTACATCAGCTTTGAGGAATAATTTGCAGACATCCTTACCAAAGGATTAAACTCCATACGGCATTATAATCTTTGTGATAAGTTGGGGATGATTGATATCTACGCCCCAACTTGAGGGGGAGTGATGTAATCTTAGTTATGTGCCGCAAGGGCACTTTTGTCTTTTCTTTTATTTTTATTTCTTATGTTGTTGCCTTAACATATAAATACAAGGTCTGGCACCGCCAACTATACTTTGATCTCAATCTTCTCTTCTCTTCCTTCTCTTCTTCTTCTTCTTCTTCTTCTTCTTCTTCTTCTTCTCTCTTGATCGAAATTAAAATTTATATATTAATAAATATGAAGACAAATTATACTGATTTTCTAAAGATTAAGGTGTACACATTTTAGTTCTTCCATCATTTTTCAACGGTTACCAATTGTTTCCCGATATTTCACACTTTATAGTTTATATAAATCATTGAAGTATGAATTTTTATGTTTAAATAACTTATTTTTAGTCATTTGAAGCTTATGTTTTTTTTTATAAGATTGAAGCTTGTGTTTACTGTTAGTAATATATTTTGTAGGATTTATTTGAGTTTCCTAGTGTATCCATGTGCATCTTGATTTTTTGTTCATGTCCATGTGTACCCAAAGCGTGTCTTGATACATCTCTTAAAATTGCCTTTCCAATACACTTTGTGTTTCCAATACTGTACCTTGTATCTCTCATTGGAGGTTGAAGATTAGGGTCTTTTTTTGGATCTTTAATCACCCTCTCTCTGGGGGTGATTCTAGCATTTTAACATACACTGAAGTGGATTTTTTTGGTTAAAATTCAAGAACAGGGAGTCAAACCTGAGGGTGCGAATAGGCTAGTTGATGATCTTGCCAAGGTGTTTGGATCTGCTGACTACAACACATTAGTGGCCACTCTTATCCAACTGCACATTGAGAGTATCGATGACCACAACACAATTGATGTTCCATATGTGTGGCTGGGTGATGTAGCCAGCAATATGTTGTGGTAAGCAGATCCGGACTCTTTGCTAAGTCTGGGGTTGAAGGGAATTTCTCATATGGTTTGTAGTACATATGACTTTGTAATGCTTGGTTTCATGGGGAACATGGGATACCAGGTCTTGGGTATGTCCAAGAAAGGAAAAGTCTGCTGGTTAACTATTCTAGTTGTGATTATGTTGGCCATCGGGTATGATTAGAGTCGGGATCTCCTGCCCATGAGAACTCTGCCCACGCCTACCCACAAAACACTACCCCCCATGAATTGGGAACATCTCCCCTGCATAATACTATGCAGAGGATGAGATGCTCTCCAAGTATGGCTGCGATAAATGTGGGCAGGAGATCCGGACTCGTATGATTAAAGGGATACCAGAATTGTTGAACAGAAACCAACCTCTAAAGGAGGTGTGATTAATTTGGTAGTAGAGGAACTTAGGATTTGGTTGTCTAAATACAACCAAAATGGAATGTATATGTACAGCATCTCATTGTACAAAGGACCTTTTTTTATTATACTGCAATATACTTTACCTTTTCCCAAAAGAAAAAGAATTCTATTTTTGGGCTGAGTGGCTGACATGTGTGAGAATGCAGGTTTGAGCCTGAGAGCAGCCACTTTGTGCAAAAATGCCAAAGGTTAGGTCAGTTTGAAGCCCACCCCTAACAAGACCCTGGATGGTAGGGACTAAAATTCCTTAGTTGCCCATTTTATCTGGACTACTTGGAGACATGAAACTCAAGCAGGTTTCATGAAGCAACCCAAGTTCACACCCTGGATCAAGCCATTTAAATCTATAACCTGGCCTAGACTTAGAATCGATGAAGAGGCTATTCCAAGACCATGCCATGTAGATCTTGTCAAACCTGGCTCACAATTTTAGATAAGTGAGTAGTTTTTAATACGAGTATCGTGAGACTTTTTTCTGACTTATTTTAAAATTGATTTAACAAAAAGCTTTTGTGGTTTATATTTTTAATATGCCCATTGATAATCTGTATGATGTGGTTTGTTTACATATTATGCCATTTGGTAGAACTGCCCATGCACCTGTTAGACCTCTTTTTTTCAATGGATGATAAGTCCAACTATGGCTGGGTTGTGATTTGGAATCCTGGGTAAAACCCAAGGTTTGTATATGATACCACAAAATGACTTACTGTTCTGTCTGATTGGTTGGGTTGGGTTCAGCTTAGTCCAAGTCGGATCCCTGATGGACCTCACTGTCACACATGGATAAGTTGCTATTTCTGAACTTTTCTTGGTTATTATTCTGATGGTTGTTTTATAAGACTATTGCTATTTCGCTCTAATATCAGAAGGGGATATAACTCATTTTCTGTTATTTGTATTTGGAACTTGGTTATGCAACTGCAGCTAACAGCCCTCCACCAAAACCTTGGGAGCGAGCAGGGACCTCATCTGGGCCTGCGCCTTTTAAACCCCCATCACCTGGAAGTACAAGTGAAGTAGTTGAAGGTGCAGGAACTTCCAAACCTGGAGAAATTGTTTCAACTGCTGATAGAAATACAACTGTAAATAGAAATACTCTAGGTAGGCCTGTACCTACCAGGCCCTGGGAGCAGAACTATGGAAGCAACTATGGAGGTAATTGCTGGTTATAATCTTAGAGCAATAGATTATTTTCTTTTCATTATGAAGCTTATGGACTCAACTTTCCTTCCAGGTATGAATTATAACTCAGGCTCTGGATCTGGAATGTATGGTTCCTATGGTGGATATGGGGGAACCTATGGTGGTGGGATGTATGGCAACCCTATTTATAGAGGAGGATATGGTGGGCTATATGGTGGTTCTGGAATGTATGGAGGTGGAATGTACAATGGTGGCTTTGGGGGTCCGGTAGGTGGTTATGGGATGGGCATGGGAGGTCCATATGGTGAACAAGATCCAAATAATCCTTTTGGTGCTCCTCCATCACCGCCAGGATTTTGGATTTCATTTCTTCGTGTGGTAAGGCATATAATCCCTCCATATCTTATTGTTATATTTGATCTTTCTTGTTGAACTGCATATTCTTCTTAATTGGCTTCAGAAATCAGAATTCCATAAAAATGTATCATCAAATGATCAAGTCAAAGACATTTTATATGCAGTTCATTGTAGACATATTATAGTTTATCATTTCCCTTTGTTTGCAACATAGGTGTTTCTTTTTTACAGATTATGCAATATAGCTGTAATGTTAATCTAAGTCATGTTGTTGCTTTCTTGTGTTAGTCTTCCATATATTTTAAATGTTTTATTGTTTTGTGCATGGCAAACAGAGTACCAATTCATGGTTTTCTCTATTTGGACCTGTAGTGATCCATTTACCACTGCAAAGTTTTGACTTTCTGACTGGGTGCTGATGATTGTGTGATTAAGGGCATCATCTGTCTTAAGGTTCTGTCAGGGAGAGGCATTTTTACAAGCATGCTTTTATGTGAATTACCCTACCATTTCTTGTTATGTTTTCCTTTTCCCATTTTTTTTTCCTTTATTCTTATTCTCTTGTTGTAAGCTGTCTTTTGGACGCTTAGAGTTTCCTGTTGTATGCATTTTCTGGTTGTTTTTTATGTTCATGTTGGCCTTGTCAGAATGCGTGCATGTGAATGATCACAAAGAGATAGATATAGAGAAATTTTCTTTCTATAGGTTTCCTTTCTAGTTCTTTTAACTCTCTTTCTCACTCTTATAAATGGACCTGATATTCTTTCATTGTGGTTGTCAAACACCTCTAAAATGTTGATGACTATCTTGACAAGATCCTGACCATTGATCATTGTTTCCTAGGATTAGGGGTGGATTCGAGCCAAGCAGAGCCGAATAGTAAGAGGCTCGAGCTCGGTTCGAGCTAGAACCTTGAGCTTGAGCTCGGTTCAAGCTAGAACCTTGAGCTCGAGCTCAACTCGAGTCAAAAATTTGTAAGCTCAAGCTTGGCTCGGCTCGAGCTCAACTTGAGAAAAATGTTTTATAAAAATAAAAAATTATATATAAAAAATATTTTTTATTTGATATTTAAAAAATTAAGAATTATAATAATTAGTTATTAAATAAAAATATTATATAAGATTTTTATTATATAAAAATATTATATATAATAATTAGTTATTATATATAAAAATAAAAATATTATATATAATTTTTTTATTATATATTATTATAGCTATTCGAGCTCGGCTCGCAAGCCTCATGAGCCGAGCTTTATTAGGCTCGAGCTCGGCATAGAGATCATGGTTTGCAATATCAGCAATATTTAGCAAAATTTCCCCGAAATATCCCCATTTTTCTAGGGGGTGATACAAAATTTTACCAGAACTTTTTTTCCCCAAGTATCTTTGATATTTTGCCGATAGGTCAGCAGTACTTCAGATTTCATTGACAGATAATATTTAAGGTTTAAAATTTTAGAATATTATTAAAAGTATTCCGATATTTTCATTAAAATCATCATAACTTTTTAAAAATGTTTTCCTAAGGAACCAATGGGGGAATTAGTGACTGAATAATTGGCTTGCTATTTTGATATGATTCACTTACAAAGTCACTATAATTCAAAAGAAAAAGAAAAATGCATATAACTACAAAAGAGTATTTTCAATCCAATCAGAACATATAATACAAGAAAGGACAAAGGACAAAATGACAAATAAATGACATATTTAATATTGAGAAGATATATGACTAAAAGACTAAAAGGGGGACAGAGAAAGATGCCCATTAAAGTCTCTCCTATTTAATTTATAAAGTTCTTTGCTATGTTTTTTTTAATGCCTTTTCAATTATATTTCTTTGTTTATCAACTAATTCCATGTTTCTAGGAAACTTTCTTGGTTCTTTAGGTTTTCCAAGTATCTTAGTGAAGTTAGTGAAGTATATCCGAAATTTCTCCTTCTCTACATGGCTAAATGTTCATCGATATTGTAATTGCAAACCATCGTAGATATCCAAAATATATAGTATGCTTCCTTTTTGACATGAAAGATGAGTCATCAATTGCTCATCTCATCTACTACACTTTCACCCAAGAGATTTGGTTACACTTTGTTGTTCTATTTGGGAAACAATGGGTTACCCCAGGTACAATTTTCTTGTATCCTGCTAAGGGTCTCATTAAGAATTATGCTGGTGTGCATGGAAGGAAATGAATAAAAGAGAAAATTAAATTGTCATAGATGTTTGGTGAATGCTGTTACTTCTTGTCTACTTTTGGTCTTCCAGCTAAAAAGTTTTTCGACAGCTAAACTTAAATCATTTTGCAATGACTGGGAATAGCATTACTTTTGAGTTCTCGAGGGTTTCCATATATATATATATATACCAACATCAGATTTTTGATGGGTTGTATAGTGATAGCTTGCTTTCATGTTATTTTTGGCTTTTTTATTTTTTCTTCCATACCATACGTTTTTTTGTGCCATCCTCTTTGGACACACTTCCCTCTATGGACCGATATTGTACATCAATTGATGCTTGTTGATAAAAGTGATGGAAAAATGGGCAGGAAAGTTTCATCATCTTCTTGATGGTAGACCATACACCTATGAAATGTTCAGATCATTCAATCACTTCTTGGCAGCTGTTGCTCAAACATACAGATTAGATCACATGAAATTGTCCGTTTAGATTTCTTGGCTGCTTTCATCTTATGCATCTTTAAGGCTGTGTACATCTATCCCCAGGCCCCACAGTGGTGGGAGCCTCGTGCACTGGGCTGCCCTTTTTTAAGTCACTTGAGTCAATGGTTTGTTGGCACTGCATCATAGAAATAGAACCACCCTTTAAATTGTCTGATACCTTGGTAAAATACATTTTTGATATCGAAGTTCATTCTACTACAGGGATATAGGTATAGCTTCAACATGACTCCTGGTCATCAAATTCACCGAGTTGATCCATAATTGTTTAGTTTGTGTCGGATTGCTCTTACAACCCAATGAATGCCATATCATGATCTTCTTTTATCAGCATATCATGATATCCTTTTAATTATCAGCATATTTAACAACGATTTTCCTTTGGCAGATGCAAGGTGTGGTAACCTTTTTTGGTCGGATTTCAATTCTCGTAGACCAGAATACGCAGGCCTTTCACATGTTTATATCTGCACTTCTTCAGGTGCTTCCTTGTACTTTTAACTCTTGTATTTCCAATCTATTGCATGCAATAGAGTTGAGTTGGGGGGCATTCATCCCTGCTTGTAGAATGCACAAACCTCGTCAAGCTGATGCAGTGACCTCTCTCTTCATCTTGATCATGCTCTGGAATATGTCGACTTTCATAATTCTTTTTTATGTTTTTGCAGCTGTTTGATCGTTCCGGAGTGCTATATGGGGAGCTTGCTAGGTTTGTATTGAGACTGCTGGGAATCAGAAGAAAGCCTAGGAAAGGTCATATTCCTGGTCCCGATGGACTCCCAGGCCCACACAATCCCCAAGGTGGTCAGAATTACATTGAGGGACCGAAAGCTGCTCCTAGTGGCTCATGGGACAGTGTTTGGGGCGATGATGCTAGCAAATGATTGTGATCTTGCCGTTGGTTGAGAAAGAGTAATCTACCTGTACAGAGGTGAGAAACAACTCTGCCGTTGCTTTGTATAGATTGAACCCATCCTGGTAGAGTTCGAATTTGCAAGAAAGAAAGAGATTGTTCTCACTTCTCGGTCTTCAGTGTGAAGGAATGTGGACGGTGGAATACACTACAAGATGAAAGCTTCTTCAAATGTATGCTGCTGATTTAATGTTGAATGTCTAGACAGATTCTAATACAAGGGAGAAGATTGTCTTGTTGATTATGTTTTTCTTCAAATTGCAAGTCAAAGCAGCGTCGCCTTGCAAAAATTTGTAATATGCTTTTTTTAATTACTGGATCATTTATTTCCAAAATCCTTTGGTTGAACCAACACGCCGTTCCATTAGATTAGAGAGGACTTTTCATTTTGAAATTGGACCAATTTTTAGAACGTTGGAAACTGATTATTGATTATTTAGGTTCACCGATGCCTCAAATCTCAAATCCGGCTTTGGATTTGGTAAACCTGAACATGCAATTTGTTGTGAATAGCGTGGCAATTCTCTCGGATCACAGATGGAACTATGGAAAGATCTTTTAGAAGAATCTTATCCGTTTTAAATCAAGTTGTGAAATTGGAGCTTCATTAACCTTCGTTGATAGAACCTCTGAGGTGGAACCGTGGAGATGGAAAGTAGCATTGAAGAGAATCACAGAAATCGAAGGTTCAGAATATATACAAGTTTTACTTCGCCAAATGTCTCCAAGGTACTCTTTATGGTTTGCATTTGCTGAATAATCACTTGTCACGTCCAAGGGATCAAGTAATATGGTGAGTTGTGGATCGCCAACAAAAAGAGGTGAATTGTGAGTGTATTTTTTACTAGACCTTAATCTTGGTGGTAGATGATTTTTGAATGCAACTCTGCGAGTTTTTCGCTATTAATCAATTGTACTCGAGATGGGTTTTTGATCCCTCTAGGGGTTAAAGGCATGGGATCCTCTCACCCCAAAGTTTTAAATATGGTACCTTAATGAAACGATACGTGACACAGGTACACTAGTGCTGCGAAATATCGATTGTATCAGCCTCGTATGGCATGTGCAGTGGTCTTTCTTGTGAAATTCAAATTGTATTAGTAATTGCACTAATAATTGTGTTTTACCAGCTTTTTAGTTTATTGATGCCATTTATTTCTCCTTTTAAATATAAATTAAAAAATATAACTTAAGATTTGAAGCAAGTCACCAAAATAAGAGGTGACTTGATCCCTTGGACGTGACAAGGCCCTTAGATAAGGGATAAGAGAACAGGCCCTTAGATAAGAGATAAGAGAAAACAAACAACCAATCCCTTGGACGTGACAAAACAAGACTAAGGGCCTGTTCGTTTCCTCTTAACTTTTATCTCTTAAGAGGAATCTTTTAATTTTAAGAGAAAATTGGTTGTTTGTTTTCTCTTATCTCTTATCTCTTAAAGTGCAATGACAACTTTTTGTTTTCCAATGATACCCTCAAAAAGAAACAAAAACTCTCATATATGGGATCAAAATAGATATTTAATAGTTTTCAGAATTCAAAACAATATTCTCTATATTCAGAGTTCAAAGGAAAGAAAAGTTCACCAATACCAATATATCTCTTAATGTAATTATTACACTTCTAGATGTCAGGCTTCAGAGCAAACGAACAGGCTGTAAGACAAACATTGAAAGATGTAAGGCCCAACTTATTCTAAAAGGATGCATTCAAAAGGAAGGAATGAACTACGGGTTTTATCTCTAGTATAAAAAAGGAATAATTTAGGACAATCATGACCCTAGTTTCTCATTTTGATCTAGAATTGTATAAGATGGATGCCAAGACAACATTTCTAACCAGAGACTTGTATAAGGAAATCTACATGCAGTAACTGAAAGGTTTTGAAGTAAATTATAGACTAGTAGTGCTTTAAGTATAATGCTTTGTCCAATTATAAATTTAAGGAAAACATTGTTGACCAATAAATATGTACGTGAAGTTTGGCAGGAGTAGTTATATCATCTTGATCCTGTATGATGATGATATATTACTTGTTAGTAACAATCTTAGAATATTATACGAGACCAAAAGATTTTTATTAAATAATTTTGATATGAAAGACCTTAGTGAAGCCTCTTATAATTTAAGCATTTAGATTTATAGAGATCAACCCTTTAGTATTATGGTTTTTTCTTAAAAGGCATATCTAGAAAATGTGCTCAAAAGATTTAACATGCAAAATTCTTCTAGTACTATTCCCCTGTGGTAAAAGGAGATAAACTCAGTTTATTTTAATGCTCTAAGAAGTAATAGGATTTTAATGCTCTAAGAACTAATAGGAATATGACAAATGAATAATATTTCCTATGCATAAGTAGTGATAAGTCTCATATATGGTGATGCATGCACTTATCCAAATATGGTAAATGTTGTTGAAATGCTTCTTAGACAAACTACATATACCCCTGCGGTAAAAGGAGATAAATTTAGTCTATTTTAATGCTCTAAAAACTAATTTGGAATAGGACAAATGAACAACATTTCCTATGTATCAGTCATGAGAAATCTTATATATACTGATGTATGCACTTATTCATTCAGTTTATTTCAATGCTCTAAGAACTAATTGGAATAGGAACAAATGAATAACATTTCCTATGCATCATTAGTGATAAGTCGTATATATGATTCACTTAATCCAAATATAGCGGATGTTGTTGACATGTTAGGAAGATATCAAAAGAATCTTAATATAGACCATTAGAAAGTAACCAAAAAAATTATATGGTCTTTTCAAGAGATCAAAGATTTACATGCTTAATTAGAGGCAAAGAGAAGAATTGGAAGTAATATTGGTGGGAAATATGATACTAATTTTTCCTCTTGAATATTGGATCTTGTTTAACATACGACAAGGTTCAAAATATTGATACAAGCCAATACTATTAGTGTATTGTAATGTATCGTGGCTCGCTTTTATTTTATTTTAGTTTTTCTTTTACAATTAATTCAGAGGGATTGATTTAAGGCCTTTCTACCCCTTGAACCAGCTTAAACCCTAAAACACCCTCTATAGAAATGTATCAAGAAACCCCAAAAACAATACATATTGAATACATGTTGAAATTTTGAACCTTGCTCACAACACCACAAGGTCCAAGACTTCATATATATGGCAAACATAATTTAAGTACGGATAAACATTTTATTGAAAATTTGAAACACCAATAATACCACCAAGATCGTGGTGGGTTAAAATGGTGTGAGCAGCCTCAATTATGGGTCATATAGGACTCCCATATAACTCATGAGCCATGACGTCATATACTTGTTAAACCTGTTCATGGGCCGGGTAGCTCGACGGCCCGGCCTGGGCCGGCCCACACCCTGGCCGGGCTTGATCATATAATTAAGCCCGCGGGCCTGACCTCGGGCTTAACACAGTAAGCCTGACTGTGTTTTGGGCCGGGCTCGGGATTTGTCAAAAAAGCCCGGCCCGGCCCGACTCAGTATTATATATTTTATAAAATATATAATATGTATTTTATATATTATATAAAATATATAAATAATATAATATTTATTAAAATATATATTTATAATTTAATATATATATATATTATTCTTCTCTTTATAATCTCAATCTCTCTCTCTCTATTCAGCTGCTTCAACATTAGTAATAATAATAGTATAGGCTAAATTTCGGGCCCGGGCCTAGGCTCGGGCTTCGGGCTTTTTATGAGGGCCGGGCTCGGGCCCAAGTTGTAGGCCCGATGGTCGGGCCGGGCTCGGGCCCAAGTTGTAGGCCCGATGGTCGGGCCGGGCTCGGGCCTTAAAAAAATTTGTTAATACACACTTAAAGCCCGGCCCGGCCCGGCCCATGAATAGGTCTAATACTTGTTCATGGGTTAGGTTGGGGCTAGCTTTGCCTCTACATTAACAGAATATGTTCAGGCCCAAGCCGATCCCGGCCCGACCATCGGGTCTAGGTCTTGAGCCCAAGCTCGATCCTCATATAAAGTCTAAAGCCCGGGCTCAAACTTGAGTCTAGTTAGAAATTTGGAAAAAATATTTTTTTCCTTTTTAATTCAATTAAAAGTTGTTTTATTTATACTAAAATACCTTAAAACCTAAAAAAAATAATGAAAAAGTCTCATTATTACTTGAAAAAGGAAAAGAAAATTTTTTATATAAAATGTATTTTTATTAATATAATACATTATTAAGTCGGAATTGGGCTCGGGTCGAGCTTTTTTGAGAAAGCCCAAACCCAAACACCCAAACATGCAGGCCTGAAATCTTGTCCAAGCCCGACTTAAATCGGGTTGGGCCGGGCCGGCCCGTCGGGCTACTCGGCCCATGAACAGGTATATTCATGACAGATGCACAGAAAGGCAACGTCGGTATGCATGTGTCCCTTTCCTATCGCTACTTGCTCTTTCAGCTTCTACTTGCTGTTCTTAGCTGAGTGGGACCCGTCCAATGGTTCGTCTTTTACCCGGCGTACAAATCAGATTCATTTCATTTCTTTCCTACGAGAAAGAAATCAAGAACGCAATCCAAAAGAAAAAAAAAAAAGAAGAACGCACCATGCGCACTTTAGCATTTTCCTGTTTCTTATTTCATCCTTTAATATGCTCCCTCCATTTTTTGGTTCAGACTTCACACTTCATAGAATCTAGAGAGGGAGGGAGGAGAGAGAATGGTGCACAACGCCTTCGATTCGTTTCAGTTACTTAGAAACTGCCCAGCGAAGATCGAATGCGCTGCGTCGTACGGTTCAAAGCTCCTCCTCAGCTGCACCGACGGCTCTATAAGAATCTATGCTCCAGAATCCTCAACTTCGTCCGACGGGCACTCTTCGCCGCCTGATCGTGGTAAAGCGGGAATTCTCCGTGAGCCCTACGTTCTGGAGAAGGCTGTTATGGGATTCTGGAAGAAGCATGCAATTTCAATGGAGGTGTCTGTGTCGAGAAACATTCTGATTTCGTTATCGGATTCTATTGCTATTCACAGGATTCCGAATCTAGAAGCAGTCATGGTGATACCGAAGTCGAAGGGGGCGACTGTTTTCGCATGGGACGATCGGAGAGGGTACCTGTGCTTCGGAAAGCAGAAGAGGGTGGGCATTTTCCGCCAGGAGGGTAAGTTTCGTAAATTCATCTCCTTTTTCGGGCAATTTAAGAAATGTTTTAATTGAGCTGGCGCCTTTTTTCTTTGTTGGATTGGAATCTATAGTTTATTAATTTTCTATCCGTCGCATGTGGTACCAATTCAATTGTTTGATAGGAGTTCCCCGCCGTGTTGGGCGATATGGTAATTTACGGAAACACTTCAACGGTGTTGAACTGCCGTTTCGGGTCCACTAGACGCCACGTAGGCGATTCTACTTCAACGGTCAAAAAACACAGTTGGCTAGACCGTTTTAAGGTAGAAACGGTCGGAAACGGCAACATCTTAGACGTTTAACTTAACAGTGGAGCCATCAGATGAGGTTGGGCTTTTATCCTTGCTAGAAAGTTTGATCTCATGTGGGGGACCCCGTAATTAAACGGACTCACTTGGCCTAAATATCATTTCAGATCCACTGCGTTTGAACTAGAAGGGATTTGTCTTTCGATCCTATTACTATTAGTTGAACCGGATCTGCTCCCGACAAATACGTTCCAATACACGAATCTGGATCTCCTACCCACACACACAATGGCTATACATTGGGAACATCTCCTCATTAATGGTAAGATGTGGGTAGGAGATCTTGTGTCTTGTGGTAGATGTGGGTAGGAGATATGAGATTCTAATATCAGGATTTTTTTTTAGAGGGCCTAGTTAAATAAGAAAATGAGATTGGGAGTAGAAGAGGTAAGGTTTTGAGAAAAATGACTTCAAAAGGTTTAGATCTATTACATATATTTTTTTAAAGAAAAATATACATTTTTTTTTTACTATTAAAATTTGGGAGTTGAAGGAGTGTTAGAAAGTGATAGTTCAAGTTTTGGGGGGATAAAGGACCCACTTTATTACATTTTTTTACCTTGTCTCCACTTTAATCATATAAATAATGGTTTTAACAAAAAGTTTGGGGGAACAAAGGATCCCCTATCAATATATTTGGCTCTGCCCATGCTAGTACACTTACACCGCATCTCATGCATGGTGGTCATGGTGCGATATGCGGTGTTAAATTGATATCAACTTCTTCCCATAGCCCATAAAAAACCTTTTTCTGCCTTTGGGCCATGGTGGTTTTCTTTTTATTGGTAAAAATAGAAGGAGTTATACAAGACGGGGTAGGGCTGCAAATCGGGCCAGGTTGACGCTAATCCTAGCCTAACCCTAAGTTCTAAACCTTAACCCTAACCCAACCGGACCTTCAACCCGACCAACCCAACCCTAACCCTAACCCTAACTAAATTCCTTCAACCCTAACTAAATTCCTTTAAAACCTCATAGAATTTCTCGATTTTAGATCTTAATTCAACTTTCACTACATATATTAATCCCATATTTCATTAGTATTTGTTTGTTGACGCTATTTTTTTTTTGTTCTTTTAGTACAAAATTCAAAAAAACAAGTGTTAGAAATGACCATAGTTTATTATGAGTTATGACTTACGATAAGTCTTTCTTGGGTGGCAAACAACATAGAGGAGATGAAGAATAAATTTTTCAAAAAAAATAAAATAATGTTATTAAGGTTTTAGTCTTTCTGGTTAGGATTAAGTGAAGTGATTATCTTAAAAGAAATACATGATACTATGTGGTGGGGGCTATACAAATATCATGCATCTCAACAAATCAATGTATGTACTATAGAGTCGGGTTGGCTAAGGGACCAACCCTAACCCAACCCGAAGTAAAGTCAGGTTCATGAATTTCAACCCTAACCCTAACCCGAACATCAACCTGACCCAACCCAAGGGTTGGGTTCGGGCCAACCCGGCCCAAGTTGCAGCCTTAAGACGGGGAAGCTCTACCCCAAACATCACACAAACAACTGAAAACAAACTCACTAGGAAGGGCATGGGATAAAACGGGAGATGATTCCATCTATTTGACAAAGCTTCATGTGCCAACCAATCTGCACCTTGATTTGCTTCCCAAGGCTCTTTTGGTTTGTGGGATGGGAAGGAAAAATATGGAATATTCCTCACTTCCCATGTTTGATTGGTGGGATGTGATGAGATGGTAGGATTATAGATCCCAATTCTTGGGATGTGGAATCCCACCATTTTGGTGGAAAATAAGTAGGAATGTAGGGGGAAACTTGTTTAACAAAAAAAAAAAAACATCTTCTTTGTAGTACTTCTAAGAGTTAATACTAGATCGATGACCCATAAATGAATTATTAATGATTTAATAATATATTAATAGAATAATTTAATTAAAACAATTAATAAATAACTTAAAATAAATAATTGATAAATATATTAATCAATGAAAATATAATTAAATAATTACTTACTTTTTCAGAATGAAATATTAAAATTACTAATTAAGTCATAAGTATTAATAAAATAAAATATTAATAATAAAATATAAATTAATAAAAATTAAAATATCAACTAATGCTAATAATTAATTAAATAATTATTATCAAATTAATAATGAACAATAAAATACTAAATCATAAAAATATTACTATTTAATTAATAATTGACAAAAAATATTTAATAACTAATTAATTAATCAACTAATTAATGAATAATTGAATATTATTTTATAAGTAATAATTTAATTAAAATAAATAATTAACCAATGAAAATAATTTAATAATTTATGAATAATTAATATAAAAAATATGAAAAGTATTAATAAAGTTATATGTATTAATAAAATATAATATTAATAATAACCTATAAACTAATAAAAAGAAAAATACTAATTAATGATAATAATTAATTAATTAATAAAAAATATGAATTTTATTATTAATTTGATCAATGGTAAAATAAAAATAAATAAATAATAACAATGCTAAGTAATTAAAAATAAAAATGAAAAATTATTGATTAATTCATAGTAAATATTAATAAAATAAAATTTTAAAATATTAATTCTTAATTAATAATTAATTAAATAGTTATCAATATTAATCAATTAAAAATTATTTAATTAAAATATTAATAATTGATAGCAATAAAATATAAAGTGATAAAAATAACTAATTAATTAATAATTATTACTAGGGTTGGTTTTCCCACTATTTTTCCCTTTTACAACAAAACAATGGAACATAAAAAAATTCCACCAATTTTCCCTTTTTCATCTCATCCCATCCCATCCCATCCCATCCCATCCTTTCCTATCCATTCTCATCTTGTACTCCACACCAAGCTCCAAAGTCTCGACCAGCCTTTAACATTCCTCTAGAATGGTCTTCAATCTCCATGGGATCTGACATTGATTCTTGAGACACGAAATCATCAACTGAGATCTGACATTGATTTTTGAGACACAAAATTGTAAGATGGTTTTCAACGCTCAAAAAGGATGCAGATGATTAGGGTAAGAAAATAGATTGTTCACTTGATGGCCAATAATGAGAGGTATAGATATTTAAAGTGAGGGCAGGCCGTTACAACGATATTCTCTTACTGTACCATACCCATGATTACAGTTACTGCCAAATAACTGTTGCATGCAATTCATGTGCATCGATGACTCTCCTTGCATGCTGGAGTGAGGTATGAATGCAGGCTTGGGTGATGGGTTGGTGGGTATATGTATCATCCACCCTCCTCAGTTAAGAACTTATACTCATGGTTTGCTTTAGGAAGTTTCTTCTGCAATTCCTCCCCGTCGTCCCAAATGGCATCTGTAGGAGAAGTTCCTTTCCATTTTCTACAATTGCTTGGTTCCCCTGCCTAATTTCTTCCTGAGGCATGGGACATGGAATATTGGGCGTGGTCTACAAGTCTCCAGTAGGTCCAATTTGTAAGTAACAAGCTCTATTCTTTTCGTCACCCGACATGGCCCATAGATGTAAGCAACAAGAATAAATGAGGCGAGTTATATTGAATATAGTCATTACAAAAAGTGATTTGTAGAAGATTAATGGATTGAAGTATTTTCTTTAGTAGAAGCTTCAAATCAAAGATTTGGGATGCTTGAAGTACTTTTTTGGAATTGAAGTGGAGAATCTTTTTATTACAAAGGAAATATGTTTTTGATCTATTGGAGGAGATATGGTTACTTATTGATGTCAATAAGTTGAATTCGACATAGGTTTTCCTTAACCCTAACCTGACCCACAACACTTCAACCCAAAACCGATTAAATAACAATAATTTTTTGAACCCAACTTGACTCTCTCTATAGGGTTCAACTCAATACTAACCTGACCCGACTTGTAGCCTTTCAATTGTTTTTTTGTAATATATTTTTAAAGCCCATAGTTATTAATTTAAGTTGAATTTTGGTTTATGTGTTTTAAGATGTCACTTCCTCCACAGTAAAAGAAGAAAAATAAAAATGAAATGTGTAAGTAAAATCTAAAATTTAAGGTTTTGGGGTTAGGTGTGAAAAATTATAGGAATATGTAGGGGTCTCATGACTGCTAGGTTTGGACAGTTGGAGCCAAATTTTCTTAGGGTTGAAGGATTGAAACCCTAACCTTGTGGCTACCCAACCCGAAGGAATAAGGAATATGCCACCTAAATTTTTGGGAAATTGGAACTTAGAAAATCCCAAAATTTTCAGAAAAAATAATTTTTTTTTCTTGGTCACTCTTAGACCCAATGGGATAGAGATTTGTGGAGTTCGAGAACTAAGGTACAATGTGGGAAGGTGTTAGACACCCCACATGTGACTGGTTGAACTAGCCTTTACTTCACTAATATTCTAAGGAAAATTCACTTTTTGGACTTAAGAATAATTCAAATTAACACATACATTAAGCATAACAATTTATCAAAGAGAAGAACACAAAGTTGCAACTCTAACTATTCAAACAAAATTAAATACTAAAAACAAAATGATCAACTATCTTAGTGACCAAGATATGTTATGGGAGAAATAAAGTGAATTTACTAGGGGAATGCACTATTTAACTCCTGAATGCAAGATGACAAGAAATGACTTATCATTATAAGGATTGAATCCGAAGGAAAATGCATGAATTGCTAAAGGGTAGTTAGAATAGGTGAAAATTGAAAAAAAAAATTAACAAATGCAAAAATTCTCGGAGTTTGATTATATATAACTCAATACTTACGCATGGACAATTGAAAATTCCTAACTATCTAGATGATGAGATTCATGGGCCAATCGAAGTCCAAAGCAAAGGGAATTTTATGAAGTCAAACAGATTTCGTTTATCAAAATGATGATAAGATAAAAAATTAAAATAAAAAAGAATTCATAACCATATAAAAACAAATGCTTGGGGGGGGGGCTAATATGTTAATGTTGTGCAGTCCAAATGATCCTAACCATACCTAATGTGTTAACTTAAGGAGCTATGTTTCCTATTTTCTAAAATAATGAAAGGGATTAAATAAGAAAATAGCATGACCGAAGCATGAAACCTGAAATTAAAAGAGGTGAGAATGATATTTAATTATTATTAAAATGACAAGGATCAAGGATTGACAGATTGTTCTTGTGATGAGAATGCATGTAATACAAATTGATGCTGCCCAAGGTTGGGCCGAGGGCAATAATGTATTGTCACTTCCTTAGTGGAGGGTTGATACGTCCTACGGTTGATGAAGCCGAGGGCCTGTAAGTCTGACATGTGGAGGAGGAAGCATGTCAAAGGCCCCGGGTGTTATTCCAAGGGCGAAGACTTTGATGGTCAAGCTAGTAAGTGTATAACAAATTAAAGGGCGGACGAGGCCTGAGAGAGATAGCTCAGACAAGGTCAATGGGATACTAGAGAGCTTGAGAGTAGAAAAGCCAAGATAGCTTACCTAGGGAGTGACACCACTTATTTATACTTGAACCTGCCTGAAGTTTATTAACAATGAATGGCCAGGATGCTATCCATACAATGCCATGTGTCGCCGGAAACAAAAGAAGGAATTAAAAAGAAAGAAAACAAGAATCTAATTTCAACTAGTTGTCATTCTAAGCAAATAGAGGTAGGATGAGTTGTTAATGTTCATGGGCCGGGCCGGGCCGGGCTGGGCTCAGGTCGGGCTTTCACTCTGTATTAATAAATTTTTCTAAGGCCCGAGCCCGAGCCCGGCCTGACTATCGGGCCTACAACTTGGGCCTGAGTCCAGCCCTCATAAAAAGCCTGAAGCCCGGGCCTGGGCTTGAGCCCGAAATTTAGCCCATGCTGTTACTATTGCTGAAGCGGCTGAATAGAGATAGATAGATAGAAAATAAAAAATGTATATATTAAATTATAAATATATATATTTTAATAAATATTATATTATTTATGTATTTTATATAATATATAAAATGCATATTATATATTTTACAAAATATATAATATTGAGTCGGGCCGGGTCGGACTCAAGTTGGGCTTTTTTGACAAATCCCGAGCCCAGCCCGAAACACAATCGAATTTACTATGTTAGGCCCAAGGTCAGACCCACGGGCCTAATTACATAACCAAGCCCAACTGAGGTGTGGGCTGGGCCATCGGGCTACCCGGCCCATGAACAGGTCCAGTTATTAACAATTATCTTGTAACACTAGCACAAACAACATTCGTAGTCGGAGGGCTCGTTAGCCATTCCTACCAGACTACTTAGAACGAGAATTGATATTTGTTTAAAGAAAAATTAAAACGAACAACAGACATGAATTTAAGAGAGGTTAGAGACTATCTTAACGTGTAGTTCTGCCGACTCCCATTAATATATGCACGTTCACAAAGTTGGCATCAAGCTCATAGAGACATCCTTTATTCGAGTTCAAATCAGCTACCCACGAGATTGCCCCCACAACGTCCCACAGCACATTCCGGTCGTGTATTGAGTTTGTGGGGAGCAATTATGTGGGGGGCTGATTCGGTCTCCCTTTATTCTTGAGACTGTCCTCAGATGTTTATGTAACTATGGATATTGCCCAAGTGATGAGAGAAAGATTGCTAGTTGTTTATATGCTCTACTGCACCATTCTCAGTTTAAGAATGCTTTTTTACTTGATTTTTGGCCTTTTTACTTGATATTTTGTACGACTTGAGGGTTTCTTGGATTGTAATATTGATATGGGGGACTAGTGATGTGACGGATGGTGGGGAGAGACTCTTGGATGTGTGCCCCCAAGGTTAGAATGTATTTAGGCTAGAACGTGTGTCTTCGTATGTGAGAAGGGGTGGGTATTTATAGAGTTTTGGGGAGGATTCCAGAAAGGAGTGGAGAGTCAAGATTTGAGGTTGGAGAGATCAATAGATGAGATTTAAAATATTTTTGGAGGGATATTGATCGAGGGAAGGATTGTCAAGACAGCTTTGGGAGAGATACTCTCAATCAATAAAGATAAAAGTAGAAAATTTCACTAATTTGCCTAAATTGAATATTCCAAATTTAGGTGATTGGCTTAATTGATTAGAGTCTCCTTAGTTGGTTAATTTCAAATTTTAATATGGTTCTAGAGGTTGGGAGAAAGATATGGTCGTGGGTCCCAAGGTTTGAAGTTGTAGTGAATAAGATTCCAAATGGAGGGTTTGGGTTGAGTTTAGCTTCGAGTCTCAAGATTAAGGGGTTAACGGTGTTGGAATTGGATGATCTTAGTATCATTGGATTCATAATTTTGAATTCTATGCATCTATTGGGTTGAGTTTTTGATTTCTTATGAGATATGGTTCAGGATAAAAATGATCTTGATTGGACCATCGAAATTGATTATAGCTTTGGGTCTTTAGATGAAGGGGTAAACGGTGTTAGATGTGGGTGATCTTGGTGTTGTTGCATTTGGAATTGTAGGATTTATGTGCTTATGGTGTTGAATTTTTTATTTAATGTATGATAAGGTTCAGGATCAAAAAGATCCCGATCGGATGATCATAATCGATTTCGGCTTTGGGTCTTAAGAAGAAGAGGTAAATGGAGTCAGATTTGGGTGATCTTAGTGTTGTCAGATTTGGAATTTTGGGCTCTACGTGCCTATGGTGTTAGATTTCTAACTTGATGTGAAATGACATTTAGGAGCAAAATGACCCCGATTGGACGATTGAAATCGATTTTGACTTTGGGTCTTAAGATGAAGGGGTAAACAATATTTGACTTAGGTGATCTAGGAGTCATCACGGATTTGGAATTTTGGAATGTACGTGCCTATGGTGTTGGGTTTCTGATTTGACTTGAGTTTAGGTTCATGATCAAAATGATCCCAATCAGGCGATTGGAATCGATTCCAAATTTGAGTCTTACGATAAAGGGGTAAACGATATCGGATTTGGGTGATATTGGTGTCATTGGATTTGGATTTTTGGGCTCTATGTACCTATAGTGTTGGATTTCTGATTTGACTGAGATAAGGTTTTGGATCAAAATGATCCCGATCGAACAACCAAAATCAATTTCATCTTCGGGTCTTAAGACGAATGGATAAACAGTATTAGATTTGGGTGATATTGGTATCATCGGATTTTGATTTTTTGGCTCTATGCACTTGTGGTGTTGGATTTCTGAATTGATTTGAGATAAGATTTAGGATCAAAATGATACCGATTGAATGATCGAAATTAGCTTCAGCTTCGAGTTTTAAGATGAATGGATAAACGGTGTTGGATTTGGGTTATCTGGGTGTCATCAGATTTGGATTTTTTGTCTCTATGTACCTATGGTCTTGGATCCTAGAGATCCAAACTTTTGTAAAAATCTAAGAATGCTCTCGGATCGACTTAGAAGTTAGCTGAAACATGCTTGAAGCTCAAAGTGCTACAGAAAGGATTAGCCGAATCATGTTTTGAATGAATAACATTAAGTAGTACATTGAATTTCTTATGAGGTTTGTTTTTACAAGATGGCAACTTGTCTCCTTAGTGAGATAGGATTAATTGACATTAGTGTGGGCTCATAGCCATTCAACCTCTCAGTGTGGTCCCCATATATTTTATCATTGGCGTGGGGCATTTTTTTGCAATGCATGCACCATAGCTTATCTTTATCGTCATCTTGTTCATATCCATTTTCTTGCCACCTCTACATATAGGCAGGGCTACTTGTTCCTCCTTACTAGGATTCATTGCAGTCCGTTTACTTTCTTTAGACTATTCAAAGGAATATACTTCTTGTGTAGGAAGCTCCTTATTTCTTAAGATATGAACTCTAATAGGTTCATTTACTTACTAAGACCAGTTAAGAAAGTGAATGCTTGTTGTGGGATATTAATTTTTGGTAGGCAACAGAATCCTTCTTGCATTCCCAATAGGTGGCTTGATAATAATCCATCTCCTTTCACATAGAGGTAAGGGTGGAATAGTAAGAAAAGAGGCATTTTTCTCCTTAACCATATGAAGAATGTCCAACTTGTAGCTGATACAGGGCAAAACATTGTTGTTCAGCATAGGCAAACTGAATTTGATCCCAATCTCCTTAGTAGTTTCAATGCACATAGAATTTTTCCTCAAACTTGGTTGCATAGAAGATAGTAGCCATAACATTATTAAATAATTCTATTGTTCCAATCTCGCTTGATCTGGTTCATCATCATTAGGTTTAGTAGTCTTTATTGTTAAATAACATAATTTTACACAACCACCCATAGACAATTGAACAAACTTGGCTCATTTTAGGTAGTTTACTCCATCTTGATGAGTAATGGAGATTTACATATATGTTTCAAGGCGTCAAAGCAAACCTAGGCGATAGGGAGCACTTAGTCACCTGGTCACCTAGGTGTCACTTAAAGCCTAAAAAACTAAATAGAACAAAAAGGGTATGGACCCCTATTTTCGCCATTAAAATAAAAGTAATAGAAGGGCAGAGTCCTATTCTTGTCTGAGAAGAAAGAAAACATGAAATAAAAACCTCGTAAATGATGGACAAGAAGGGGCAGAACCCTGTTTTAGTTCAAAAAAATGATGAAGAAGATTGTAGCCAAGGGAAGGACTTACTCCCTACATTGTAAAACCAGTGTTATGTCTTGTATCATGATGAAATCCTGAAAAAAATGATTAGCAAACTCATTTAGAAAATAAATTATTTAGTAATATAAATACATTTTACAAAACCAATTTCAAACCAATTTGAAATCCAATGCTGGCAGATTCAGATATCCATTAGAGAAGACATATCTAGGGGTTTTCTTTTTGTTTGATTGAGTGACAAATTCACAATTATCACTTGCCACAATCCCATCTTTATTTTCTCTAACATATAACATACCTAGATATGACCCCAAAAGGACCCCATTGGTTGGCACATCAAAGGTAAACAAGTTTAACATGTAATAGAGTACCATTATCAAGTTTGAGGACTATATGCAACTATCCAGATATTCCACCAATTATATAGTCTAGGAATTATTTGGAATGGTCCAGTTCATTGTTTCACAAACACCCATACTTACACCTTAGGTCTCACCCTAGTGGTTGAGACAAACCACTCTTTCTCATAAGATAAATATAAGTGTGTCAACATTGTTAGAATAAACTGCTTAGTTTTATTCACTGGTTGAGAACATTTAGTTTACATACCAATTATGATTTTCTTCAACCATTGTCATGATTATCATATTTCTATAAAGCAAATCAAGGGTTATTACATAGCAACATACTCAATAACACATGCAATTGTATAAGAAATTAAAGTTTTCTTCATAATAAAATTAGTTTACATCAACCATTGGATCTTGAGGGCATATATTGTCTTACACATAGATTAGTTCCACACTTTCACTACAATCCTTATCCTCACTATATGGGGTTGGCTATATGAATCTTGTTTGTCCATTCTGTTCTATTTAAAGCCATATCCACTGTTGAATTATGGGTGCTTAAATCATTTCTCATTCTATTTCTATAAGTACCAACATGAAATTTTATTGAAATTGGCATATTCCTTAATAAAAGCTACTAGTGCTATGTGGAATACAATAGATAGTATTCTAATATAAATTGGTGACAATAATTTTGATATGTGGAGTAGCAGTGTTATTGGCCACCTAATGGTCATGATTATCACTTTGAGCTAGCTCAAAACTCTTGATGATTTGGAACAAGATAATAATTTAAAAGGGTCTATTCATGCATCTTTTATCATAACATGAAATAACATTCTATGTTTTTGCATATTCACAATGTTTCCACTATGTCTATAATTTTTATAATATTTTCATGTGGCATTTCCTACATTTCTGACATATTTCATGTATTTGGTTGATTGACATTTCTACTGACACCAACAATTTAAACCTTGTCTATGGTGGCCCCATCCTGGGTTATATTAAAATGTTTAAAACCATGTAAAAAATAGAACTACCCCTGTGCTCCATTCTCTTTAGATTTACAATTTACAATAACCTGGACCAACTAGTAAGAGCTACACCAACAAACAATTTGGGTCCTTAATTTGAAATCCACCAGGAAACATGGGTAAGTCAACTTTCTTTCCCTCTTGTTTTAAATGCATGCATAAGAAAACTTTAGTTGATACTTCTTTTGCATAAGAAATTGTCAATTTTCATGGACCAATTAGTAACATTTATTTGGTTGGCTAGGCCTGAAACCCTTGCACTACCTGGATCCATCAAGGCCCAAATCTGATGCATGTATTTGGGGTTTGCATGGACCGAACCTGTTGAAACCTTGGGAGGGTTGTTGGAACTTGATTTGGTTTTGAGTAATTGGATTTAGGTTGATCATGCTTGGTATTTTATGTGCCCCTAACAAATTGACCTTGGTTGCCTGTTTGTTAGCGGCAAGGGACTTTGTGGAGTTGCATGAGTTTGGAGTTCCTGATTCAGTGAAGTCAATTTCTTGGTGTGGTGAGAATATATGCTTGGGGATTAGAAGGGCATATATGATACTGAACACCACGAATGGGATGGTGTCTGAGGTATTCCCTTCAGGGCGGATTCAAGCACCTTTGGTTGTCCTTCTTCCTTCAGGGGAGCTTGTTTTGGGAAAGGTTAGATGTCCATATATCTTTTAATGTAGACTTCCCTTTTCACTATTGTTACCTGTTTGACATTTGGAAACTATTAGTTCTGTGTGCAGGCTTCTAATAAAATTTTTAGTTACTAGAAAGAAAGAGAATTACTGCCAATTCCTTGCTAAAGAATACCGAATAGATAATAGACATGGTGAGCATTCAGTTTCTTAACCAAACGGTTGTGGGTGACATGGTGAGATTAAATAGACTCTGGATCTCCTGCCCACGAGAACTCTGCCCATGTTTACGCACAACAAATTACTCCTGTGAATTGGGAACATCTTCCCCTGCATAATATTATGTAGGAGGATAAGATATTCTCCATGTGTGACTGCGATGTTATGTGGGTAGACATGAATAGCGTTTATGTGGACAGGAGATCCGGACTCGATTAAATAGCCCTATATTTAACTTTATATTTTAAAAATTAAAAAAAAACACAAAATTCTGAAAAGGGTTGAGAAGCAATATCACCTCTGACGTGGAAACTGCATTTTAGAACATATAGATATCTGCTATTCTTCAAATTAGAGAGTCTCACCCAGATCTGCATCTAGATGATGAGTTATTATGGTTGCCAACGAAGCATGACTGCTTCACCTGCTCTTCATCAGCCTACAGGACCTTGATCTCTGACCAGACTTCTTCCAGCCAACTATATGCTACTACTAATATTGGTTGGGACCTGTAATGGAGATTGAACATTCCTTCGCCTCGAGCGTATATAGTTTGCTTGGAGATACTTGGTAGGAGCATTGTCTGTTCTTGACTCCCTCAATAAATGATTGCCTTGTCTTGATGCTTGTTGTCTATTATGCCTTTCCGCAAATGAAGCAGTGGTTCATCTCTTCTTTCATTGTTTAACCACCCAACCCGTGTGATTTGCATTTGTGTAGATAGAACAACAAATTACATGCATCTCTTTTTAAGTGTACAAAAATAAGCACAAGAGATACTAAGTTGAAAATAATAAAACAAGTTGGATTTTTAGGGACTTAGACCTAAACCCATAGAACTCCTTATGGAATAGTTTCACTATAGTAATAATGGCATCAAGCTGATCTCACACACCGATACACAACGATAGAGGGATTGAAAGGTGCCAAAATGGATCGATTCCTCAAAACCCAAGCTCTCAATACTAGAAAACCCTAACTGGGGCTGAACTACAACTCAAATAAGAGAGAAAGAACAAAAAAAAAGACCATTACAAAAATAACCCCCTTCTCTTTTATAAGATTCAATGGCTTATTGGAGAAGCCAATTACAATATTTATAGATGAGCCCTTAGAATGTTTCCCTTTCACAAGCAACTCCTTAGGTTGTGTTTGGTTATAGTGCAATTTCATTTGCGTTAGTACAAATGCATGGGAGTGCAAATGAAAAGAATGCAAATTGTGGTTTGATTTTGGTTTGGATTTTACTTTCTTCTGCTTCATGTCTTATTTTACTTCATTTATATTGCAATGAAACAAAATAAGGTAAAATTTGAAACACAAAATAAATCAAAATTTGCACCCAAATGATGCATTACCATAATTTTACATTAGTACAAATAACTTTGCATTGCAACCAAATGCAACCTTAAGAACAAAGCTAACTTCAAACAAACCCCCAAAAAATAACTTTTTGTTACAAAAGACCTAAGAGACCAAAACCTAACAGATGTGCATCCAATTGCCTCTAACTAGAATCTAAATTATAAAATGACAAAAATACCCCTGAACCCAAATTATCAACAAAGATACCTAAAAACAACATTTTGGGATCCTATTACAAAAAACTACAAAATAGAACACATTCACATTTTTTTCCTTTTTTTTCTTTTTATTTCTTTCATTTTGGGCTTTTTTTGGTTTCATCATTCCCACCAGATTAAAGAGATCGGCCCTGTGTGAGCAACAATTTTAGCAACATTGCACATGTCTCCATCTAGTTCCATAAACTCCTCTTCACTAATACAAGAGTTCTGAATTGTTGGTTTTCCTTTCCACTTGACCAAGAACCTAAAATAGGCCCCACTTCGAGTGTCGGTGAGTCAAACATTTTCTACACCTTCTACTTGTTCAAACTCACTAGAATTACTAGCCCTTTGTGCTTGTCCTTGCTCGACCTTTGCTGCTGGTTCTAGATCTCCATAGTAATCAAAGAGGTTTACTACATTAAAAATGGGTGAAATGGACAAATCATCTACTAGCTCAATTTCATATGCATTGCCCCTAAACTGTCTTAGCACTTGACACGTGAAGGGATGAGAGATCCATCATATGGATGGCCGAACCTTGCAGGAAGCTTGGGCGAAATTTCAAAAATTTCTCTCTCTCCCACGTGGGAATCACATTCCCTATTTTAGAAAACTGCACTTTCAAGGATCAATCTTGAACCTAAACCAGACCAGATCTGAAACCAAAAATGGAGTGGAGGGTTATACTTGATACGAAGTAACAATAACCTCCAATGAAGGTGTTCATGCCCAAGGATAGATCCAAAGACTGCTTCCACTGAAGATGATACGGTGCAGGATGAAGCAGAATCAGCAGGATGGCTCTTCAGCAAGAACCTGATTCTTCAGCAATAATCTGATGGAGGGCTAATGAGCACGACTTCTGATTACTTTTTTTGCCAAAAGGTAATATCAAGAACACTTCTTGATCGCTCCCATAGGTGGAGATCAAACTGGTATGGCGGCAGGAGCAGGAGAGAGCAAGAGCAGAAGACAGAAGCAATCAAACTGATGCTGTCCTCTCTCTTAAATCAATAGACTGATGGATGAACTAGAGGCTCGCCCTGCTCCTATATTTATAGCCTTAAATCAGAAGCAGTCAGTTGGTCTACTACATTTTTCGTTGATGCTACCTTCTAAATTAGGGCGTCCTCTCTTCCAACTATCTCCCGCAGTACATGGTATTTCCTCTCGATGTGCTTTGACTTCGAGTGGGCTCGTGGCTCCTTAGCCTGAGTAATGGCTCCAGTGTTGTCACACAACAATGGAATGGGTGATGTACTGGATGGAACTACTCCCAATTCGTGAATGAACTTCTTCATCCATACGGCTTCTTTGGCAGCTTCACTTGTGACAATGTATTCGGCTTCGGTTGTGGAATCCGCCGTGGACCCCTGTTTGCTGCTTTTCTAGCAAACAACACACGATCCTATTGTGAAAACATAACCAGGTGTAGACTTTCTATCATCTGGATCTGACTGAAAGTCGGCATCAGTATACCCCTGGATCTGTAGTGAACTACCATCGAATACTAGACAAAATTCTTTTGTTCTTCGAAGGTATTTTAGTATGTTTTTCACAACAGTCCAATGCTTCTGCCCTGGGTTTGACTGAAATCTGCTTACCACACTCACTGCTTGAGAGATGTCAGGACGAGTGCACAACATGGCATACATGATGCTCCCTATGGCTGAGGCATAGGGAACGTCCTTCATTCCCTCAATCTCTTTGGGAGTCTTGGGAGACATACCTTGTAGAGAGTGACTCTATGCTTGAAAGGAACATTTCATTTCTTGGAGTTCTCCATGCTGTATCTCTTGACTATTTTATCAATGTAAGCTGATTGTGATAATCCTATTATCCTCTTCGATCTATCTCTATAGAGCCGAAGACCCAGTATATAGGAGGCTTCTCCAAGATCTTTCATGGAGAATTGCTGTGAAAGCCACACTTTCACCATAGTCAACATTCCTACATCATTCCCAATGAGTAGAATGTCATCTACATACAGAACTAGGAATGCAACCTTATCCCCACTGGATTTCCTGTAAACACATGGCTCATCTGGATTTTGCTCAAAGTCAAATTGTTTGACGGTAGAGTCAAACTGGATGTTTCAACTCCTAGAAGCTTGCTTAAGTCCATATATGGATCGGTTAAGTTTACATACCATGTGTTCCTGACCCGCAGCTATGAAACCTTGCGATTGCTGCATATAGATATCTTCACTAAGATCTCCATTCAGGAACGCAGTTTTGACATCCATTTGCCAAATCTCATAATCATGGTACGCTGCTACAACTAGCAGGATCCTAATGGATTTAAGCATGGCCACTGGCGAAAAGGTTTCCTCATAATCGATTCCTTCTTTCTAAGTGTACCCTTTTGCCACAAGACGAGCTTTGTAGGTCTCAACCTTACCATCGGGGCCCTTCTTCTTCTTATATATCCATTTGCAACCAATTGCTTTTACCCCAGGGGGCGGATCTACTAGAGTCCAGACTTCATTGGTCTCCATTGAGTCCATCTCAGCTCTCATGGCATCTACCAACTTCAAGGAATCTATGTCCAACATAGCTTCCGTATAAGTCACAAGATCCTCCTCACTGGTCGTGGCTTCCACCAAGTAACTTTCTTGGTCATAGCTGAAATGAACTAGAGGCCTGAAAATCCGGGTAGATCTTCTAGGTTGCTCATTAACTGGAGCTTGTGGGACATCTCCCACTACCCCTGAGCTCTCCTTATCAAGAACAACTTCTTGACGATGATTGTTTAGGATGTAATCATCTTCTAAGAAATGGGCATTTCGACTACAGAATACTTTCTGTTCTCCTGGGTCATAGAATAAGTAACCCATAGAGCCTTTGGGGTAGCCTATGAATAGGCAACGACTGGTCTTGGATTCCAATTTGTCCGCACTCGTTCTTTTAACATGTGCCAGACAACCCTAAATCTTCAAGTGTCTCACACTTGGTTTCTTACTGATCCAAAGCTCATATGGAGTCTTCGAAACTGATTTGGTTGGAACCCGGTTCAACACGTATATCGCAGTCTCTAATGTGTAATCCCAAAAGGATGTGGGTAACTTTGAGTGTACGAGAAGTGATCGGACCATATCCAATAAAGTCTGGTTCCTCCTCTCTGACACACCGTTTAGCTGTGGTGTAGCAGGAGGAGCTAGATGTGATACTATCCCATTGACCTTTAAGTAGTCTTTGAATTCGTTAGAGAGATACTCACCACCTCGATTTGATCGAAGGGTCTTAATTTCTCTCCTTAACTATTTATCGACCTATTGTCTGAATTCTTTGAACTTTTCAAAAGATTCACTTATGTCTCATTAGGTACACGTAACCATACCGTGAGTAATCATCGGTAAATGTTATGAAATAAACGTGCTGGTTACATGCTCTAACACTCATGGGACCACATACATTAGTATGGATAAGGTCATGTATGCCTGTACATCTATCAGGCTTACCATTAAATGGCCATTTCGTCATCTTGCCATAAAGGCAAGGTTCACAGGTTGGAAGATCTTCTACAGTTAGAAAATCGAAAGGACCATCCTTTACCAATCTTGTGATACGATCTATGCTGATGTGGCCAAGTCGGTAATGCCACAGGCACGTGGGATTAACTGTATCACGGGTTCTTTTCTTGGGGATGTCATCCGACGTAGTTTCGGTTATGTTAGTTTCCAGAGAGGGATGGAGAGCATAGAGACCATTTTCAAGTTTTCCGTATGCGGGGAATTTGTTATTTCTTTTGATAGTAATCGTATTACTAATGAGAACAGAATATCCATCTGCACATAGTTTTGAAACAGAAATCAAATTTATTCTCAAATTAGGTACATAAAGACAATCTTTCAGTACAATAATTCATTCTCTGAAAATTAACTCTACAGTTCCTATGGCTATAGCTGCAACACTTGCAGAAGTCCCCAAGTGAAGAGTCACCTCTCCGTCACTCAGTCTTCTGCTTATCCTGAACCCCTACAGTGAGTTACATGCATGAGTCGAAGCCCCAGAGTCAATACACCAGGAAGAAGAAGTTACCAACAGATTGGTTTCTATGACAAAGGATTCGAAATTACCTTGTTTCTTGGACTCCAGGTACTGAGGATAGTTCCTCTTTCAATGGAGTCAATACACCGGAGTCAATACATCTGATGCTTTGTCCTTCCTATGCCTTTTGGACTTAGTAGCTTTCTCTTGAGGTTTTTTCTTTGCCTTCCTCTTCTTCTTGCCCGATTTACCAGTTTCAACAAGCATGGCAATGGGCTCATCCTTATTGATCAGTTCCTCGGCCCTTTGTAACATATTGCTGAGTTCCTGGATGCTAACATTTAGCTTATTCATGTTATAGTTCTTGATGAACTGATTGAAGGAAGGAGGCAAAGAATTTAGGATGGTGTCAACCTTAGTGACATGATCAAGCCCGGATCCAAGAGCCTCAAGTTCATTGATGTATCCCATCATCTTAAGACAATGGTCATGAACTTGTTGGTTCTTGGACATTTGCACGGTCATGAACTGTTTCAAGACTTTTTGACGAGTCGAACGATTATGCTCTTCATACATCATCCTCAGACTGTCCAGATATCCTTGGACACTTCGATCTGATTGAACTGTCGCTGCATCGGATTGTCTAAGGATGCAATGATGTAGCAGCGGACAAGGGAATTTTTCTCTTCCCATTCTTGATAATCCCTCCTACGGGTCTCAGAATCCCTATCACCCGAACGATCCGGAGTAGGGTTTTTAGCTACTTTGTCCAATTTTTCGAACGATCCGGAGTAGGGTTAAAGCCCATAATTATCCATAATATTATTGATTAATATTATCTAGGTATATGGGCTGAATTGCAATGAGCAATTCGGCCCATATAGCTTTTATGCTGAAATTGGGCTAAAGCAATTTTAACACATTAAAACTGGGTTTTACTGGTATGAGCTGAATTGCATCTTGCAATTAACCATCAACTCCTGGACCCATATTTGAAAAATTAGGGTTGAGAACAGCCCCCATCGAACCACATATTTGGTCCAACCAGTTTGGTCCAGTCTGGTTCGAATGGGTCTAGGGTTTGATTTTTAATTCAAGATTTAATTCAAGAACATGATCTGAAATTAAATTACTGAAACAAGACATTCAAGAATCAATAGGAAGGTTGTTCGTAGGACTGCTACCTTACAAAACAAAAGTTAGATCGCAACATGCAGTTTCCAAAACTACAAATCGCAAATGGCCGAACCCTAATCTGTGAAAATCTCTTCCTTGTGTTTTCTGTTTCAATTTCGAATGAAACAAAATAGAAAACCTAATTTCTATTAATATTACATTAAAAAAGAATTCCTATACATTCTGTCTAAGAAATAAAAAAAATATTTACAGACCAAGAATGTAAAAGAACAACAAAAACGCAGATTTCTTGTGCCATTAAAGATTTCGATCTCCACCGTACGAACAACCCAAAAATCAAGAAAAATATGTAGAACAATTCTAAATATAATTCAGATTTATAAATATTTAATTTCAGATTAATTGCCCAAAATTTGGGAACCGATTCCCAAAAAAACGCTAATCTGCGCAAATCGGGTAGAACACCTTCTGCCCATTTGCGTAGTTCCAGATCTGGTTAATTTTGGTTCAAGATTTGAACCTGGCTCTGATACCACTAAAGGGATGAGAGATCCATCATATGGATGGCCGAACCCTGTAGGAAGGTTGGGCGAAATTTCAAAAATTTCTCTCTCCCACGTGGGAATCACATTCCCTATTTTAGAAAACTGCATTTTCAAGGATCAATCTTGAACCTAAACCAGACCAGATCTGAAACCAAAAAGGGAGTGAAGGGTTATACTTGATACGAAGTAACAATAACCTCCAATGAAGGTGTTCACACCCAAGGATAGATCCAAAGACTGCTTCCACTGAAGATGACACGGTGCAGGATGAAGCAGAATCAGTAGGATGGCTCTTCAGCAAGAATCTGATGGAGGGCTAGTGAGTACGACTTCTGATTACCTTTTCTACCAAAAGGTAATATCAAGAACACTTCTTGATTGCTCCCACAGGTGGAGATCAAACTGGTATGGTGGCAGGAGCAGGAGAGAGCATGAACAAAAGACAGAAGCAGTCAAAGCATATGCTATCCTCTCTTAAATCAATAGACTGATGGATGAACTGGAGGTTCGCCCTGCTTCTCTATTTATAGCCTTAAAGAGAGGTTCTCCTAATCCCATTAGGAGTTTCCAAATCTTGTACTTGGATGTTGACTCTCTTTAAGAGATAAGGATAATCCCTTATCTTATCTGCAGATAAAGATCAACCCTCCTAATCTAATTAGGAGTTTACTGATCCAAATCTCTATTTGGATCTAGACTCTCTGAGTGGATAGGGACAATCCCTTGTCCTATCTACTGATCTAAATCCCAGAACCACCCCTCTTTAATTTATCTAATTAAGCCAGTTCGAATTAGGATTTTGGCCCATTAAGTCCACATGCTCACTTACCCTCCAAACTACTACCCAGTTGGATATCCTTGTATTGCGTGGGACCCAAACATTGATCTACACATCAGCCACATGGGTTCAGTCCAGCCTTTGTTACAAGGCCTGGCCAAATTCACTGTAGGAGACACTGAACCCCTGAGTCCATCACCGTGGGCTCTTAATGGGCCCAACATTTACACTAAATGGTCATTGGGTCAAGCCACCTTATAAAAACCCAAGGACTATGGGCAGATGCAAGATTAGCCCATCAGGTATTATCCTCAAGGGTCTTATACTTAACCTCTCAGCCCATAATGATCAAACACTGCCTGACAAGAGAGGACCTCTCCCTCAACTGCAAAGTACAGTCCTACACTCTCTACTCACATGGATCCCGGGAATTAAAACCTTTTGCAAACATTTTGAAACCATAATATATATATGTATATATATATATATATATGTATATCTCTATATAAATATATTTTGCAATAACAAATTTCAACGGTTGAAATCGACTATTGGGAGTTTTGGTTTCCATCAGAGAGAGTGTATCCCCGATCATTCACTTTGTCCGACAAAGGGGCTGATCCTGTCACTATGATCACCCACTCAAATGAATTCTCAGACTGTCCCAACATACCTAAGTTTTGACCCCCTTCTAAGGATCTCATTGATTGGCATATCAAAGACAACCCAATCCGACACCTAGTGCAGTATCATAATTGAGTCTAGGGGTTAGGTGTAATATTCTAGTTTTGCTTATCTATCTCCAAGGTCTAGGGCAATACTGGAATTCTGGTCCAGTTCACGGTTTCAAGAAAACCCACATTGCATGTACCTCAGGTCTCAACTTGGCAGCTGAGACAAGCCACCCCAACCAACTTGGCGGCACATCGGTGTCAGCCTTGACAGGATAAATCTCCCCAGATCTATCTAATGGCTGTGAAGATTCTAAACTAACACGAGTCTCATATGTGCCCAGTTTAAGGGTATTACATAGAAACACACCAGAATAACATTAATCAAATATATACTTTATTCATTTACATTAAATGTCATAATGTACATAATTCTGATTGGAGTTAAGGGCATACCTGTCTAACAACACGACCCAATCATTTTATGATTTAACTTTTGGTAAGTTCCAACAGGAAACCTCTTAAGCTGCAAATAAACCATGACTAGATCACCCTCATAAAACTCTTTCATCTAACAATGCTTATCCTTAGCTTCTTTATATCTTTGGTTGCTTTCTTTTTGTTTCTGTCATACATTTTCTTGAATATCTAGAATGGCTTAGCTAAAGCCTCGAAATTATCACTCACTCGCTGCAATTTTGTTGTAGAAACTAGATCAACAACACCTTTAGGCAATTGACCATACATAGCATCAAAAGGAGTCTTCCTTGTGGATCTATTAATTGAGTCAGTAAAGGCAAACTTAGCTTGTGATAGGATAAAATCTCATTGCATCAAGTAATCTCTAACTAAACTTCTTAACAAGTTCCCCAAGCTTTGGCAAACCACTTCATTTTGTCCATCTGTTTGTGGCTGAAATGTAGGATAGTATCCATACACTTCCATAAAGTTCTCAGAACATGGCTAGGGAATCTTGTGTCATGATCTGATGTGATAGATCTTGGCAAACCATACAACTGAACAACTTCTTTAAAAGACAAGTTAGCTACATGAGAAACATCAAAAGTCTTTTGGAAACCAATAAAGTGGGCCATTTAGGGAAACAATCAACCACAACAAAAATAGAATCATTACCCTAACTGTTCTTGGCAACCCTAACACAAAATCCATAGTAATATTAGTACATGGTGCTTTTGGTATGGATAAGAGAAGGTACAAACCTGTATTTTGATGTTTCCCTTTAGATGTTTGGTAGTTGTAACACCTATCAACATAGTAAAACACATCCTTTTGTAGTCTTGGCTAAAAATATCCTTTGGAGACCATTTCAAGTGTCTTCTTGTGACCAAAATGTCCCTTGCAATTTTAATCAGCAATGAGTAACACTCTCAAAGATCTTAATGGAATCATAACCTATTGTCCATGAATAAGTAACCATCATTCCACACAAATTTGGCTTGAATATTCTTTTCACTTATTGCTTAGCTTTTATAAATAGGGTCAAAATAAGGGTCATCTTTGTATTGGTCTTTGATGGAGCTGAATCCCACAACATTAGTAGACATTGTGGTCACCAAGTGAATTCTCCTACTAAATGCATTCGGTACCCAATTTTTCTGTCCAGCCTTATGCTTCAAAACAAACTTATATTCTTGTAGAAAATCAATGCATTTAGCTTGTCTTCCCTTTATCTTCTACTGAGAGTTAAGGTGCTTCAATGCTTCATAGTCTAAATACAACACAAACTTCCGTTGGATAAGGTAATGCCTCCAAAACCTCAAGGACTGTAAAATGGCGTAAAACTTAACATCATAAGTGGAATACCTCCTTCTAGCATCATTGAGTTTCTCACTAAAGTGAGATATTGGATGGCATGCTTGGCTAATGATAGCTCCAATCCCAACATGGGATGCATCACATTCAACTTTAAAAAGCTTGTTAAAATCAGGTAAAGCTAGTACCAGAGCCTTAGTAATTTTCATCTTTAGCTCTTGGAAGCTTTTATTAGCTATGAGAGTCCAAGTAAACTCACCTCCTTTTAGGCATTTAGTAATGGGTGCTACAATAATGCTAAAATTCTTTAAAAACTGACGATAAAATGTTGCTAGCCTATGGAAACTACGAATTTTAGTTAAAGTCATTGGTGTTGGCCACTCTTGAATAGCTTGAACATTTTCTTGATCCATTTAAATCTCCTTGGTTGAAATAATATACCCCCCAAAAAACCAATTAATCTATCATAAAATTACACTTTTTCAAATTTATATATAGTTGATTTTGTCTCCAGACTTGTAAGACTGTACTCAAATTTTCTAAGTGGTTCTTACGATCTTTGTTGTGGATGAGTATTGCCATTAAAATAAACTACCACAAACTTCCCCATAAACGGTCTTAAGACTTGTCTCATGAACCTCATAAAGATGCTAGGAGCGTTAGACAACCCAAATGGCATAACCAACCATTAAAGACCTTCCTTAGTCTTGAATGCAGTCTTCCATTCATCACCCTCTTGGATATGAATTTGAAGACACCTATTCTTCAAATTTATCTTTTAAAAGACCTGTGAGATAGCCAATGTGTCTAATATGTCATTAAGGCGAAGTATAAAAAACTTGTAATTAATTATAATCTTGTTAATAACACGACTGTCAATACACATACACTAACTACCATCATTCTTTGGTGTGAGTAAAGATGGTACAACATATGGGCTTAGGATAGCTCTAATCCTAACTACCATCCTTCTTACTAAAGTAAGATATTGGATGGCATGCTTGGCTAAGGATAGCTCCAATCCCAACATGGGATGCATCGCATTCAACTTTAAAGAGCTTGTTAAAATCAGGTAAAGATAGTACCAGATCCTTAGTCATCCTCATCTTTAGCTCTTGGAAGCTTTTATTAGCTATGAGAGTCCAAGTAAACTCACCTCCTTTTAGGCATTTAGTAATGGGTGCTACAGTAGTGCTAAAATTCTTTAAAAACCGACGATAAAATGTTGCTAGCCCATGGAAACTATGAATTTTAGTTAAAGTCATTGGTGTTGGCCACTCTTGAATATCTTGAACATTTTCTTGATCCACTTAAATCTCCTTGATTGAAATAATATACCACCCAAAAAACCAATTAATCTATCATAAAATTACACTTTTTCAAATTTATATATAGTTGATTTTGTCTCCAGACTTGTAAGACTGTACTCAAATTTTCCAAGTGGTTGTTACGATCTTTGTTGTGGATGAGTATTGCCATTAAAATAAACTACCACAAACTTCCCCATAAACGGTCGTAAGACTTGTCTCATGAACCTCATAAAGATGCTAGGAGCGTTAGACAACCCAAATGGCATAACCAACCATTAAAGACCTTCCTTAGTCTTGAGTGCAGTCTTCCATTCATCACCATCTTGGATATGAATTTGAAGACACATATTCTTTAAATCTATCTTTGAAAAGACCTATGAGATAGCCAATGTGTCTAATATGTCATTAAGGTGAGGTATGAAAAACTTGTAATTAACTGCAATCTTGTTAATAGCACGACTGTCAATACACATACACTAACTACCATCCTTCTTTGGTGTGAATAAAGATGGTACAACATATGGGCTTAAGCTCCCACGGATCATCCCCTTCTTCAACGACTTTTGTTACTTGTCTTTGGAGCTCCTCAAGCTCCTTAGGATTCATTCTATAGTGGGGTAAATTAGGTAATGTTGCTCTTGACATTAAATCTATATGATATACATCTTTTAGGGGAGGAAGGCCATTGGATAATTCCTTAGGTATCACATTAGCATACTTATGAAGTAGCTTCTTCACCATCTTGGGAACAAGTGTGTTTTTGCTAGATTCTTTTGTAACCAACACAAATGACATCCAAATCCGCACATTTTTGAACCAATATATTTGAAATGAAAAGAGTAGTAGTTGGCTTAACTTCCTTTTTTGAAAATGAATCAAGTTGCATTGGTTTAATAGTTATCTTCTTATTGTCTTTCACAAAGCTATATGTGTTCATGTCTCCAAAATAAATTGTTTTATGGTCATATTGCCTTGGGTGTCCCAAAAGAATATGGCATACATCAATTAGGATAACATTACACTATATTGATTCTTCAAATGTATTACCAATAGATAAATTATCTAAGCATTTATAAGAAACTCTCACCTCATTTCCTTTGTTGAATCACAAAATGTGATATGATTGGGGGTGTTGAATAGTCTTGAACTGTAACTTATCCACCACCTCTTGGGAAACAAGATTCTCACTACTCCCACTATTAATAATCAAGTTACACAACTTCCCACTAGCTTACAACGTGTTTTAAAGATATTATTTCTCAACAAGTCCCCTAGTAGTTGTTCTTGAGGTGCAACCATGGAGTGCCATATCACTAGAGCTTTGCCCTCAATGTCTCCATCCAAATTTTCTTCCTTTAAAGCATTAACTTTAGTGGTTTCAACAACTTGTCCATCCTCAACATGGCCTATATCATCTTGTTGTTCATTAATGACTTCATCAATTAGATGCATTTTTTCTTCAATCTTTCTCTTACGAAATTCATTAGAATGGTGTCTTAACTCCATACACTTGAAACATCTAACAATAGGCTACCCTTGATTGCTCTTTATTGCACTTGAGGTCCTTTGGATTGTATGTTGTGTTTGGTTCACCAGACAACCCTTACCAGCCCCAACACTTCGATCTATTGATGATGTACCTTGGATGACACTTAGTTTCTGCCCTAAGTTATGACTTAATTGAACTTCAACATTTAGAGTTAGTTGATAGGCATCCTTTACCTTATACAATGTAGGCTGAGTTGATCTTGTATTGGCAACCTCAAACCATTGATATATACTAACTTTTTTTTTTGTTCAATTTTTGTCATATTACTCTGATCTATTAAACTCTATTTCTTTACTTCTTTACACTCTTTTCCCGTTGCCTTAAAATTTACACCTTTGTAAAGAGTTTGCTTATAATTTAGTGGTAAGAATTGTGATTTCTGCTTTTCTTTCATTCTTTCCCAAGAACTAACTTTTCTTTTTCTCATCCTTTCTTTGTCCCTTTGATAACTTTTCCACCAATCCAAGGTTGTCCCACACATCTTTGCTTTTACAAGCTTCACTTTTATTTCTTCACTCGTTTTCTTCCAACCAAAATAATTTTCAATGCTGTCTAACCAATCTAGAAACTCTTTAGGTTCCAACTCACCATTAAACTCGTTAATATGAAGTTGAACCCCATTATTGGTTGCTGATCACCTGCTTGCTGACCACTTGCTGCACAATCTCCTCAGTGCTCTTAACTTTGTTGCTGAAGACTCTTATGTTCTTTTCCGACCAAATTACCCACATCACTACCGTAGGAATAATTCTCCAAATTAAATTTCCTTTTTTCTTCAAACCTTGAGGATTCCAACAAAGTTGCAAATCTTTAATTGAACTTGGCATGATCCAATCAAGACCAGCCGCACCTATAAAGTGGTACCAAACTCTTAAAGAGATAGGATAATGTAAACATAGATGGTCTGTGGACTCAGGTAATAAGCCACACAAACCACACATTAGAGAAGGGAGCTGAATACCTTTTTTGTCCAGGTTGAGTCTTGAGAGACATTTGTTAAGCACCATAGTCCATACAAGGATGATAGCCTTCGAGGGAGCACAAGACTTCCATATTTGCTGGTAGGGGAACTCAGTAACCCCCGTACTACTAAGCTTCAAAGTTAGGGATTTGATTGAGAAACATCCATCCATACTCCAGGACCAGCTCCATTCATCTTCACCAGCAATGTCTATCGTTTGCTCCTATAAAATCTACAGTAGATGCATCACTCCTATTTCTCAATCAAATAACTTTCTTCTGAACTGAGGATTCTAGGTCAAGACTCTGCCACTGATATTTCTTGGTTAACTACACATTGGAACAGAAGAGGAAACACCTTAGCTAAAGGTCTGTCCAAACACCAGGGATCTTTCCAAAATTTCAGCCTGTTCCCATTTCCCACCTTAAACCTCACACCTTCATACATCACAGGAAGATATTTAAGAATCCCTTTCCAAATTGGACAAGCCCAAGTTGGGGTATGGGTCTTGAGACTTCCAATTTCCCCAATCCACACCAAATTTTGTGGCAACTAGGGACCTCCACCAAGAAGATTTTTCTATAGCAAACCTCCAACACCATTTACTCAATAAAGCCGAATTTACCACATTTAATCTTCTAAGGCCTAAACCACCCTCTACCTTAGGAAGACAAACTTGGTCCTAATTCATAAGGTGCATCTTCTTCCCACCCTCTCCAGAGAAAATCTCTCTACATCTTCTCAAGTTTCTTTGCAATTTTAGATGGCAAAGGAAACATGGACATGAAGTAAATAGGGAGGTTGGCAAGGGTACTCTTGGTAAGGGTCACTCTCCCTCCTATAGACAGATATTTTGCCTTTCAGGAGGCTAATTTTTTTCCCAACTCTCTCAATTACTGGATCCCATAAAGCAGAAGAATAACATTTGGCACCTAGTGGGAGGCCAAGGTACTTAATTGGAAGATAATCCACATGGCAGGTCATCAACCTAGCAAAAGAATACAGGTCAGGAACGGGGCCCATTGGGATTATCTTATTTTTATGGAAATTAACTTTAAGGCCTGGGACTACTTCAAACCAGCAAAGTATACCAAGTAATATATCCACTTGATCAGAAGAGGCATCAAGAAAATAGAGAGTATAATCAGCAAATTACAATAGATTGACTTTTTCTGCTTCGGAAGCAATTGCAAAACCATTCCACAAACCATTGGTTGCTGCCTTAAGGGAGAATTGGGTCAGGAGCTCTGATATACAAATAAAGAGTAGAGGAGAGAGGGTCCCCCTGTCTAAGACCCCTCGGACTATCAAAAAACCCCATAGACTAGCCATTGATCAACACTGAGAATTTGGGAAAAGAAACACATACTTTTATCCAATTTCTCCATTTTTGTCCAAAGTTCATTTGCTCAAGCACCTAATCCAGACACCTCCACCATTGTTGGTTGTTATTCTTTTCATGATGATCACCTTCAGGTTACCCAATGTCTTCTTCACTTGATTCATCACTAATAATGTCAGTGGGATGTTCATCAACTCTAGGAGTCTATCTTCTTCTTCCTACCCCCAAATCACTTTCTTCATCACCATTCCTAGTAGTATTTTGAGCTACAAGTTGAGCAATATGCTCAATATTTTCTTGCAACCCTCTTATAGCCTCTTGAAAAATGTCTACAGTGACATGTTGTGGCCTTCTACCACCCCTTGTAGCAATAATAATATAGAAAAACAGAATAAGGAGATGAACTATGAAGCAATCCCAAGGAAAGAACTTGCTCTGATATCACTTGATGTGGATAGAAAAACAAATTACATGCAACTCTTTAAGTGTACAACAATAACCACAAGAGATACCAAGATGAAAACAACAAATAAGTTAGATTTTTAGGGTCTTCAGACCTGAACCCAAAGTAGAACTTCTCTTGGAACACTTTCACTACAGTAACAATGGCATCAAGTTGGCCACCTGCATGGACATGCTGTGATAGAGGTATTGGAAGGTGCCAAAATAGGTTGACTCCTCAAAACCCATGCTCCCAATACTTGAAAACCTTAGTTGGGGCTAAGAGCAACAACTCAAACAAGAGAGAAAGAACAAAAAAACTGCAGTAGAAATATCCCCTTCTCTTTTATAAGACTTAATGGCTTGTTGGAAAAGCCAATTAAAATATTTACAAATGAGCTCCTATAATGTTTGCCTTTCATAAGCAACTCCTTAAGAATAAAGCTAACTTCAAACAAACCTCCAAAACATAACATTTTGTTACAAAAAGACCCAAGAGACCAAAACCCAATAGATGTGCACCAAACTGCCTCTGACTAAAATACGAATTATAAAATGATGAAAATACCCCTAGATCCAAACCGTCAACAAAGCTACCCAAAAACAACAATTTGGGATCCTATTACAAAAACATGCAAAACAAAACACATTCACTTTTTTCTTTTTTTTTTCCTTCTTTTTTTTCTTTTCCTTACTTTCTTTTTTTCTATCTTTTTTTTGCCTCATCATTCTTACCAGTTTAAAAAGAGCTCGACTCTATGCAAGTAGAAATTTTAGCAACCTTGCACATGTTCTTATGATGACCAGTGCTCATCTTACTACAATTACTGGTATTAATCAAAACAAGCACTCTATTCTCATCACATAGGTTGCTTGCACTATAGCTCATTCTAACCCTCGTCAGGTTTCCTTAAGCTGAACATTGATGCTAATTTCACAAAAGACAAAGGGGGTGTTGGTGTAGTTGTTTAGAACCATCACAATTGTTTACTCTTTACTTGAGATATTCCTACTTCAGCTACATTGCCTCTTGAAGCAGAGGTAAAAGCTTTCCTTGAAGCATTTCACTTTGCCAGAGATCTATCTCATAGTTATTTAATTTTCAAGGGTAATTCACAAACATTTGTCAATGTCCTATTAGGGGCTATTGAGAACCCTTATTGGAGTTTACACTATATTGTGTCCGAGTGTAGGAATATCTTGAATGCCCTTGAGCATTGTTCAGTTATCTACTATCCCAGATCATGCAATTTGGCTGCTTATTGCATAGCTAGAAAACTTGGTTCTCTCATGTACAATAGATTTACTTGGACAGTTGTACCTACTGTTATCTCTCATATTATTGAGACTGAACAATGTAATTAGTTGATGTTGTTGAATGAATTGCCTCATGCTTCAAAATAAAAAAAATGATATCTGTTGGTCAAATACAAGAAATATAAAGTAAAAAATAGGAAATTTAGCAACTGAATGCAGTTCTTTCTCTCCATGTTCATATCATTTGTTGGGACATGGGAAGTTATGTACACACACAAATACATATTCAAATTTTCATAATAAAGGCACGACATTTTTGAGTTTCTTATGTGTAAACTCTTGCATCTCCTTTTGGTTGATAATTGCTAATCCCATAATATGCTTATTTCCTTAATTAGGATAATATTGGAGTTTTTGTTGACCAAAATGGAAAGCTTCTTCAAGAAGGCAAGATATGTTGGTCTGAAGCCCCTACATCCATGGTCATCCACATACCGTATGCAATTGCTCAGTTACCAAGACATATTGAGGTGACTAATATTCCAAATTTTATTTTCCTCACATAAATTTGACCCAAAGATCATATAATTCAATAAATTTATCTCTTACACTTCAATGATTTAGATACGATCTGTTGGAGCTCCACATCCATTGGTACAAATAATTTCTCTCCATGATGTTCGTTTTCTTATTCGAAGCAACAATGGTATTTTAGTTGTATTGGATAGTTCCATATATGGGCTTCTACCTGTTCCTCTTGGTGCGCAGGTATATCTTGATCTTGTCACATTATGGAATTTTTCCTGTGTATCTCTCTTTGATTTAATGTCCATGAGTTACCACCTTTATTAGTCATATGATAAACAAAGTGGTGATTGTCACTCTATCTATCATACATGAGATTTATATATGACATTATATATGCAAAATGTTTAAGTTTGTTACAACATGAGAATAAAGAGAAAAGAGAAGAAAAAGAAGGGAATAAGGTAGAAAAGGATGTTTTGTACATTAGAGAACAAAAAGGAAAGAAAGTGAGAAAAGAGGTTTAAAGGGTGAAGATACCAACTAGTGTCTTCTCCTTGTTGACCTGAACTGTTATTCTTTTCTTTAGAATATGAAAAATTACAATAATACAATGCCATATTGCATCCAATCTAATCTTTCATGAAAGGACCAAATATATAGAAGTTAATTGTTATTTTGTATGAGAAAATGTGATGAATGGTGATGTTGCTACTATTTATGTAAAATTATGTTTCAGCCATATCAACACACAAGTGGTGTGAGCTATTACTTTGTACTCAACCTCAGCAGTACTCCTAGAAATTACACTTCTTACTTTTGTAAGTAATGAGATTGCCACACAAAAAAGTGCAATACCCTATAGTAGACCTCCAGTCGATTATGGTACTTTCCCAATCTACATTGTAATATCCCTATAAGGTTAGTTATCCTCTTTCATGTATAGTAATCCTCAGCTGGGAGCAGTTAGATATCTCAACACTCTTACAACACCTTCCTAGGGAATGATTGTGGGATTTTGCATGAACTGACTCAGAATCCTTACACTAAAGTAGATATCAAGACGGGTGATTATGAGGTAAATGAATTTTCCAACTAATATTTTGTACCTTTTAGGATCACTAAATGGCTCCCCTTGACTATTAGCCATTTTCACATTAGGATCAATTACAATGATTAAAGAGAAAAAGAAGAAGAGAAGAGGGTAAAAAGAGAGATTTTGTCTGAATAATAGGATAAGCTACTCTTCATGTCTATAAACATAGCATTTTCATCGGATGAAGAAATTACAACAATACTCTTAACTAGGTGCCCTAATACAAAATGCATATACAAAGACAAAAATACCCTTACTATCTCAACACTCCCTCTCAAGTCAAGTATAGATATTTATCCTGCCCAACTTACCCAAATTGTTGCCAGGTTTTGGCTTGGGAACACATTTTGTAAGTTAATCTGCCGGTTGATCTTCAAACTTCATAAAAGGTAAACAAATCTCTTTGCTTACAACTTTTTTTCTAATGAAAGTTCCTATCAACCTCCATATTCTTTGTATGATCATGTTGAACAGAATTATGAGTTATGTTTATGGCATTTGGTTGTCATAATATAATATCATAGGCGTATCAATCTATACTTGTATCATTGTCAACAAGTTATTTAATCATAGTAGTTCAAGAACTTCATGGGCCATAGCTCTGTACTCTACCTCTGTTCTAGATCGGGCCACAATAAATTACTTTTTACTTCTCCATGATACAACATTACCACCCACCAAGGTGAAATAACTAGAAATAGAGCACATATAATCAATAGAACTTGCCCAATCAACATCAGTGTAGGCCTCAACCTTATGATGCCCATCATTGGAATACAACATTCCTTTCCTTAGACATCCTTTCAAATAGGCAAGTATTCTTTTCACTGCTTGCATATGAGAAGATCCAAGCTTATTCATATATTGGTTGACCACACTCGCATCATATGATATGTTAGGCCTAGTTAAACATAGGTAGAGAAGGCGACCAATAAGTCTTTGATACACACCTTTGTCAGTTAGAAGACTCCCATTATCAACTCCCAACTTATGATTGGGATTAATTAGAATTTCATTTGATTTACAATCTAAATTTTTTACTTATTAGAATAAGTCAAGAACATACTTTGTTTGAGAAATATAAATGCCCTTTTTTGACCTTGCAACCTCAATCCCAAGGAAGTATTGATGATTTCTAGAATTTCAAATTTAATAACAAGGAAATTTTTAAATTCATTAATATTTGAGACATCATCACCAACAATATCATTGACAGAGTCACATGGACATTGACTCTTCATTATAAACATGGTATGGTCAAGTTGAGATTGAGTGAAGCCAACATTCAATACTACGCTTCTAAATCCATCAAACCAAGATTTAGGTGATTTCTTAAGGCCATAAAGGGATTCCTTCAAGTGAAAAACTTTTTCCATACTTCTTGGAATGATCACTCTTAGAGGAAGATCCCTGTATACCTCTTATTGAAGGTTACCATTAAGGAAAGCATTCTTAACATCCATTTGTTACAAGGGCCAAGAATAGTGGGCAGCTAGAGACATAATGACCGGTATTGAGTTCATCTTGGCTATAGGTGCGAAGGTTTCTTAGTAATCAATACCGTAGGACTAAGTGTACCCCCTTTTCCATAAGGTGAGCTTTATACCTTTCAATTAAGCCATTAGTTTATACTTCATAGTGCATACCCACTTACACCCAATAGGAAATTTACCTTATGGGAGAGGGATAATTTTCCATATTTGGTTTTGTATAAAAGCTTTTATCTCCTGATTTATAGCATCCTTTGAATGTGGGAACTGTACTACCTCAATAACATTGTGTATGATAGAAACAAAAGAAATGACACAGATATAGGCACAATAGGATGGTGATAAGGTGTCATAAGAGACATAATTTGAGATAAGATATTTATCAAATGTTCTTTTCGCTTTATGAATTGTAATAGGGAGGTTAGGGTCAAAATTCATATTAGGAGGCTTAGTAACAAATTTAACACAGGCATCAGAAATAGGGAGATGCTGAAGTTTAGAGTTACTTAGGTTTGAAAAGTCGGATTACAATGAACATTGAATCTCCAGAGTCGTCATCTTTTTTCGTCTGATGAACCATTAGTGCCAAGACCAAGGGATAGGAGGAACACTACTACCACCACATGTAGGAGGAGAAGAAGAAGAGAGAGATTAGGAATATCAATTGTAATCAACATAGGAATGAGCATGTAAAAGGGAGTATGATCTTCACTAACATTCTTCCCCTTAAGAGAAGGATGAGATGGTGAGAAGAATAGAGTAGACTCAAAGAAGGTGACATCTTTGGACACATATTTCTTAATAGAGCAAGAATCATAGCAATGGTACTTTTCAATTGATGAATATCCCATGAAGACACACTTGATAGACTTTGCATCAAATTTTAGTTTAGGACTCATGCCATAGACAAAGTGGACATACCCAAAGACCTTGAGAAGAAGGTGAAAGGCATCCTTATCGGAAATAAAGGAGTTGATGAGGAGACTAGAGATAAGGGGTCCCTGTGGGAAGTTTGTTAAAAAGATTTACAATTATTTGAGTAACATCCCCTTAGAAACAAGTTGGAACATGCATCTGGAATTACTCTGGCCACTTTAACCAAATGGCTATGCTTCCTTTTTGATACTCCATTCTATTGGGGGTATGAGAACAAGAGCTCCAGTGAATTACCTCTTTTTCCTTCGAGGAAAGCTTGAAAGTTCTTCTCAAAGTACTCCTTGGCATTGTTAGATCTAATAATTTATATCTTTTTCTTAAACTGAATCTCTACCATATTAAATTAGTTTTTTTTTGTTTATTTTTTACAATTGAAGGTGCTTTATTTTTAACTCTTCATTAAATACAACCAAGTGTACTATGAGTAGTCATTAATAAAAAAAATAAAATATTTGTAGCCACCCATACATGGAATAGAATAAGGTCCCCCCAAACATCAATATGTATAAAATGAAAAGGAATACTACTTTTATTACTTGCAAAATATGTGGTTTTACATTTATTTGATGATCGACAAACTTCATACTGTGGGCTCGAACTAGACATAGACTCAAACAAATTAGGAAACAAAAACTTTAGTGAACTAAAACATACATGCCCAAGATGGTGATGCCACAATTTCAATTGACTTAGTTTCATCATGACAGGACTTAGACTTACACATTAACTCTAACTTTGGAGACTGATAAAGAAGATGAACTCCATCGGCTTCATGTCCACTACCAATCATCTTCCTTATACTCAGGTCTTGAAATAATAATGAGAAGAAAAGAAGGTTATAGAACAATTATGAGTTTTGGTAAGGGAATTAATAGATAGAAGATATCTATGCAATTGTGGAACATGTAGTACACGGTTTAGAGAAAGGTTTTCAGCAAGTTTGATTTCGCCCAAACATGAGATTGGAGTTTGTGATCCATCAATAATAGTAATCTACTTTTCCTTGAAAATAACTTATAAGTGGTGAAATAAGAACGCATACCTGTCATATGATCACGAGCTCCTGTGTCAATTATCCAAGAGATAGGGTATGAGGTATGGAAAGCAAGTGTAGTATCTGATTTTGCAAAGGCATTGGAAGGTGTGTGAGAACCAACAAACGTAGACAACACACTTTTTTCAAGTTGAAGTAAGATGCCCCTTAATTTGTTCATCACATCATAGGTGTCATAAGTAGGTGTCTGAGGAAAAGGATTTCCCTTAAGCACATAAGTCAAAATATCATGGTTGCTTGTAGCAACTTGGGCATTTCCCTTTTTGGTTTTAAACTTCTCAGGGTTCAAGTACGGAATTCCTAACACTTATCCTTCGTGTGTTTCAACCTATTGCAATATTCACAAATAATCTCTTTAGGTTTTTGAAACAAAGTAGGTTTACTAGAACTCTGTTTAGGCTTAGTGGACACAAGGGTAGTGTGTTCACCTATAGCAACCTACACCATAGCATTCCTCCTACTCTCCTCATTCTTCAAAAGGGGATTTGCTATGGAGAGTGGTAAGATATTAACACTAAGAATATCCTGCCTAGTGAAGTCATATTTAGCATTTAGTCCAACAAGCAAATCAAATACCTGATTCTTTTCAATGTACTTCTTGTATTGTTCAACATCTACAGGATTATTCCACTCCAAAGCCTCTAAGGCTATGTTTGGTTTGAAGGAAAAAGTAGGGAAACGAAAGGAAAGGCAAGGAAACCTTTACAAACTTTGTATAGGTTTTTATACCTTTCCCTTCCTTTCCCTACCTTTTCCTTCAAACTAAACGTAACCTAAATGATCAGTTTCTTCCCAAATTGACTATATAGAAGAGAAATACATATCCACTAGCCTCTCCCGTTAATGCATATTACATGCTTCTCTCCACAATTGATAAATTCTAGTAGTATTTTTAGCTTGAGAACAAGTAGCAATTAACTGGTCCTAAATGTCGTTGGTCATTGAAAGGAACATATAGTTGTGAGCAATGTGTGGCTGACAGCATACAAGCCATGCCATGACCAATAGATTATCCTGCTCCCATTTGGGTCTTCAAGTTTTGGTTTAGCTTCCTTACTAGTAATAAACCCTATCTTACCTCTCCCATTGATTATGAGCTTAGCTAAATGGGACCACTCAAGGAAGTTTGTTCCATCAAATTTTAACAATAGTAATTTGTCCATTGGTATTGTCATTGCCTCCTGGCAAGACATAGGTAGAAACACAAACAACCTTGGGTGAATCCTCCATGGAATTTTCTCACCAACACTATATTACCCTAATACTAGCTAAAAACCTAGAACCCCTTATCACCAAGTTTGAATTAGGGTTACAACAATGAAAAGGGAAGAAGAAGGTGCTAGCGGCGTAACACAAGAAAAGATAAATTCCCCAAATTTTTTTAGTGTTAAAAAAATCAGGGATTACTTCTTGCGTATTCATAAATTTTAAGGGCAACCAATCCTCTGCATGAGCACACAAGCCCTAAACTCTAGATCTAGATTTTTCATCAATTTTTTTGAATATTCCAAAAAAATGTCAAGCAGGTTCACTCTATCATAAAAAATATGATAATGTCAACTAGTGGCGTGTTAATGTTAGCAGGCCTTTCTTATGAGTTACAACTAACAGTAGAAGAAAAATAAGAGGAGAGGAGGGATTTTGTCTCGGTAATGGGCTTAGCTACTATTCACACCCAGAAACTTAGTATTTGAATAGGATGAAGAAATTACAATAATACCTTTAACTAGGTGCCCTAATACAAAATGCGTATACAAAGACAATAATACCCTTAGGGCCTATTCATTTGCTCTAAAGTCTGACATTTGAAAGTGCAATAATTACATTAAGAGATATATTGGTATTGGTGAACTTTTCTTTCCTCTGAATGCAAAGAATGTTGTTTTGAATTCTGAAAACTATCAAATATCCATTTTGACCCCATATATGAGAGTGTTTGTTTGTCTTTTTGTGGGTATCATTGGAAAATAAAAAAGTTGTATGATTGCACTTTAAGAGATAAGAGATAAGAGGAAACAAACAACCAATTTTCTCTTAAAGTTAAAAGATTCCTCTTAAGAGATAAGAGTTAAGAGGAAACGAACAAGCCCTTACTCTCTCAACATGATTGATAAGGTCTTATTTGGTTTATGGCCTAATAGACCTTTCTCATCCAACAAATCCAAGACATACTTGTGTTTAGGGGTGTTCACATTAAATGTCAAACCGACCAAACTGGCTTGACCCAATCCGAGTTGGTCGGTTTTTTAAAATCACTGGTTGGTTTTGGTTTGTATGAGAAAATAAACTGACAACTCAATTCGATTAAACCAAACCGAACCGATCCTATATTTTTAAGTAATTATTAATGATTCCCTATCCTATATGTTAAATGTTGATATATTTTATTTATGTTTTGTTTGAGCTTTGAAAAAAATTGGTTATTTATGATAAAAACTAAAAACATAAAACCAATACAAATATAATACAATGGTACAATATTTAATCCAGTTTTGCATAAATTTAAATATATATTGACAAAAAATGAGTTTTGCATAAAAAACTAATCGATTTAAATATATATTTTGGTTTTGCATAAAAACTAAAAAGAAATAAACTGAAATATAAATAGATATTTTAGTTTAAAATATATATAAAAACCGACTAAACCGATAAACTGACCCAAACCGACCCTTGATGTTTGGGTCGGTTTTGCTTCAGTGTCAATCAGTTTCAGTTTAGTCAATAAGCAAACCGACTAGGTTAGCTTGGTTGAAAAAAAGACTCAAACCAACCCAACCCGACTCGTGAACACCCCCTACTTGTGTTGTGATAAGAAGATTCCCCACTATGTCATCAACATACGAAGGTGAATTGGCTAGTAGTATGGATGGACCGAGCCAGACTGGGGAATCAGAAGTATTGACCATTTCCTTACTAGCCTTGACCGGGTTGTATTCAGCCCAGATGATGCAGGTGATGGGCCAGCTTTTGGGTTGTGGGATGTAGTGCTAATCAACAGTGGTAGTAATTTGAATTTAATTTCCATTGTGCTGGCTAGGCCGTTGGGGCTAGCGATTGAACCAACTGTCTCGTTCTCTATCCATGTAGCAGACGACAATTGTATCCAATGTGATGGACTATGTGAAGCACTTAAGTTATAGATGCAAATGGATTTGTTTCCATTTTAGGGGCGTTCTTTTTTCAGATTTTGAGAGGGGGGAAAGTTGGTCATGAGATTTTGGTTCCCATTGACCAAGAATCTCATGTTCTTTTTTCAGATTTATGTGGGGACTAGGGAAAGTTTATTTTCCTGGGTACCACTTACCCAGGTAAGTGATACCCATCTCCTATGTGGGTAAATAGCTTTTCCACCTAGGGGTAAAGTTGCCAACACTTGAATGGTCATTGCCTTATTTACATGAGAAATAAAAGAGCATGGGTAAATGCACTTACCCGAGTAAGTGTTTTCCAGAAAAAAACTTACCCAAATAACTGCATTTACCTGGATAAATAACATGCCGAAAAACAAACAGGGCCTTAGTGGTTAAAAGCCCCAATAACTTGTAATTGGCCCCACCTCATTATGTATTTCCAGATCCGAGGCAAGTTGCGTCACCTTAAAGGATTGGGACCCGGGACCCGGGACCCGAGCTAATACATCAAGTTGGAATTATAGCTATTGGCTTTGGCTTACCTCATTAATCAGATGTTTTCCAGGAATCCTTTGGCTTTGGCTTACCTCCAATGCGATCTCATGACCACTGGATTCCGATCAAACTGGGTGTTGCGCCTGCTAATGTGCAGCCCTACTGCTGCTATCCACATTGCTACAAAGAGGAAATGGAAAAATTGGTAAGGAACTTAGGGATAAAGGTATGATTCAGCTCAGTAATAGTCCCTATTCAGCACCTATCCTCTTGGTTAAGAAAAAAGATGCCACATCGCGTTTTTGCATTGACTACCATGCCTTAAAATAATATTATAGTTTTTGATCAGTTTTCGACGCCCATAATCGACGAACTGCTTGATGAACTTGGTAGCGGCCCGACAGCCCACGGGCCGTGCCAGGCCCGACACGATGGTCCGTGCCGTGCTGGGCCGGGGGTTCGAGGTCCATAGGCTGGCACGGCATGACACGACCTAGCCCGCGGCATGGCCTGCATCATGGCCCATCTGAAAACTAGCTGTTGGGCCCCCCCTAAGCCCCGAGTCCCCCCAATGGTTAGTTTAAGCTTTTTTTGGGGGGGGAGGTTTACATAAATACCCCCCTAACATATTTAAATAGCTATATAGGGGGTATTTATGTATTTTGCTTATAGAGGGGAGGAAAATGACACAAATGCCCCCCAATAGCTATATAACAACTAGTTTTGGGGGGCTTTTTGGGTAAAGTAATAAATAACTTTACAATAACCAAAATACCCCTCCCAACAACTAAAAATAATTAGTTTTTAGGGTATTTTAGGCAATTGAATTATTTTCAATTCCTATAAATAGCCCTATGACCCATATCCTCCACCATTCTTCTCATCACACTAATTCAACAATTCTCTTATTCTCTTAATCTCTTCAGTCTTCCCTCTCTCAGTCTCTCAGTCTCTCTCAGTCTCTACCTCTCAGTTTCTCATACATTCTTTGCAATCTGAGTGAACTCTGATAGTCTCATAGTCTGATTGGCTGGTTATCTGATTCTCCAAGTTAGCAATTTGGGAGGCTTGGATCCTTGGACATTGTCACGTTGAAAGGCTTTAACCGTTGAAATCAAGTTAGGATTTTGAACCGACAATCCGGGGTAAGTCTAATTAAATTAAACTTAGTGATGCTAGTCTCACTAAGACCCGAAACCAGATTTCTCACACTTTCTACAAAACTTAGTGATGCTAGTCTCACTAAGATCCGAAACCAGATTTCTCACACTTTCTACCTGGTTTTTCTCTTTGGTTTTTCTCTTTGTAGTGGGTTCTGATGCAGTTTTGAGGGGTTTATTTTTATAGAAATATCCCCAACAATTATAAATAGCTATATAGAGGGGTATTTATGTATTTTGGCTTTGGGGGAGATAAAATGATAATAATACCCCCAATAACTATATAACAACTAGTTTGGGGGTATTTAGGTAAAGTGATAAATGACTTTATAATGACAAAAATACCCCTCCCAACAATTAAAAAACAACTAATTTTTAGGGTATTTTGAGGAATTAAATTATTTTCAATTCCTATAAATAGTTTTATCCTCCACCATTCTCATCATACCAATTCTCATACTCTCTCATACTCTCTCAAATCAAAATCTCTTCTCATACATCATACTCTCACATATACTCTTATACTTTCTTTACTCTTCAATTCTCAACTTGATTCAAGTTTCTACAAGAAGAATGCTTGTTCGAGTATCTCAAGTTAGCAATTTGGGAGACTTGGAGGCTTCAATTGTTGAAATCAAGTTAAAATTCCGAACTGACAATCCGGGTAAGTGCAATTAAATTAATTTTTTATTTTTTTATAATAAAAAAATAGTTGGCTCCTCTTCTCACTTTCAACACCAATTGCCCAATGTAGTCAATGTTGACAATGTCGATGTTCAGTCGCAATATGATAGTGTTAGTGCCGATATGGATGAGGCTGATATTGTTGACGTTCCCACCCCTAGTATTGTTACTAGAGGTAGGGGAAAGAAAAAGGAGAACACTATGTTGATTAGCCCGATTTGGACAATATTTAAAATAGAGGAGATTGAGGGGAAGGGAAAGAGAGTCGTTTATCAAAAATGTAGGAACAACTTTAGGTATAGTAGTAGTGATGGTACTGGCCACTTGGGTAGACATTTGAAACACCATTTGATGAAAGAAGAAGGGAGAAACATCACAAGCACAAATAGGAAGTGAGATTTTTGGTACTTTAAATATTCCCAAGAAAAAATGAGGCATGAATTGGCAAAATATATTGTGCAAGCTGAACATCCATTTTTATTAGCTGAAAATACTAAAATTGAATTTTTTTTATGTAGATCTGTAAATCTACAATTTAAAAAAGTTTATAGAAATACTATTAGAATAGATGCTTTAAAAATTATTTATTCATATAAACAAAATTTAATTTTTATGTTATCAAATCTTAATTCTAAAATTGCAATTACTTATGATATTTGGACATCTAAATTTAACATAAGTTATATTTGTGTTACCAGCCATTTTATTGATGAAAAATGGCTTTTACATAAAAAGAATTTTAAGTTTTACTAGGCTTGAATGGACACATACTAGCCCAATTATTGCTGCAAGTATTTTAAATACTTTACATATTTATGGAATTGAAAATAACCTTTTTTCTATTAGTTTTGATAATGCTAGTAATAATGAATCAGCAATAAATATTTTAAAATCTCAGTTAAAATCATATTTCGATGGTAAGTTATTTCATATTAGATGTGCATGTCATATTTTAAATTTATGTATTTAAGATGCTTTAAATATTATTTCTCATCATATTTCTAAAATTAGAAATTGTATAATATATATTAAAAGTTCTGGAGTAAGAAAAGAAGAATTTAAATATTCATGTCAAAATTATGGTTTAAAATATAAACATTTTGCATTGGATTTTCAACATAGATGAAATTCTACCTATTCTATGTTAGAAGGTTGTATTGTTTACAAGCAAATTCTTAGTGATTTTTATAATGCAAAAATGACACACGATTCTATACTTGAGGAAGATTGAGAAATGGTAATTTGTATAAAAGATTTTTTTACAAATTTTTTATTATGCAACTCATGAATTTTCAAGTGTTTATTACTCAAGTAGTTATCTTTTAGTTAATCAATTATTTTTAATTAGTGAATGTTTTGCAAAATATAGGAAAAATCCACAATTTCAAAGTATTGTTAAAATAATGGAAAATAAATTTAAAAAATATTGGGGAAAATTTCTCTCCTTTATTGCTTAGATATAATATTAGATCTTAGGTTTAGGAAAGATGGTTTAGAAATTTTACTTGAATCACACTATTAAAATATGAATATTAAAATTGGAAATAAAATAGAAGTTAATAGTTTATTATTTGAATTGGGGCCATTCTAAATCCCGCCAAATGGGGCCTAAATCCAATGAAAGGTTTATAGACTAGTGGGTGAGAATATCCAAAGTCTGGAGGGCAATAGAATCAGGAGAAAAATTGGCATATATTATTTGGAATATTTGAAGCAAAGAAATAATGTGGTCTTTAATTCTCAAACCCCCTCCCCAGCAAATGTATTAGAAAACGCTACTCGTGACCTTAGAGACTTCAAGGATGTATCTCCACTCTCCATCTCAAGAGAGAATAGGAGAGATGTTATCTATGTAAGATGGAAATCTCCCGAGAATCATGTTAAGATCAATTTTGATGCTTCTATTAGAAGCACCGATTTGGCTAGTATAGCTTGGGTAGCTAGAGACTGTTTTGGAGCTGTTCTTTCATTCGACTTCCATTCCATTGGCTTCAACAACGTTATAGTGGCGGAGGCTTGGATGCCGTGGGAGGCTCTTCAATGCGTGATAGAGTTACCGTTTGAAGATTTCACTATCGAAGGAGGCCCTGCCCTTACCATCGCATGCATCAATTAAAAGTATAAGCATCCATGGCCCTCGTCTAGCATCATTAAAGACATTCAAGCGTTATGCAGAAGCAGTCGGAAGAGGTTCAGGTTCACTCATGTCCATAGAGAGGCAAACTTTCTGGCAGATGTTTTGGCAAACTTAGGTCACAATTACTCTTCGGATTCCACTTCTACTCAAGACAAGAGAGAAATCAAGAAAATTAGATGGGAAGATATTTTGGGTTGCACTACTCCCCGTCTCTGTTAGTGCCCCTCTTTTCTGTACCAAAAAACAATTTAGCTTGGATCGACCTAGGCCCAAGGCCTGGCTTGTAGCCTAGTCTGACATGGGCCAGGTGCATGGCACGACCTGCAGCCTGCTCAGCCCAAGTCCGACACAGGCTTGTATGGGCTCGGGCCGTTGTTCACGTCAGGCCGACCCCCTGAAGTATCCCAGGGGAGGGAAGCACAGCTTGGCCCGCACTTTATACAGGCCGCACGCAGTCCATATCGTGTCGGCCCGGCCCAGCATGACCCGATTTACACCTCTATGCATAAGGGTAGAATGATGTTATTGGCTAATTCAACCTAGATTCTTGCCCTCTTGGAGCTTTTTCATGCTCCTCCCATAGGGGGACATTCAGGTATTTTTACGAACTTATCGTAGGATATCATCTCATTTTTACTGGATGGGCATGAAGAAACAAATTTGAGAGTATGTTGTCACTTGCACAATATGTCAATTATGAGGCAACTATGGATTTCATTACGGGTCTGCCCCCTTCTGGTGGTAAGATGGCCATTGTTGTTTCTGTAGATCGATTATCCAAATATGCGCATTTTGCACCATTAGCCCATCCATATACTACAACACAAGTAGGGCTGTTCACGGGTCGGGTTGGGTCGGTTTATTGAGGTTTTTCCAACTGACCCGACCTGGTCGGGTTACTTGAGATGGAAACCGAAACCGACCCAGTGTTAAGCAAAACCGACTTGATCGGTTTGAGTCGGGTTGGGTCGGTTTGGGTCGGTTTCGGCTCTAAGTTCATCCATGCCCCCCATGGCCCATGTGCCTGTGTGGTGCAAGTTTGGGTTGTTAGATATTTCAGTTTTTATGTAAAATTGAAATATCTTTATTTAACAGTTTTAAATATAAAATATATTTAAGTTAAAATCGAAATATATATTTAAATAGATTAGGTCGATTTAATTTAAAATCGAAATATATATTTATATATATTATATTTAAATAGTTAAGTAGGAATTAAGTCGGTTCAGTTCGAGTCGGTTTCGGTTTTCACACAAGAAAACCAAAACCGACCCGAACCATCAGTTTATGAATTTGTACAACCCGAAACCGACCGGTGCTGATAAAAACCCGGCCAACTCGAATTGGGTCAGTCTGGGTTGATCGGTCTTATAAACAGCCCTAAACACAAGTGGCCAAAATTATTATTCAGGAGGTTTTCCATTTACATGGCATGCCCAAAACTATTATTTCTGGTCGTGACTCAGCTTTCATGAGTTGGTTCTAGTTAGAATATTTTCGGGTACAGGGAGCGAAACCCCACCATTCTACAAGCTATCATCCGCAAATCGACCAACAGAGGTTGTAAATTGTTCCCTTGAGACCTACCTTTGGTGTTTCATTAGTGATTATCCAGGTAGTGGATCAAGTGGCTCCCATGGGCAGAATACTGGTATAATACTTCTTTTCGTGCTTCTTTTGGTATACCACCTTTTCACGCATTGTACAGAAGGGAACCTCCTTAAATACTACCATAAAAAAGGGGATCCACTACTATTTCTGAAGTGGATGCGCATCTGACAGATAGAGATGCAGTCCTTAAGGACTTAAAGGCCAGCTTGCTAAAGGCTCAACAGCAAATGAAGACTCACTATGATAAGAAAAATCGAGATGTCTAGTTTGAGGTGGGGGACTGGGTTTACTTGAAACTGAGGACTTACTGACAAGGTAGCCTAGCTAAACGATCCTCCCAAAAGTTGGACCCCAGATTTTATGGTCCACTCCGTGTTGTAGCAAGAGTGGGTAAGGTGACTTACCCAGATTTCATGTATCTCTATTGAAGAAACATTTGGGGCCTGTACCTTTTGCTTCAACTAGCTTATCAGATTTTCCGAGGACGGAGTTTTATAATTGGAACTAGACCACATTGCTGATTTCAAGTGGATCAAAGATGGTAATAAGTTGAATTAACAAGCCTTGCTGGTCTGGAAATTCCTAACACCTGAAGATGCCACATGGGAAGACTACTATCATCTGCAACAATGCTACCCAAGCATTAACCATGAAGACAAGGTTGTTATAAAGGGGGCAGGAGTTTCTTTATTGCTTTTCATTTTCTTTTTTTCTCCACCTTCCCATGAGAAGATTTTACTTTTCCTTGTCTAGTACCAATTTCACCTCTCTATTTTCCTTTTGATTTTTTGGAGTTAAACCTAACCCCTTACTCTCTACCTTTTTGGGTTCCTTCTTATTCTCACTTAACAACCCCTCCCTCTGACAATTCTCTTCCACATACCCTTCCCTCCTCCTAAGCTCCTCGAACTTTGAACAAATCAAATTCCAAAATCTCTCCACCTCCTCTTTCTATTCCTTATCAAGTCTTGATACATCATTCTCCTCTAACAGCACTTCATTCCCCCTGACTATGCCCTTAAAACCATCACCTTCCCTTCCGAGATGGGGTGCTGAAGTATTTGCACCAAAGGAACAATCATACCTGGTGACACAAGATCTGAGTGAGGTGAACAAGAGAGACTGCAGCCTTCCCTTTGGCCGGAATTTGATAAGAAGTGGGAATGGGAAAATAACCTTCCTTAACTAGTCTATTTATTGGAAGATGAGAAGTGGGTATGAGAAGTGTTTAGAGTGTTCTATTTCTACTTGACCACTAACATACTTAAGGCTTCCTTTAAAAGCAAACCCTCAAGAGAGTAGTTTCTGGTGCCTAGTTGTAACAAAATTCAAGAAGAGATTGGCTTCGTAGAAAAATAATTACATCTTGTTGGTGGTAGAATCACCTTAATAAAAGCTACACTTGCCAACCTACCAACCTATTTCCTTTCTGTCTTTAGGATCCCAACTAGTGAAGCTAAGAAATTGGAAAAGTTAACGAGGGACTTTTTTGGGAATTAGGGGAAAGTAGAAAGGATCACTTAATTAAGTGGGAAAGTGGCTTTGGCGGTGGTCATAGGAAAGAGAGAGGTTGTGGCATGAGGTGGTAGGAAGCATTCATGGTCGATCAGAGAATGGGTGGGATGTTGGTGTATCTTGATGGGCAAAGCTAGCAACTCCTTGGAAGGCAATTCACAGTAGTCTACCTCAGTTCCTCTCTATTTTTTTCCTAAGAGGATATTTGGGTTGGAGATGTCCCCTTGAAAGACCTCTTCCCTTCCAATTTTTTTTTTTTTTTCCTTGAAAACTCCTTGTGCCCCTAATTTGGATTTTGGATTTTGTAGAGGTTTAAAGGAGGAGATTGGGTGTTCTAAGCATACTTGAGAGAGTTTGTTTGAACCCCTTTGAACCAAATAAAAGAGTTTGGACTCCTAGGTCAAAAGGATCTTTTTCTTGTGCATCTTTCTCCAAGGTCATTTGTCAATTTCACTCTCAATAGGTGTTCCTTGTTAAGAAGTCTGGTGCAGGCCTATTCCCCTAAATGTTTCGACTTGTTGTTAGGAAGTGTTTGCATAGGAAACTAAATACCTTGGATAATCTACAAAAATGATCTCACCTTTGTATCTCTCCTAATTGGTGTATCCTTTGTAAGTTTCATGGTGAGGACTGTTACCATCTACTAATTTCCTATTCTTTCATTGTAGAGGTTTGGGATTGATTATTCTTGTTGTTTGGGTTAGGCAGAACTTGCTAGCAGAAATAAGTGTGTTGTTTGATCCTTCCACCTTTTCTTGGCAACAAAAAAGAGGTAAAATTATGTGGAGGTGTGCAAGAGCAACACTGATTTGGACAATATGGGAAGTAAGAAATATTAGAATATGGAAAGATATGGAAAGAAATCAAGAGGAAATTAAGGATTGTGTCTTGAATAGGGTTATTCACTGGTTGAATTATTTGGATTTGTTCCACCAATTTCCCTGTAACGATATTTGGAGGAATTGGTTAGCAGTGGCAAGTTGTCCCTCTTCATCCTCCAAGTTTATAGTAAGGTCAGGCTAGACACCTCCTAAAGGATTTTTGAAGCTGAATTTTGATGGTAGTAGTCAAGGTAACCCAAGGCCTTCTGGGTTGGGAAGGGGCTTTAAGGAATAAGGTCGGAAATGTGGTTTTCTTCTTCTCAGGTCCCCTAGGAGTGAGAGACTCTACTAGAGTGGAACTATTAGCTACCCTGCAAAGTGTACAGTCTGCAACTCAAACTAGGGGTGGAGAGGCTAATAGTGGAAGGGTACTCCAAGGTGGTCATAAGCTGGTTGCAAAACTCAAAATCGGTAGTGTGGTTCTTCAGAAATGAAGTTAAGAAGTTCAAGTTTCTGACAAGGAATATGTGTATACAAGTACAATGGATGGGGAGATCAGCAAATGCTTTAGCTGATTGTCTAACCAAAGAAGGGGCAGTTAGGAAACTGTTGTTTTGGGCACAACTGTAGCTTGAATTCTGTTTTTCCATTTGATAGGAGAGGTCGCAACTCGCGCCTTTACAAGGGTTGTTTGTACTAACTCTTATCCTTCTTCTAATAAAAGAAGTTATTAACTTATTATTTATCAAAAAAATGGAGTAGTTAATCAAGAGAAAATTGACAGAGATCTAAGGAGGTAGTGGGACTTGGTAGTCCAAAAAGTTAACAACATTTTAATGGGTACTCAAGGTTTAAGTTTCCAAGGTGAATGGGATAATGCTAATCTTGTCATGGGATTTTTTTTTTAAATAAACAAAAAATTTGACAATTTTGAGAGGGTCTTGAGGCACAACAGCGAGAGAGAAGCTGCTGATGTGAACCCTATCCTTTTAAAAATACAATATAGATAGTGGATACTGACAATGCACTTGATATATGGTATGAATGGAACTCTTCACTATACTTCAGAATTATTCATTCATATTTATGTCAATAAATGCGGAATTTTTCAATAGTCTCGTTTCATCTTGTCTACCTAGGTCATGTGGTTAAATTGGTGGTTGGTTTTCAACTTCTTAAATATGCTTGGCTCAGCAATTAGAAGCATGTGATCATTTTATGTGTTCGTATTAAGAGTTTATAAATCTTATTTCTCTTAAGATTGGGTGTATTTGTTACCTCTGGTTATATCTAGTAAGATATACATGTTTTCACTCTCTTAACTTTGTAGATATTCCAGATTGTACACTGGTGATGATGCTCTCTTGTTCATTGTGTTTTTCTTCATGCAGATAATACAATTAACTGCATCTGGCAACTTTGAGGAGGCCTTGGCTTTGTGTAAGTCACTTCCACCAGAGGATTCAACTCTTCGAGCTGCAAAGGAAGGCTCTATACACATCCGGTAATTATTATTTTTTTCTAATTTTTATCCATTTTATATTCAGTTATAAAATATTCTACATTTAAGTGGAAAATTTCCTTCTTGAATTGAACCAGTGTATAAAGTGTCTGTGCATGTAAATTTAAAGTTAAAGCATGATAGTTTCTGTTCACACTACCTCAACTCTCAAATAAGTGTCTTAAAAGGTCTGTCTAGCTTAGGCATTGAGATTCATTGTGTGAGGCTTAGAGAAAATTCCCTGGGGTTCATGCCCAGAGGCCCATGTCAATGATCGAGATGCCTTGCATAAAAAGCATGTTTTTCATGCATCTAGTAAAATAAGGTTTTCATCACAACATAGAATTGCTTATCGATTAAAAAGTTTCCCTAATACATGTGTTTATCTGTTTTTAAATATTTATGTAGTTTTGAATGAAAAGTAATTGTATTAGACTTTGTATGAAGCATGAAGTATGAACCGATGAAAAATGTTGGTAGGCCTAACATATAGGATATCTTGACCTACAATCATGATCCACGCTGCTAGTTTCCCCATGGTGTCAAAATAGAAGTATTCAAATAAGGAATGCTTACTTTAGAGTTCCCAGAACTCTATCAAATTAAGATTGATTTCAACAGGAATTCAAAATACATTAGTTTGTACCTGAATGACACACTCAATTCTATTCATTAAGCTTCAAAAAAGCAAAAAAATCTGAAACTTTGATTTTGGGCAAATTCTCTAGGGGTCAATGCTTGGTGTAATGGGAAAAGCAAAATGCATTAGTTTGTACCTGAACGCCGCACTGAATTCTATCAAAGTAAGATTGATTTCAACAGAAATTCAAAATATATTAGTTTGTACCTGAACGCTACACTCAATTCTATTCATTAAACTTCAAAAGAGCAAAAAATGTGAAACTTCGATTTTTTCTTGATTTTGGGAAAATTCTCTAGGGGCCATTGTTTGGTGTAATGGTAAAACCTGGGGATGACAAGCATGAGAATGAGGTTACAAGTCTGAGAGAGGCCATTTTGTGCAAAAGAGTGCCAAAAGATTAGGTCTGTATCCAGTCCACCACTCCCAAGACCAATACCCCAGATAAATTGAACTAACATTGGGTAATGACCTTCTGTTGAGCAAATTATCTAGGACTTCATTTGTGCATCAAAACACTTATTTTATTTCTGATGAGATTTTATGTATGATTATTAATCAGAAAGTGTATAGAATGAGAAAAATAAGAGAAGAAAAGAAAAAGATTTGGAACAAGACCAAAAATGTGGGACATGTACCTCTATTGCATTTGCATATCAACCTTCATTTATAAGGAAAATGACCACTCATTTTCCCCTGGCCTTCAACCAGTACCATATATCAGTGTAAAAATTAATAAAAACAAAATATAAGCAGTCAAATCCTTCAACACTTACCCTACTTGTGATATATATTTTGGAGAAATTAAAATTGGAAAAAATAAGAATAAATATAGAAGATATTGAAGAAGTGAAGGATATATATATATATATATATATGTATATTGAGAAAGTTAGGATAATGGATTCATCAATAAACAGGAAACCAAAAAATAATTCCTGTATAACAGGTTGTACTTGGGGAATATCCAAAGCTGTTCACTATATGTTTAAGCAAACAGACCCTGACTGTTTACAATAATTTTCAAAATAAAATAAAAAAAGTATTTGTATTCTTTCTTCTAAACATCCTATGACTTGTTAACCATGATATCATCTTCCCCAAATTTCTGCCTGTAACTACTTCAGGTAGACATAAGGCAGACAAAGTCTGCTTGTATTCTTTGCCACCCCTTTATTGAGAACATCAGCCAGCTGCAACTCTGAAGAGACACAAGGCAAACAGACTTCTCCAGTTATTACCCTTTCTCTTATAAAGTGTCTATCAACTTCAATGTGTTTTGTCCTATCATGCTGAATTGGATTGTGGGCAATATTGATTGCAGCCTGATTGTCATAGTATAACATCATAGGTTCATCTGCTTTCACCCCAATCTCACTCACAAGAGATCTAACCCAAAGAAGTTCTGAGACACCATGAGCCATGAATCTATACTTAGCCTCTGCACTTGACCTTGCCACAAACGCTTGCTTCTTACTCTTCTAGGAGATCAAGTTTCCACCTACAAAGGTAGACACTCCTGATGTAGACCTCCTGTCATCTATGCATCTTGCCCAGTCTGCATCTGTATAGGGCTCTAGCTTTAGATTTTCATGATTTGAGAAAAGAATGCCTCTGCCAGGGTGCTTTTTTCAGATATGCAAGTATCTTCTCAATAACTTCCCAGTGCTGAATCCGAGGTGCATGCATGTACTGAATCACAACACTGATAGCATAAGAAATATTTGGTTGTGTCATACACAAATACAGCAGTCAACCCACCATTCTTTGATATCTCCCCACATCCTTTACCAACTCACCATCCACACTATTAATTCTGTGATTTGGATCAATAGGAGTGTTTGCTGGTTTGGTCCCAACTTCCCAGTTTCCCGCAATAGGTCAAGTACATACTCTGTGGAATGAAGATCCCATGCTTGGATCTTGCAACTTCAATCCCCAAGAAGTATTTGAGCTTACCAAGACCTTTGATATCAAATTCTTGTTGCAATGATTTTTTGAGATCATCAATCTCCTCCGGATCATTTCCTGTCACTACTATATCATCCACATACACAATCAGAATTGACACCAGAGCATCTCTCCTCTTTACAAAGAGAGTGTGATCAGACTGTGTCTGTGTGTATCCAAAACGGATGAGTGCCCCTCTGAACCTGTCAAACCAAGCCATAGGTGACTGTTTCAGTCCATACAAAGATTTTCTGAGTCTGCACACTTTTCCCTTGCCAACATTCTCATAAAAGCTTGCTGGAATGTCCATATATACCTCCTCCTGTAAATCACCATTGAGGAAGGCATTTTTGACACCATGTTGAAACAAAGGCCATGAATAGGTGGTTGCTAGAGATAAAATGATACGAATTAAACTCATCTTAGCTACCAGTGCATAGGTTTCCAGATTATCAACACCATAGGTCTGAGTATACCCTTTTGCTACCAACCTTGCCTTGTATCTCTCTATCTTGCCATCAACCCTATACTTCACTGTGAAGACCCATCTACATCCAACAGTCTCCTTGTTTGGGGGGAGATCAACTATTTCCCAAGTTTGGTTTTTAACCAAAGCATTCATCTCATCTTGCATGACTATTCCACTCAGGTTTGGAGAGAGCCTCAGTAACATTCTTGGGTATAGATAGAATCTAGGGAAGAAAGAAAAGCACGGTAGGAGGGTGATAAGGCACTGAAGAAAAGATGGTGTGAAATGCAATGGACTGTACACTTTCTCTTCCCCTTACAAAGTGCAATGAGAAGATCAAGGTCAGTGGGATCAGCTGCAACAATGGTGTTAGGGACATGAACATTATCATCAGAAAACATAATAGGCTCAAGCTCAAGAGGAATACCTGGAATTGTATCTTCCGAATCTGGAGTTTCAGAAGGACTGATAGAGAGTGGTGTCGCGCTGGCACTGATATTTCTGTGAGGCTTCTCGTAGTGGCTCAGGTAATGAAACTGGAAGTGCAGGTGTTAGCTGAACTGATGGAGGTGTTGGCTAAACTGATGAAGGTGTTGGCTGAACTGATGAAGGCACCAAAGAAACTGGAAGATGAACATATTGTGAGTTCTCCCTAAAACTCTCCCCCTGAGGAGAACCACTTGAGAAGAAGAAGGTGGATTCAAAGAAGGTAACATCCATTGTGACAAATCTACTCCTCGACACTGGGTCATAATAACAATACCCCTTTTGGTTTTAAGAATACCCAAGAAAAACACATTTCTTGCCTTAGGATCCAATTTCTTGTGATGAGGGCCAAGAATGTGAACAAAGGAAACACACCCAAAACGCTCAGAGATATATGAAATATCTCCCCATTTGGAAAAAATAGACTAAATGGCACCCTAAACCCCAAAGTCTGTGAAGGAACACGGTTAATCAAATGCATGGCTGTAAGAATTGCATCTCCCCAGAACTGTACAGGAACTGAAACACACACCATAAAACTCCTTGCCACCTCCACAATGTGTCTGTTTTTTCTCTCAGCAACTCCATTCTGTTGTGGTGTATATGCATAACTACACTGATGAATTACCCCATGTTCTAGGAGATACATGGTCAGGTCCTTCTCAAAGTACTCTCTGGATTATCTGATCTAAAAACCTTAGTTCTCACTCCAAATTGTGTGAGAACCATCTGGTGGAACTGTCGTACCAAGTTAGGAATCTCATCACGTGATCTTATCAAATATATCCAAGAATATCGTGTATAACCATCGACAAACAAGAGAAAGTAACGGAATCCTCCCATGGAAGGGATATGATATGGCCCCCATACATCAATGTGAACAATATTAAAAGCAAAAGTATTTCTTTTATTACTTGGTTTAAAAGACTGTCTACAATGCTTTCCTAACTGACAACTTTCACACTCCAAAGTAGATAACTGAACAGACTCAAACAACTTTGCGAAAAGACATTTCAAAAAACTAAAAGAAAGGTGTCCCAAGCGATTGTGCTAGAGTAAAATCTGGTTCACTGACTCTGACCCACTACTACTGCAACTACTAACATGATGGCCCTGATGTCTCGGAACCTCATCCAGAAGGTAGATTCCATTAACCTCACGACCACTCCCAATCATCTTCTTTGACTCCAGATCCTACAAAACACAATTACCAGGAAGAAAGGTCACAGAGCAATTCAAATTCTTTGTCAAAGAACTAATAGACAGTAGGTTGGTATGAAGTCTAGGGACATGTAAAATAGAAGACAAAGTTATATTATTGGTCACTCTAAATGTCCCTTTCCTAGCAATGGGAATATGCGACCATCTTCTGTAGAGACTTTGTCTCTACTAGAACACAACTGATAGGAACTGAAAAGGGTAGGGGCATTAGTCATGTGCTCAGATGCTCCTGAGTCTATAATCAAGGAGGTCCCTCCTTACCTGAAGTGGATGCAAGATTTGCAGTTGCATATGAACTACCTGTATGTGCAAAGGAAGAGGTGTAGCTGGTTCCTGCATTCTGCTATCCATCCAGAAGGCTAGTGCTAGGTAAATCTTTTTTACTCATAAGTTGTTCAAACCTTTCCAATTCTGTCATCACTACTGCTACTGCAATGGATTCCCAATCAGTTTGGGAAAGAGGGACCGAAGAGTCTCCTGTAGTGGCTACATTTGCATTTCCTTTCTTGTTCCTTATCCGGGTAGGCATAAGATTTGAATGAAACTTCCAACAAGTGTCCTTAGTATGCTTAGGCTTCTTGCAATAATCACAAATCAAGTCCTTCTTACCTTCCCTTCTAGTCTCACTAGTCCCCTTGTCTTAATTCGGCTTAGGTTTTGTTGTACCAACCATAGTTGACTGGTCAATCCCAGGCTATCTTAGCATTACATTCCTCCTACCTCTCCTCTCTAGAGACAAAGGCATAGGCTTAAGAGAGTGTCACACCCTCCCTAAAAGGAATATGCTGCCTAGCAATGTCAAATTCAGGGTTCAGCCCTGCCAAGAACTCAAAAACCCTATTCCTCTCTACCAGTCTGTGATAGGTTACTGCATCATTTACACTTTACCATACCATAGTGTCTAAGTGGTCTATTTCCTGCCATAGGGTTTTCAGCATGGAGAAATACACAGCAAGAGGTTTTTCTCCCTGTTTCATACTTATCACCTGATTCCTTAACTGATAGGCTTTGGCTTCATTTTGTTTCTGAGAGTAGGTTTCTGTGACTCCATCCCAAATCTCCTTAGTAGTATTAATCCATAGAAATTTTTTTGCAATATGAGGTAACATAGAATTACACAGCCAGGACATTACCATGTAATTCTCCTGCACCCATTGGGAAGAGTCTGCATTAGGTTTCTTCTCCCCAGTGAGATACCCTAATTTTCCATGGGCACCAATAACCATCTTAGCTGATTGTGCCCATTCCAAATAATTTGTACCATCAAGTTTTACTGTAGTAATGATCCCAGACCAAAAAATATCACTACTACCTCCAACACCTAATCCTACAATATCAGTAGATTTCATCTTGGTATTCCAACTCTCCATCTTACTTCAAACAGTTCAATAGTAATAAAAAATAGATTGAAAACCTTCCAAAAACAATTTAATATCACACACAAAAACAAACCCTTCTAGAAGAAGAAAACCCTAGCTGGAGAGAAATCTCTCTCCTCCCCACGCTTCCCAACAGAGAGAAGAGTGAATCGATCACTCCAAGAGGCTCAGAAAAATCCAGAAACCAAACCGCACTCTTTAGAAAATCTAAAGAAAGCTAACAATACCTGGCCGCCCAAGATCAGATAAAAAACAAAGAGTCCAACTTTTCTAGGACTCTTCCTCGTACTCCAGTTCTTCCTGATTTTGATACCGAATAGTAGATCACCTTTCTGATGACTAGATTCCACAAAAAAATCAAAGAACTGGGCAATCTACAACAGATCAATCAGCCCTTTATTACTTCATGCAATCGACTGATCTAGGTCTGCATGAGAATGCTTCTAGAAACCCTAGCCACCGCTCTGATACCAAGTAGAAAGCTTGCTGAATTTAAAAAAAAATATGAAATAAAAGGATTTTCTTGAAGAAAGAAGGAAGAGAGAAGGAGAAGAAGAGAAATTGAAAAGAAAAGAGAGCAATAATCTGGCTGCCCCCTTCACTTATTATTTATACTAAAAATAATAGAGCAGTACAAAGACAACTATGCCCTTATAGTGGCAAGACATAAAACAGCATATATAAGACACAAAAACATAATAAAATTTGGACTCACATAACTATTGTGGTCCCCACCTCCTATCTAACAACTACTACTCATAAAAAATATCATAAAACTGATTAATCTTCAACAATTATTAAGAAAATATGGTTATGGTACCTAGGGAACTACCCTAGAATCTATGTTTTTACATTAAAAAAAAAATCCATCTCCTAGGCAACTAGGCAACAAGGTGCCCCTGTCGCCTAGCCTTGCCCTAGCGCCTTGAAAACTATGGTAAATCCTCATCTCAGTTATTTGCTTCTGAACTTATACCCCTTTCCCGGTTTCATCTCACTCAGGATTCAGTAAATGATCTCCTAGGTCTACATTGTCCTGAATGGTTTCTTTGTCTTTATTTTTCTCTTTTGGCCCTTCTTATTTATTTTCCATCTCATTAAATGCCTTCCTTGAAAAATTGTTTCCCCAGGAAGAGTAAACCCAAAAATTTGTTTATCTCAACCTCCTCTACCACTTTTCCACAACATTTCTCTTCTCAATTTTGTGAGTTTCAATCACCATTACCTCTGCTATCTGATCCTCTTATTGCTTTCCTCTGCACCATTTCCTGCCTGGGCATCTACTAGCACATTCTGTTCCTCCTCTTTCTGTTGTTAACCCGTGTATATGCATGCATCTCCTTAGCTTCCGGATTCCTTTTGGTATACTTTCCATTAGAAGATGGGAGGAGTGATGTAGAAGGAAAGAGAAATAGAAGAAGAAATATAGAGAGTATGCAGTTTTGAAAGAGTGATTATATCTAATTGCCCTCTCAATCAGTCTTATTAGGTTAAATACAAAAAGTCATTGTATAGAGGAAATTGCAGAATTGCTCTCATGCTTATTGCATTGAGTTTCTTTACAGAGTCTACCCTTAGTAACTATTTTTTCTTCCATGGGTTTATACATCAAATGGCATTTATATATACACCTCAACAAAATGAGATTGTTGAGAGGAGACGGACTTGAAATAGCTTGGGGTGTCTTGTTCAGTATGCATGTTCTAAAAGTTCTTTTGTCTGAGGTTGCATTGACTGTTGCATCTCTCTTTAATAGAATGCCTTTATGGTTTTTAGATTTCTCAGTCTCATTTCAAGTTTTACATCCTGATTGTCTTGTCTTTTGTGTTTCTCCCAAGTCCCAAAGTCTTCGGGCTGTGTTTGTTTTATTCATGTCAATGGATCCCTTTGTTCCAAACATGATCCTAAAGCTGTTCAGTGTTTCTATCTCGGTTACTCTACTACTAAAGGTGTATTAAATATTATCATATTTATTAAGTATAATAATTGATTTCTCTTATAAAATTGTTTTACAAAGATGCCCTAAAAGTAAATAGCACATTAAATGCTATTATTTATAACATTTTTCTATTTCTTGTCTATTCAGATGGTAAAATTCCATTTTTTCTTAACCTTTTATATTTGGTTAACTATGATTCAGTGTACATGTTTTCAATAAATGGCCTAGATAAGGGTGGTATGTGGTCTTTATACACCTATTTTCGGTTAAACACATCTTTATATGTGAATGTAAGCATGCATCCGCTCTTCATGTTGCATAATCATTCCAAATACCTATCTTAGGAATTTCGGAAGTAGTAGCTTATGTGCAAGCAAAGGGAAATATTTGGTCAGTCTCACAGTACAAGTGTTGTTGTCTAATGATATTTGCTGCATTTGTTAATTTTTAGATCTTTCTGTCCTCCAGATTTCTATTATTTTCCATACATTTAGGTTTCTAAAAATGTATTTGTGGGAAAGTTTAGTACAAGCTAACTTATATGTACCTTAGTCAGGTATGGACACTATTTGTTTGATAATGGGAATTATGAGGAGGCTATGGAACAATTTTTGGCATCATCAGTGGATGTTACCTATGTGCTGGCTCTCTATCCATATATGGCTCTTCCCAAGACACTTTCTATACCTGATACAGATAAAGTGGTTTATTTTGCATCAGATACATTAGATCACTGTCGAATTTCCTCAAATGTTTCAGATATAATGGAGTCATCATCCCCATCCCACCTGTGTGAATCTAATGAAAAGGAAGTGCTTGAGTCGAAGAAAATGAGCCACGATGCTCTTATTGCTCTTGTTAAGCTTTTGCAGAAAAAGAGATTTTGCATAATTGAGAGGGCCACTGCTGAGGGAACAGATGAGGCTGTATCTGATGCTGTTGATGACAGTATTAAATCGTGCAAGTCCAGTAGATTAAAGAATTCAGGAAAGGTAAAAACTGTTTACTTGGCTAGATGTTATGGTTAGCTTGGGTACACCTATCTGGGTTTCTCAAATGTAATTTTGTGAAGGAACAAGAGGACGATATTTTACCTAAAGTTTTTCTTTATGGGAAGACTTTCACATTAACCATATTCATGCATTATAGCAAGGTCAAGATCTTCTTTCCTTTTTCCTTGATTTACTTTATTGCATTCATATATTTCACATTAGATACAGCTAAACACAAGTCTGCATGTACTATCCAAATACCTTAATCAAAAAGTTTGTTGATGCAACTAATTATTCTATGATAATAGTATTACTGATGCAGGACCTAAAGGCCCTAAAGATTCCCATTTTGTCTAATCTATCAAAACAGAATCAAAAGGAGATTGAATTCTTTCAAATTGTTTTTAACTTATCCTCAAGGGATTAGGGAAGGGAGACAGACCCCACGTGTCCAAGAGGAGTTGGCTAATTTAAGGCCATAGTTCATGGAACAGACAGACTTTTTCATTGATATGAAACTTTCTTGGTAGAAGGTGGAGATGATTGAAACCTTCTTGGTATTGCAAGTCAGTCATCAGCGTTGTGCATAATCCTGTCAACTATTGATAGGACCAAATACATAGAAACTGGACACTTAATCAAGGATCAAATTGTTTCTCAAGACACTTGATGCCTTTTTGTGTAGTCGCATTATCAAGTTGCCAGCATCCTTGCTAGAGTAACTCAAAAGAATCTACATACCATCACCTAGTTGTTTCTAATTTCTTTTTAGTAGTTTCTAATTTCTGTTATTAGAAGTTTCTAATTTCTATTAAGTTGGGCAGGCTGGCCTTATTGTTTATAATTTTTGTTCATTTCCAACTCTTGTAAGGATCCTAAAAGCTATAAATAAAAGAGTGTATGGGGGCAGCAGATTATTCACTACTGAACCCCTTCTTTTAGGGCTGTTCACGGGTCGGGTTGGGTTGGTTTAGTAGTGTTTTTCAACCGACCCAACCTGGTTGGGTTACCTCTAGACCAAACCGAAACCGACCCTCTATTAAGTAAAACCGACCTGGTCGGTTTGGGTTTCAACCAACTCCAAGCTTGCACAATGCACATGAAGTCAAAGTGCTAATATTATATATAATATTTTAGAATATATTTTCTGGAAATATATATTTAAAACCAAAACATATATACAAATATATCGAAATATATATTTTCTAATTTCTGGAAATATATATTTCGGAAATATATATCTGATACATTTCAGAATATATATTTATTATTTAAAACTAAAATATCTATATTTAACAAATATTCTTTCAGAATATATTTTTTCACATATCGGTTTGTTCATTTTTTATACCCGAAACCGACCGATAGTGAAGAAAAACCGGCCAACTCGGGTTGGGTCGGGCCGGGTTGGTCGGTTTGGATTTTTTTGTGAACAGCCCTACCTTCTTTCTTTTCTCCTCTCTTCACTCTCTCTCTCTCTCTTTTCTTCTCTTCAAACCTGTAATACAGTAAACAATTCTTCTTCTTCTTTCAACTTGGTATCAAAGCTTTAGATCTAGGGTTTCTCATGTGGACTTAATTCAGCCAACCACATGAGAATTGTTTAGGGCTGAAAGTTCAGAAAGATCCTTATTTCGGCTGATTCTTGGAGGTTGCAAGAAGGCTTTAGCAGCTGTCCTAAGATTGGAGAGAGCTTCTTGTAATCAGGAAAAATCAGGCAGGAATTGAGTGATCAAGATCAATTCTTGATCAAGATTGGAGGTGCCGATCAGTTTTTTTTTTTCTTGGTTCTTTGATCAAGATTCAAGGTGCTGACAGTAATCGATTGATCAAGTTTGAAGACTGAAGGTAGCAATCAGTTTCCTGGGCTTTTTTCTTCATAAAGTAAGTACCTTTTCTTGAGATTGATACTCAAAAGGACTTTGTTATTCATTTAGAGAGGTACAGATAGAAAATCTCAGGACTGATATCAATCAGTCCAAGACTGATATCAATCCCAGGACAGTAGTAACTGTTATCTAACTGCAAAATCATTGTCCTAGGTCGGCTATTATCAGCCTTGAAATACAGTTTTTTCTTGTCACAGTAGTTTAAAGCCTCTTCTTAACTTAGAATGAAGTACAAGAACCAAGGGGAAGGTGCTTTTGGGACTGGTGGTTCAGGTAACATGACTGAAAACACCTTTCAGATTACAACTATTAAGTTTGAAGGATCAAACTACTTGGAATGGGCCCAAGCAGCCATGATGGCTACTGGGGGTAGAGGAAAATCGAACTTCTTGCTAGGGGATGTGAAGGAACCCTCCAAGGAGGACCCTACTTATTGCTAGGTGGGTCTAAGAAAATTTTTTGGTGATGACATGGCTATGCAACTCTATGCAGCCATATGTCAGCTGAAACTACTTGTGGGCCAAAATAGCTAAGGAAATATGGGATGTTATGAAGGAAACTTACTCTCAGCCTCTTAATGTTGCTAGGGCTTATGAGCTAAAATGTGAGGTTAAAAATCTGAGGCAAGGAGAGAAGCAGGTCTCTGTTTACTTTTCAACCTTAAAATCCATGTGGCATGAAATTGACTATCTTGAAACAATTGAGTGGGAGAGTCAGAAAGATGCACAAACATATAGAAAGTAGGTTGAAACTAACAGAGTTTTTGAGTTCCTAGCTGGTCTGAACTCTGAATATGACATTGTGAGACAACAGTTGTTGACAAGAGATAGTGTGACTTTATCACAAGCCTATTCCCTAGTACATAGTGAAGAAACTAGGAGAAAGGTTATGTTGCAGCAACAACCCTCCGAATCAGCCTTGGTAGCAATTAGACCTAAATCTAGGGGATAAGGAGAAGAAGGAAGCTAAGAATGACTTAGTATGTGAACACTACAAGAAACCTAAACATACTAAGGACACCTGTTGGAAGTTGCACCTCATCTAGTTCCAACAAAGCTCAGAAATAAGAAAGGGAATGCTAATATGACTGTCAACACTAATAGTACAACTTCATCAGGCACGAGAGGCACTCCTCTAGATACCCTAGCTGCAGTCTGAGCTGCTTTGACTCAGCTAGAAAATGAATTTAGTAATTCATCTCAGCCTACATCAGCTCAACAGCCTACTTCAGCCTTTGCTCATACAGGTACAAGAGCTACTGCTTGTCATGATTCTGTCCCAGGTAATACTAGACCTTCCTGGGTAATAGATTCAGGTGCTTTAGATCATATGACCAGTTAATAGAAGAAGTGTTTGGGTTAAAATGTGAAAGTTGTGAACTTGCAAAACATAGTAGATCATCTTATCCTTTAAGTAATAAAAGAAGCAACCTTCCTTTTGAGATTGTGCATACCGATGTTTGGGGGCCCTATACTCCCACCATGGGGGGGTACAGATATATTATATGTTGATGACTATACCCATTTTTCATGGGTCTATCTTTTGCACTCTCGAGATGAGGTCCCCTCTCTGACCCAAGCTTTCCATCAGATGATCCTAACTCAATTTGAAACCAAGATCAAGATTCTTAGATTTTATAATGCCAAGGAATACTTTACAAAGCCCTTGGCATCCTATCTCTTTGATCATGGGATCGTTCATTAGAGCACATGTCCTCACACACCTCAGCAAAACAGGGTTGCTGAGAGAAAAAACAAACATATTTTAGAAGTGGCCAGAAGCATCATGCTCAACTCCAATGTTCCCATACGCTTTTGGGGAGATGCAACCCGTACAGCCATATACCTCATTAACAGGGTTCCTTCACGGGTCCTAAACATGCAAACCCTGTTCAGTCTTCTATATCCAGATAAGGACCTATTCACTATTCCCCTCAAATCTTTTGGGTGTACTTGTTTTGTTCAAATCCTTGGACCTCACGGCTCCAAGTTTGATCCCAAAGCCACTAAGTGTATTTTCCTTGGATATGCACAAAATCAAAAGGGATATTACTGTTATGAGCCAGTTTCAGGGATATCTCTGCTATGAGCCAGTTTCAGGGAGAGAATAATGAGGAAGGGGTTTCAAAGAAGAAGGTTGTCAAAAAATGCAGGGAGTTGAGGGTGTATCACAGAAAATGGTGGAGGCAGGTTGATTCTCGTACTTAACAGCAACCTAGGCCAGTTCCAACATCTTCTACAGCTCCAGATCCAGACACAGCTACTGCTCCCACTGTTATAGAGGTTCAGCCTTCACCGACAGATAACCTTGATCTTCCAATTGCTATTCGTAAAGGGAAGCATCGTTGCACCTCATCCACTACGCATTGCATCTCCAAGTTCCTTTCCTATAATTGCCTCTCAAAATCCTACAAACCTTACTTGGCATCTATTTCTTCTATTCCTATACCCAGAAAAGTGCAAGAAGCTCTTTTGATGCCTGAATGGAAGGAAGCAATGCAAGTAGAGATGGATGCTCTTGTTAAGAACAACACATGAGAACTAGCTAACCAGCCTGAAGGGAAGAAACCTGTTGGATGCAGATGGGTGTTTACTATGAAATATAATGCTGATGGTACTGTAGAGAGGTATAAGGTCAGATTGGTTGCAAAGGGATTCACACAAACTTATGGCATAGACTATACAGAAACCTTTGCACCTATTGCAAAAATGAACACTATCAGAGTTCTTCTATCCATTGCTGCAAATTTCTCATGGCCACTATTTTAGCTGGATGTTAAGAATGCCTTCCTCAACGGAAACTTGCAAGAGGAAGTATACATGGAGTTACCCCCTGGTTTTTATAGTACAGAAGCAGGAAAGAAAGTTTGCCTTTTGAAGAAGGCCTTGTACGGGCTGAAACAATCCCCGAGAGTGAAACCTGCTGATACTCCCATTGAGCCTAACCATAAGATAAGTGAAAAAAGTGGAGAACTCTTTAAGGACAGGGCTATGTACCAAAGGCTGGTTGGGAAACTTCTTTATCTCTGTTTAACCCAACCAAATATTTCTTATGCCATCAGTGTTGTCAATCAATACATGCATTCTCCTAGGACCACCCATCTCCTTGTAGTAGAAAGGATCCTTGCCTATTTAAAGAGATGTCCAGGGAGAGGTATACTCTTTAAGAATAATGGTCATATGAAAATAGAAGTGTATACAAATGCGGATTGGGCTGAATGTGTTGATGATAGGGGGTCCACCTCTGGATATTGTGCATTTGTGGGGGAAAATCTTGTTTCCTGAATAAGCAAGAAACAAAATGTTATTGCTCGCTCCAATGTAGAAGCGGAATACAGATCCATGGCCAATGGTGTTGCAAAAGTGTTATGGCTAAAATCCTTGCTTAATGAGTTGGAGGTTGATTATGAGAAGCCCCTGATGTTGTATTGTGATAATCAAGCTGCAATTAATATTGCCCAAACCCCAATATAGCATGACAGGACTAAGCATATCGAGGTTGACAGACATTTTATCCGAGAGCGAGTCGCATCTCAAGAAGTATGCCTTCCTTACATTGCCTCAGACATGCATTTAGCTGATCTCTTCACCAAAGCAGTCACAAAAGGCAAATTAGAGACAAATCTACGCAAGTTGAGCATGACAAATATCTACTCCCAACTTGAGGGGGAGTGAAGAAATAGTTGGTTAGCCACGAGTGTGGGGTTCCATACCCACACTCAGGCTCTAGTGTGTATGGTTTCATACCCACACCTAATTGTTTCTAATTTCTTTTTAGTAGTTTCTGTTATTAGAAGTTTCTAATTCTTGTTAAGTTGGGTAGGCTGGCCTTATTGTTTCTAATTTTTGTTTATTTCCAATTCTTGTAAGGATCCTAAAAGATATAAATAAAGGAATGTATGGGGGCAACAGGTTATTCACTACTGAACCCCTTCCTTTCTTTTCTCTCTCTCTCTCTCTTTTCTTCTCTTCAAACCTGTAATACAGTAAGCAGTTCTTCTTCTTCTTCTTTTAAATTTATTTATTATTATTATTATTATTATTATTATTATTATAAATAAGATTAGATTGCTAGGGAAGTTGATAGTTAGACTACCCATTTTGAAAGCATTCTTTTAATCCAAATAATATTTAAATAAATTAGAACTTAAATAAGTGGGTTGGCTAGTCTGCTAGCCAAATCATTAAACTATAAAAAAGTATCCTGTATGGGAGTTCCCCCTTTTTAAGTGGGGAGTTCCCTCTCTTTAAGTGGGAGGGACAGGTGTCCTTCACCTAGGAGGAGGAGGTAGTTACATAACTACCCCACTCCGGTTCCTTAAGGGGAAGCTAGAAACAAATACACACAGAGAGACTCTTCGGAGAAAATTTTCACAAGAGATTCTTAAGAAAAGCAAAGATAAGGAGAGAAGAAAAGAGAGGTGCTCAAGGGAGGGCAAGGAAGGAAAAGTCTCACTAATACAGGTAGAAAAAAGGAAAGTCCTCTCTGTGAATACTTCCTATTTATGTCTTCTGCTACGTATCATTATTTCTCTCTCTTTTGTTTTTACTTTTGAGAAAGGAAATAGAGGGGAATAAACCATCTACAACCAGGTGCCTCTACTTGGTTGATTATGGTCCCTCTTTCAAGACAAAGTTAGGGATTATACCATCTACAGTCTAATTCTCGAAGGCTGATTATGGTTCCCTTCAAATGATAATGAAGAGCAAAGGGATGAAAATCGTCTACAATTAAATATTCAATTTGATTGACTACGGTTCCCTTTTTGTATGCAAAATTCCAAGGATTAAGGCTGTCTACAATCAGAATTTCATCTGATTGATTACAGTTTATTGTGAAGAAAGGAGTGAGAAGGAAATTTTCTCTGTATTAAAAAGAAAAGAGAAATGTATTGTTATATAGTTTCTCAATTGTATTTTCTTTTTCTTTTTCTTTCTTCTCATTCTTGTACACTTGATGTAAAAGAAATGTAAATGAAAAGCTCTTTCTAAATATCCTATTGTTCTTTTCTTTTGTTCTATGCGTTCATTTCTCCAAGTCAGAATCAAAAGGTGTTCTCTACTTTCTTGTGGAGATGTAATTAAGGGGAACAATCCATATGATTCCTTGAATGGGCCTTACCCAAAATAATAAAAACTCAATCACTTGATTGAGTGAATTATGTTGCATGAGATTTTATTAAAATTTTCACACCAACACCCACACAACTTTGTTGTTCTTTCTGTTCTCTCTCCTCCCCCCCTCCTCCCTTTACCACTCATGTTATTCAATTCTGATATAGTCTCAGAGCCAAATAAGTTGGGTATGATTTTCCAAATGGTTAGAGATTGAAAGATAAAGGCGAAGCTGATTAAGAACTGGGCAGAACTGTTTTCTTTTTCTGGTGTCAAGAGGTAAATGTGCCACTCCATTGATCAGTTCTGTGACTCAGATTTAGCCTGGATTAATTTTTTTTTTGAAGATAAACAAAGAAAGAAAAATTTATTGCTAAAAAGGTCAAATACATTAAATCAGGTGACAAGAAGTCACCCCATCCAACAAAAACAGAAACAGTACAAGAAAATAACAAACAGCAATCCTCAGAGTACAAAAGCAAAACACCAAGATTCCTTTTAAGCATTCAGAGTACACCAGAAGTTAGCACCAAAGTCTTCTTTCTTCAATCCTTGAAATTCTGGAAGCAGAAACACCAATCCAATAACTGAAGAACTGATAATCACCACAACTTCTTCCACCCTTTGCTTTTTATCCTCAAAAATCCTTTTGTTTCTCTCCTTCACCTCCCAACAAATAGCAAAGGGGATACATCTCCATAAAATTTTGACCTTAGGACCACCCTGAATCCTTGGCCAAACAGATGTAGCTTGAAGAAATAGGAAAGGGGAGAAGCAGCAAAGGGGAGAAGCAGCTTGAAGAAATAGGACCATATTGGCTTTACAAATCTGCATTGAACAAACAGATGTAGAATATTTTCCTCTCCAGAAAGACACATCACACATCTACTTGGAAACTGATATCCTCTTTTCTTTAAAATGTCCTGTGTTAAAATACAACCTCTAGCAATCAATCAAGCAAAGGCTTCCATCCTTGGGGGAACTGGATTCCCCCAAACAACTCTAATTGGAACAGTCTCCGCCTTGTTTTTGATAAAAGCAGAATACATTAACTTGACAGAAAACTTCCCATCCTTGACATTATTTCCACCATCTGATGTATGCAGCTAAGGGATTAATCTCCACTGACTGAAGCTTTGCAATTCCAGGCACTCCACCTCCCAATTGATAGAGGTCTTGTAAAATTCGGATTCCAAACCACGGAGTCATTAATTACTTCATAAAAATCAGATATAGACACTCCCTTACACAAATTATTTCATAACTCTCTAGTTCTACTAAATATAAGAAACTTGGAAATTCTAAAAATAGAAAATTGTATTTCACTGTAAATAGTAATTACAACAATTATTATAAATAGTAATCATAGGAATGACAATAAATGCCAATGGGGTCCACTGGCCAACTTGTCAACTAGGAAATTGACCGTAACTTGCAAAGCCTACAATCAGTCAACTTGAAGCTTTTAGTTAGAACACTTCCACATGTCATTATGAGCTGAAAATATACAATATTTTAGTACCGAGTCTGTAGAGAAGATGGGCCCAATGGCCCATAGGTTGTTTGTCCTTTTTATTTTTTTATGTTCTTTGCTGTAATGGGCCTTAATCTGGGCCCTTATTTTTCTTATGTCATGTTTTTAATTTTCTGCCCAACCAGGGGCCTCTCTGTAAATTACTAAAGTTTAAGTTAATGAAATGGGATTAGGGGTGTCAGGGGAGATTATGTTTGAAAATCTCTCTTTGAGCCCTAGTTGCCGCCACCTTCTTCTTCCTCTTCTCTCTTCTTGAAACCTGATTTCTGCTTCTTCCTATCGATTCTCTGCAATATTTTAAACAGTCCTTTCATTTCAAAAGGCTGTTTTTCTTCTTGGTATCAGAGCAGGCTCTTCTTCTTCCCTTTCAACCTCTTTTTTCCCATACACAATGTGTATGAACTGAATCGGATGAATAGTTAAAGAAAACTGTTTCAGCCCAGTTGTTAGTGGTTTTTGGAGAGAAGGGGGCTGGTTTTGTCGTCCTCCTGACAATTTCAAGTGTGTTGCCCGAAACCCTAATTTTTTGGAGAAATCTGATTGCAGGCCCCACAGGGAGTTTGACCTGAGCGCTCAGTGACTGAAACTCTTCTTATTCTTCATCTTGAAGATCAATTCAAGTGGATTGGTGTTCTGTGAAGTCTACAAGGTGCGGCTGAGACTTCTCTGTTTCTCTCGGGTTCCAGGTGTGATGTAGGTAGCAGGTACAGCTGCATAGAGGTTGACTCACAAGACAATTTTTTTTCTGTCTTCATTGATTGTTATTTGAAGTCATTAGAAGTTATTTTTGAAGTATTTTAAGAAGATGGACCCTTCAGAAGTTGAGAACAAGCATGTTGCTGAATCCGGACAAGTTTCGGGAGCCTCTGTTGACTCTCTACTGGCTGTGACCACAGTCAAGCTAGACGGAACTAATTATTTGGCTTGGTCACAATCAGTAAAAATTCATATCTGCAGTAGAGGCAAATGGGGTTTTATCTCCGGGAGCAAAAAGGCTCCCTCGGAAGATGACCCATCATATGAAAAATGGATGCAAGAAAATTATACTGTTATTGGATGGCTTGTGAAGTCAATGCAACCTCAGATTAGTCAACACTATTTGTGGATGAATTCAGCAAAGGAAATTTGGGATAGTGTTGCTGAAACCTATTCCCAGAAATTAAATGTAGCCAGAGCTTACAAGCTGAGGAGTGATGTAAAGAATTTGAGACAGGGGGAGAAACCTTTAGCTGTTTATTTCTCAATACTGAAGTCTCTATGGCAAGAAATTGATTTGACAGAAGCTGTAGCCTGGGAAACCACTAATGATGCCGAGACCTATAGGAAACTTGTTGAGAGAAACAGGGTGTTTGAGTTTTTTGACAGGGTTGAATCCAGAATATGACATCACAAAGCAAAATATCTTATCCAAGGATAGTGTTTCACTGTCTTAAGCCTATGCCTTGGTAAGTAGTGAAGAAAGCAGGAGACTAGTCCAGGTTCAAGGGGTTGGTCTAAATGATAACTTTGCTAATATGGGAGTGAAACCTAAGGGAGTTACAAGAACTCCAGTTAGCTCAGGGAAGAAAGAAATTATTTGTGAGTATTGTAAGAAACCAAAACACACTAAAGACAAGTGTTGGAAATTGCATCCTGAGCTTCTTCCTCTTCGGTTTCAAAAGAAGTCTAATAATATGAAGGCAGGGAGTGCCAATATTGCTGCTGGTCCAGATAGTGACAGATGTCTACCTGAAGAGAAGACTGCTAGTGAGCAGTTAGCAGCTACGAAGGCAGAGTATGAGAAGTTTGGAAGGATGATTAGTCATCTAGAGGGTGTGGCCTCTTCTTCCAACCCTCCAGGAAATTTAACCTCATCTGCATTTGCTCATTCAGGTATACGGGCTTCTGCCAATCATGCAACTATTTCAGGTAATCGTAAGATCCCTTGGATTATTGATTTTGTTGCTTCTGATCATATGACCAGCCTTTCCATTTTGTTTGTTGCTTATGATTTACTCCCTGGCCATGACAAAATCACCTTAGTCGATGGCTCTCTTGCCCCTATCTCCGGCAAGGGAACTATCAAGGCTACAGATTCCTTAGTACTTCCTTCTGCTCTTCATGTACCTAAGCTAAATACAAATGTGTTATCTGTAAGCAGCCTAACTAAGTCTTTGAACTGTTGTGTAACATTTTTCCTTCCTATGTGTTTTTTAGGATTTGGAGTCTCAGAAAGTGATTGGGATTGGCCATGAGGTGAATGGAATATATCTGTTGGACACTCCTGGACAGAGCCATGGACAACTTGGAAAAGTTGCTTTTGGATGTACATCTTCAGAGTCTATCAGTTGAGTCATGTTATGTTATTTTCGTTTGGGTCATCTTTCTTTTTCTACATTAAGTCATTTATTCCCATAACTATTTAAGGGAATTAGTCTATCCAATCTTCATTATGAGTCTTGTGAGTTGTCAAAACATTGTAGAAGCAGTTATCCTTTGAGTAGTAAAAGATCTTCTCCATTCCATATTGTGCACTCTGATGTGTGGGGGCCTTACCACTTACCTTCTATGGGTGGCTACAAATATTTTATCTTGTTCATTGATGATTTTCCACAGATCACTTGGATATTTTTTATGAAGTCCTGTGATGAAATTCCTAGACTTGTGAAGCAATTCCATGAATTTGTTCTAACCTAGTTTGATACCATAATTAAAATTTTCAGATCCGACAATGCAAAAGAATATTTTGAGAAAAAGCTAACCTGCTATCTCACTAATTTGGGGGTTATTCACCAAAGCTCCTACACTAGGACCATAGAACAGAATGGAGTTACTAAAAGAAAAAAATCGGCATATTGTTGAAGTTGCAAGAAGTATCCTATTTGCCTCACATGTCCCTACAAAATTTTGGGGTGATGTTGTTCTCACTGTAACCTACCTAATCAACCATATGCCATCCAGGTTTTTGGGGTTTAAGTCTCCCTTTAGTCTTTCATCCAAGCAAGGACATTTTTTCTATTCCACTCCATATCTTTTGTTGCACTTGTTATGTACATATCCCAAGTGTCCAGAGACATAAATTCGAACAAAAAACCCACAAGTGTATTTTCCTTGGTTATTCCCCCACACAAAAGGGTTATTGTTGTTTTGATCTGAAGACTGGAACTTGGTATGTCTCAATGGATGTCACCTTTGATGAGCTTTCTTCCTTTTATGATTCTTCTCAGGAGAGGCATTGTCCAAAGGGGGAGAATTTGTCACTGTTGTTTGCTTTCCCCCTTCCTGTCCCAGTTGAATCTTCTTTTGAGACTATTCCACCTTCAAATGAGTCAAGGGAGGATCAGTCATCTCATTCTCAATCCAGTGCTCCTATCCCTTCTCCTTTACCTCCTCATCCTCTTTTTAATCCCAAGTTGTACCAACGACAGAGAACTAGAAGTGAACAGATTGCTTCCCTTACACCACATGAGCCTCTTACACTTCCAATCACAGAAGAGACAATAGGTACTGATACAACCCCTTGAGTCATCCTTTCAAGACCTTGATATCCCTATTGCTATTAGGAAAGGAAAAAGAAAGTATACTGCACATTGCATTTCCAAACACCTTTCTTATAGTTTGCTCTCTCCTTCATATTTTGGCTATCTTTCTTTTGTTGCTTCTAACCCAATTCCCAGGTCTGTGTCAGAAGCTCTTACTATTCCAGAATGGAGGGATGCTATGAGAACAGAAGTTGATGCCCTGCACAAGAATGACACTTGGGAAGTGGTTGATTTACCTGAAGGGAAGGACTCAGTAGGTTGTAAGTGGGTTTTTACCATCAAATATCATGTTGATGGCACCATTAAAAGGTACAAGGCTAGGCTGGTTGCAAAAGGTTATACACAAACATATGGGATTGACTATCTGGAGACTTTTGCTCCTGTTGCCAATATGACTTCTGTGAGAGTTCTGCTATCTCTGGTTGCACGCTCAAACTGGCCACTTTACTAGCTGGATGTAAAGAATGCATTTCTGAATAGAGAGTTGCATGAGGAGGTCTATATGTCTCTTCCTCCAGGGATGTATGAAACAGATGTGAAAGGGAAAGTCTGCAAGCTAAAGAAATCTCTTTATGGACTTAAACAGTCCCCTAGGGCATGGTTTGAAAGGTTTAGGGCTGCCCTTGTTAACTTTGGCTATGTACAGACTTAGTCTGATCATACTCTCTTTGTGAAGAGGAGAAGATCCTTGGCAGTTTATCTGATTGTGTATGTTGATGATAATGTTATACTGGTAATGATATATCAGGGATTAATGATCTCAAATCTTTCCTTTATATAGAGTTTGAGATCAAAGATCTGGGGGAATTGAGATACTTTCTTGGCATAGAAGTTGCTCGATCTAAGGATGAAATCCTTATCTCTCAGCAAAAGTATATACTTGACTTGCTCTCTGAAACAGGGAAGATGGGTGCTAGACCAGTTGCTACTCCTATTGATATGAGTCATAAACTCTCTGCCTCAGATGGAGTATTGTTGAAAGATAAGGGAGTCTTCCAGAGGCTACTTGGGAAACTTCTCTATCTATGCATGACTAGGCCAAACATTGCATATGCTGTCAATTGCATTAGTCAATTCATGCATGCTCCCAGGGACACTTACATGGCAGCAGCAGAGCGGATTCTATGTTATTTGAAGGGTTCTCCTGGAAAGGGAATTCTATTTGCTAAGCATGGTCATATGAAACTTGAAGCCTACACAGATGATAATTGGGCCGGAAATATTGATGACAAAAGATCTACCTCTGGATACTGCAGCTTGGTGGTAGGAAATATTGTCTCTTGGAGAAGCAAGAAACAATCAGTTGTTGCCAGATCTTCAGCTGAAGCTGAATACAGAGCCATGGCTCATGGAGTTTCTGAACTACTGTGGCTTAGATCCTTGATGAAGGAATTGGGTATTGAGCATGATAAGCTATTGATGTTATACTGTGATAATCAGGCTACCATCAACATTGCTCACAATCCAGTGCAACATGACAGAACCAAACATATTGAAGTTGATAGACACTTCATTCGAGAAATAGTGGCTTCTGGAGAAGTGTGTCTACCTTTCATCACTTCTGAAGGATAGTTAGCCGATTTCCTCACCAAGGGCATTCCCAAGGCTAAACTTCAGCATGATACTAGCAAGCTTGGCATGATTGACATCTATGCTTAGCTTGCGGGGGAGTGTAGAGAAGATGGGCTGAATGGCCCATAGGCTGTTTGTCCTTTTTATCTTTTTATGTTCTTTGTTGTAATGGGCCTTAATCTGGGCCCTTATTTTTCTTATGCTATGTTTTTAATTTTCTGCCCAACTAGGGGCCTATTTGTAAATTACTAAAGTTTAAGTTAATGAAATGGGATTAGGGGTGTAAGAGGAGATTATGTTTGAAAATCTCTCTCTAAACCCTAGTTGGTGCCACCTTCTTCTTCCTCTTCTCTCTTCTTGAAACCTGATTTTTGCTTCTTTCTATCGATTCTCTGCAATATTTTAAACAGTCCTTTCATTTTAAAAGGCTGTTTTTCTTTTGAGTCTAATACCATCAAATTTCAGCCAAATTGGCAAAGATTTGACTGCTCAAAATAGTCACTTCTTTTCTTGTTGATAATACATTCTATAGGTCTACCATCCGACCCCTTTTCAATTTCTTTCTTTGGGACATGACGGTAACCTTCTTGTAACCACTTATATCAGTCCTTCCTTGGGAAACACTTGTCCTTGAGTGGATTGAGTCAAATACTTCAAGAGAATAAGGATCAATTGCACATTGTACTTCCTTTGACACCCAAAGACCATCTTCTAAGTCATTTCTCTTACATCTGATCAAATATTCTGGATGATCTTTGCCATCAAAGTGTAGAATTTGGCAAGCTAGGATGTGTCAACTTCAGCTTCTTCATCCTCTCCACCATACACATAGGAATCAGCAACTCTAAAAGTTGAGCTGATTCCTAAATTAATAGGAAAATCAATCTCGTAGACATTGTCATTAATTTTCTTAAGAATCTTGAAAGGTCCTATTTTCTTCTTACTAATCTTTTGAACAAGTCCCAGCTGGAAATCTTTCATTTCTTTAATAAACCATCACTGAGTTTCCTTCCATAAAAGTCTTTTCTTTTTTGATCTACATATACCTTGTTCCTTGCATTAGACTCCTCTATCTTCAACCAGATGGTTTCATGAAGTTTTGACATCTGATCTGCTATCTTTTCTGCTTTTAACATTGTGTTTTCTAGAGTTGAAAAGAGAAACCCTATCTAGAAAATGTGTAGGCTGCTTTCCATAAACAACCTCAAAAAGAGTTTTAACTTTGGTATGATTCCTTGAGTAGTTAAAAGCAAATTCAGCCTTAGCAATAAGCAAATAACTGCTCCCATTGTTTTGAGTGCTCTCCTACCAAACATTTCAAGAGTTTTCCCAAACTCCTATTTATGACTTCTGTTTGCATCAGTTTGGAGATGGTGAGAAGAACCACTTGCACTTCAGTCTCAAATTTCTTTCACAAATTATGCCGAAAATGGTAAAGAAACTTTGAATCCCTATTGGAAGCAATTAACTTAGGAATCCCATGAAAACAAAAAGTCCATGCTTCATCTTCCCATGGTACAGCCGGGATTGGTAAGGGGGTATATAAAGCTATATTTTGCTCGTGTCCTTTATTTGTTTGATATAAATAAAAGATGGTTGATTTTGTTTGGCCATCAGTTTGGAGATTGTGAGAAGAACTATTTTGTGGTACTCCTAAACTTCTTTCTGAAAGTATGCAAAAATGGGAAAGAAACTTGGAATCCCTATTGGAAGTTATCAACTTAGGAACCCCAGCATCATCCGTCTTCTTACAGCTGATGAATTGTGTCAGTTTAGAATTTACTAACCATAACAAGAATGGAATCTCTACCATTTTGAGATCTTGGAAATCCAAGCACAAATTCCATGCTTACATCTTCCCATGGTGCTGTTGGGATTGGTAAGGGGGTATATAAACCTGTATTTTGCATGTGCCCTTTATTTGTTTGACATATATTATACACTTGTTCAAGAGCTTATTCATGCCCCTTTTTACATTTGGCCAAAAATACTTATCTTCTACAAGTGCATAGGCTTTGTCTTTCCCAAAGTGTCCTAATCTACCTCCATGTAGATCTAATACGATAAGATTCTTTAAGAGGTTGGGGAACACCTATGTGATTTCCCTTACCGATAACCATTATCAAACATACATTCACCTTGCACTCCATTAGTACAAGTCTTCTATGTTTCAGTAGGCCAGAGTCTATAGAGTATAGTTCTTTAAGAAATTCAAACCCAACCTGAGTTTTCATGGTAGATAGCAACATTGATTTTCTACTAAGTGCATCTACCACCTTATTATTAGTTCTTGTACTTTAACACAAAAGTATAATTTTGTATAAAATCCTTATCCCTTAAGGTCTTGAAAATAGAGATAGAATGTTGCTATCCTCATCTCTTAAGATCCCTCCTATACCCGAAAGTCCTAGGTTACCTTGAATGCTCCTGTCAAAATTTAGCTTTACTACACCCTCTGTAGGAGGTCTCCAACCTACTTGTAGTCTAATCTTTTTAGAGGTTGTGGAGGCCACCTCTGCCCAACTTTTTTGAAGATCATCAAAGGAGTAATTCCTAAACAAATCTGAAGTTTTAAGCCAAAGAATTGTCCTTGTCAAAATACTTCACTACATCGATGCTTCTTTCCTTTTCTTGGAATATTCTAGTATTTCTTTCCTCTCAAATAGTCCAAGAAATAGCTGCTTTGATGTACTTCCACATTAGTTTCCCTCTCTTAGTTGGCCACCCAAAAGTAGATGAATCAAAAAGCAAATTTACTTTAGAGGGCAAGTTCCACTTGCACCCAAACAACATAAAGACCAAATTCCAAATATTAACAACAAAGGAACAATATAACAACAAGTGGTGGCAGTCCTCATTATGCACTTTACACAAAACACACAAGTTTGGGGACAAACAAAGATAATGTCTTCTTTTGCAGGTTAGCCATAGTGTTGATCTAACAATAAAAGTTTTCCCAATAGAAAACAACTATTTTAGGGGGAATGGACCTTGACCAAATTTCTTTGGTAGGGAACTCAGAAGAGGAGGGGGCAGAACAAAGGGACTTGAAGAAAGAAGCACAAGTGAAGGAACCATTCGGAGTTAGAGTCCAAATTCTTCTATCAGGTTTAGAGAGGTCCAAACAGAGTCTAGAAGAAGTGAATGCTCAAACAGACAAGCATATTCATCATCCCTTAAAACTCTATAAAACCCAAAGTCCCAATTTAGAGTCAAAGAGAGAACTAGGGGTGAAAGAACCTTGAAATAGGCTCCTTTTTAAGAAGGGAGATAAAGTAGAAAGGGGAAACGATCTTTTAGAGGTTAAGTGCCCACCCAAATATCTTCCCAAAAAAGAACAGAATTACTAGAGCATACATCATACCTTACAAAACTGAGGAATTTAGGGAGAGTGCCAAAAATTACCTTCCAAGGTGTTGTGAGCAACGCCCGTCGGGATACCCAACGTCCCAACCAGTCTTAGAGCAGCCATAAATACTAGCCACCACCTCATGCCATAATCTCTCTCTTTACAATGGCCACCTCCATAGCTACTTGTATAGAAGAGCTTCATTCTTATTGACTAACTTTCCTAGCCCTAAACCCCCTTCTTTTTTATTTCAAATCACCACTTCCTATTTGATCAAATGATCCTTTTTTTCTTCCCCTGGCTCCCACAAGGAATCCCTCATTAATTTTTCAATCCCCTTAGCTTCCCTGTTAGGTATCCTAAAGACTAACATAAAGTAGATTGGTAGGTTGGCAATTGTTGTTTAATTAAAGTTACTCTGCCCCCTAAAGAGATGTAGTTATTCTAGGCCGCCAACCTTTTTTCAAACTTTTCCACCATTGGCTTCCAAAACTGACTTTCGTTTGGGTTAGCACCTAGGAGAAGCCCTAAATAGGTCAAAGGCCACTCAAAACAGGTGCAATCTAAGAAGGCAACAATAATCTCCAATTTCTCCCCATCCAAATTTAGTTCAACCACACAATTCTTCTCAAAGTCAAATTAGAGATACTCTCAAAGAGAATAATCAAATTCTTCAAATTTCTCACTTTCACCAAGTAACAAACCTCACAAAAGATTATAATGTTGTCTACAAACTGAAGGTGAGTTATCGGAACTCTATTTCTACCAATTCTCCACCCTCTTATTGACCCAACCCTATTTGCTTCTAATAAAAGACTGCTAAAAACATCAGCAACCAAAGTGAATAAGAAAGGGGACAATGGATCACCTTGTTTTAGGCCCCTACAGGTTGAGGAAAATATCATTGACTATCCCATTGACTAGAATAGAATAATGACAGGAAATAAGGCAGCCACTAATCCATTTACACTATCTATCCCCAAAAAGACACTTTCTAAGTACCTCTAACAAGAAACTCCAATCCACTATATCATAGACCTTTTCAAGATCCAATTTACATAAGAAGCCTTGATTACTTGATCTTCTCATCTCCTCCACACATTCATTTTCTATTAAAATCTAATCAATATTTGTCTCCCCTGAATAAAAGCACCTTGAGCTTGACTGATCTGGTGGCGCCAGATCTTCTATTTATATTAGGGTGACCTAACTAATAAGATAAAAATTAAGTACAAAGACAAAAATGCCCCTGTGGCATAAGTATAACTACTGATAACAGAAAAGATTAAAAAAACTATGATGGTTTTAATGAAATATCAGATAGTTTCTAATAATATTCTAAACTTTTAAACCTTAAAAGTTTTTCAGTGAAACCTGAAATTTTTTTTGAAGGATCAAGAAAAAATTCATTCAATTGAAAAATAAAGGAATTACATCTCAACACCATTACTTGTCAAGTTGACACACCAAATACACACTAGAAGTCAAATTGAAAAGGATTGTTCATTACAAGGCTGTAATCAAGGGTACTCCAGAATCTTTCCAACAAATCAGCTTTGGACACTTGATCAAAATCTGGAAGTCTAAGGACCCAGTCTGAAATCAGATTGCTCACTGAAGTTACCAGGTATCCAATGCTTTTTGACCTGTTCTCAAGAACCCTTCTGTTTCTCTCCTTCCAGATAAACCAACAAACTGCAAAAGGAACACAGCTCCAGATAATCCTAGCTTTCTTGCTGCCACAGAGATTTGACCATTTGGAGAAGATCTCTACTGGACTCATTGGTGACACTCATCCCAAATAAAAAGGACAAAAACTTCCAAATGAGGCTTGCTACACTGCATGAGAAGAACAACTGAATCATTGTTTCTTCCTCCTGATTACACAAATAACACTAGCTGGCTAGATGCAATCCCCAAGACTTCTACCCTTCGGGGGACTAGGTTACCCTACACTCCTTTTATCTGGTCTGAACCCATTCCTTCTTTTACTAGTGCCTTGTAGAATGAATTAATAGTGAATCTTCCTTCCTTACATTCTCTCCACCATAAACCATCTTTTGTAGATCTAGTAAAGCTGGTCCCTTCTAATTTTCCCAAAAGCATGATGTACTCTTCCACTTCTTGGTCCAAAAGAGGCCTTCTGAATTTCGGGTTCCAAACCAATTGCTCCCCTCTCCACTCATAACAGTTTTCAAGGCGCCAAGGCAAGGCTAGGAGACAAGGGGGCACCTTGACACCTAGGTGATGGAATTTTTTCAAGTAAAACCATGTATCCTAGGGTAGTTCCCTAGGTTCCATAACCATATTTCCTTAATAATTATCCATAATTTTCATAAGAGAAGTATAAATTTCATGTTTAAGTCTAGAGAATCAACATTTTATGAGAAGAAAAAGAACAAAGGAAAGAAAATTCAAAAAATATAGGGGCTGAAACCCTACTTTTGTTACAGGAAAAGAAGAAAAGAAAAGGTGGAAGGAGAAGAAGATGTGGAAGAACAAAATGTGTTGATTAGACAAATTTTAAGTTCTTCCCTTGCTTATTGGTTCAAGTTTTTAAATCTTTGAGGATTCAATCAAGGATCAAAATTCCAACACGATACGCCCCGTATCGGGTGCATTGTATTGTATCATTACGATACACTTGCTTACAAGTGTTTTCGGGGACCCGCTTTTTAAAATAGTGTGTATATATATATATATATATAAATGAAATTGAAAACCAAAGAAATAAAAAATAGGGGGAGCATTGTTATATGTACTGAAACACCTGTGTCAATACACAAAGGTGTATTGATACTTTAACCCATGGGTTCAATACAATCATTAACAATGTTTGTGTTGATTAAACCCTAACAAATAAGAAAATAATAAAAAGAAATTAGTATATAAACACATAAAATGAATATTCTAGTTTAATAATGTCTATTTCATAATTATAATGTCTAAAAATTAAAAATATAAAAGCATTTTATAACATGGTGCACAAAACTGCTTGGCGACTGAGCAGGGTGAGCCTCCAAGGGTGCCTTGTCACCTAGGAACCCGCCTAGGCATCACCTAGACAACTATACTCATAACACTGGTCTATTGAAACTTGTTGGTCTGTCAACTTGTAGAATCTTGGGCAAACCTCACTCAACTTACCTACCCCAAGTCACTCATCTTCCCAAAACCTCACTCTAGAGCCATCCCCCACTTTAAACTTGACCAAACTTCTGGAACTCTTGATTGAAGCTCATGATTCCTTTCCAAACACTCACCCTATAAGAACTTACTTCCCTTGACTCCCACCCGAATCTGACCATACCATGGTGAAATCTGAAATATTGCTGAAATTTTGAGGAAATTTGTCCAAATCTCGCCAATATTGTGAACCATGGTCGCAAGTTGAATTGCTACTGCCAATGTCTAGTCGAGCAGGGTTGCAACTCAACAAAGTTATGGATGCTTATTTTCAGCCTCATAAGATGCCTTCGGATGGATTGCATTTTAGACACACTAAGGATTACTCTAGTCTTCATCTTAAAATGTCATTAGTATAATCTTGAACTGACCTGTTTCATTGGTGCAAATTTTGATATTTCTGAATTAGCAAAACTTCATAATTCAATGGCAGAAATTGACCCCTCATGACCTTTGCATTTTGCTGCCAGCAAGCTAAAAAATATCGCTTCAATCGTATGGCCACATACTTAACGTACTAGTCTTTTGAAGGTTAAAAATAATGAAACACTCTCTGCATGGCACCAAACCAATCTAGCACCTCTTTGGTGTTTCTTCACTAGAAAATGTAGGGATTTTCACTTTTACATGTGGATTTATTTTCCTAGGCTGTTTCTGAGTTTGGTGAGTTCAATACCTAACTTCCTCATAGATTTCTTCTTCATCACAAGTCTCCCACAGGTTGGTGATAGGTCTCTATTGCTTGTTTGCACCTATTCCTCCCCTTTGGTACATACTTGAAGTTGTTGCCGGTTCCTTTGTCCTCCAATATTAGCATTGGTAGGCCCTAAAATCCCTGATTGCTCCAAATATGCACAAAGATTGGCAATTTGTTGTTGTATGTCATGCCTAATCTGTTGTCTCATCACTTCTAAGTTTTCTTTAGTCACTGTTTTCCTTGTCTCCTGCAGCCTTTGGTGTTAATCTTCCTGCCTAGCCATGGATCTACCAAAATATAGATCCTCTAGTAAGTACTCTGATACAAGGTTCAAAGTATCGATACGTATCGGCCCGTATCGCCCGATACGTATCATGCCAATGGCTTCACGATACGCCCCTCCAGGGGTTGTATCGGGTCAGACCCTGGTTCAGAGGGTAACTGGGCCTTAAACCGACCCCTTTGAACCAGTTTCGAAAAAGCAAAATATAACCTAGAAAAACCACCCATTATAAGCAAAAATTTCTGAAACTTGCTCTGATACCAATTATAAGCAAAAATTTCTGATACACAATAATAGGTTTCATCAACAGGTATTAACAAGCAAATAAAGAAGAGAAAATAGAAGAGAAAACACAAATAACTTAGGCTGTGTTTGGTTTGAAGGAAAAAGTAGGGAAAGGAAGGGAAAGGTTGGGAAACCTTTACAAACCTTGTATAGGTTTCCTTACCTTTCCCTATCTTTTCCTTCAAGCCAAACATAGCTTCATACTATAGCTGTTGGCTATAGTAAAAACAGAAAACGAATTATTTATTCAGTCCATAATAGGAAAAAAAACAATAGAATAGAATAGATTGTGTTCCCTACAAGACCTGTTTGTTACTCTTTTATTAGTAGGACACTATAACTCTCTAAATCTGCCAAATATAAGAAATCAGAAGTTACTAAGATAAGTCAGCCTTTTACTGTAAATAGTAAATATAGGAATTATAATAAATGCCAGTTGGGCCCATTGCTCAACCTATTGACTAGAGCCTTGACCATGATTTGCAGATCCCCAAAACCAGTGAACTTGAAGCCATCAGTTATGGCACTTCCATGTCGGATTGAGCTGTAAATCTACAATATTTTAGTACTATAAGTGTACTTTATACCCCCAAATTTCAGCCAAATCAACCAAGATTTGATTGGTCAAAGAGTTGATTCTTCTCTTGTTGATGATGCATTCTGCAGGTCTACCATCTGACTCCTTTTTAATTTATTCCTTTTGGGACTTTCTTAGTTCAATAGATGCATCTATTGGAATTGCCATGTGATCCAAGGGGATGTGGAAATATATGGAGAATGTGTATCAATAATCTAATCTTACACAGTAGTTTCAAATAGAGTATGATATTGTGCATTAATTAATTAGAATAAAAAAGGCTACCATTCAAAACAGATATGAAGAACCATATCCTGAAGTAGTAGTTGCCTCCAACATTTATCATTATTGTAATAATTTGTTAGAAAATTGGTTCTGATGCTCCTCTTCCTCTGGTGGCAACTTAATAATCTGATAAATGTGTGGCATTATATTACCTTGTATGCATTTGGAAATTACTAAGTAGATGCGGATGTATATTTTATTACTTATTTAAGTTCTAGATGGGGGTCCATTCTCTAACAAAGAATTTATGCTTCATCAGAGCCATGGTCACATTCATATCAGCTCAGGTGCTAGGGATATGGCAGCTGCACTTGATACTGCACTCCTCCAAGCTCTTCTTCTTACTGGGCAGTCCTCAGTTGCATTAGATCTTCTGAAAGGCCCCAACTATTGTGATGTAAAAATATGTGAAGAATTCCTACAGAAGAGAAACTATAATTCAGAATTGTTAGAACTATACAAAGGCAACAACTTGCACCGTGAAGCTCTCAAGTTTCTTAACCAACTGGTTGAGGAATTAAGCCTATGCCAACCACAGTCTGGACCTACCCAGACATTTACTCCTGAAATGATTATCAAGTACCTCAAGGTGACTTCTAAATAAACATGTTCTTTTGATGTTTTGCAATCCTCAATAACTATAATTAATTTGAATCTTATAATATTATTGCTTTGATTTTTTATATGCTCAATTACCATGGAAAGGGTAATTCTTTATTATTATTTTGATTATTTTTTCCTTGCGCAGTTAAAAGCATGCTAAGACTTTCAAAACTTCTTGGTTACCTATTAGTTTGTTTCCTCACTCTCCAATTTCCTTGGACCAATGGTGCTTCCTATGACTAAAGGAACTGATGATGTTTCTTGTACTGACATGACTCACATTCTAAATATGAAAAGTGACTTAATGATGGAAGAAGTAACTTAAGTGCTTTGAGAGATTGATGACCAAACCTGTAATACCATTGTAGAGGAGTAAGGTAGGACTAAAGTGTTATGTTTGAGTCACCATCATCAAGATAATACAAATCACCGGCTTCACATCCTGCACCAATCTTCATCCTTGTCTCGAGATCCTAAAGATCTAAGAAGAAGAACAAAAAGTGATAGAGCAATTAAACAACTTAGTTAATCTATTAACAGACAACGTTAAATAGAAATTTAGGAACATACAAAATAGATGATAAAACCAAGGACGGAAGGTCGAAATTACCAACACCATAAATAGGAGAGGTAGAAACATTGGATAGGGTAATTGTTTGTGATGTGGAGAACTAAGAAAGAAACAACAACACACCTGTAGTCTCAATCTTATGATCAAAAGCTTTAGAGTTGATAATCTAATGGGATGGTTTGGATGCCAGACAAGTCATACCTGAATATGCAAGAGTAGTAGTGTTCTATTGTGAGGTAGCCTGAAGGAATCTCTCATATTCATCACATGGAACACTCATCATCTCCTTCCCAAAAGCATGTGTTGAGGGTGTTTGATTAGCCTGTTGACTATCACCTACTTTATCATTACTAGTCACAACATGGTTAGCCTATACATATCATAGCAAAAGTTAACATTTTGGCACTCCATTCCATAATATGTGCACTTCCTAGGAACATTATTGTGTCCCCTCTACCACAACCTCACCCTATATCTCAACCTCCATTGCCTCCACTACCTTGGCCAAATAAAGGTCCACCACAATTTCCTCGTACTCCATGAGCTCTACCCCTATTACCATGATGCCCCCTCTTGCAAACCACTAAGGCAGACCTATTAAAAGCAGTAGTTGTCTCTGCAAGTGCAAAGGAAACCCAATGGAGAGAGAAGAGTATAAATCCACCCAATATCTCTGCTCTAACAGGTTTATATTCTTGCATCAAGCTACTTCCGTTGTTGTTATTGAACTTTACATCTGAGGTTAAGGGGTGGTAGACATTGAGTTCATTTTTGAAATTCCTCATACTAACATAGTACTCTTCAAGACTTTGATTTCCTTGTTGCAAATTGAAGTACTCTTGAAAGAGTTTATATGCTCTTATAGTGTTGTCTTGACCAGAATAAAGCTTCTTAGCATGGTCCCATATTTCTTTATTGTATCTAAAAACATAAAATTCACACTTTTTTTAATTCATTACTATTCCACAACCATGACATGATTTGACCATCTTCTTGCTCCCACACAAAGTATATTATATACTAATGAGATGCAATAGGTGAGAAAGGACCATTGTTCCCTTCTCTAGTTTAAGAAAGAATAAAAGAGTTGTACAATGATATGGTACATAAGATACACAATAAAAGGGTGCTCCAAAATAGGAAAAATATGAAATCATCCCGTCTCACAACACTTTCTACTACACTGGTTTCAGTCCTAGGGTAAGAGAGAGAGAGTAGAAGGAGAAGAAGAGGAAGAGAAGAGAAAACCTTTGGTTCAGCTAGAGAGAACTCGATCAATCTTCCTAGCTGACCAGATCTTATTTATATGCTTGTATCAGAGATACAAAGACACTTATGTCCCTAATTAAGTATGAGGCATATTACTTAAATTGAAACATAATGGACATAACTCCACTCAAGAAAATAAGGTATAAAGACCATAATACTCCTTGACTGCCGACTCTAACAATTATGAATATACGATAGTAGAGATGTGCCCAAATGTTTTCTACGATTTTTTTTATATTTTTTATACTTTTATGTGTTTTCATCTTTTTAATTTTTATAATAATAATAAACCAAAAGTTGACACACTTAACCCAAAACGTTGAATTGTTGACTTGTCACCAAGAAAACAACTCCATTTTTGGGTTAGTCTTAAATTTGTATTTCATTTCTAATATGGAATAAAAACAAATATTCTTTGTCACACTTATTTTTCTTTGAAAGAATGAGAACCAAAAATGAGAATTAGTTCCATAAATATTGTTGAGTTATGGGTCGATTTTATTTGTATTTATTTACATAACTTAGTTAGGTAGTTGTTGGCCTTAGGCCCATTAGTTTATGTTTAAGTTAAGTGTGACTTTTCAGCTTCTTATAAGTAGCCGACTTACCAAGGGCATACTTATACTTGTACGCTCTTTATTTATGAGTATATAATCTAATGAAAGGCGGCCAAATTTTTTTTTTAGGTTTCTCCTCCATTCTCTTCTATCTCTCTTCTCTTTCTTTCTAGCAGAAACCTTTTCCTGTCTTCTTTCTCTTCTTTCTTTTACAAATTTTATATCAAAACAGGTTATCAAAACTTTTCTACTTGGTATCAGAGCCAGGTTAAAGGTTTCTTGAGCTGCTCCATCATGCAGCCCTAGATCGGCCGACTGCATGATGAGGTAAAGGGCTGATTGAAGACTTCAGGTAAGCCCAGTTCTTGGATTTTTAGGTTAATTTGCAATCCCTTGTAACTGCTCTAGGGTTTACCACCAAAATCAAGAAGAACTGGAGAAAGGGGGAGAGTCCTGATTTAGTAGGACTCTTTAGTTTTGACCTAGGAAGTGGCACTCTAGTTTTTTAGGGTTCCTAGTTTTTCTGAAGAGGGTGGTTCAAGTCCCAACTTTTTTGGAGAACTTTGGAGGGAGCAGCAGCCTCTTCTCTCTCATCTCCCGCTCTTATGGAAAAAGGAATCTTTGGAGGAAGGGGCTTCTGGGGTACCAGAAAGGTGTTTGAAGTTTCTGAAGGAGATAAACACCTCTCTTTTCATTTCAAATTGATTTTCTAATCCTTTTTGGGAGTTATGGAGGATTGTGGAGTTGAAAACAAACTTGGAAGTGAAATGGGACAAGAGGGAGGAGGTGCTAGAGACCTCTTCGGGGTTGGGACCATCACTACAATCAAGTTACATGGTACAAACTACTTAGAGTGGTTACAATCTGCAAAGATGGCCATTGGTGCTTGTGAGAAATTGGGGTATGTCAACGGTGAGGAAAAGAAACCTGAAACTAACTACTCCTGATGGGTACAGGAGAACTACATGATGATGACTTGGTTGTGCAATTCTATGCTGCCCCATATAAGTAAACTTTTTATGGGCTAACACAACCAAGGAGATTTGGGATGGAGTTGCAGAAACCTATTCACAGAATGAGAATGTTGCTAGAGCCTACTAGTTGAAAAACCAAGTGATTGCAAACAGGCAAGGAGATAAATTTGTTGTTATTTACTTTTCAGCCCTCAAAACCTTATGGCAGGAGATAGATGATTTGGAGATTGTGGTTTGGGAAAGTAGCAAGGATACAAAAACTTATCAGAAGTTGGTAGAGAAGAATAGGGTTTTTGAGTTTCTAGTTGGACTTAACCCTGAATATGACATTGCGCGGCAGTATATTCTTTCCAAAGACAGTGTAACTCTCTCTCGGGCATATGTGATGATGAGGAATGTGAAGCCAAGCCTTGAGTAGTTAGCTATGGTTAGCACAGTGAAGCCTAAGCCAAGTGGAGACAAGGGTGGAAATGAACCTAGGAAGGAGGACAAGAAAGATCTGATCTGTGACTACTGTAAGAAGTCTAAACATACCAAAGATACCTGCTGGAAGCTTTACCCACACCTTGTGCCTAGCCGACTCAGAAACAATAAGGGAAATGTGAATATGGCAATGACTGGTGACTTACCAGGACCCCCTACTACAGCTTTCCTAGAGTCTGTTGCAACAACTGTAGTGAGGGCTGAATTGGAGAGATATAGGCAATTTCTGAATCAGAGGGATATAGTCAGTTCCAACCCATTATCAAGCAGACAGCAGGGTACAGGTGGATTAGGAGGTAGCCATTTTACTTCATTTGCACATACAAGTAGTTCACATGCCACTACAAACTATGTTTCCACTAGAAGTAAGGAGGTACCTCATTGGATTATAGACTCAGGAGCCTCAAAACATATGACCAACATTTCCACCATTTTCTCCTCATACCACCTCTGCTCTAGTAGAGATAGAGTCTCCACGGCTAATGGATCACATTCTTCCCATTGCTAGAAAAGGGTCTGTCAAGATAACCGATACCATTACCCTACCTTTTGTCCTTCATGTCTCTAGACTGAGTACTAACCTTTTATCTGTTAGTAGCTTGACAAAGAATTTGAATTGTTCAGTGATTCTTTCTCCTAGTCATTGTGTTTTGCAGGATCTGGAATCAAAGAGGACGATTGGGAGTGGTCGTGAGGTGAATGGAATCTATCTTCTTAATGTGCTTCTTAGTCATCAGAGTCATCATGTCAGCAGGGGTATCGAGTCAAAGACAATGGGTCAGCGTTTCTTGTTTCCGTAGTTGTTTAAGTCTATCAGTATGTCCAGTTTGGAGTGTGAAGGTTGAGAGCTTGGAATGCATTGTAGACATTTCCTTTAAAGAAAGTAATAAAAGATGTTCTTTTGCTTTTGATATTGTCCATAATGATGTGTGGGGACCATATCATGTTTCCTCTATGGGTGGATATTAGTATTTTCTTCTGTTGTGGATGATTATTCTCGATATTCTTGGCTATATTTGATGAGATCCCATAATGAGGTACCATCTTTGGTTCAACAATTTCATCAGATGGTGCTAACGTAGTTTGGGGTGCGAGTGAAAGTGTTTAGATCAAACAATGCCAGGGAATATTTTGAAAAAAAAAATGTTATCATACCTATTAGAGCATGGAGTAATCCATCAAAGCAGTTGTTCATACACTCCACAACAGAATGGTGTAGCAAAAAGGAAGAACAGACATGTTGTGGAAGTTGCAAGAAGCATGATGTTGAGCTCTACTGTTATAGTTCGTTTTGGGGGTGATGTAGTTTCCCGTGTTCTTGGATATAGCACTCTGTTCAGCCTTCTTTTTCCCGAGGGGGAGATGCTCCATATTCCTCTAAGGGTGTTTGGATGTGTATGCTTTGTCCATGTTCTTGGTCTTCACCGCTCGAAGTTGGACCCTAAGGCGAAGAAGTGTGTCTTCCTTGGGTATGCAGGAAATTAGAAGGGGTATTGTTGCTATGACCCAGTCTTCGGGAGTCCGTATGTTACTATGGATGTCACCTTTTTTGAGTCCACATCTTTTTCTGTAGAGGGTTTCTCAGGGGGCATGTTTTGGGGAAGGAAGTGAACAATCTATACCACTTCCGGTTCCAACCCCCTTATCCACTCTAGTGTCTGACCCACCTATTTCACCCACCTTACCACCTCCCTTACGTCATGTTTCTCAGTGTTTTACACGATAGCACCTACGACTGCACAAGGAGGTTGATTCCACAGTAGAGGAACCCATATAACTCCCTATCGGCTCATTGGAGATTCTAGGTTCGACTGACACTAACCCAGGTATGCCCTTGCTTCCTCTAATGGTTTAGTTCCTATTGATACTACTACCCTTGCTCCTAACCCCATTGCAGATGACCTTGATCTTCCTATTGCATTCAAAAAAGGGAATAGAAAGTGTATTGCTCATTGCATCTCACACTATCTTTCCTGCAATGGATTATTTGCTTACTACCAAGCCTTCCTTTCCTCCCTCGACTCTATGTCTATAGACTCTATACCCAAGGGTGTTAGTGAGGCTCTCTTCAAACCTGAGTGGAAAGCACCTATGCAAGAGGACATGAAAGCTTTGATTAAAAATCAGACATGGGAGATTGTGGATCTACCAAAAGGCAAGGAGACAATTGGATGCAGATGGGTTTATACAGTGAAATACAAGGCTAATGGGAGTATAGAAAGGTATAAGGCGAGGCTGGTTGCGAAAGGGTACACTCAGACTTATGGCATAGATTACTTGGAAACTTCTGCACCAGTGGCAAAGATGAACTCATTTCGGATTCTTCTATCTCTAGCAGGTACATACTCTTGATCACTCTTCCAACTTGATGTGAATAATGCTTTTCTCAATGGGGATTTGCAAGAGGAGGTGTATATGGATATTCTAGCTGATTTCTACAATGATGTGGAAAAGGGAAAGGTATGCAGGTTGAAGAAGTCTCTATATGGTTTGAAGCAATCACCCAGAGCTTGGTTTGACAGGTTTAAAAGTGCATTGGTTGTATTTGGCTATACTCAAACTCAATCTGATCACACTCTGTGAAGAGGAGGGGTCACAGGTGTTAGTTTTGATAGTGTATGTGGATGGCATTGTAGTTACAAGAAATGATTTGAGTGAGATTGATACCTTGAAGAAGAATCTGATTGAAATTAAGGATCTTGGGGAGCTGAAGTACTTTCTAGGCATTGAGGTAGGTCCAATGCATTGGATCTTCATCTCACAGACAAAGTATGTTCTAGATTTACAAGAAACAGGGAAACTTGGGGCAAAGGCAGATGATACACCTATTGATCAGAACCACAAGATAAATGCTTCAGAAGGTGAACTAGTGAAGGGTGTCGGGAGGAATCAGAGATTAGTGGAACAGTTGCTATACTTGTGTATGACACAACCGGACATCTCTTATGCAGTGAGTGTGGTGAGTCAAAACATGCATGCCCCACGAGTTCAACACTAGGAGGCTATTGATAGGACACTTTCCTATTTTAAGGGACACCCAGGTGGAGGCATATTGTTTGCTGACCATGGACAATTGAAGTTAGGGGCTTACACAGATGTTGATTGGGCAGAATGTCTAAATGATAGGAGATCTACATCAAAAGTTTGCACTCTTGTTGTGGCAAGGTCAAGTGTAGAGGCTGAACACAAAGCCATGGCACATGGTATTTTAGAGCTCCTCTGGATCCGTTCCTTGTTAGGGAGATTGGGATTGAGGCAGAAAAACCTATGATGATATACTATGACAATCAAGTAGCAATTAACATTGCCTACAACCTAGTTCAGCATGATAGGACGAAGCACATTGAAGTGAACAGACATAAATAAGGGAAAGGGTGACCTCCGAAGAAGTTTGCTTTCTATATGTTGCATCTGACTTGCAGCTTGTTGATGTTCTTACAAAAGGTGTTGCAAAAAACAAGCTGGAGCATGATTTACGCAAATTGATAATGTGTGACATTTATTCCCAACTTGAGGGGGAGTGTTGAGTTGTGGGCTGATTTTATTTGTTTTTATTTACATTAGTTAGGTAGTTGTTGGGACTTAGGCCTATTAGTTTATAAGTTAAGTGTGACTTTTCAGCTTCTTACAAGTAGCTGACTTACCAAGGGCATACTTGTACTTGTACACTCTTTATTTATGAGTATATAATCTAATGAAAGGGGCAGCCAGATTTTTTTTAGGCTTCTCCTCCATTCTCTTCTCTCTCTCTTCTCTTTTTTTCTAGCATAAACCTTTTCCTGTCTTCTTTCTCTTCTTTCTTTTACAGATTTTATATCAAAACTTTTCTATAATATAAGACTTGATGAGAGGGAATTGAATGAGGAGAAATGTAGTAGTTCAAATTACATTTTGTACACTCACAATTAAAGAGAGACCAAATTCAAAAATAGGGGTTTTCTAGTGAAGAATATGATTGAATGAATGTTAATGGAAGTTAATACCTTAAATGTAAGACATAATGAGAGGGATTTGAATGAAGAGAAAAGTGGTTGTTCAAATTGCAATTCTGTCTTTACAATTATAGAGGAACCAAATTTAAAAATTGGGGTATTTTAGTGAAACAAAAGTTACACACCCTCATTCACACTTTTAATAGTATATATAGATAGATGTCATTTGCACATTCAAATAATTAGGGGAGATCATAACAATTGGTTTTTTATTACTACCACTCTCTCTTGCCGTTGCCATAATGTGACCCACTCAGAACTGTCGACACTACTACACTTATACAACCACTAATTCACAAAAACAAACACCCACAAATGAAATCTTCTATTTACTGGGCATTACAAGAGTCTACTTACCACCTATGCAGCACTATTCAATCCACATAGCAAAAAGAAAAATGTAAGAGAGAAACCTAATCACATTCAGCCATCATCTTCACCATGAAAACCCTAATACAGCTTCAGTTAACATCTACACTGTCAATCATCATAAAAACCATCTTGATAACTGCTTAATAGGACTCACACCACCAAATGAACACTAGGGTTGTCACTCATAGTGAGAACAGTTGACTGGGTAGAAGAAAATAGGTCGTCGTAGCCTCCTATTGATCTATTCTTTACACTGCAACCCAGAAATTAAAAAAAAAAAAGAAAACAAATATGAACCAATCGCAATCTCCTAGAGAGTAGAAAATCACAGCTTACTTTGCACTTTTTAGTGCTCTGGTACCATGTTATAATGGTTTGGTTTCTCTGTAATTGTAGTGCTAGGTCAAGAAGAAAGGAGAAAAAGATTATAGAAAGAATGATCGAACTGGAGAGAATGAGTTCTCAGCCCAGCTGATCAATTTATTATACAGGTTTGCAAGATATGTACAAAGACTATCATGCCCCTACTTAAGGGACATGTAACTTAAAGCAAGACTAAAAGGTCTAATTATATCTCATAAATAAGAAGCATAAAGACAAAAATAACCCTAACCAGTTGATCTAACAAACACAATACCTGGCATGATGATTAATGATGAGGTAATCACCAATCAAGAGGATATAAAATAAATTTTTGTTAATCACTACAAGGACCTTGTGATTTCACCACCATCAATCAGAATGGATATAGGGGGGGTAGCCTTTCAATCTTAGGGAAAACTAAGGAAGTCCTCCAGAATGCTAATCCAAGAAATTCTAAGATCTCTAGGAGAAACTATAACATTTTAATTTATCAACAAAAGTCTATTATACATTGACAACTAAAGACTTGAGTTGTCAGTCTCAACCATTCTTCTAGTGACTCATCAAAAAAAAAGTTTGGTTCAAGTAAAAACATATAAAATGATCAAAGTACTCCTGAAAATCATAGAAATAAGTTTAAATTTTAAATAACCTAAAAATCATGGTAGCACCACATCCTGTCAGTGAATTGGCTACAACCAATTCAAATCATGTCCACTCTACATATTTTGAAATTATTATCTAATCAAATAGGCATTCCCACCAGTTCTACAAACATGTTTGTAAATATTTTCAAGTACCAAATGATGCCAAAAGTCTTGAAATTATGAGCTGCTCAACATATTTTGATTTCGCTTCCTAGTTCATACCTATTATTAATCATTTATTTTGCTGAGTAACTTCTTGAGGAATTTACATTTTTCAATCTAACAATAATAGAAAATGAATATGAGAAGCTGGATCTAACTCGATTTTGATGGATTTTCTTCTGCAGCCTCTTTGTGCAACTGATCCAATGCTTGTTTTGGAATATTCAACATTTGTTCTTCAAAGCTGTCCAGCACAAACAATTGAGCTCTTTTTGTCTGGAAACCTCTCAGCAGACTTGGTCAATTCATACTTAAAGCAGAATGCACCAAGGATGCAAGCTACATATTTAGAGCTTATGCTGTCAATGAATGAGAATAGAATCTCTACAAATTTGCAAAATGAACTGGTTACAAACTTCTTAACTATGACATTTTCCATTTCTAGGAGCAAAAAAAAAAACAAGGACTAGATTTAGAATTGGTGAGCCTGTGTAACAATTGGTTGATGTCCTACAGAGTAACCAAGATTCCCAGGTTAAATTCTTGGTTGCTTATCAAAATAAAAAGTACAGACAATATGAAAGAGGAAGAAACAATGTAAGCAAAAATCGCACAATTAAAATGGAAAAGAAAAGAAAAAACCTACCCCAGGAGGAGAAAATGCCACAACAGAGGTAGTAGCCAAATAGAAAGACAAGCTAAATGCAAACTGAGTCTAAATTGGACAGCGGAGAAGTTTAAATAGCTAACTTTTGTTTTCTTTTTCCTTTCAATTTCATGGAATGTTAGTTGAAGTTTTGAATATCTACAGGTGCTAATCTATCTTGCCGAAGTACTTGACTGGCATGCGGAAATAACTATTGAACATATGTGGGATGAGAAAGCCTATTCCCCCATCAGAAAGAAGCTATTATCTGCTTTAGAGGGCATATCTGGATACAACCCAGAGGTGGTGTTGAAGCGCCTACCAGCAGATGCTTTATACGAGGAGCGTGCAATTTTATTGGGGAAGATGAATCAACATCAGCTTGCTTTGGCTTTGTATGTTCATAAGGTAAATTTTCAATACCAGAGATGTAAGTTTTCCTGCTACTCTAATGAAGAAAGATCCTAAGTTTTTCTTTTACTTTGCAGGTTATTAACAGGAGGTGTGGTTATATTAGTGTTATATTTCTTTTCTTCCCGTACACATGGAGAGATGTGAGTGATTTGGACTGCAAGTCCAACTGACCTCATAAAAAAGTCTCCTAGGCAAAAGATGTTATGCAACCTGATGATGGGGGTCATTAGATCAGTTTGACTATAGGTTCAATGGCCTCTTTAAGGGGGTTCCTTAGTTGGTGGTTTAGGGACCATTTTATATATTTATATCCATGATGTGTACAGTAGAGATTCATGGTTTTACTATAATACCATCTTTCTTCCTATGTACTGTTTTCCCTCATATTTTCCTACAACATATGTTTTTTTTTTATCCTTTTGTTCCTTGTATAGCAATGCTGCTCTGTCAAATATTACCATGAAATTTTAAGAAAATAGCTTTTTTACACTTTACAGTTCTCACAGACACAATGTATACATATATAAGTGTAATAATATACACATGTAACAACAAAGGAAAAAATCTATGCTTCTGGAAAGACATGATACCGCAAGAGCTTTGAAATACCACCACATTAGTTATCACTTCTATGATAATGGTTGATTTGTTACAAGTTTTTTCGGTATCATAGTCGAATTGGCACTTGGTAACATGAAGTTTTATGGTAATGAATTTTGCAGCTTCAATGTCCTGAATTGGCACTTGCATATTGCGACCGAGTTTATGATGTTGGACAACATCAACCTTCAAAACCATGTGGTAACATATATTTGACACTTCTGCAAATATATCTAAATCCTTGGAGAACAACAAAGGAATTTGAACGACAAACCATGAATCTAGTGTCTGCTCAGAGTACTGGCAGCCAGAAGGTTGGATCAGCCAAAGCTAAAGTTGGCCGTGGAGCTAAAAAAATTGCTGAGATAGAAGGTGCAGAGGACTTACGATTCAGTCCCAGTGGCACTGATAGTGGGCGAAGTGATGGTGAGGGAGATGAACCAAGCCAAGAAGGAGCTTTCATTATGCTTGAAGAAGCCCTAGATCTTTTGGGACGAAGGTGGGATAGGGTCAATGGAGGTCAAGCCCTCAAACTCTTGCCAAGGGAGATAAAGTTGCAGGTATGTGATAAATAGTTAAAAGTTTTAGGGTTCTCTTTCCATTAGCATAAATATATAGTTATATATTGTAAATATAGAATAAATATTTTAATGCGTCAAACATCTAACAATGAATAATCTTACCCCATCAAATGCTCCATACCAGACAAGATCAGCTTTTAATGCCATACACTGTCTCTCCCTTCTCCTTTCCCTACATCCTTGAACTTGCTTGCCTGGACCCCTCTACTGACATCTTGTCTCAATTAAACCAAAGAGAGTTATTTACAAACTCAGGAGCATTGCTATAATCTTTGCTAGTGGTGACAATCTCCTTGCCAGCAACTGTGTGGGTGATCAGATCATTCTTGGTCAATAATCTATGTTAACTGGGTAAAAAAGTTCATTGCTTGAGCATTCCTTCTCACGGAAGGAAAACAATTTTCTTCCTGGCCTTTCTTTGCTTTTCAATAGGTACAATTTTATAAATGAAAAGATGAAAGTTGCAGATACAAGTATAGCCCATGTATGATATGCCTTAACTGTTCTCAGCTAATTGGGTGAAGAATGCCACCTCTTGAGTTGAGAACCCTCCCATTCAAAGGAATTCAACTCTATGATGTGGAATTTCCCGGAGAGGGAGATAGATTGACAGTTTAGAACTAAGGGGGTTCATATTTGGGGAAATTCATTAAAAAAAGAAAGACAGGATTAATTTTTTGATAGTACTATTTCAACCTACAACCTTCAGATGGCCGAAGAAAAGAGGTAGAGTCTTGTGGAGGTGTGCTAGGGCTGCACTGGTTTGGGCTGTTTGGGAGGAAAGAAATGCCAGGATTTTTTATGAGAAGGAGAGGAATGAGGTATTTGTAATGGGAATGCTTAATTAATAGAGCAATCAATTGGGTGAAAACCTTGGAACTATTTTCTCCTTTCTCAGTTTCTCCTTTGATCATTTATGGAGAAATTGGGAAGTGGTTGCCAAAAGTTCAAGCATGAGACCTAAACTGTCAATAGAGTGGAAACCTCCTCAAGAGGGTATCATTAAGCTCAACTTTGATGGTAGCAGCTTAGGCAATCCAGGTCCTTCTGGTGTTGGGGGAGTGTTCAGAAATACAGACGGGCAAATCATTGCTTTATATTCTGGACCTATAGGAGTAGGGGATTCAGTTAATGCAGAAATTAAAGCAGTGGTACAAGGAGCTGAATTTGCCAAAGAGATGAATTGTGAACAGCTGTTAATCGAAGGTTATTCCAAGCTGGTGATCCAGTGGTTAAAAGAACCAGAAACAGCAGCCTTGTCCTATAAAGGGGCTTTACAAAGGTTCAAATGGCTAACTACAAACATGTCAGTTCAATTCCAATAGGAAAGAAGATCAGCAAACGGGTTAGCAGATTCACTAGCTAAACAAGGGGTGCATAGGAATCAGATATTTTGGGCTAAACTGTAATTCTGTGTTTTATTCTGAGGCTGCATCTCGTACCTCATCTTGGTAACTTTCTCTATGTATCTTTTTGATTCTAACCTATTAATAAAATCACTCAGTATTCATCAAAAAAAAAAATTTGATACTACTATTTTCTTCCTTTCTGGTAGTGGCTAAGAAATTTAATCATTTAGGTCAAATAGGTTAACCAATGGTACCATAATTAAATAATAAAAATTTAAAAATAGTTATAGATAAAAAATAAAAATACAGAAAATAAAAGAAAGAATACGAACGAATACAAAAGAAAGATGATAAGATATCACCCGAGAGAAAAACATAGACACTAAGGGCAGAAAAAGCAAACAACATAACTTTCAGAAAACTCAGAATAGGACTTGAGAAACCAAAAAGTCATCAAACTCATCCAAGGACTACTGAAACATCTCCCTTTCCCTCAAACTCGAAAACTCCCCCAAACCTCCATCTGAACCAAAGCCAAACAGCACCTTGCAAAAGCCAACTCCCTAGTCATATTCCTCAAACATTTCCTCCTGTCCTTCATCATCCTCATTCCAAATCTCGCCACCTTCCCCAACAACAGCTTTTTTCAGCCTTTCTTCTTTCCTTGACCTCTCAAACTCCTCAAAGGTTCTTCTAGAAAAACCCTCACAACCCTAGAAAAACAGGCCAAACCTCTTGCCAACCACTACTTCTATATCAACAATTTTCTCAACAGGCAAACTTCCTAACCTTTCCACACTTTTTTTTTCTGATCTTGTATCAAACACACCTTCAGCAGACTCAAGACCTTCTGCATTTTCTTTTTTTTTTCCTCTTGCTGTAAATTACTCCAGCTGAGAAACTGATTTGATGCAAAACCAAGGGTCTTCCCCAATAACCTTGTCAGTATTCGATGCAGACATCTTCAGTCTTCACACCTTTTCTCTTATACACTTTTTTAAAACTTTTTGTAGGCCCTGCCCCCACCAGACTAAGCTTCACATGAGAAAAAGACTCTTCCGTGATGTGAACATTGAACAATTTGAAGATTTCTTGACCCCCACCCAACTCCACACCTATCCTTCCAACCACCACGTCCTCAAAAACAAGGTGGCCATCAACTGACCTCTCAACCTGGAACCTGCAGCATCAGCCAAGCTTCACTCTTCCACTTCAACATTGTTGCACCCTTCCATGACTTTATTTTCCCCATCCCCCGACTCATTTTTCGCTTCTTTGATAACCTCCCCTGAATCACTTGACAAGGTCTCAAGAGAAGCAAAAATGCTTTCCTAAGGCAAAACAACATCAACCTCCTCATGGTTCCCCACTTCTAAATCCAACACCAGATAACCAGCCTCTCAATTGTGAGTAGCAACTGTAGCACAGTTGGCATTTGAGGCGATTTGAACATTCGCAGGACCAACAAGCTCCTTCCCCGATATTGTAACATTCTTCTCTCCATTTTTGTTGCAATTGGAAATCACCCACCCCCAATTTTCTTCCTATCCCCTTCATTCCTTGCCTGATAGTCTTCCACTCGAATTCCCAAACCTATTAGACTTTAGGCATTTAAAATGGTGCAAATTCCTTTTATCAACTTTTAGCTTTGCCAAGTGGAAAAGCTTGCACTCATCTTTGAACTTAATTTTCAAAGAATAGGCCCCATTCAATCCTTCAGCATGTCACCCATCCCAAACCATTGACTCCTAGGTTCGAAATCTGCTTCACCATTTCTTTATCATGTTGGAAATATTGTATGGAAATATTATAAAAACTATAAACATGGTGGAAACATTGTAAAATATGCATATAGAATGATATTTTATGAAATGATAAAAGAAGCATAGGCACACCTTTTTTAAATTATTATTTTGTTCCAAATCATTACATAAAGCTAAGAAACTAAGGTTATAGACAAAAGAATACGTATTAAACTCATAGAAAATGTAAATGGTTGTAATAAATCAATCAAATAATCTATTGTATAGACAAAAAATAATATTTAACTTCATGTTTGAAATGAATATTGAGCTAGTTCAAAGTGGTAATCATGTAAATTGGGCAGACAATAACATTGTTACTCCACATATCTACAATATTGTCACCAACTTCTGTTATAATACTATCTCTTGTACCCTTTATAGTGCTGGTAGTGTTCACTGGAGAATTTCCTGATTCTAGTAAAATTTGATGTTGCTACCCATGGAAGTGGAAATGGAAATATGTCATGGAAACTATCTCTTGTACTCCACATAGTGTCAGTAATGTTCATTGGGGGAATATGTCAAGTCTGCTAAAATTTCGTGTTGCTACCCTGTAAATGGAAATATGCTGCGGAAATATTAGGGAAATTAGGGACAATTTAAACCATTCTCCATGAGTCCCACAACTATGACCTTTTTGAACACTCGGCAACCTTCGTCTGCACATCAACTTGACCTCCTACATGGAGTAGAGTTCCCATGTTATCCCTATTAAGTCTTGCTTTATCTAAGGTCTTCTTTCTTTTATACATCCTCTTATACTTGATGGCTTGATGCACGGACCAGCTCCAAAAAGCCCCTCTTTGATCCATGAAAATACTTTTGCCACATGTACCAACTGGCCAAAACTAGAACCCCTTAATCTTCTTGGTAACTCAGATATTCCACCAATGTCTGTAGTCTCTTTTCTTCTACACTTTTAGACGCATCGACCTTCCTTCCTTCTCCCCAAATCTTTCCCAAGCTTACCTACTACAATTTCAACACAACACCTTCTTCAGCTAGGCTCTCATATGTAGCTTGTAAGGAATGTATATCAAATCCAACTCTGATGAAGCCAAATCAGAAGAACCATGTTCTACACTCAACTCTTGTTAGTGAAAAAGTGTTCCACTCAACTCCCTCTTCAGTTAATAAAGTGTTTTGAATCGTACTTGTTTTCTCACAATCTCCCTCTGTTGCTACTCCGCCCAAGGCTCACAACAATCTTCAACTTGAACCCCCTCTGTAACACTCTCCTTACCAATAGTAGTAACTTCCCTTTAGACATCAAGAGCAACTCTCCACAAACAAGCATCTATCTAAGAATAAGTTACTTCCACCTGTAATGCTATCAGTTGTACCAAACCACACCAGAAGCTTTGAATTAGGTTCAAGACAAACCATGTAACCCTTCTCTTCACTCGATGTCTGTTGTAAAGCTGATTTTTCCTTTAAAACAACTTGGCCAACACTCTCCTTTGATGAAATAGGATCCTCTTCTCAAACAGTTTTAGTAACCACCCACTCCCACTTCTCTTTTTCCTTTTTTCTAGGCTGACTCTTTCCTGAAAGAAATTTCTTGAAACAAATTTTAGTAACTAAGCAACCCCTTAGTTATTGCAATGATTCTAAGATGGTATGTTGTCTTAAGAAATCATTGTATGAACTCAAGCAAGTTGCCTATGCCCAAAATGCCACAAATTATTTCTACAAACAACTTCAAAACTAGGGGTAGTAGTAAGAAAACAAGATGTGGAAGAACTGAAGAAGGCTCTGGTGTCTTTTCGAACTCCAAGGCAAATAACTGACCTAGTCTATAACCCTTCCCCTTCACTGTCCCATTGTATCGGTCCTGTATCAAACAACCATCATGGGAAAATGAAACAATGTACCATCCTCAACTAATTGGCCAACTGAAATCAAAGACAAATGATAGCATCCAAATAAAGTCTTAAGAAGATGAAAATAGGAATTAACAGATGTAGACAAAGACAAATGATTGCATCCAACAATATCCAATTTTTCACCATTAGCAGTAACAATATGTTTATTCAAAGACTTGGGTTTAACAAACTGACCAATGTATGACCCTGTCATATGATTAGTGGCATTGGAATCAATGATCCACAAGTGACTGGGAGAGGAACAATAATAGGATGACTCACCAAAGAAGCCGATGGCTAAAAATGCGGAGGAAATGGTTGAGGATACTAGCTAACACATTCTTTCTTCTGTAAGAGCTCCAAAATTCTCATTATTTCCTGCTGAAGAAGTGGTATTCCCCATATATGCACCTCTAATTGCTGTCAGCAAGGCCTTATGTTGATTCTTCTTAGAACCTGAAACATTTCCCTTAGCTAGCCAAGTAGGACATTCAGGTATTATATGCCCATGTTTCTTACAATAAGTACAAAAATTTTTCTTCCGACAATGTGAGATGACATGCCCGTACTCCTTAAATTCATAGCATTGTACTCGAGACAAGTCCTTCTTGGGCTTAGACTTGTTCACCAGAAAAGCTACCTCTAATCTAGAACCAGATTTTGAACCCATAGTCGATTGTGTAATGAGTCTAGTTTCTTCTTTGAGAAGTGCTCCCAAAACTATGTCAAGTATGGATGGAATACCCCTACTGAGAATGTTCGACCTCATAACTTCGTACTCAAGTCTCAAATGCATTAGGAAGTGCATGATCCTTCTCCTATCGAAATGTTCTTTCAAAGTTTTAATGCAACATAAAGAAGTAGATTCAACATTTCTCCTATCGAAATGTTGGACTGTTAATACACCTTTTCGATATAGGTGAACATTTCATTAGTAGTCTAGAAACTTCTCATTAGAATAGCAATATTAGTTTCAATGGAACCAAGAATCCAAGACACAATTGTGGCATTATCAATCTTCCATTGTTTCATCCCTTTGGAATCAAAATCACCAGGTTGCCTTGTAGAACCATCTACAAATCCCCATAGACCATTTCCCTCAACAAAGAATTGGAAAAGGAACTTCTAGAAAGCATAGTTGGTCTCATTGAACTTCACTGGGAGAATATCCCTTTTCTCCATAGCCACTTCAACAAAGGAAATCAAGAAACTCGAGAAAAATAGGGTAGCTGAAAGTCCAAATAAACCAAAACTTGATATTAGATGTGTGTCCAATCATACACCACAATGACAGATCAAAACCCAATTACAGATTAGCCAGAATAAGGTTGAAAACTGATGACAGTCCAAAAAAGGTAAATTTCCTGGAGTGTCGAACAAGGAAGAGAGCAAAGCACCCCTCAAATGCAATCCAAACCAGAAATAAATTGTAGAACTAATTAAAACTGACTTGGGCAACTTCAGATCTTAAGTTTCACGGTGATTGAAGTAGTCAATCAAGAGAAAGAGAGAAAACTCTAGGGTTGATGGTGATTTTCCAGAAAAAAAGATGAGAAACTTGTGTTGATCAGTACAACATCCAGAGAGTTCCCAAGCTGATGTAGATATGTCGATTTGGTAGACCTTCAGTCAACCTCACAAACCAAACAACAGATTTTTTTTAATCAATAACCAAACAACAGATTTCAATCAAAGACAAGTTTGAAAGACCTGCTCTAATACCATGTCAACTCAGTCCGAAAAAGAGAGAACCAGAATGAAAGGGTGTGAACCCATCTCTCTACTCTCCCCCTGAGAAGAAACTCCATGATAGTAGGGAACATCCTCAAAGAATGTGACATCCATAGAAACAAACTGTTTCCCAAAAGTAGGTTCGTAGCAACAATATCCCTTTTGATTTTGTCCATAACCAAGAAAGATGCATTTGGAAGATTTAGGATCAAACTTGGAACGATGAGGTCCAAGAATCTAAACAAAACAAGTACATCCAAAGGTTTTAAGAGGAATGGTGAACAAGTCCTTATTGGGATATAAAAGATTGAATGGAATTTTCATATCTAGAACTCGTGAAGGAACCCAATTGATGAGATACACAGCTGTATGGATAGCATCCCCCCCCCCCGAAACGTATAGAAACATTGGAGTTTAGCATAATGCTTCTAGCTACCTCCAATATATGCCTATTCTTCCTCTCAGCAAGAAAAGACCCCAAAAGAGAAACCGGTTCCCACCTAGAAAAGGTTTGGAAACTGAAACCAATCCAGAAATCACCTAGAAAATAGTCTGATTTAGTGTTCACCAAGACTGGAATGCTGAAACTGATTTAGGGTTCACCCAAAAACTGATATCCATCAGGTTTGATTGTAGGGTTAAGAGAAAACCTCAAAGAAAACTCTGAGAAAACAGGAAAACTCTCAGCCACACCTTCTAAATAGGTCACAGTCAGGTCTGATCATAGGGTTAAGGACAAACCCTAGAGAAAACTCTGAGAAAACAGAGAAAACCTCAACCGCAGACAGGTCTGATTTATCTATCACTAGTATCGATCTCAAGAAAAAATAGAAACTGATCGCCACTTCCAATCTCAGTCTGAACCCTAATCTTGATATTTCTTGTTCTTCTCTGATTCTTCCTGATTACTAGACACTCTCCAAGCCTTCTACAAACTCTTGGACAATTGTTGAACCCTTCCGGTAACCTCCAAGAATCAGTCGATGGACAGATCTTGCTAGACTGATACCAAGTTGGCAAATCAGGACTGTAATCAATCCAATTCTTGATGTAAATTCAAAGAAGAAAGAAAACAGAAAAGAGGAAGAAAGAGAGAATAGAGAGAAGAGAGAAGAGTGTGGGTTGGCTTGAGTTGCCGCCCCACTCACAACTATTTATATTAACATTAAAATATAAGACTGCAATTACACTAATGCCCCTACTGCTTACATAAGCAAATAACTAACATTGCTAACAGAAAACATAAAGTAGGAAATAACTAACAACAGCAGTGGGGACCACAATAAATAAAATAACTGACAGCAATATAACAGCACTAACAATTGCTCTACATCTCTACAATTTTATCTTATATATGTGTTGTATACAAAGATGAGAAAGGACAGTTATGTCCCCTACTTACAAGAAACAATAAAACAGAAAATTATAATGTACATAAGATACAACATAAATATGTGCTCCCAAGAGCCAAAAGAAGAAAGAAGATGTAAGAGATGTAAATCAGTCTCTACAAAAATGACCACCTAAGAGCCCTTCCACCTCCAAATTATGGAAACCAAATTGCTTAGCAAATTTTAACCTGTGGAGTGATCCACACAGCTCTGTTGTCAATGCATTACCATCTGTTAATGGCTTTGAATATAGTGCCAAGACCTTTCCTTCCGTGTCTTTGAACACCACCCCTCCTAGCCCCGCCACAACCTGACTACCAATATAACTCCCATCAAAATTGAGATTAACAAAGTTGGTTGTTGGGGGTCTTCATTCTATATTTACCCTTTCCTTGGCTTGAGCCAATAAGGCCACTTCCTTCCAAGTTCTCAAAATGTCATTTGTTGAGAAACCTTGGAAATCCTCCAAGGCCTTCACCCAATATGCCACTTTAATTTTCACCAAATTAAAGTTTCCCATTTCTGTTCCACTCTTTTCACTAAAAATCCTCTGATTCCTTTCTTCCACCAATGTCTGTAGTCTCTTGGCTTGATAGTGCATAAAGTGTAGGAAATTGCACCTTTAGAGGTTGTGCACCTATCCAAAAGTCCTCCCAAAACAAGACCCTCAACTTGTTTCCCACATCATCCGGATGAGATTCACAAAAAAGGATATACCTCATAAATTGTTTTTCAGGGGGAAATGAAGTTTCCTTGGAATGGAAGCTACCTTTGCATTCCCAGTCATTTGTCCATCTGACCATGTATGCTTATAATCACCTTGTGCCAAAGTCTATCACTTTCCAAAGGAAACCTCCACAACCATTTTCCTAAGAGAGCTAAATTCTTTTCGGTTAAATTTCCTATTCCTAGCTCACCCGTTTCTTTAGGCTTACTAACCTGTTCCCATTTCACCAAGTGGTCCTTCTTCCCATCCCCCTAGTTCCCACAAGAAGTCCCTCATCAACTTTTCTAGTTGCCCATCAATTTTTGTAGGGATACGGAATGTGGACAAAAAGTAAATGAGAAGATTAGCTAAGGTGGCTTTGATCAAGGTTATCCTTCCACCCAAAGAAATGTAGTTTCTTTTCCAAAGTGCCAATTTTTTAGTAAACTTGATTAGATAAATCTTACCTATCAGGATAGGTACTTTCTATAGATCTTCTTATGAATCTTTCACATGTTTGATATGCAAGTAGTTGAAATATAATTTTCCAAATGTAGCTAAAAGATGGTTCAATGAAGCAATGTTTTATGTTTTGGAAAAGGTTATGTAATTAAACTTTGCATGGTTTTGAAGATTTTTCTTGAACACAGGACTTGGCTCCATTTCTTGAGCCACTTCTGAAGAAGTCTAGTGAGAGTCACCGTAACTTCTCAGTTATCAATAGCTTAAGACACAGCCAGAACTTGCAGGTAAATATTTGAATGTTCAAGTCAATTTTTAACATGAGATTTAACATTGATTTGTATTGGACATTTATCAAGGTTTGGAACAAGTGATGGTTGACTTAGATGCTAATTTTTTAATTCATATACATGTAGAAATTAATCATGTTTTGGGTTTTAAATAATTTGTATTGTAGTACTTAATTTCTTTTATATTGTCATCTAATATGCTTCATAGGAATCAACTTTTCTATTTGACTTAAGCATTGACTAATTCAAAAATTATAATTACAATCCATGATTGATATTGATTGCTTCAAAAGTCTTTATCGATAAAACTTATTTCATATTTAATGGAATTTCTACCTTTTTATATGAGCTTCATTGTGAAATTATTTCAGGCTCAAAAAAGTTGTACAATGAAATATTTCTCTACATATCACTTTTGTGGAACAGGTGAAGGAAGAACTTTATAAGCAACGGAGAACATTCATAATGATTTCTAGTGATAGCATGTGCTCTCTTTGCAACAAAAGAATAGGGACTAGTGTTTTTGCTGTATACCCAAATGGGAAAGCGCTTGTGCACTTTGTTTGTTTCAGAGACTCACAGATTATCAAGGCAGTTCGAAGCTCGCCAATTCAGAAGTGTGGGTAGTCCAACCACCCATGGTAAGCTGAATACCATCTTTATCTTTTTTTATATATATAAATAATACCATCTTTATCTGGGTGTAGTTCTTGTTGACATAATGGACTTGTAAGTAGTTTGGTTTTGTCTTCTTTACTGGGCCTTAATTTTTTTAAATACTGTTGCCTCACCAGGGTATATACATACATACATACATATTATATAAGACAGTGGGACAGCATAGGTGCTCCCACAATTCTACCTTCGTCTATTCTAATTGTACTCCTCTTCTTCTCTATTCTCTTCTACATTTGCTACTTTATTTTCTGTTTATTGTTGATATTTAAGTCAGAATTTTGGAAACTTTTTACTAGTTTGTTCAAAAAGAATTCCCATTTTAATCCAGCTCACTTGGCAACTGGCTGGTTTTACAAACATAATATTTTGAAGCAGGATAGCTTTAAGTGAAGCATTAGTTTAACAGTATTTCAACTAGCTACACAAAGATGGTATTTTGAAGTGTGCAGACTGTCCATGTGATCTCCTTAATAACTGGTATTTGAAATGTGCAGACTGTCCCTAACACACCTGATGTGGGCTAGGAATTTGCTGAGCCAGGACCAGAGGGCAGAGCTTGAGGTGTCTCTATTAATGCTTTTTCTGGGAGCTGAAAGGTGCCAATCAAAGTATTATCTGTCATTGATGGAGAGGAGAGGAGAAACTCGAAAGATTTCAAAGAATGAAATATGTATGGTGGTGCCCACTATCTAGTGTCCTAAGACTATTGAAAATACATTATAAAGAAACTAGACCTGCATCAGCTTTGCATCCTATGGTATGAGAACTACAGTACTCCCCCTTAAGTTGGGTTATTATGTTATACATACCTATGAATTGTAATTGTTATCAGGCCTGTATTTAATTAAATAAATGAAAAGAAGGCTTCTGGTATGAGCCTAGAAGGAGAAGGGATGAAGAAGAAGAAGAGGAGAAGAAGGGTCGAAACAGAATAGGGCTCTGCAGTTTCTATCGAAGAAGAGAACTGCCGAGTAGAGGGAGTCTAAACCACCACCAAACAATCGACCAACGATGCAGGTTGAGGCATAGAAGCCTCTAAACCTTCTGATGATCAGTCCTTTTAGGTTCTTCCCCTTCCTTTCTTCTCGTATTGGTATAAAAACTCAGTTGAACCAGAGTTGCAGGCATCCTTCACTGATGCAGTCAGGAAACTTGATCAACCAGGCTCTGATACCATGTGAATGATTAATTCATAATAAAAGGTAAAATTACATTATTACCCCTGTATACAAATGCTTGAGAATAGAGACATAAAAACATTGATTTAAAGAAGGGAAAAGACTAAAATAACCCTAAAAACAAAGCTGTATTTTAACACTCCCCCTCAAGTTAGAGCATATATATCATACAACTCCAACTTGTTACGAATGTATTTCATCTGAGCACCACTCAAGTCTTTGGTAAACAAATCAGCTAGTTGATCTTCAGACTTCACGTATGGGGTAATGATTTCTCCACTGACCACCTTTTCTCTAACAAAGTGGCAATCCACCTCTATGTGTTTGATCCTCTCATGATACACTGGATTGGAAGAGATATGAATGGCAGCTTGGTTGTCACAAAATAGCTTCATGGGGGTTGTGACTGATATTCCCATCTCTTGTAATAGTTGTCTCAACCATACCAACTCACATGTAGTGTGGGCCATCGCTCTGTACTCGGCCTCACCACTACGCCTAGCCACCACATTCTGCTTCTTGCTTTTCCAAGCAATCAAATTCCCTGCCAAAAAGGTGCAGTAACCAATTGTTGATTTCCTGTCAGTAACCGACCCTACCCAATCAGCATCTGTGTATCATTCCAAGGAAAGTTCTCCCTCTTTCTTATACAACAACCCTTTACTTGGAGCCCCCTTCAAATAGCGTAGAACTCTAACAATACCTTCCCAATGGGTTGTCCTTGGGTTCTACATGAATTGGCTCAATAATCCAACACTGAAGGAAATGTCAGGTCTTGTAATGGTTAAATAAATCAGTTTTCCAACTACTCCATGTACTATCTACAAATCCCCCTCACTATCAGACATCTTCACATTTGGATCTATAGGGGTATCCACTAGCTTTGCCCCTAAAAGACCAGTTTCTTCCAACAGGTCAAGCACATACTCCCTTTGTGAGAGAGAGATTCCCAACTTTGACCTTGCTACTTCTATGCCCAAAAAATATTTCAAGTTCCCCAAGTCCTTAGTCTAGAACTGGTTTTGTAAAAATCGTTTGAACTTTTCAATGCCATGCTCATCACTTCCTATGATAATGATGTCATCAACATAGACTGCTAACACAATCTTCCGAGAGGTAGGTGTCTCTACTGAACACTGAATGATCAACCCTACATTGTGTCATCCCAAACTGTTGTACTACACTACTGAATCTCCCAAACCAGGCCCTCGGAAATTGCTTTCTTCAACCGACACACCTTACCTTCCTCCCCCTAAGCAACATACCCTAGAGGTTGCTCCATATACACCTCCTCCTCTAGGTCACCGTGAAGAAATGCATTTTTAATATCCAACTGGAACAACGGCTAATCAAAGTGTGCAGCCAGGGAAATAAGCACTTGGACCGAACCCAATTTAGCCACAGGTGAAAAGATATCAGTATAATCGACACCATAGGTCTGTGTATACCCTTTAGCTACTAAGTGTGCTTTATATCTCTCCATACTACCATCAGCAAGATGCTTAACAGTGCAAACCCACTAACAACCAACTGCTTTCTTTCCTGGAGGCAGAGAAGTGAGGTCTCAAGTATGATTAGATTGAAGAGCATAAAATTCCTCATCCGTCGCCCTTTTCCATTCTGGAGAGAGAAGAGCATCTTGAAGAGATCTAGGAACAAACACAGACGATAAAAGGGATACAAAATTCCGACAAGATGGAGATAAATGGGCAAATGAAACATAACGAGGTATAGGATGTTCAGTACAAGCACACTTACCTTTGCGAAGCGCAATGGGAAGATCAAAATGAAATGGATTCGTTGACGGAGGAGCCGTTGATGGTGGAGATAGGGATAGAGAAGGCTGAAACACAATACCACGAGGGCCATGAGCATACGTTCGATGGATCGGTGGTCGCATTGACTCTTGAATAGCAAGAGTAGGTACAGACACCTCCTCTATTGGTAAGGGAAGAGGAGGTGGGGATAGAGTATCAAGGGAAGTAGGTTCAGGACCTTCAGGTGAGGGAAAAAAATTAACATTTTCAAAGAAAGTCACATCAGGAATAACAAAGGAGCGCCGAAGGGAAGGACTGTAGCACTTATATCCTTTCTGGGTCCGAGAGTACCCTAGAAAGACACATTTAAGAGCATGAGCGTCCAACTTATCCAACACCTGCCCCAAGTGATGAACAAAACAAACGCAACCAAAGACACGCGGAGGCAAAGGGAATGGAGATTGAGAAAGAAAGACAATAGAAAAAGAAGATGAGCCACTTAACACGGAAGATGGCATACGATTAATGAGAAAGCAAGAAGTAAAAACAGCATCACTCCAATATTTTTTTGGAACTAACATTTGAATCAAAAGTGCCCGAGCAGTGTCAAGTAAATGTATATTCTTCCGCTCAGCTACTCCATTTTGTTGTGGAGTAAAGGAACAGGATGATTGATGTATTATGCCATGAGATTCAAAGAACATACGGAATGGGCATTGAAAATGAACTTAGACTTGTGTCGTGTGGGTTAGCAAGTTTTCTATCCACAATGTATTTGTTATCGACATCCCAATTCAGTTAGCAAGTTTTCTATCCACAATAGATTTAAGTCACTCCATGTATTGTAGCATGATACTCTGCCTCAACACTTTGATCATCCTTAATGCCACCATAAACTTTTTCTTTTTTTTTTCTTTTTGGGTTAATTGTTTGAATATATCCTGTGATATCAATAAACTACTTAAATATACCCTGCTGTTTCCAGAATTACATAAATATTCATTACTAAAGCATTTAACGTTAAGGTTAGATGGAAAAAACTAAGGCTCAGTTTGGAAGGAGTACAAATACAAATATGTAGAGTGCAAAACCTTACATTTTGTATTATTTTGCATGTATTTGTACTGTACATATTTGTATTTGTGCTCTTCCCAAACTAAACCTAAAAACAAAAATACACTTGACTGTTCATTAAATTTTCAAAACTTGCACTCTGAAATCAATAATCCCATAATCCAATAGAATAAAAATCAAAGGAAAAGAATGTTTCTTGTTGTGTGAAGTTTCAGATAAACCAAGATCTGTTCAAGAAAATTGCAAATTGAACTAATAAATAATAATTAAACCAGAAACCGAAAGCAGATATTTTAGGGAGCAGCAGAACTAATTAAAAAGTCATTTCATTGAAGTCTTCAGATTACAATCAATTGGCTGTCGAGGCATAAAGATGTGGTCAAAGTACAACCTATTGAAGAAACCAACCAGAAGAAATACGTAGTAGTGTTATATAAATTAAATAGGAACAAAGTTCTGCTTCCTTATTCTGCTTGAACGCCTGACTGGAAATGAATTGATCCGCTTCCTAATTCTGCTTTCCACTTCCTGGATCTCTTCATGCAAAGAGACTCTACTTCCAAATCTGAAAAATGGAATGTCCAATTGCCTCCCGCTCATCTCTGGAGTTTTTCTCTTAGTCTGTAGAGCAGAAACATTTCTCAAGTAGTCTGCAAGACTGCAACACGAACACGACGTCTTTGGAAACTGGAATTTAGGGCATGTAAACCGGCCCCCGTTTCCTGGTTGGCTTTTTTTTATTCCCCTAACTATCAACAAAACAAATATAATTCAAGACTCCAAAACCTATACAATAAAGCACGAAACACAGTTGCGACTTGCGACTGCGTCGAGCGTTTTATGTTTTGGATGAGTCTCGTGTCGTGTGGGTTGTGATGTCGATAACAAATACATTGTCTGTATTGTATCTGTCTCTACCCCCATTTTATATTTTATTTTATTTTATATAATATAGCTATAATATATTTATTATTTATATATATCTATATTTTATATCTAGTATTACAACATTTGGAAGGTGTACGGACGTTTCTTATCAAATGGAATCTTTCGTTTCATAAAATGGAATCTATACGAGCGTGAGAGAAAAAGTTGGGCGGACTGCGGAGTTTCGAGCGTGCAACGGGGTCTTGCCAGCAAACACCCATTTCTTTGCGTCCCTAAGCTCGCCGGCAAGGACTTCGATGGCTTCAGGTTTCGGCGATGCGAGGGCACCCTCTCCACACCGTCAAGTCCGTCCACCCGTGGAGCACCATGTTGTGCTCCTTGTACCTCTCCAATGGCAGCGTGAACTCCATGTCCGTGAACGCGTCCGAGTCCACTCGCCTCGCAAAGGCAATGTTCTCCTACAGTGATCTCCGGCGAGGAAAATGAGCAGTGGTCGAGAAAGATACAGGCTGTTGCCGTGAACGAACGATGGTGGGTCGATTGCAATGGCGGTGTGATATGATGTTGCAACGGACAATATGAGGGAGAGGGAGAAGAGAGAAGGAAAATGGAGAAACTTGGAAAGTTGCAGCTTGAACTCTATGTTCGTGAACGCGTCCGAGTCCACTCGCCATAACGAAAGATGGTAGCTTGGCTCGCAAAGGGAGTGTTCTCCTACAGTGATCTCCGGCGAGGAAAATGAGCAGTGGTCGAGAAAGATATAGGCTGTTGCCGTGAACGAACGACGGTGGGTCGATTGCAATGGCGGTGTGATATGATGTTGCAGCGGACGATGCGAGGGAGAGGGAGAAGAGAGAAGGAAAATGGAGAAACTTGGAAAGTGGAATTCGAAAGGACGATTAAACCAAAATTGATAAATTTTTGGAGTAATAGCAGGGCAATTTTTGGGGTTTAATACAACAAAAGTAATATATTTAAAAAATGGGTAAAAGGTAAAAATACTGTCCATCTTCTTGTTGTTATTTGTTCATCAGAGCCGTCGACGGCGCCGCCTTCACCCGCCTCCGCCTCCGCCTTCACCCGCCTCCGCCTTCACCCGCCTCCGCCTTCACCCGCCTCCGACAACGTTGCCGGAGATGGATGGAGATAGAAGTGGCGGTAGCGGCGGGCAGAGGAATGACCATCAGCGCCGCCGCCACTTCTGTCTCCGGCCACCTTCGACAATATTGTCGGAGGCGGAGGCGGAGATGATCAGAGGCGACAGCGGGCGGCAGTGAACGATTGTGACGGACGGTGGCTCTAATGAACAAATGACAAGAAGATGATGAATGGGGAATTACTGCTGCCCAGCCAGGGGCATAAAAATTTACCTCCAACAGCATTCTATTCCTTTATAAATTTCGATTTTTTATACCCTGCAAATTGATATTTCCGTCAACTCCACTGGCCCACACTCACGTCAGCCCAACGTCCTGTCATATTATGAAACTACCCGAAATACCCCTGATACCCAATTGACTATCGGCCCTTCATTCAAAACCCAGCCCCTCATTTAATATCCCGCCACGGTTAATCTCTCTCCTCCCAACGTCCTTCGTTTGAAAAAGACAACAATTTCTGCAAGTGGGGGCTGCCACTGGCGTTCGTTTGACTAAGAACCCAGGAATACACATAACATCCCACCGCGGTTAATCTTATCTCTCCCAACGGCGTTAGTCTTCTCTCCCCTCCCAACTTCCTTCTTCCTTTCTTCCCGTTCACCCACGTTTGTTTGACCCAGAAATGCCCCACTTTAAGTTTTCTCCCGCGTTTTCTCTCTCCTGACATATTTACCACACAACCAACCCAACTACCCAAATAGTTATTCGGTAAATAGTCCCTATTCACTTTCGTTCTTCCCACCGACGAACCTAAAGTTCTTCATTTATTCTGATCACCGGCGGTCGTCATCTCGGATTTTTCGATAGTTTGTCAACATTCGCTCGTTGCACAGACGGAGAGGTGAATGTGAACTTCGTGTTCTTCCCCGAACTACAGTGAAAGAAGGTATTTAAATCAAACTTGCTACTTAAAGTTCGTCTTTGAATGTTAAACAAATGGGTAATATCTTGTTCTTGGATGAAAGAGTTGATGCTTTAACATATCTTGTTGCTGGACGAAATAGCTCTTACTCGCTTGTAACTTTAAATCGGAAAAATTAGTTGTCTGTAACCATTGCTTTTTGTCTGAAATATTGTATCTGATACAACCAACCCAACATTCCATTGAGTATCCTGTAACCACACTCGCATTCAAACCCCATCCACTCTGACTCCATGTTTCTTACATTTATGCATGTTTTTTTTTTGTTTTCTGAAGACAAATTTTTTGTTTATATTTACAATTTGTTGAAGGTAAACAATTTGAAACCAATGGCAAAATAGGGAGTTTGCACCAGATGCTCACCAAAACGCTTCAATGAATTTATTTCAGAATTACCGTTAAGAATAGAGCACTACGAAACTCTTAATGGCACCTGATTTGGACAGTTACTTTCCATCCCACCAAGCACCTTTGACAAGGCAGTTATCATGGAGATAGTACAACAGTGGGACTCAGAAACCACTACATTCAACCTAAGTGGTGTGTATGTACCATCCACTGACCGGGACATTGCGCTAATATTGGGACTAAGGTTAGTTGGGCGTCCTGTGATCGTGGATACCTCCCTACCGGTTCCAGAGTTTATTAATCGTTTGTTTGGACTGACCGATGATTCATCCTCACAACTGCTCTTGAGTACAGTAGAAGAAAAGGTCTTTAGTATAGTGCATGAGAAGTCAAATGAGTCGATTGAAAATGTGGTGAAGTTGGTTCTCTTGCACCTATTTGGTTCGATGTTATTTTCACAGGGGAGGCCTCATATGAGCCTTGTGTGGGCTAGTTACATCAATGATCTGGCACACATATCTGACTATTCATGGGCACGGTGTGTGCATCAATTCATTGTACATGGCCTTAATCGCATTGTTGACTGCACAAGCATTCCTATGAACGATGGCCAAAGGTCTTTTTCAAGTACAATATTTGGTTGGTTTGCTGCTACGATGGTGTGTACATGTGACTCAACAATTTCTTGATTGTTATTTATTGGTTCTGGTTTAGTGGAAGAAAATAATTTACTATTGGTATCTCTAATTGAATGTAATTCTTTTGCAGCCATGGTTGTTTGAGCATAGTATAGTGTTTAGACCATCAAAACCCATTTCTAGACCACAGTTGATGAGGTGGAGCAAAATAGGGCACAACGGCAACTTCAATAGGATAGAGTTAATTCGGAAAATAACTACTGGAATGGTTAGTATATGATTTATTCTCTCACTTCACATCATTCATTGTTAATAATCTAGCTATTTACATTATTTATGCTGGGGCAACAGAAGTGTGGTGGTAAAAATCAAATAGAAGAAGAGAAGAATATGAAAATCCCACTTTAAGTTCTGGATTTAGTTCATAATTAGCTTCTTGAGCTCTGTTACTAAATGTATCAGAGTTCAAGTCACATAAAGGAGTTTTTTTGATAGGAAAAGGCAACTTTCATTAGAGCTAAGAAGGAGGCTACAGATATCACCACCCATCGAATGGGTGAATTTTACAAATAATCCTAAAACATGCTCCGTAGAAATAAAGAATCACTAAATAAGGCAACCTTGTGAGCAGTAGTTTTGTTAAACTCCCTAAATATCCATCACACCTATGAACACCAGTTTCAATGTTGAACTCCCTGAGAAGGTGGGTACAAATATCACCAACAAATAATGGGTGGATCCTAAAACAATCTCCCTAGAAATAAAGTAGGAATGGAGTTATCCCTGTGAACAGCAGGTTCAGTGTTAAACTCCCTTAGTATCCACCGCACCTGTGAACACCAGCTTCTGTATTGAACCCCCTAAGAAGGAGGGTACAAATATCACCACCAAAGAATGGGTGGATCCTAAAACAGACTCCCTAGAAATAAAGTAGGAAGGGAGTTATCCCTATGAACAACAAGTCCAGTGTAGTGTTAAACTCCCTTATTATCCACCCCACTTGTGAACACCAGTTTCTGTGTTGAACTCCCTAAGAAAGAGAGTACATATATCACCACCAAAGAATGGATGGATCTTAAAACAGTCTCCCCATAAATAAATTATGAAAGGAGTTATCCTCGTGAATAGCAGCTTCATTGTTAAACTCCCTAAGTATCCACCCTACTTGTGAACACCAGCTGCAGTGTTAACCTCCCCAAGCATCCACACCTGCTTCAGTGTTGAACTCCCTATGAAGAAGGCTACAAATATCACCACCAAAGAATGGGTGGATCCTAAAATAGTCTCCATAGAAAATAAAGTAGGAAAAGAGTTATTACTGTGAACTCCAGCAGCTTCAGTGTTAAACTCCCTAAGTATCCACCCCACCTATGAACTCCATCTTTAGTGTTAAACTCCCTAAGTATCCACCCCACCTGTGAACTCCATCTTCAATGTTAAACTACCCAAGTATCCACCCCAGCTTCAGTGTTGAACTCTCTAAGAAGGAGATTGTAAATATTACCATCGAAAGAATGGGTGAATCCTAAAATAGTCTCCCTAGAAATAAAGTAGGAAGGGAACTATCACTAAAAAAGGCATCCCTGTGAACAACAGATTCAGTGCTAAACTCCCTAAATATCCACCCCACCTATGAACACCAGCTTCAATGTTGAACTCCCTAAGAAGGTGGGTACAAATATTATCACCAAAGAATGGGTGGATCCTAAAACACTCTCCCTAGAAATAAAGTAGGAAGGGAGTTATCCCTATGAGCAGGAGGTTCAGTGTTAAACTCCCTTAGTATCCACCCCACCTGTGAACACCAGCTTTTGTGTTGAACTCCCTAAGAAGGATGGTACATATATCACCACCAAAGAATGGGTGGATCTTAAAATAGTCTCCCCATAAATAAATTAGGAAGGGAGTTATCCTCGTGAACAGCGGTTTTAGTGTTAAATTCCCTAAGTATCTACTCACCTATGAACACCAGTTGTAGTGTTAACCTCCCCAAGTATCCACACCAGCTTCAGTGTTGAACTCCCTATGAATGAGGCTACCGATATCACCACCAAAGAATGGGTGGATCCTAAAATAGTCTCTTTATAAATAGAGTAGGGAGGGAGCTATCACTAAATAAGGCATCCCTGTTAACAGCAGCTGTGCATTTAGGTTGAGAAGGAGATCCTTTGCTCCAATCAAAAAGTGTGATACAGCCCATGGCCCATTGCCATGATCAGTGCTAGCCACCTAATTGAATTAGTCGAATCTCCTTTTATAAGTCAAGATCTCTTGCTACAGCCATTTAATCAGAATACATTTGATTTTTTTCTCCATTAACATATTCCGAAACCAGCTTCCTCCTCCAAGGGGCATTCCAAGATATTAGAAAGGGACCCCTCAGATTCCAACTCCCAAAGACAACCCACCTAATATAAAAGACAAAAACATAAAGGAAAGTTACAAAACTACCACTTAACTTTTCAACAACTTATATTTGTAGGTTTTTGATACCCTATCCCCAGCTGATTATGAGTTGGATCTACTTGCTAGTGCCCTGACATTACCTGACGACGACGATGGAGAGATGCAAACTTCATTTTGTGATTCATACAACCGTGTAAGTATGCATCATTCATTTTGATTATATAATTCACATTTTCATTGATATTAAATATTACTAAATATGTTGGAATGTAGGCCCCACTCATTGTTGTTGTGCCTGCCAAAGATGAGCGAATCTCAGGGCACAGTGCCAACACTATTTCATATCGTTCCAGGACGTGGTACGTGGAATTTAATAGGATTTTGTTTGAAATTAGTATTTTTGCTTTAAATGTCTAAGTCGGTGCTGTGATGTTGTGATCTTGATGATGTAAGGTGTGTGTGCACGCTGTGTCGAATCGATTGAGTTTGAGTAGCTTAGTTTGAAAGCATCGCGAGCAGATTATTATGAAGCTGAAGTTGGTCAACTACGGGCAGAGGTTGAATGACTACGTGGGACATTGATAGCAAGTGGCATCAATCCTAATGGCTTGCCTGTGCACACATCTCCAGCTGTACCTGGTAAAAATGTGCATGTCAGAGAGGCATCAATACTGGAGGATGATTCCTTTACCTCACCTGATACTATAGATAGCATTCCTCCTTCGTGTGAGATAGTTTCACCTCGGTCATGGGTGAAGAATGTTTATAGAAGGGGGCACAATGTGGGAAAGCGTGAACGCTTTCCTAGTAGTGTTGTTGTTTCCCCTTTCTGGCCCCCTGGTGATATTGGCAAGGTGGCTAAGAAATTTGCCATTGCAGCTCGTACCAATGAGTTGGTATGGATTATGACGTAACTATGTAATGTATGTTTCATTCAACCTTAAATATTTATTGGTTACTCATGATCTTCTGCATTCTCATAGGTGGTGGAAGGTGGGCCATCAACATGGGTAGCATTTGCTCAAAAAGACAGAATGGCGGCAAATGATTTGTAATTGGTGCATAATTTCTTGCACAAGGAGATTCGGAAGTAAGAATGTTTTATTGGTTCACATAACATAACAACATTCATGCACCGAGTCCACTGACCATCCTTTGTAAGAATGTTGAACATCCTTTTGTATTTTTTTTTTTGTAGGGACGCGTATGTGCTTAAGAACGAAAATTGTTTATTAAGTGAAGCAAACCTCCTCTCCCTTTTAAGATGAATGGTTGGTTATCTGATGAGGTAATCACCATTTTTCTGAATTATGCATTTGTAATTGGTTATTGATTGTTTGTTTATACATTACCATTATCGTGTGTAGGTTATAGATGTGTACGACAACCTATTGTAGGCATGGAGTCACAATTCCGTGAAAGTTTTGTACGTGCCTGCAGTGTCTCAGGTGAAATACCCTTTTTGCAAATGCAACACTACTTGCATGAAATAATCTTATTTAATTGACTTGATTCCTATCATTTTTTGGTTTCCTCTATTTAGGGATTTGCAACGAATGGGATGCTCGGGAAGCTGAAACCATGGTTAGAACCATGTGCAAAGAAGCGCGTGCAGAAAATCTTCATGCCCATTAATGATCAATATCACTAGCAACTACTTGTCATTGATCTGATACAGAAGAGGTTTCTCTCGTATAGCTCTATCCATGGGACGGTCTACAAGGCGTTTACAGACAAAATGGTATGCATCCTCAACGTTAGATAAGTCTTGTGATGTTGCATCTCTAAATTGGTATCTTAACAGTGTTTTTTCTTTATTTTATTTTTTTATCGCAACATAGCATCAAATTTACAAGACAATTCTCAGCGATATTATTAGTGGCGTTGGTGGGTGGCCTTATGAACCTACCAGGAAGGTGGAGACGATTATAGTGTTTTTGTTATCAAGTATATTGATTGTCTGTCTATGTCGAAGACGTTTGATTTCTCATCGGTGCATATAATCATTATTATGTATACGATCTAATGTTTTTGTTTTCCATTAATCCAAACTCATGCACATTTCGTGTGCTTTCAAATCTATGACACAATTGGATTAAATCGATGGGAGATCGGTGTTCAACTACTTCAGGGTAAACTAAGGTAGAATACCCATACATCAGGTGCGGGAATGCTACTCATTATATATCTTGTTTATCGTCAGTTCACATATTCTTATTATATAGTTCATGTGATCCATTTCCTTTATTTGATCTCATCCATCGGTGTATTTGTTGGTCTAGGACAACGAGTAATTGATCAGAGACATTAATAACCAAAAGTCTTTGCATCCCATGAAAGCTTGATGCAGATGGTATAGAAGCATTTACTATGCATTTTTTTTCTTGGTGTGTATTTCTCTCTCCCCAACTCCTATCAGTTTATCATATCCCCACTTTGCAAAGCATAACCATAAATTGATCTTCTTCTTTTTTATTAGCATCTTCATCAAAAACCTAATCAATATGGAATATATCCAATCATCAATTACTGATTTGCCCAGAAGGAGGGAAGATGATGGAGAGTAGACAGATGTTGGAATACTTTCGACCTGTAATAAATTCCAATGAGCAGTCCAAGTTTGAGGGTTAATCATTTATGCTTCAATAAGTATGGGTTGATGGAGGAGCATTGTTAACAGTCAGAGAAACAATGAAACCAATGTGATGTTGCCAAAAGAGCTTCTAAGCCGCTCTACACATGTCCGCCCATTAAACTGAATATAATTGCAACTGAAGTGCAAAGCATTAGGTAGACAGAAATTTGAGCAGCTTTACAAGGAATAAGGATGTCAACCGTGTAAACTTCATAAACATTCTCGTTTAAGTGTTTTTGTTTTTTTAAGGTGCTTTATATTAGAACTCAAGCCAACAAAACATATTCTTCCATTTTTGGTTTCCCATAGTGATCAAAAATAAAATATGGTAGACAATGGAATTTATCTAGTTGGGATACCTCCACACTGAAGTGTTAAACTTTCTATTCACATAAACAAAAGAGATGTCACCGTATTTTGAAACCAACAATATTGCTCCTATACAAAAAAAAAAAAAAAAAATCCATTTGCATGAGTAGGGAAATATGGCATATTCTTATTGCATTTTATGTTGAAGTGCTTGAACAACTTTATCATTGGGAAATTTCTGATAAGGGTAACTTTGTACAATACACCTATTAGTTTGATAATAGTTCCCAACTTGGTCGACGTCCTTTCACATCAACATTCCAAGACATTAGCCTTCCAAACATATAGGCACTAAGTTGATCCACTTCACTATTTTTGTTTTGTAAAATTATGTTATTCATTTCAGCACAAATTGTACTTAACACCGCATCTGGGTGGAAGACCATACACTCTTGTTGTGACATTAGACTGTTCCTTAAGTTCCCAACACCACAAAAGATCACAAACAATCTTTGGCATTACCTGGTGAATCTCCCCTTCAACTTGATTACGGAGGACACAATAATTCGATTGTTTTTAAGAATTTACAAGCCTAGTGTAGTCCGCCTTTGTGGATTGCTCTATGCATGTACCGAGACGGATTGACTCAATGTTCATTATAGTGCATGTGCCGTAGGTCTTACGTACTGGATCAACCTATATCCGGCCTCAATGACCTTCAGACGTGGGTGGACGCGTCTGATAGGTTTGGAATTATGGTTTGCATGACAACAATATTGTTGTGTGTTTCAGCCTAGTGTGGTTCACATCAGATGAATTATTTTGTGCACATGTCGAGATGCTCTGGCCTAACGTTCCTTATAGTGCATGTGCCGGAGTCCTTGGGGTCCTGACCATGTGAACCCCGGGCCCATTTTCCGTCGGATGCGGGCGGACGCGACCGATAGGTGTGGAAGCATGGTTTAGTATTGTTGTGTTTTTTAGCTTAGTGTAGTCCACATTTAGTGGATTATTTTGTGCACTTAACAAGATGAAATGACCTAGTGGTCATTATAGTGCTTGGGTCAGGGGCCTCAGCCACCCGGCCATTCGAAGCCCAGGCCCATATGCCTTCGGACGTGGACAGACGCGGCCGATAGGTGTGGATGGGTGGTTTGCATGGGATCAGTATTGTTGTGTGTTTCAACCTAGTGTAGTGCACATTTGGTGAATTATTTTGTGCACACACTAAGATGGAATCAACCAATGGTCATTATAGAGCATGTGTTGGGGGGCCTCAAGGTCGGACCACCCGAACCCTGGGCCCATTTTCCTTTAGACGCAATCCGACGCATCCATTAGTTGTGGACGTGTGGTTTGCATGGGATCAATACCGTTGTGTGTTTCAGCTTAGTGTGGATGCACATACTAAGGTGGAATGAGCCAATTGCCAGTATAGTGCTTGTGTCAGGGGCCTCGGGCACCAGGCAATCCATAGCCCGAGTCCATTTGTCTTCGGACGTGCGCGGACGCGGTCGATAGGTGTCAAAGTGTGGTTTGTGTGACACTAATACCGATTTGTGTTTCATCCTAGTGTGGATGCACATACCAGAATGGAATGACCCAATGGTCAGTGTAGTAGTGCCTATGTCCGGGGCCTCGGGCACCCGGCCATCCGAAGCCCGGGCCCATTCGTCTTCGGACGCGGGTGGACTTGGCCGATAGGTGTGGAAGTGTGGTTTGCATTACAACAGTATTGTTGTGCGTTTCAGGCTAGTATAGTCCACACATGGTGGATTATTTTTTGCACATACCAGAATGGAATGACCCAGTGGTCAGCGTAGTGCATGTGTCGGGGGCCTCGGGCACCTGGCCATCCGAAGCCTAGGCCCATTTGCCTTCGGACGCTGGTGGACGCATCAGATAGGTGTTGAAGTGTGGTTTGCGTTATACCAGTATCGATTTATGTTTCATCCTATTGTGGATGCACATACCAGAACGGAATGACCCAATGGTCAACGCAGTGCTTGTGTCGAGGGCGTCGGCCACCTGGCCATCCAAAACCCGAGCCGGGTGGCCGACCGCATCCAAAGGCAATTGGGCCCAGGCTTCTAATGGTCGGGTGCCCGAGGCCCCTGACACAAGCACTAGGCAGACCATTGGGTCATTTAATTCTATATGTGCAAAAAATAGTCCACCAAGTGTGGATTACACTAGGCTGAAACACACAAAAATACTAATGTCATGCAAACCACACTTCGACACCTATCGGCCACGTCCGAGAACGTCCTAAGGCAAATGGGCCTAGGCTTTAGATGGCCGGGTGGTCGACTCCCCCAACAATGTGCTGACCATTGGGTAATTCCATTCCGATATGTTAATCCACACTAGGATGAAACACACAACAATATTGTTATAATGCAAACCACACTTCCACACCTATCAGCCTCGTCCGCCTGGGTCTAAAGGCTAATGGGCCCGGGATTTAGATGGCCAGTGGCCGACACCCTTGACACAAGCAGTACATTGATCATTAGGTCATTCCATTCTGGTATGTGTATCCACACTTGGCTAAAACACACAACAATACTGCTACCATGCAAACCACACTTTGACACTTATCAGCCGCGTCTACCCGCGTCCAAAGGCAAATGGGCCCGGGTTTCGGATGGTTGGGTGCTCGAGACCCCCAACACAAGCACTACACTGACCATTAGGTCATTCCATTCTACTATGTGCAGAAAATAGTCAACCAAGTGTGGACTACACTAGGCTGAAACACACAACAATACCGTTGCAAACCACACTTCCACACACCTATCGGTCGTGTCCGACCGCGTTTGAAGGAAAATGGGCCTGGGATTCAGATGGTCGGGTGCCCGAGGCCCCCGACACAAACACTACGCTGATCATTAGGTCATTCCATTCCAATATGTGCAAAAAATAGTCCACCAAGTGTAGACTACACTACGATGAAACACACAACAATACTGATGTCAAGCAAACTACACTTTGACACCTATCCGCCACGCTCGAATGTAAATGGGCCCGGGCTTCAGATGATCGGGTGGACGACGCCCCCGACACAAGCACTACGCTGACCATTCGGTCATTCCATTCTGGTATTTGCATCCACACTAGGTCGAAACATACAACAAACTATTGCCAAGCAAACCACAATTCCACACCTATCAGCCGCATCTATCCGCGTTCGAAGGCAAATGGACTCGGACTTCGGATGGCCAGTGGCTGACACCCTCGACACAAGCACTACACTAACCATTTGGTCATTCCATTCTGGTATGTGCATCGACACTCGGATGAAACACAAATCGGTATTGGTATCATCCAAACCACACTTTCACACCTATCGGCCGCGTCCACGCGTGTCCGAAGACAAATGGGCCCAGGCTTCAGATGGTCGGGTGCCCGAGGCCCCCGACACAAGAACTACGCTAATCATTGGGTCATTCCATTCCAGTATGTGCAAAAAATAATCCACCAAGTATGGACTACACTAGGTTGAAACACATGACAATATTGCTGCCATGCAAACCAAAATTCAACATCTATCAGCCTCGTCTGCCAACATCCAAAGGCAAATGGCACCGGCTTTTGGATGGTCGGGTGCCCGAGGCCCCCGACACAAGCACTACGCTGATCATTGGGTCATTCCATTCTGGTATGTGCATCCACACTAGGATGAAACATACATCAATACTGCTATAATGCAAACCACACTTCCACACCTATCGGCTGCGTCTGGTTGAGTCTGAAGGCCAATGGGCCCGGGCTTCGGATGGCCGGGTGCGCGATTCCCTCGAAACAAGCACTACATTGACCATTGGGTCATTCCATTCCGGTATGTGCATCCACACTAGGATGAAACACAAATCGGTACTGGTATCACGCGAACCACACTTCGACACCTATCGGCCGCGTCGACATGCATCCGAAGATAAATGGGCTTGGGCTTTGGATGGTCGGGTTGCTGATGCCCCGAACACAAGCACTATGCTGACTATTGAGTCATTCCTTCCCAGTATGTGCATTCACACTAGGCTGAAACACACAACGGTACTGATCCCATGCAAACCACACATCCATACCTAATGGCCGCGTCAGCCCGCGTCCAAAGGCAAATGGGCCCGAGGTTCGGGTGGTCCGATCCCTGAGGCCCCTTGACACATACTCTATAAGGTACTAAGCCCATGCAAACCACCCATCCACACCTATCGGCTGCGTCCTTCCACATCCAAAGGCAAATGGACCCAGGCTTCGAATGGCCGGGTACTCGAGGCCCCTGACACAAAAACTATGATGACCACTAGGTCATTTCATCTCGTTAAGTGCACAAAATAAACCACCAAATGTGGACTACACTAAGCTGAAAAACACAACAGTACTAAACCACACATCCACACCTATCGTACGCGTCTGCCTGCATCCAAAACCAAATAGGCCCAAGGTTTGGGTGGTCCGATCCCTGAGGCCCTTGGCACATGCACTATAACGAACATTGGGTCAATCCATCTCGATATGTGCATTAAATAATCCACCAAACACTAATTTTGATTTCATTGTTGTTGACTTGTTGTTAAGTCCTACATATGGATGTATGTATTTAGGAAGATAAATCATTTATGGTGGAAGTGGATAAACGTATTAACATGACAAATAAAGATTAATCAAATAAAAATATGGTAAATGCCGGACATGGGAGATTTATGAAAGGAGTTTATGAAAGAAAGTACTTTTACAAAAATAAGTTTTCATAAACAGATTACAGGCAAAATGTTTGATCCGGCATAAACATCCGGTCATTTAGACACAGTCCAATCTCATTAACGGTGACTGCTTCCATCATTTCGTGTACCAATACTCCACAAGTGTTCCACCTCGTCGCACAATTGCAAAAACTCACGTCTCAATGCTAGATATGTTGTCCTCACGTCCTCTAGTTCGGCTTCCCGTTCAAGGCAAATACGTTGATACTCTTTCATGGCATCAAAGTTTGCATCCCTTATGTTGATCCGACGGTGTGATCACAGATATTGGATGATGACTCGGGCAGCCATTTCAATGGAGCATCGGTTGTGTCCCCATAGAAGCTTCTTACATCGCCCCACGCAGTCACAATAACCACTTTATAAAATTTGTTGCCCAAAATATTTAGGGTAAATCTTGGAGGTGGGAGGTGGTAAGTAGCCACAGTTTGCCTCAAGATATCAAGTAAGGATACTTGGACCTCATAGGGTTCCTCAATTTGAAACTACAAAACAAAACAATATAAACAAAAATTCTAAGAAGATGTAAAAAGTGATAACAAAAATGATATTAGTTTCATTAATAACTTAGAAAACTGGGGAAAAAGTTCTTGCCGTTTCTCAGTTACATGGAATAATAAAGATAACAAAAGAGAGAAAATGGAAAGAATGACAGCGAAGGAAGAAACAAAGAGAGTTAGAATCTTATATTGTGTGAACAACTTGGTTGTTCGAATGCTTCAAACGAGATCAAAATAAAGATAAAAAAATGAAGGGAAATGCGGGATTTACAGATAAAAATGACATAGTGCGAGGAAAGAAATCATGTTAGAATCTTACCTTCTCTTCCACTGCTCGAATGAAAAGGTTTGGTCTTCGGATATTGGGTATAAAATAGTGAGTAAAACTAGTAGAAACTAGTGAGTAAAAGTAGATTTTTGTCAACTTCAAACAAACGCCGGTGAACGGAAGAAAGGAAGAAGGAAGTTGGGAGGGGAAAGAAGACTAACACCGTTGGGAAACTGTCGTCTTTTTCAAACGAAGGACGTTGGGAGGAGAGAGATTAATCGCGGCGGGATATTAAATGAGGGGCATTTTTGGGTTTTCAATGGAGGGCCGATAGTCAATTGGGTGTCAGGGGTATTTCGGATATTTTCATGATGTGGGTGTGGGCCAGTGGAGTTGACAGAAATATCAATTTGCAGGGTATAAAAAATCGAAATTTATAAAAGAGTACAGTGCTGTTGGAGGTAAATTTTTATGACGGTAAATTTTCTTTTTATTTTTTTTAAATATATTATTTTTATTGATATTAAACCCTAAAAGTTGTCCTTATATCCTATTACCCCTAATTTTTTTAAATCCACAGTGCCGTTAAAGCCCGGGACTCCGTTAATTTTGAACTTTAGAAAAAAGGGGCAGTCCAAAAACTGACGATGTGACCTCCTGTAGCTCCAACTTGTAGGGAATAGAAGTCTTCCGAACTCATTTGTTTTACTTAACCGTCTTTTTCTTTATTATTTGATCTTATTATTTCGTTTTTCTGTGGGTTCCTGAAAGTCGTTAGTGGCTTTCGACTTTTTCCGGAATGCCATTTACGTTTGGGTTTTTCATGTATATCGGTTGGTTCTGTTAATCATCGATTTTTTATATTGGTTAATCGAAACTGAACTGATACCTTCAATTTTTTTAAAATATCCAATTCATTGATTCGATTAACCAATTTTTTGGTTTAATTTTGGTCAATTCGATTTTTCGATTTTTTTTACTCACTCCTACGTCACACCTTTTAGCACCACCAATGTTCTCCATAGAACAGAAAGGGCATATCAGTCATTTAAAATCCTAGAATCTAAGAGATACGTTGGCATAAGTTCTCCACCTAGGATGGTCTCCATCTTAGATCAATTATGTAATCAATTTTCCTAAATTTTCTAAAATATTCTAATAATTTTTAATAATTCTTTAATGCATTTTAAATAAATTTTTAAATACTTTATATCTTTTAATTTCAAAAATGCTATTTTATGAAAATGTAGTTTTAAGAAATTTTTTGAAAATTTTATTATATATGGGAATTTATTGAATTTTTTTAAATTTTTATTAAATATGTATTTTTATTTGGTAGTTTACTAACACAATTACACTAATTTATCTTTTATTTCTCAATATAAATTAATTAATGATTTCATTTTCTAACATTATAATATTTTGTTCCCCCATTTCTATTTGGTTATTAATTATAATAATAACAATAATTAAAATTTTATACTTTTTTATAATTGTTAAAAATAATTCTCAATTTTATAGAAATTATTTAAAGAGCTTTCAATTTCTATAAAATATTGTTAATGAGTTAATTAATAACAATATTAATTAATTTTTGGTAATTTACTAACTGTGCTAATAAGAATATTTATTTTTTGGTAATTTACTAACTGTATTTATTAACTTTTGGTAATAACACTATTTAATACTCATTGAATATGAGTGGGATTAAATATTAACCATATTTAACTATTTATTAATTAGTATGAATATTTTAAATGAGGGAGAGTGGATATTAATTAACTATTTATTAACCGTATTTAACTATTTATTAATTAAGTTTAAATCTTTTGAACAAAAAAGTAAACCGAAAATACCCAAATCGATACAACTTGAGTTGGTGGGTTTTCACTAATGGTTAATCGGTTTCGAGTGACATACTGTAGACTTGACTAGATCGATTTGGTTGGCGAAACAACATGCAACTGAACTTAAGCAATCATTGAATACTCCTAATTTCAACTAAATTTATAGTATAATCTCTAAAAATAATAATAGTTTAATCTCCAAAAATTATTGACAATTTATAGCAAACATACACAATCATTGAAAATAAGTTTATAATGAAAATATAATAGATATATAATAAAAATATAATAATTACAAAAATATAATAAATACTGAAATATACTAAATTAGTCATTAAATAGTGTAATCTCAAATAATAGTTTAATCTCTAATAAGTATTAATCTATAAATTATAAAAAATATATAATTACTCAATAATTATTGATAATTTTTTATTAAATAACAAAATAAAAATATATTTATAGATAATTATTGAAAGCATATTTATAAAAACAATAAATAAATATTAATTATATTATATATGTATATATAATGAATATACACTATTATTGTAAAATTGTTACTAATAATTATACTTTTGTTGATAGTTATTTTCTATAATTATTAATTGATATAAGTAATTAGTTATTTACAACATTATTTAGTTATTTAAAAAACATTGTTATTTAAATTCTTGAAATATTAATTATTTATAGAATTTAATAATCCATAAAATTATAATTGTACTATTATTGCATAATTCATTATTAATTTTGTAAAATATTAAATTATTATTAATATGAATGTTATGAATAATATTATAATTATTTTCTACTTTTAAGATTTTTTTTTCAAATTTATTACGTAATCTTAATAATTATCATAGATTTAATAATATTTAATAATAAGAAAATAAAATATAAAAAATTTGAATCTGTTTAAATATTATTGGAATAAATAAAAATAGATTAAATAATTTAGAGGTATTGAAGCTTTCAAATAACAAAAATAGGTAATAACTTTAAAAAAAATGTTTTTAATAGATATTAAAAAACATAATAATAATTGCAATTATTAATGTAATAATAATAATAACATTATTTCACTTATATCAATTAATAATTCGAGAAAGTAACTTTCAAAAAATTGATATTTATTAATAATAATTTTAAAATTTTAATATATATTTATATATGCTAAAATTTATATTTATTGTATTTTTAGTAATTATTTATTGTATTTTTGTGATAGATATATCTTCAATAATTATGTATAGATCTATTTTTGTTTTGTTATTTAATAGAAAAATTTCAATAAGTATTGGAGATTAAACTATTGTTATTTATTAAAGATTAAACTATTAGTTTAGCTAAAATTAGGAATGTTCACAGGTTGGTACAGTCTAGTTGTATGTTGTTTGGCCAACCAAATTGACCTGGATGGAGTTGGTCACCCAAAACTAACCAACCAACTTGAGCTATATTGGTTTGGGTCAATTTTTGGTTTGGTTGGTTGGTTGGTTCAAAAGATTTAAACTTAAAAAGTTAAACTTAAAATTTATAGTGGTATTATTTAAAAATAAATTAAAAATTTTAAGTTTATAATATAAAATATTTTAGATTAAGGAATATAGGAATTTTTCTACTTTTCCATATTAAAAATTATTTTTAAAAAATATATAAAATATATGGTTGGTTTGGTTTTTGTCGATTTACAATTGGCCAAGCTGAAATTGACCCAACCTGGTTAGGTTGGGAAATTACTGAACTGTAACCCACCATAAATACTAGAAAAACGACCAACTTGAGTTGAGTTGGGTCGTGTTAGTCGATTTCACCAATTTGCTTAACACCCTAGCTAAAATTAATTATTGTTATTTTTGTATTGTAAAAAATTATTAAAAGTAGTATATAAAATATAACTAATTATTAATTATTCAAAAGGTTAAAATATAAAACAATTGTCTACTCATATGCTTTTATTGTTTAGCTTTCTCTTAACAAGGTTCATGCATCACATAGGTCCCTACTAGGTGCAACTTGAGTGGGTTGGGTTGGGTTGAGCGCCAACCCAATCCTAAGCCTCAAACTTCAAGTTCAAGCTTGGTCCAATTCAAGGTTAAGCTTGAGTTTACCAACCTATCCCAACTCAACCTTAGCTCTGCATCTCAGGCTTAGGGGTGACAATTTCTACCCTCTCCGATTGGTACCCACCCCTACCCACCTCGATGGGGCAGTTTTTTTGTTTGAAGGATTGGTTTTGGGATTCTACAACCCGTACGTTATGAGTAAGGTATGGTATTAGGCTAAACCCGATCCCCTCAACCTGCATATTATTGGAAAGCATATAAACTTTATGTACTAGGTGTTGTGATTTAATAATATTTTGAATTAGATGTAAAGGATAATTGATATCTTATGTGTTCTTTTACATTTTAATCAAATAATTGGAAAATTTTTGTTGTTTATTTATGTTATTTTACTTATTTATTGCTTTTATATAACAAGAAATAATAGGAAATTAGATGTGGGTTTTAAATCCAACCCACCCCTTACGTTGATTACGAGGAGGGTTTTGCATTTTCATGTGCAAGGAGGGTTTGGATTCTCAAAATCCAAGAGTAGAGTCTAGAATTTGCAAAACCCTCCCCTAACCCACTCTATTTCCATCCCTACTCGAGCTAAGCTTGGGCATATTGAGCATACACACACACACACACACACACACACACACACACACACATATATATATAATGAGGATGGTGACAATGTTTCATCAAAGAGCTTGATTTTTCAGTTGCCATTTTACCTTTTATTATTTTTTTCCAAAGTTATTTAATTAACGGTTAACACTTGTAATTGGATAAAACAAATAAAATAATAATAAAACCATGGTGGAACCTATTCCTTTCTCCCTTTAGGTCTCATCTAATCTTCTCCCGAAGCACCTACTTGACAAACGTGTCAAGTATCAGATGGTTTTCCCAATCCACGAATTCGAATTGAAGGGAGGAATGAATTTTTTTAACCTCTCTATTTTCATTGTCGAACAATCAATTAGATGATTAAATGATTTTTTTTCTCCCTATTTTTTCAAGTATTTTTTCCCATCTCCCCTCTATTTCAATTTATCTCTGTAAACATTATAAGTTGTATTTGATCGGGAAATTCTTTCAGGTTAATTATATTGATTTGTTTAAGGATGTTTTTTTCTCGATGATCATTGGGCTAATTCAGTAATCTGACACCCTACCAACGTATCGTAGGGTTTTGGTGCTTGGTAGGGTCTTAGGGAGTTTGGAATGCGTTTTGTTGGCAGGAGATTCAAACTCTTCCATATAAATCAAATGGATGTTTGATTCAAATCCAACTATAAACAAATCAGGATCAACCTATATCTAAACACTAGCCATTATATGCAAATAATGGCCCTACCATTGACAAGGAGAATGGTAGGAGGCAAAAGGCCAAATGCCATCATTCACACATGAAGCGAAGACATAAACTCTAAAACCCCAGTTCTCTCCTTTAAACCCCTCTATGTATAGTGTATATATCTTCTCCATTCCCCCTACTTCACAGTAGAAAGGAGAAAGCAGAAATGGTGTCTCTTATTCCATGCACCTTTCTCTTGAAAATGAAAAAAAAAAGATATAAATTACAAAAAAAAAACAAAGAAATACACAAAAAATTTACAAAAAATAAAAAAATCATAAAAATTTCTATACTATATATACTGAACTAAAAAATGAGAATGTTGCAATTGGTTTGGTCAAAGCACCTTGATTTTACTTTCCAACTTTGCCCTCAACTTTTTATTTTTTCCCATTGTCTATATTGTCATTGAAAAATAATTATGAAAAACATAAAATGAAGAAAATAATATAAATTCAAAAAACAATGAAATACATAGAAAATTTACAAAAAACATAGAAAATCATAGAAATTTCTATACCATACTAAAAAATTGAGAATGTTGCAATTGCTTTGGTCAAAACACCATGATTTTGCTTTCCAACTTTACCCTCAATTTTCTATTTTTTTATATGTCATTGAAAAATAATTATGAAGAAACACAAAAAATGAAGAAAATAATATAAAGTACAAAAACAAAGAAATACATAGAAAAATTATAAAAAAATATAGAAAATAATAAAAATTGAAGAGAAATAACATAATTTACAAATCTATACCATACTAAAAAATGAGAATGTTGCAATTGGTTTGGTCAAAAGACCCCAAATTTACTTTCCAACTTTACCTTCAACTTTCTATTTTTTTCCATTGTATACATTGTAATTACAAAATAATTGTGAGAAAACACATAAAATTAAGAAAATAATATAAATTAAAAAACAAACAAGCATAGAGAAAATTTACAAAAACAAATATGTAGGAAATCATAAAAATTAAAGAAAAAAACATAAATTGCAAAAAACAAAGAAAACCCAAAAATCGGCGGTTAACCGAACCGACCGATATATACAGTAATATATATATATATATATATATATATTATCTTTTTTTATTTTTTTTGAAAATCTAATTCAGGCTTTTAGCCTTTTGAAGGCAGACTGGCAACCGACGAACAAGCGAACTCAGGCTTTTTCAGCCTTTCTCTTCAAAAGGCTGGCAGATTGGCGAACAGGTGAACTCATGCAAACTCACTGCCAGACTGGCAATCTCTCCCTTCGTCCCTAATAAGCCTACCTCTTACCTCCGTCGTGCCTTTCCAATTTAGTTTCCCCTTTCTTTCCTCTATGAGACTCTAAATTTTCTTTGTCACTCTCAGTCTTAGTTCTCTTCTTCCCCAATGGACCGACGGCCTCCGGCGCTCCGCCCTCCGATCCAATCATCGACAGCCTCCAATGATCAAGTCACCATCACCGACATCCGACCAAGCAACCATTTGTCTCACTCTTTGTTCTCTCTCTCAGATTCTTCTTCTTCTTCTTCCCCAACATCCTCCTCTTCTCTCTTAGTTTCAATCACTCATCTCTCTCAATCTTAGTCTTAGTTCTATTCACTCTTCTTCACTCTCAATTTGCAAAAGGAAGGTTTTTTCCTCTTTTTTTTTTTAATTTTTAGTGCATAAAAAACTGAAAAACCGAACCGCAGTTAATTGGTCCATCAGGTAATCGATCGATCAGTTAACCAATTGCATTGGTTCGGTTAGATTTAAAAACCAAACATGTCGATTTGGTCTAGAAAATTACCCTACGGTTCGATTAACCGAACCGTGAGCACCTCTAACTACCATATATAAAAAATGAGAATGATTCAGTAGTGTGGAAAGACCCTGATTTTTCATACTAATTGTACCGTAGTGTGGAAAGACCCTGATTTTTCATACTAATTGTACCCCTTAGAGGGAGAAATCGGATTCAATCAGTGCAAGGCCCGTTCAAGCAGTGTTTATAGCCTTGCATTGGGAATATCTCCCCATGAAATAAAGCACATATGTATGGAGATATTCACAATGTAAGGCTGTAAAAGCTGTTCGAACGAGTCTTGCACTGATTGAAGCCAATCTCCTAGTGGGAATTTTACATTCATTTGATTGAAGACTTTCCAAATTATCTTCTTTCCAACTATAGGAAGGGTGGATCCCTTCGTCAATTGGACTGGATTTGGTCCAACCCGATCCGACCCAATGTGAGTCCACTTACAAATGGATTGGACCCAATCTAGTTCAAATCCAATCTAGTCCATTAAAATGTAAATGGACTGGATTGGATCCAATCCAAACCAAATGAAATATAAAAAATTATATTAAAAAAATAACATATAAAAATTACAAAACATACACTTTTGGCATTGAAAAGCACTTTTGTAAAAGTATTTTCATAAAAGGGTTTTTACAAAAGCACTTTTATAAAAGAACTTTTGTATAAAACTGTTGAATCGATTGGCCTGGTCCCTGGCTAAAAACTGTTGAATCGATTAATGACCCATTGACTCGAGCGGTCGAATCGTCGACCCGTTGACCTGTAAAATGGTTTTTTGTTGTTTTTTTATTTTTTTAATTGGGAACCATCCAGGCAACCATTTCCGTTTTATTCTAATCTCAGTCCTTGGCCAAAAATTGTTGAATCGGTCAACGACCCATTGACCTAGGTAGTCGAACCATTGACCCGTTAAATGGTTTTTGGCCATTTTTTATTTTTTAACTTTTGTTGCCAAAATGGGCCATCCATTCGAACCGAACAGTAGAACCGTCGACCCAAAAACTGGTGGCCAGAACGGTTATGTTTTCAGGTCATAGTCACACGCTCGAATGGCATAACACATATGGTATTGCTTAATTGACCTCTTCCACTCAATTTTTTGCCTGTAATTTTTGTTGTTAGAACGGGTTGTCCTTTTTTTTATTTTTTTAATTGGGAACTGTTTAGGCAACTAGTTCCGTTTTACCCCAATCCCGGTCCCTAGCCAAAAACCATTGAATCGATCAATGACCCATTGACCCGAGTGGTCGAACCATCAACCTGTTGACCCGTTCAATGGCTTTTGGCCGTTTTTCATTTTTTAACTTTTGTTGTCAGAATGGGCCGTCCGTTTGAACCAGACAATCGAATCATCGACCCGAAAACCAGTGGCCAAAATGGTTCCATTTTTGAGTTGTATGAGTCACACGCTTGAATGACATAGCATCATGGTTTTAAAACCGACCCGAGACTGAACCAATCGGGGGTCCAACCGTTTGAATCGAACAGTCGAACCGTTGACCCGAAAATGTGGCTAAAATGGTTCCATTTTCGGGTCGTATGAGTCACACGCTCGAATGACATAACATCATGGTTTTTAAAACCAACCCAGAGACCGAACCGGTCAGGGGTCTAGTTATCGGGTTGAATGGTCCGACCATTCAAACCAGATGGTCGAACCGTCAACCCAAAAACCAATGGCTAGAATGGTTCCATTTTCGGGTCGTATGAGTCACACACTCAAATGACATAACATCATGGTTTTTAAAACCGACTCGGAGACCAAAACGGTTAGGGGTCCGGTTACCGGGTCCAACGGTCGGCTGTTCTAACAAAACTGTTTGAACGGTTTGAACAGTTTGATATAATAACTATTATATATTTATATAATTAGATAATTATATAAACAATATTTATATAATTAATAGGAAATGGGATTAACAATTTTTATAGTAACTATTATATATTTATATAATTATATAATTATATAACAATATAATTAGATAATTATCTAACAATTAGGAAATGGGTTGCTCTCACATGGGAATCTACTCCCATTTCCTACACGGAGAGAGCATCCTAATCCTATTAATATATATGTACTAGCGGAGACCCATGTGATGCACGGGATTTATTAAGTGAAAGCCAAATAGTAGAAAGGGTCATTTACTAAAATACCCTTTGGATTTAACAAAATCTACCCTATAGTTAGCATTTTACTGAAACACCACTTATAATTTGCAATGGATTTAATCAATCTTTCATTAGATGACAGTGAAAAATGATAGTGTTGACCCTAATGTTCATTTAAATAAATTTAATCAAAAGAAAATAAAAATAAAATATCATTTTTTCCCTTAATAAGACACGAGCAACCATTCTATTGGCTATATTTGGTCAATTTTGTTTTCTGTACAAAAAGTGTTAAGGGTATTTTTGGAATAAAAAAATATGGGCTTAATGGTAAAACAAACAATCCTTAATGAAAGGATGATTAAGTAAATAAGTTGTAAAATATATGGGATGTTTTAGTAAAATGAAAACTATAATGTAGGTTTAAGTAAATATGTAAAACTATAAGGTGTGTTCCAGTGATGACCTTAAGGCTACGTTTGGAATTAGTGTAAAAGTACACTGATGATGTTTACACTAAACTAGAAAGTGACCGCTGTTTTTTTTTTTTAAATAGTGATGGGTGGAAGAGTGTAAAGTTTTATATCGATAAAATCAATGCAGTTTTTACATCGATTATTGGTGTAAAACTTTAGAGGTGATGAGGTTTATATCTATTATCGACGTAAAACTACACTCCATCCAAACACACGCAAAACTGAACTGGAGTGTAGTTTTACATCGATAATAATCACGCCCTCTTTCCAAACGCATATAAAAGCCAAGTTCTTGATTTACATCGCATCCAAATTTAGCCTAATAGAAACACATAAGAGTATACAATTGTTTTATACTTTCAACTTTTTAAATAATTAATAATTATTCATATTTTATATACTACTTTTAATATTTTTTTTATAATACAAAAATAACAATAATTAATTTCAATTAGGTTTATTCATCAAACTGATGAAATTGACCAACTCAATCAACTCGACCCGAGTTGGTCGGTTTTCTATTATTTTAAGTCAGCTTTGTAAAAAAATTTCTCAATTTGACCAAGTTGGATCAGTTTCGCTTTGGCCATTTGTAAACCAACCAAAATCGAATGACCTAACCATGGATATATATTAATATTTATATTTTAAATATAATTTTTAATATGGAAAATTGGGAAATTTCCCATATTTCTTAGTCTAAAATGTTTTATATCATAAATCTAATTTTTTAATAGTTGCACTATAATTTTTAGAATTAAATTAAAATTTTAAGTTTAAATCTTTTAAACCGACTGACCAAACCAAAAAATTGACCCAAACCGACAACTTGAGTGGGTTGATTTTCACAAAAGATCAGTTGATTTCAGCTGACCAACTCCCCAACTTGACCAGGTCAATTTGGTTGGCCAAATAGCCTACGACCGAACCGGACCAACTCATGAACATTCATAATTTCAGCTAAATTAATAGTCTCATCTCTAATAAATCACAATAGTTTAATCTCCGATAATTATTGAAAATTTATAGTGAAAATACACAATTATTGAAAATATATTGATAATGAAAAAATACAATAAGTACTAAAAATATATTAACTTAGTCAATAAATAGTATAATCTCAAATAATAGTTTAATCTTTAATAAATATTAATCAATAAGTTATAACAAAGATATAATAAATTAAATTTAAAAATTTCAATAATAGTAGTTTAATCTCCAATAAATATTGAAATTTTTTCTATTAAATAACAAAACAAAATAAATTTATACATAATCATTGAAAACACATTTATGACAAAAAATAATAAATAATTACTGAAATACAATAAATATTAATTTTAGTATATATAATAAATACAGATTAAGAGTTAAAAATTATTATTAATTAAATATTAAATTTTTGAAAGTTATTTTCTCAAATTATTACTTGATATAAGTGAAATTAGTTATTTACAATATTATGTAAAATTTTAAATTATTATTAATTTCAATATTATTTTTTTAAATTTATTACATGACTTCTTTATTTTAACTATTTAAAATCTAGTTATTTAAACTCTTAAGTAGTATGCAAAATATTTAAATTTTAAAATATTAATTATTTATTGAATTTAGTTATCCATAAAATCATAATTTATACTATTATTACGTAATTTCATTATTAGTTTTGTAATATATTAAATTATTATTAATTTCAATATTATGTTATAATTATTTTTCCATGTTGAAGATCTTTTTTAAATTTATTACATAATTTCGTTATTTTAACTATTGAAAATATAGTTATGATAAATATTTAGTTATTTAAATATTTAAATAATCTATAAAATATTTAAATTTTTTTTGTTATTTATTTATAGCTATTACATATTATTAATTATTTAAAAAATATTTAAATTGATAATCCAGAAAAATATAATTTAAATTGTTAGTACAAAATTTCGTGATCTATTTTATAAAAATATAAAAATAGTTTTTTGTGTTTTTAATAAATATTTTAAAGTTATTATATAATTTTGTTAGAATATTTAAATGATTCTTAAATTTTTTAATCCAATTTATCTTTAGATAGATATAGATAAAAAGTAGGAGAAAGGATAAATAGGAATTAGAGATAATTTATGAGATAAATAGTAACTAGAGATAATTTTGGAGAAAGTGGATGAGGTAGTTTAGGAGAAGATATTATTTAGCTTATTAAGAAAATGCATCTCATTAGTTGTTCAAATTGACTTTTGATCCTTTGACCGAGGAGTTTAGGACTACATATAATAGTGGTTTTGTACCGACACGCCCCTACCAGGGGTGTATTGGGTCAGACCATGATTCAAAAGGTAGCTGGGACTTAAATCGACCCCTTTGAACCGATTTTGAAAAAAAAATAATTAAAACACGGAAATATAAATAAAACACAAGAACCTACCGACAAATCGGCCTATATCGATATTTAGAACTTTGCATGGAGGTACATCGAAATACATACCTATATACAAATAAGGGAAAAAATGTGATTTGAACTATAATTTACTTCATTCAATTCCTTCTCATTAACTCTTATATTTAAGGTATTAATTCCATTCTCTATCATTAAGTCCTATATTTAAGTTATTTTTTCTCACTAATAAATTTTAATTTTTTTTCTAGAACTATTTCTAATACTTTTAGCAATATAAAATCCATGTTTAAAGCCAAAAATGGCACATTCTTCTATCTTGGTGGCAGGTAAGTAATTCAACCATCTAAGTAAAATGGGTGAACCGATGATATCATAGGTAAAAATAATAAAACTTTTAAAATGAAAATAAATACTAAAAATATTTAAGAATAAGAAATTGAAAAAAATGATCATATTTCTAATATTTTATATTAATCACATTAAAGAAATATATGCATGATAAACAATAATTGTTTTTATTGATGTGAAAAATGAAATACAAAATCTAAAACTAGCCCAAAAATGAAATTGTTCTCGCATTTGGTGGTAGGTCAAAAGTCCAAACTTTTGGGTCAAATGTGTCAACCATTAATGTCAGAATTAAATAATATTTTTTTTTAAATAAAGACAAAATAAAAATACAAAAGTTCACCAATATTTTATACTAATATTAAATAAAAACAAGTGTAATAAATGGGAATTGTTTTTACAATTGATGGAAATGAAACACAAAATATAAAATAACCCAATTGGGTGGAGGGTTGACAATTTAACCTTTTTGATCAAATTTGCAAGCCCTTTGATAGTATAATTAAAAAATAAAAAGTATGAAAAAATATAAAAAACAAAAAATATTATGAAAAATGAATAAAAAAAATTGTAGAAAACAATTGGGTACATCTCAAATATTATATATTCACCATATCAAACAAAACCAATGTAGAAAAATTTAGGCACACCTCTAATATTTTATTGATGATAATATTTTATTAATCATATTAAAGAAAAAAGTGTGATAAGAAATAATTGTTTTTATTGATGATGGTAACAAAATACAAAATTCAAAACTAATCTAAAAGTGAAGTTGTTCTCATGTTTTGTGGTAGGTCAATAGTTCAACCTTTTAGGCCAAATGTGTCAACCTTTGATGTCATAAATAATAAAACTTAAACAAAGATAAAAACACAAAAATGTTACAAAAATAAATAAATTTTGTAGAAATCATTTGGGCACATTTGTGATATCATATATTCATTAAACAAAAATAAATTTTATACATAATAATTATTTTTGCACAGATATACACAATTTTTCACCATATCCAAAGTGTATCTTAAAATTGCTTTTCATATACTCTTTGCATTTCCGATATTTTGAACTTGACACAACCCCAACCAACATAAAGCCAACTAAATATTCCTAATTATCTAATCAATCTGCATATTCTTGTTGATACAAGAACACCATAATAAAAGTTTGTTGTTTTACAGGCGTAATATTTACTATTTCAACAGTTCAACCATTGGGTGATCCCCAAAGAAAGTTTAATTAATAAGGCCTCCAAAGCTAAATCAGTAAATCCATCCTTTAAACACATACAATATAAGCTCTAAGTTATCTGTGCCATGATCAAATGGTTCAGTGATAAATGCATTTCACAAAGCACCCTACTGCTAAAATATGAAACAAACTTTCACCTTTGTCCATGTATCATGTTGCAGAAAACTCCCATTGGCATTACACACAGGAGTATTACAAGGGTAACACGCCACTGGTTCTTTTCCAAGAATACAGGGCAGCGATACATAAGATGTACAAAACCAAAAACAAGCATTGTTTTGGGACAACAAATCAGATTGTAATACTGATACAAGAAAAGAATTACAGGGATATCTGTTGGGCCAACATACACCCGCTAATTTGATATTGGCAATATCACCTGTCTTGTGATATGGAGGGAGGAATCACCACTTCATTGATTTCAATACCGGCAGTCTTTGACTTGAGATATGAACGGGCTAAATCCAACATCAACTCCACTTCTTTCTTATACTGCAATATAAAGTAATGAACTTTCAGACGTGCATAATCACTTCATCTTCAGGGAAAATAGATGTCAAAATCTGAGATCTGTGATGTAGAGCATTTAAAGTCCATAAAATCAAAATCAGAAAGTTACAGTTTTGCCAGACATGTACAGACCTCATTGATAGCTCCTGCTTTAATCTTGGATTGCATCACACACCATTTTTTGAAATGTGCACCTGTAAAGATAGAGAAATATCCCATTAAATGATATAGCTTGAGGATTTGATGTGTTTCTTTTTACCAAAAGCATGAAAAACCGTGGCTTGAGTCTGAGAACAACCACTTTATACAGCAAAAACAACAAAAAAAAAAATCCAAAGGTTAGGTCCTTATCCAGTCTACCCCTCCCAACACCCCAGACAGCCAGGACCACCATTAGGTAATGGCCCATTTCTATTATTATTGTTATTGTTGGCTGAAAAATGTGCAACAATATCAAAAAGCATTTTATTAAGATTTCAAATACATTAGACCTTCCTACTCTGGTGAATAAGGCGATAACAAAAGAAAAACACAACAAACACAGCTTATATATATATATACCAAGGAGAGGAGAAGAAAAGAAGGTGAGAGATAGAAAAGTGGTTCAAGAGAATGGAATGAACTTCCTGCCAGTTGACTGATTCACTATTTATATGTTTAAATGCATAGAAAAAAAACTACTTTGCCCTTAATGAAGTGGGACAGAATTTAAGCTACTCTTATAATGTAAAAGTAAAGAGATCAAACTGCACCTGGTCTCACATCTTTCAACACTCTCCCTCAATCTGGAACACGAATATCATACAGCCCCAGCTTGAATGTGATTCAATCTTACCCGGTTCAGAGTTCTAAATACATCCTACCCATTGACTTTCAGACCTAAAAAAGGTAGTAGAAATAGCTTATCAAGTAGCTTTTCCCTCACAATGTGACGGTTAACTACTATATGCTTGTTCTTTTACGATTGATTGGGTTGGAATCAATGTGAATAACATCCTAATTGTCACAATACAACTTTAGATGTGTTGGAAACAAGATACTTAATTTATTCAAGGAGATGTTAGAGCTAAATCAACACTACTAACAACCACATCTTGCTTCTTGTTTTTTCACATAACAAAATTCCCTCTAACGAAGGAAATATATCCTGTAGGCTGTAGTAGATATCCTTTCAGTGATATACCCAATGCAGTATGCATCTTTCTAACCCTCAACTACTAGGTGACCATTTGCCTTGTACAATAAGCATTGTCCAGGAGTACCCTTATTGGATTATCCTGATCACAACCTAGTAATATTGAACCTAAGGGCTTCGCATAAACTAGTTTACTACACTCACTACAAACAAGATACATGGTTTCGTAATTACCAGATAATTTAGTTTGCCAACAAGTCTTCTATATCTTCTAGGATCATCACAGAGCTTATCCTAATTATTACTCAACTTGGGGATCCTTGGGAGACTGTTGGCATGGTACTCAACAAACTATCCTCTTCAAATATATTTAAGACATAGTTTGATGCATGTGCATGCAAAGATGGTATTATAGGAATTGCTTAAGCCTCTCTATCCCATATGAGACTCACTCCTTGTAATAATGATATCTTCAAACATAGACCACTGACATGGACTTCCTATCCATTGTGTTAGGTGCTGCCTAACTCTGGATTCGTTTGAGGGAACCAACTGAGAGAGAGGAGAGAGAGAGAGAGAAAGAGACGTGTTGAAGGAACACCTCATACTTGCACTGCTGACACTTTTTTTTTTGACAAGTAAAATGGAAATTTATTATAAAGGAAAAAGCAATATAACCTAGAGAGGTGTTGAGGGAACACCTCCATACAGTGCTAAGATACAGCAGGCACACTGTTGACAAACATGACACATGGAGATGTATTTACTTATGGAATTTAGCATACCCCTCCAATAAAATTGCGAAGACACCCACTTATATGTGTGCAGAACTCCTGAATAGCCGCCCAAAGGTGTCGCATGAAAGTAATCCAGTGATGGGCCCAAGAGGGCTGAATCCGTTGGCATTAGGCAACAGCACTATACCTTTATAGTACAGAACAGACTGAACATCCAGGTTTGGAATCTGGGTTCCGAAGTAATTGCTCCTTGATTAACTGAAGTTCCTTACTATTGGCCGCCTCATCTCGTAATTGGTACCACAACACTGTAGTGGGTTGCTGGAACCTGTGCAACTGAAGTAGGCTAGTGTTAGTGGAGGGGTATTTCGGTCTTTGTACCTGTGAGATTGCTGAGTTGTTTTATTATGTTAGTTCAAGTGCCTCTTACTTAAATAAGGGCACTGATGTCTTTTCCTATCACATTAATAATATAATAACAGGTCTGGCTGAAAGTAGGGTTCGATTTTTTCCTAATTTTGAACCAGACCTTTTCTCTCTTTCTTCCTCTTTCTTCCTTCTTCTTGCTTGCTTGCTTTACTTGACTGGTAACAGACAAACAGACTTCTACGGCAGGCTGAACTTTAACATGGTATCAGAGCCAAATTAAACAAATTGGACTTGCCTAGAATTCTGTCTTCTGCGCATTCGACCTAGGTTTTTCTTTGATTTCTCAGCCGTCGATTGGAGATTGGAAAAAGGGCTGAAAAGGAGTGATCGCCCTCTTCCCTTGGAGGTGTCTATGCCTCCAGTTGTATCAAGTGTGGTCGGTTGCTGTGTTTTCTCAGCCCTCCCCTAATTAATGTAGGGCTGGTACGTGTGGTGCAGTGGGTGTTTTCTTTCTTCGTGTGGTTGTCCTTCAGGCGATGAGGTAAGGAGTTTCTTTTATGTATAATTTCTCTTATGAAGCGCATAAGAGGTATGGTACAGATCGTATGGAGGGGTTTCAGGTTGTAGTGTGCTAGGGTTTATGCTAGGGTTTATGCTGGTTTGTGTGTGATTCGAAGGGCAGTGGTGTTCACATAGTGGTGAAACTTCAGGTAGTTGTAGAGTAGGATCTGTGGTGTTGCAAGTGCAACTTTCAGCACTTATTATTGTTGAAATCAGTGTGCAGAATTCGGTGAAGTGTCCGTGTACAGTGTGTAGTGTGCAGAATTCAGTGATAAAAGAATTCAGCAATAGGAGATAACAGTGATAGTAAACCTAATGTGATGATATCTACGGACTACCTGAATGTCCAAATGACCTCCATTAAACTGAATGGGGAGAATTATGTCCCTTGGGCTAAGTCTGTAGAGGTTTTTCTGAAGGCAAAGAAGAAGGTGAAGCACATAAGAGAGGAGAAACCCTCCACTACTTCTCATGAATACGAAGACTGGGAACAAGAAGATGCACAAATCATCACGTGGTTATGGAACAGTATGGAACCCAGAATTAGTGTGAACTTCATGTTTCTTGACACGGCCAAAGAGGTGTGGGATCATGCTAAGAAATTGTATTCTGGTCAGGACAATACAACCAGGGTATATCAACTGTATCAGGAATACTTCAATCTGCAACAGGGCAATCAAAGTCTTGAGGAGTACTATGCCAGTATGAGAAACATCCGTAATGAGTTGAATGTCTATCACCCTCTCACTCCTGATGTCAAGATTCAACAACAACAGAGGGAGCAGCTTGATGTGACTCGGTTTCTGGTGGGGCTGAAATCCGAGTATGAACCAGTACGAGCCCAGATACTAGGAGGATCAGCCCTTCCATCCTTAGAGGAGGTGTTTGCTCAACTTCGGAGGACTTCCATTGGATCTATGGAAATACCCCTTCACTAACAGATAGCAAATACTGGTTTGGGCTGATGTGACAGAGCATTTGTGACCTGATTTGTTGCGCCTGGTTGATATTCAATAGCGTAGTTGAAGCCCATTAGCTTTGAAACCCAATGCTGCTGGTCCTGAGAGAGGACATGTTGTTCCAAAAGGAACTTCAAGCTTTGGTGGTCAGTCCTGATCACGAACTTATGGCCCAATAAGTAAGAATGCCAATGCTGAACAGATAACACTACCACCATCAATTCCCGGTTGTAGACGGAAGAGTAGTCTTGAGTGGGAGACAAGGCCTTGCTAAAGAAAGCAAGGGGCTGTCCTCGCATCAACACTGTCCCGCCCAAAGTGTCATACTCGACCACAAAGGGCTTGTTGAAATCAGGTAAAGTCAAGGTTGGTGGGGATGACACAAATGCTCTTAAGGCTTCAAATGCGGCCTGGGCCTTGTCAGTCCAAAGAAAGGAGTCCTTCAGTAGAGCTGTCAGTGGGGCTGCGATTAAACCATAGTTTTTAATGAAATGACAGTAGTAACCCGTCAGTCCTAGGAAAGCCCGGAGCTCCTTGATGTTACTTGGAGCTGGCCACTGTCGAATAGTAGATACTTTGTCTGGATCTGCTAATACCATTCTGTCTTCCACTACATGGCCCAAATAGAGTACATGGGTTTGCCCAAAAGAACATTTCGATTCTTTGGCATAAAACTGATTTTAAAAGAGAATATCTAGAGTAATCTGCAAATCCACTAGATGTTGGACTGTACACTAAAATGTCAAAAAAAAAAGACTAGTATAAAACGACGTAGATGGGGCCTGAACAAGTCATTCGTTAAGGCCTGAAAAGTTGTTGGGGCATTAGTGAGGCCAAATGGCATAACCCGGAATTCATAATGGCCATCATGAGTCCAGAAAGCTGTTTTTGGTATGTCAATTTCATGAATGCTAATTTGGTATGTCACTTTCATAATGGCCATCTTTCATCTTGACAAGGACAGGGGAAGAATGGAAGAGAATGGGCTATGACTGGGGTGAAGAAAATTTTTATATCCAACAATTCTTGAACCTGTTTTTCAGTCTTTTGTTTTTGAATATAGGGGTAACGGTAGGGCCTTACATTGGTTGGAAGCACATCCGGCACTAGAGGAATTCTGTGATCATGACTCCTTATTGGGGGCAGATTGGTTGGCTCCTTGAAAATTATGGCATACTACTGGAGAAGATCACTTAGCTACTGCTTATAATCTGTTTGATCCACTGTATCATGGGCCTTGGATAAGACCTGCTTGATTTAATCCCCAAATAATTGGCTAACTTGGGTCCTGTGCCTCTTTCAACATAGATGCTAAATTCATTGGGCAAGACATGCTAGCTGGATGCCCTTGCAAATGTACCTTTGTTCCCCCTACCATAAAATCCATAGACAAGCAAGCCCAATTGCATAGAACTGGCCTGAGTCGTTGCAACCGTTGAATTCCCAAAACAATACCAGCTCCACTTAGCTCCAGTGGGTATAGATCAACAACAAACTGCTGATCTTGGATATGCAACCCAATCCTGGTGCAGATCCCATCACATTGTAGTGAGGTCCCATTTGCTACATGGACCTTGAATGTGGCGGTACACTAAACTGGTAATCTCAATGGTCTAACCAGCACTGTAGTCACGATGTTTAGAGTGCGCTACCACTGTCAATGGGAAATTACATGTGGCGTCTCCAAACAGATGTAAATCAGTCCTCTAATATCAAGATTAAACTTAGTGATTAGCAGAATGGAACAGATCTGAATAACTGTATAAGAGAGGAAGATGGCGGAGAGAAGAGGTAAGAGAAGAAGAAGTCGAATCAATCACCCTTCTCCTCTAACCCTATTTTTATTAATCTCTGAAAAATTGATGATGACAAGTATACCCTTAAGTGGGCGGCCAGCTTGGCAGTTACATAAAGAAAATAAAATAAGAACAAATAACAGGCCCATTAAGTGAGGCCCATCAACATAAAATAAAAGATAAAATAAAGGATATCACACGAAAGGCTGTTAGGGCCCATTCGGCCCAGTCTCTTTACACAAACAAGACCTGACACCCTCATAATTTGAGGCAAAGAAAGGCCAACTAAGGCCTGCAATGAAATTTCAGGTTGTATCCAACTTTGTTCTTCTTGTGTTGCCGATCTGTCCTCTTGTAGCATCCCACCTCCTTCCTCATCGACCTGGAGGATAAAAGCCTGTTGAGACTTGCATTTGTGGCTGGAACGGAACCTCTCTTTGCAGTTGTAGCAAAGATCTTTTCCTCTGCAGTTTTGCATCTCAGCCCGTGAATGGAATAACAGGGCTTGGGCCTAAGTTACTTGGTGGTTTGCCCAAGATGCTTTCTTCTTTGTTGGATGCTTGCCCATCTGGCCATACAACAATGAAAGGCTTGTTCATTTGCTACCATGGGCTATTCACATGCCTTGCCCAAGTTATCTTCTCTTCTTGGATATAGGTAAGGGCTACTGCATCCATAACAGTGGAGGTCCGCATTGCCTTGATCTCCAACTATGTCTCCTCTCGGAGTCCTCCCACAAACACCCCTACTAGTGCCTTTTCTGGCCACCCCTGTACCCTTATTTCAAGCCATTCAAACTCTAATTGATAATTGCGGACAATTCCTACTTGTTTTTATCTTCGTGAGGATCTCATCAAAAATCTTCATAGCCTAAAGCCACAAATCGAACACATAGGGCATCAGTGAAATCTAATCACAAGAGACGAGGGTGCCCTTGGAGGTACAACTGGCGATCCTTCCAAATGTATTGCCACCAACGACACTCTATCTGGACTAGAGATTTCATTATACTCATAGAATCTTTCCCCTTGTATATCCAAGGGATTGGGTCTCCCCTAGAGAAGATCAGAAATATTACTTTGTATTCCTTTCCAATGCCAAATTGCCTCTTCGACTACTTCCTTGGTTACCCCCTTCTTGGTCGATTTCTTTGTCTTCGAAAGGTTGGTTCCGTTCCAATCTAGGCAAGATAGCAGCCATGTTGTCCTTGATTTCTCGCACATTACTGGAGACTTGATGAAGCTCAACCTCCACCTAATCAACGTATGCCTCCATTGACGTAGCTCTGGTGTTGGGCATCTGGCTCTGATACCAAACTGTTAGGTGCTGCCTAACTCGAGGTTCGTCTGAGGGAACCAACCTCCGGAGGTATGAGAGAGAGAGAGAGGGATATTTGAATGAATCCAGTCCCCTTTCTTCTTCCTTCTTCTAGTATTTATTGCTCAGGTAAACTGTTAAAAATTGTTATAAGTTTGTTACATTGTTCTAACGACACACCCGCTTGGTCAAATTGCTTGCTGACGTGTCTTTCTTCTGTTGTAAACCTGATACGTGGGCTGGCTATTCTCATACATGGATCTTGGCTCACCACCGATCTTTGTCTTAACACATTGTATCCCAACTAAAGACAAAGTGACCAACCCTACACTGCTTCAAGCCAGTTCCTTACTACCCTACTAAAGCAACCAAACCAGGCCTTGGACATTTATTTCAGACCATATGCAACATTTATAGTCTACACACCCTTTTCTCCTTCCTGTTAGTAACAAAACCATGAAGTTTCTCTAAATATACCTCTTCATGCATATCACCATGGAGTAAGGTATTTTTAATTGATGCTAGAACAATGGTCAAGGGAAATTAGCAACAAAGAAAAATAATAACTCATAGATATGCAATTTTTTTGATAGATAACAAAAAAAAAACTGTTATTAAAAGAACAAAAAGAAATGTACAAAATTAAAAGGCCAAGCTATAATCAGTAACAATATGGGCCTATAAACCCTTTTAAGTTGTTCCTCAATATGACTCTCTGATGCAGGATCCAAAGAGTCAATGCTTGAATTTCCAAGCTTTTAATGTATTTCTATATTTTGGACAGTAAGGGTATTTCAGTCATTTTAACTAGTGTTTAGGAAACCGGACTGGACTAGTTGGTTGGACCAGTTAAACTGTAACCTAGGGCCTTAGCCGGTAGGTCACACCCCAATAATGCCATTTGTTAAAAAAATGGTGAAAACCAGCTGATCAGCCACTTTAACCAGAAAAAGGTGAACCAATCCCGGTTTTATGAAATCGTTCAGGCCATTAAATAATTGAAATTTTACAACGTGTTTGACAAGACTTGAACCCATGACCTCTTATTTTCATATATTGCTTAATTACCACTAATCCACCTCTTTACTTGTGTTATTTAATGACTCTTTATTGTAAATATTGCTTTATTACACATATTTTAAAGAAAATGTAAATTAAGAGACTTGAACCCTAGTAATTTTCTTTAAAAATTAAGAAATTTTCCATTCATCCACCATATTTTAGTATATAAAAACTTGTAGAATATATTATATATAGTATTTATATGACCCATAGTATATATACATATATGCCACATCATCACGCTTTGACCTCCGCTCAACCCAGTCTGAACCTCTGATCCGTGAGCCTCTCCCTTCTCCAGTTCGATGCCTTATCTGGTTGTTTGAACAGTGATTTTAACATGCGTCTTTGGAGTCCAGACACATATATAGGATATATTGTTCCCTACTAACCTAAAGACAAAATATATCCTAGACAGACCCATATCCCCCCTTTTTCTAGACCACCCAATGCCAAACCTTGAGCTTAAGCCATCATCAATGCAGCCACATGAAAAGATTGGATTATACACAAACTCTGAAAGAATATATTAAATCAGAATTTTTGTCTTCAACATTCATATAGCTCCATGTCATCAATGTGGGGGAAATGAAAAGAGATTCTACATCGAAATCAGTTTGTCCACCTATTGTTTAGGCTTATAAGAAATGGTTTCACAATTTTTTTCTTGCCATAGAAAAATAATTCATAAGCCATCTGATTTGGATTTCAGAGATATTCCAATTTATGATTTGAATTATGAACCCCAAGGGTTTCAATTTGAATCTTTTTTTCTTTTTTTTTTTGCAAAAGTCTTGATGAATTTTATTTGAATCCTATGATTTGATTCATGACTTGTATGATACATGCAATTTGAATCAATTCAATTAAAAATTAGTTCTCTGCTTTGTCATTTCTTTGTTTATTTTAGGGTTCATTTGGGAAGGATGAAGCTTTGATTGATGTGCTTTCACTAATTTGGGCTTTCCAGGTGGGACCCATCTGTAAAGTTAGAAGCCCCTACATGAATGCCATCCCAAACAGGCACTAAGTTTTGTCAAGGGAGACTTGTTTTAAATCCCTTAATAGAAAATGATTTATTTAGGTTATTTAAAGACTCCTTAGAAACCATATAGAGTTTTTTTTTTCATCATATATATTTAAAAGAGACATTTTTATGTCCAACATTTGACTTCAAGAGCAAACTTGATAACATCATCTTAGGCTTCTAATGTAAAAGTGGTAAATTGTATTGTTTTAGGTGAATACATGATAGATATGAATTACAAATAGGGTAAATTCACTTCTCTATATAGAGTTAGATTTTGAGAAAATCACAAGTTCATAAAAAACAGAAAATATCTTATGATTTACTACATGATTCATGATTTGATTCAATTCAACTTTCTCCATGATTATGATACCATCAAAATTTTGAAAACATTGGGCACCGGCACTAATGTATTTTCCTGATAATGACTGCAGGAGTTCCATTTAACAGAATATAAACAAAAACAAAATTACCTAATCAAAGATACACATGGAAAAATCATTTTAGAAATTTTGGTTGATAGAGAAGATCATAACAAGCAAAACTCATTGATACCACCCCAGCACATGGAGTTGAGAGAGCATCAAATGATAGCAGAGGAGTTAAAAGAAACAATCCAAGGATCAGAAGCTTACCCAGGCACAAAGAATAAGGGAAAGTTAAGGATTAGAAGCTTACCCACTTTTATATCTAGATTACAGGAGGTTTCAGAGTTGGTCTGCAAGGACCACTTGCAGTGGACCTGAAACAAGAATAACATTTTCTAGTCATTTTTATATTAGAAGGGGAAAAGAAACAATCCAAGTAAAGAATCATTTATCTTGCAGAGAAGATGTCATCATGCTATCTAAATAATGAGATATTATTGTATCAGATTAAAGACAAATTCTCTCCTAAGCATGACTTTACATTTTATCCAAGAAGCAGGCATGGTAAGCACCATTTTATGAATTTCCAAAGGCTTAAATTGCCAACATGTTTTTTCGATGGATAACTTGAATAATTAAATTGGTTTATGGAAAAAATGTAGGTACTTACAAGAAAGATTGTGTAAGTAGCCCCAAAGTTACATTAGGGAGACAATCTCCATTCCCCATGAAACCCACTTTTTATTGCACAAAGTTCTCTTGCTTCTTATGGCAGACCCCCAATACATTTGATCCCTGTTGGCTCCTTGTCTTTCTAGGGCATCTGCCATACCATTGACTGTTCTCTGTATGATTAGAAAGTGGCTCTCAGTCTCAGCTTCCTTTCTAGAAATGTTACCATTCTCATAGCGTGCCTGTAGCACCAAGGTCGTTGGGTATAGTTTTCTATCCACCCAATGATAGTTTGTGTATCACCCACCACAATCATGTCAGTATAGTTCAGTCTCTTCCCTAGATTTAGCTGATGGAACACTGCCATCAGCTCCATCTTAATCGAATAACCTTGACCTACAGGGCCTCAATAGTTAGTCACTAATACATTATCATTCTGGAATGAAAGAAGAAGGAGAGAAGAGAAGAGAAGAAAGTTTGCAAGATATTAGCGGCACCACCCTACTTGGCTTATATATTAGGGTGCCCAAATATAATGGGGATATTACAGGAATACCCCTGATTACAACTTAACAGAAAAGAAAATAAAATAGGCCCACTAATGATCCATTACAAACTAATAACAGTCCAGGCCCTTCAGGAATAGGAGGGGTGCTGAGAGATAAAGACAGCAATATCTTAGCTTTATTCTCTGGCTCTGTGGGTATAGGAGACTCAGATTGCAGATCAGTTAGGAGTTCAGAATTTGCTTATTGAAGGAGATTCCAAAGTTGTTGTGGGATGGTTAAAGAATCCAGATTCAATTATTTGGTGCTACAGGGACAGTATGAGAAAAGTTAAGTGGTATTCAAGGAACATGATTGTTAATTCTCAGTGGGTGGGTAGAACAGCTAATGCCATAGCGGATGGGTTAGCTAAGCAAGGGGTATCAAGGGAACGTCTATTCTGGGCAGCTCTGTAATTTTTTTTCTGAGCTCAATGTAATACTTTGCTGTTGGTAAGGAGAGGTAGCAGCTCGTGCCTCTCCTCGGGCATCTGTTTTTGTAGCATCATCTTATTATATCTGAATAAATTACCATTCATTTATCAAAAAAAAAAAACAGTCCTAACAACACTCCCCCTTAAGCTGGGCTGTATATATCTATCATTCCCAACTTGGTACAGATGTCCAAATGTTGGGTACCTAAAACACCCTTGGTGAAGATGTCACCCAACTTATCCATAGAATTTACATAAGGAATCCAGATTTCACGAGCTTCAAGATTCTCACAAATGAAATGTTTAATGACTTCGATATGCTTTGTTCTTTCATGCATCACAGGATCGTGGGCTATATTGATTGCTGCCTTGTTGTCACAATACAATGACATTGGACTGTGAACTTCAACACCCAACTCCTTTAACATATTCTTTAACCACAAAATTTCTGCAATTCCATGTGCCAAGGCCTATATTCTGCTTCTGCAGTTGACCTAGCAACCACCGTTTGTTTTTTACTTCTCTAAGTTACCAAAAACGAAGGTGCAATAACCTATAGTAGATCTCCTATCATCAACTGCGCTGGCCCAATCAGCATTAGTGAAGGCTTCTACCTTTGAATGGCCATGCTTGGAAAAGAGGATACTTTTACAAGGAAACCTTTTCAAGTACTTCAGAACATGCTCTCTGGTTGCAAGATGAGTAGCCCTAGAGGCATGCATATACTGGCTCAACACCCCAACAGCATAAGCAATGTCGGGCCTAGTCATGGATAAATACAACAATCTCCCAATAAGCGAACTGCCTTACATCAGAGAGAGGTTCACTACATTCTTCACCAAGCTTATGGTTACTATCAATTGGAGTATCTGTAGGCTTGACTCCAAGCTTACCAATGTCCTGTAGAAGATCTAGGATGTACTTCTGAGAAATAAAGATGCCCCTTTGTCTGATCTCGCAACTTCAATTCCAAGAGAGTACGTTAAAGGACCTAGATCTTTGACATCAAACTGAGCCCCCAAGAATCTCTTACTCCCAATTTCCCGTAATGACAATGCCATCCACATAAACTAAAAGAACAGCCAGATAATCTTGATCCCCTTTTCTCTTAACAAAGTATGATCACTCTGACTCTGTTTGAAACAAACCCGCTTGACTTCATTATTAAATCTACCAAACCAGGCCCTTGGATGCTGTTTTAGACAGTATAACAACTTCTTGAGAAGACAAACTTTGCCTTTTGTTTCCTCTTAAGTAAAACTTGGAGGTTGAACATATAAATCTCCTTCTCAAGGTCACCATTTAGGAAAGCATTTTTTAACATCTAACTAGTGCAATCCCCAATCAAATATTGTAGCAAGGGAAAGGAGGACACAAATGGAGATCATTTTGAAAACAAGAGCAAAAGTTTCTGTGTAGTCAACTCCATATGTTTGGGAGAAACCCTTGGCCACCAACCTTGTCTTATATCTTTCCATTGAGCCATCGACACAATAGTTAACAGCAAACACCCACTTGCATCCCACAGGTTTTTTACCCTTAGGAAGGTCCACCAAATCCCACATGCAATTCTTATGAAGAGCATCAAGCTCCGTTAGCATTGCATTTTTCCACTTAAGAGCATCAAGCTCCTCTAGCATTCTCATGAAGAGCATCAAGGCCTCTGCAACAAACTTAGGAACAGGTACAGTAGAGATGGAAGATAGAAAAGAATTATAAGGAGATAAGTTGCTATAAGTGGTAAAATGACTAATGGGATGCTTAGTTGTGCATGAACGGATACCTTTTCCACTTAAGAGCATCAAGCTCACATGCAATTCTTATGAAGAGCATCAAGCTCCTCTAGCATTGCATTTTTCCACTTAAGAGCATCAAGCTCCTCTAGCATTCTCATGAAGAGCATCAAGGCCTCTGCAACAAACTTAGGAACAGATACAGTAGAGATGGAAGATAGAAAAGAATGATAAGGAGATAAGTTGCTATAAGTGGTAAAATGACTAATGGGATGCTTAGTTGTGCATGAACGGATACCTTTTCGAACAACTATAGGGAGACCAAGGTCACGAGTAGGATCGAAAGAAGCGGCATTACCTAGTTTTGAAGGAAATGCACTACTCTTCAGGTTTTTCTCCTGAGAATCTGCCAGTACAAGGGGAGTAGCCTCAAGTTCCACTTTATCTAGTCACACATGCTGATCCAAAGGACAAGAATGAAATCTAGAGAGAGTACACACGATAGACTGGAGCATGGACAAGAGAATGAGAACGACACGAAGCAAGGGAATCGAAGATTGGGGTGTGGAGGTGGGAATAAGAATTCACTTCTCCTCAAAACTACTATTCTCCCCTTGAGGAGAAGCAAGAAAGAATGGTTAACACTTATATCCCTTTTGAGTGGTGGGATATCCTAGAAAATACAATAGAATGTAGATCAAGTTCAGCATGAGACGGAGACAAATCTTAAACAAAACACCAATGTCCTAAAGTACAAATCGGGATGGAAAACAATGGGGGCTTAGGAAACAAGAGTTGGTGTGGGGCCTTGAACTTGAGAACACAAGTAGGCATACAATTTGATAAGAAATGCAGCTACCAACACAACATCAACCCAGAATCTCCTAGGTACATGCATATTGTTAGCCCAGTGGAGGAGAAGACCCAGGCGAAGCAAGTCAGACCCAACGGGCCATGCGTCAGTCCAGAACACCACACGAATCACGCGGGTGGCACCACCCATTACGTTCGTATATACCCGACACCCACGTATTGAAAAGTAATCATAGACTGTGAAAATGCTCAGAATCGGTTACAGGTGGTTAGCTAGCCATTTACAATATAGGCCAATGAACGAATGCATGAAGGGTAGTGACGAATCATTGAGATTTCTCTTCCTCTCCCTTTATCTCTCTCACACTCTCTCTCTCTTTCTTCTCTCTCTCGTCTTCTACCTCTGGTCCATTTTAGGAGGGTGAGCTCCCTCGAACCAGCTCATCGGTGATAGAATAGCAGCGGGACTTATCAATTGGTATCAGAGCCTTGCTACGATGCCAACCACCAGGGCCTCGTCTGCAGAAGAGAGGATTGAGCGCTTAGAAGGAGAAGTTTGACAGACCACCAATGAGCTGAGAGAAATCAAGGAGACCCTCTCAGCACTGGTAGGCCAGTTCGAACGAATGTCATCAGCTCCCAGATCCACAGAGGTTGAAGGATATAGCAGCAGCGGCGTTAGGCGAGGAGGAGCATTTCCAGTCAAGGCTGCCAAGATCGATTTTTCTCTGTACTTAGGTGATGATCCCATTCCCTGGATTTATCGGGCTGAATGGTACTTTGAATTCCATGAGACCTCGGCAGATCAGAGGGTCTCCATTGACGCCATACACATGGATGGTGAAGCTATCATGTGGTACCAATGGTACTGTAAAACCCACCCTCAGACCACCTGGTTAGACCTTACCGAAGCCTTACGTGTGAGGTTCGGTCCTTCTGGTTATGAAAATTTCAATGAGTCACTCTCCCAGGTGAGGCAAACAGGGACAGTGAGGGAGTATCAGAATGAATTTGAATGGTTGGCCACTCGGGTTCACGACTGGCCGGAGGCCGCACTGGTGGAATGCTTTATAGGGGGCTTAAGGGAAGACATCTGCATAGAGGTGAATACCATACAACCAACCACCCTGATAGAAACAGTGGGATTGGCCAAACTTCAAGAGGAAAGACTGGACCATCTTAAGAAATTAGGGAGGCCTAATGGACCTCAGGCGGGCCTGACTCAGAAAGGACCCTATCCCAAGACGGATTCAAAACCTGGGCCTCTACTTCCAACCCCTACTACTCCCAAGCCAGTTCCCTTACCAGCTCTACCTAACAGAAAGACTCGAGCTATGACCCTCCCTCACTAGAAACTATCTTGGACAAAAATGCAGGCCCGTAGGGAGAAAGGCCTCTGCTATAATTGCAACGAAAAATTCGTTCCAGGCCACAAATGCAAGGCCTAGCAGGTATATCTTCTACAAGTAGGAGAGGATGATTATGAAACCCAAACTGGTGATCCGGGGGTTCAGCAGATGGAGGTGATACCGGGGAGAGAATACTGTGTTATATCCCTTCAGGCCCTAGCTAGCTACCAGGCCCCAAGGACCATGCGAGTACAAGGGCTGATCTCAAGGAAGAGAGTGGCTGTCTTGATTGATAGTGGAAGCTCTCTGAATTTTATTACTCCCCGGCTAGCCAAACAACTTGGGTTAATGATAGAACCCGTCTCTTCGTTTGCAGTTAGCGTGGCCAATGGCCACCAAATCTCTTGTGATGGTAGGTGCAAGTCAGTGGAATTGAAGATTTAGGGGTAACAATTTAAGGTGGATCTACATCCGTTAGAATTCACCAGGGCAGATGTTGTCTTGGGCATACAATGGCTACAGTTGTTGTGCCCTATAGTGCGTAACTGGGTTGACTTGACCATACAGTTTAATTATGAGGGTAATTCCTACATGTTAAAAGGGATTAAGGCCCAACCCCATAACCGCTGACAGTTTGGAGGTGGTTCTCAAGAGCTGTCAACAAGACTCTATTCCATTGCTGATGAGCATGGGTTCCATGCACCCACTGGGTCCACTCCACTCATAGGAAACACTAGCCCATCCCCAAGCCAAGCCCAACAACTCCAATTATTGCTTCAGTCCTACTCTGACATCTTCCAAGAACCTACTTCATTACCACCCACTCGAGCCCATGATCACCGGATTCCTATCCAACCCAAAGCCCCACCCGCCAACGTCAGACCCTACCGCTACCCCCATTACCAAAGAGTAAAGGTGGAGCGTATGGTGACAGAGCTGTTAGACAAAGGTTTTATCTGGCCCAGCAGCAACCCCTTTTCCTCCCAAGTGATTCTGGTAAGAAAGAAGGATGGAAGTTGGAGATTCTACGTGGACTATAGAGCCTTGAACCGCATCATGGTCAAGGACAGATATCCCATACTTTGATTGAAAAACTATTTGATGAGTTGGGCCAAGCTACATACTTCTCTAAGATGGACCTACGATCAGGATACCATCAGATCCAGGTCCACCCTGAGGACGTCCACAAAACTGCGTTCAGAACCTCAGATGGGCATTTTGAGTTCTTAGTGATGCCCTTTGAGCTAACCAATGTCCCCCCTTCATTCCAGAGACTCATGAACGAAATTTTCAAGCCTTATCTGCGCCTATTTGTCCTGGTGTTCTTCGATGATATACTTGTTTATAGTTCAAGTTGGGCCTCCCATTTGGAACACTTGCAGTGTGTGTAAATCCTACTACGACAACAACAATTGTTCGCCAAACCCTCAAAGTGCTCGTTTGGACAGACCCAGATCATCTACTTGGGGCATACCATTTCTGGAGGACAGGTATACACAGACCCAGAGAAGATTAATTGCATGGTCTCATGGGCCCAACCCATCTCTCCACGGGCCCTCAGGGGGTTCCTCGGGATGACTGGTTACTACCGCTGATTCATTAAAGGATATGGGGTTCTTACCGCTCCCCTCACACGACTGTTGAAGAAGCACTCATTTGAGTGGGACCAACAAGCTGAAGAAGCCTTTCAGGCACTCAAAGAAGCCGCCACCATTCCACCGACACTGGCCCTCCCTAATTTTGATCCAGAGTTTAGAGTGGAGGCTGACGCCTCAGGTAAAGGAATCGGTGTAGTTCTGATACAGCAAGTTCGGCCCTTGGCCTACTTCAGCAAGGCTCTTTCTCTATAGGCTCAAGCTAAGTCCACTTATGAGAAGGAGCTCATGGCCATTGCTTTGGCAGTTCAAAGATGGAGAGCATATCTTTTGGGCCGAAGGTTTATTGCCAGGACGGACCACTGCAGCATTAAGCACCTGTTGGAGCAGTGAGTTTTGGGCCCGGATCAACATAAGTGGGCCTACAAGTTAATGGTGTTCGACTTTGCTATTGAATACACGCCTAGGACCTCTAATGCTGTGGCAGATGCACTCTCCAAAGCTGATGACTTTCACTTGATGGTATTGTCACGGCTGAATTATCCACTATCTACACAATTGAAGCAAGAAGCCCAAGATGATCCCCATTTAACCCAAATTCGGGCCCGGATCCTTGAGGATTCTGCACAAGCCTCGGGATACACGGTCCAGAACGGGATTCTCTACTACAAGGGCCGTATGGTGGTGTCGGGAGAATCCAAATATCATCAAGAGCTTCTTCAACTCTTCCATAAATCGGCCCAAGGGGGACACTTCGGAGCTCTCCGCACCTATAAACGCCTGGCAACCCACTATTACTGGAAAGGCATGAAACAGATGGTGCAAGAGTTTGTGGCCCGATGTACTATCTGCCAGTAGCAGAAATATAGCACCCAAACTCCATCCGGGTTGCTGCAACCTCTACCCATTCCGGAGAGGGTGTGGGAAGAAGTCACTATGGACTTTATAACTGGGTTACCCACGTCCCATGGGAAATCAGTAGTGCTGGTGATGGTGGACTGACTGAGTAAATATGCTCACTTTATAAGCCTCTCCCGACCCTACTCAGCAATTACAGTGGCCACAGCATACATCCGGGAGGTAGCCAAACTCCACGGGATACCAGTCAATTTTAATAGATTGGGATCCCCTCTTCATGAGTGCTTTTTGGAAGGCATGCTTCACTGCTCAAGGGGTCCGGATGTTGCATTCTACCAGCTACCGTCCTCAGACGGATGGGCAGTTTGAAGTCGTCAACCATTGCTTGGAGACATACTTGCAATGTTTTGTGGGTGATAGGCCCAAACAGTGGGCCCAGTGGCTACCCTGGGCTGATTATTGGTATAATACCACGTTCCAGGTTTCAGCTGGAACAACTCCCTTTAAGGTGTTGTATTACGGACCTCCTTCCATCCTGCCTTATGAGTCGGGCACTTCGCTGGTAGCCGAGGTGGAGACACAATTACAGGCAAGAGACAGTACACTCAAGCTCCTCAAATTCCACTTACAACAAGCCCAACAACAAATAAAATTAGCCTATGACAAGAAGCATCGGGAATTAGAGTTCTTGGTTGGGGATTGGGTTTATCTATGGCTCCAACCGTATAGATAGGCCTCTCTGGTGAAGAGGGCACCCCAGAAACTATCTCCAAGATACTTCGGCCCATTTCAGGTGGCAAAGCGAATTGGACTTGTGGCCTACCATCTTCACTTGACTACCGAGCATAGTTGTCAAGGCGATGCCTAGGCGACTAGGCGGTTTTATAGTGTCGCCTCACCCAAACGCCTATGTTTTGTATACTAGGCGACCGCCTAGAGACTTAGGTGGGTGCCCAAACACAAGGCATTCAGTTCTCTTTTTCTCGAAAAAGCAGTGGCTTTTTTTCGAAAAAGCAGGGGCTTCTTCTTCTTCTTCTTCCTCCCTTCCTAATTATTGGCTTCCTGCACTTATTATTTTTAACAGTCGAACCTACTCTACTCCCTTCCTAGTTCCCAAACTTATAAAATAGTTTAGGTCAGATTGCATCGCCTAGGCGCCCCATGGTCGCCTAGCCTTGCCTAGTCGCCTTGACAACTATGCTACCGAGTGCTAGTTGTACCCCGTCTTCCATGTCAGCCTTCTGAAGCCGTGCTTAACTTCCACCGATGTTATCAGCCCCACTCTTCCACAATTCACAAAGGCAGGGGAAGTGGTGTTTGAGCCACTAGTGATCAAAGATTTGCATTGGGTTCGCAAGGGCAGTAAGGTCCTTAAGCAGGCTCTAGTCATATGGCGTGGTTTGCCTCAAGAGGATGCCACGTGGGAGGATAATAACCAACTTCAGAAGCAGTTCCCCACCCTCAACCTTGAGGACAAGGTCATTCTCGAAGGAGACAGGAATGTTAAGCCCAGTGGAGAAGACCCAGGCGAAGCAAGTCAGGCCCAACAGGCCCATGCATCAATCCAGAACACCAAACGAATCACGCAGGTGGCACCACCCATTACGTTCGTTATATACCCGATGACCACATATTGAAAAGTATTCATAGACTGTGAAAATGCTCAGAATCGGTTACAGGTTGTTAGCTGGCCAATTTACTATATAGGCCAATGAACGAATCCATGAAGGGTAGTGAATGAATCATTGAAATTTCTCTTCCTCTCCCTCTATCTCTCTCTTTCTCTCTCTTTCTTCTCTCTCTCGTCTTCTACCTTTAGTCCATTTCAGGAGGGCAAGCTCCCACGAACCAGCTTATCGGTGACAGAATAGCAGTGGGACTTATCACATATGCAACATCAAACTTTGGGCCACTTCCAGGAGATGCATGTTCTCAGCAATACCTTTTTGTTGTGGGGTCCTGGGGCAAGTACTCAAATGAATATAGTACCATGCTAGGAGAAAACATATTCCAATCATCATGGAAGTATTCTCAAGCAATGTTAGAATGAGTTTTGCCCTTCCACATGAAACTGAACGAATACCATTTTTGGAAATCTTGTATTATTTTTGGAACTTCATGTCATGAATGAAATAAATAAATCCACGTGCATCTTGAGAAGTCATTAATGAAACTAATGAAGTATCTGGAACCTCCTTCAGCAACAATAGTAGTAAGGCCCCACACATCAAAGTGAACAATTTGAAAAGGAAATTCAACAATTTTATTTCTTGGAGGAAAACTTGTTCTATAATGTTTACTTAAAGGACAAGTTGGACACTAAAGTGAAGACTTAGACACTAAAATAATGTTGGAAACAAGACTCTCAAAGACGAAAAAGACAAATGACCCAAACGGTAATGCCACAACAAATATGGGCTTTATTACTGAGACTTTCAGACTGACTCACAAAACTTGTTGTATTACTTAACTCTAGAGCAACAACATTATCTAGAATGTAGAGATCATCAACCACACAACCCTTACCAATCGTTCTCCCAAAAGTCAAATCTTGAAAAAACATAGAAATCAGATAAAAAGATTACACTGCAATTCAAGAATCTTGTGATGCAACTAATAGATAAAAGACTAGTAGGAAATTTGGGAACATGATAGACTGAATGAAGAACACTATTTTGTAAGGGCACTGGACCATGGCCAGCAATGGTGGTGTGTGAACCATCAGCCAGCCTAAGTTTGTCTCTAATAGATTAGGCTTACCGGTCATATGGTTGGTTGTCCTAGAATCAATGATCCAAGGGTTTGAGGATGAAGTAGACACATGAAATGCAGAGGCCTAGTTACCTGAAGTGGATATATGAGAGGTACAAGGAGTGATAGATGTAGAGAACTCTGATGTGGACCCCACTGCTGTGGTCCCCACTGTGTTCGTATGGCAGCATAGCATATATTTTTTGTTAATTATGTCAGTGTTAGTTGGTAGTTATTTCAGTTTGTTGTTACAGCTTGTTATATCAGCTTTATTATTAGTTTATTTGCCATGTAAGCAATAAGGGCAATTCAGCCCTTTTACAATTAGTCAACATATATAAATATTAAGAGTGGGTCGGCAAATCATTAAGATTGACCCTCTCTCTCTTTTCTAAAACCCTTCGTGTGCTTCTGCTTTTCTCCCTCTCTTCTTCTTTTCTTCCTCTTTTCTTCTTCTAAAATCTTTTCCTTGACTTTCGAATTCAAGACTGATTGTAGTCTTGAACGACTACTTGGTATCAAAGCCAGATTTAGGGTTTCTCATGTGAGTCTGATCCAGCCAACCACATGAGAGTTGCCTAGGGCTGGAAGACTAAGAAGGAGGATCGGCTGATTCTTGGAGGCTACTGGTAGTGTGCAGCTACCACTAAGAAGATTGTAGAAGGCTGGGAGAGTTCCAGTAGTCAAGAAGAATTAGAAAAGGCTTTGGATCCCCAAGATTAGGGTTCTGCATCAGACAGAAGGTGGCGGCCAGAGATTTTCTTTCATAAAGTACGTTTTTGCTTGAGAATAACCTTGAAAGAACCATCTTGGTCTATTCTGAGAGGTGCGGCTAGAAAACCTTTTTTTTCTCTTTAGGGTTTTGAGAGAAAACCCTAAATTTCAGAACTGTCATTGGCATCAGATCAGATCAGAACTGGGTTCATATAGAATTCTGTTTTTCCCTTGTTTGTGGAAGACCTAGGCCGGCTGTTATCAGTTGTTTAGGTGTTGTTTTCTATTACAGTAGCTTCAAAAGTTTTTATTGCTAATTCTTAACCAAGAATGGAGTTCAAGAATCAGGGGGAAGGTGCTTTTGGGACTAGCAATTCTGGTAACATGTCTGAGAATGCATTTCAGATTACAACTGTGAAGTTTGATGGATCCAACTACTTAGAATGGGCCCAATCAGCCAAAATGGCTATTGGGGGTAGAAGAAAACTTAGATACCTGTTGGGAGATGTGAAAGAACCATCTAAGGAGGACCAAATGTATACCAAATGGGTTCAGGAGAACTATTTGGTTATGACATGGCTGTGCAACTCTATGCAGCCACATATCAGCCGAAACTATTTGTGGGCAAAAACAACCAAGGAAATCTGGGATGTCATGAAAGAGACCTACTCCCAACCCCTTAATGTTGCTAGGGCCTATGAATTGAAGTGTGAGGTTAATAACCTTAAGCAAGGAGAGAAACCAGTCTCCGTTTACTTCTCTACTTTGAAATCTTTGTGGCATGAAATTGACCACCTATAAACACTTGAGTGGGAAAGTCAGAAGGATGCACAGACACATAGAAAGCAAGTTGAAACTAATAGGGTTTTTGAATTCCTAGCTGGTCTGAATCCTGACTATGATATTGTGAGACAACAACTACTAACAAGGGACAATGTGACCTTATCTCAAGCCTACTCATTGGTGCATAGTGAAGAGACTAGGAGAAAAGTTATGATGCAGCATCAGCCCTTCCCACCAGCCTTGGCAGCAGTTAAACCTAAGTCTGGGGGTGATACAGAAAGGAAATAAAGAAGGAAGATAAGAGGGATCTAGTGTGTGAACATTGCAAGAAACCTAAGCATACTAAAAACACATGTTGGAAGCTGCACCCTCATCTAGTCCCAACAAAACTGAGGAACAAAAGGGGTAATGCCCATATGGCTGTTAATACCGATTCTGCATCCTCATCGGGCACAAAAGGCACGCCTTTAAACACCTTAGCTGCTGTTCGGGCTGCCCTAACACAATTGGAAAAAGAAGTTGGGAATTCAGCTCAATCATCTCAGTCATCATCGGGCTGCCCTAACACTGGCCTCTTATCTACTTGATCATGGGATTATTCACAAGAGTACTTGTCCTTATACACCATAGCAGAATGGGGTTGCCGAGAGGAAGAATAGGCACATATTGGAGGTGGCTAGAAGCATTATGTTTAACTCCAATGTGCCTATCCGTTTCTGGGGCGATGCTATTCTTACAGCAGTGTATCTCATTAATCAAGTTCCTTCACGGGTTCTTGACATGAAGCCTCCCTTTACCCTTCTATACCCCGTAAAGAATTATTTACTGTTCCCCTTAAAACCTTTGGTTGCACTTGCTTTGTTCAGATCCTTGGACCTCATCGTTCCAAATTTGATCCTAAGGCCTCCAAATGCATTTTTCTCGGTTATGCACAAACTCAAAAGGGTTATTGCTGCTATGAACCTACATTCGGGAGGAGATTCGTCTCAATGGATGTTACTTTCTTTGAGGAGGTACCCTATTACCCTAGGGTTTCTCCTCGGGGGGAGAGCAGTAAGAGTGGGGTTAACCCATCAGAAGTTCCTTTACCTATTCCATTGAGTGATGAGGGATGTAATGGGGAGGGTTGTCAGAGGTGTCAGTATTTGAGAGTCTAACACAGGCGGTGGAGGCAGGTTGATTTCGGTCATCAGCAGTCCAGGCTAGCCCCAGTTCCTTCTGCAGATCCAGATCCAGGTACCACAGTCCCTTTATCAGATCCAGGTTCCCCTGAGATACCTTCCATTGTTGCTACTGATGACCTTGACCTCCCTATTGCAGTCTGTAAAGGCAAACGGCGTTGCACCACATCCACAGCTCACTGCATTTCCCAGTTTCTGTCCTATGATCGCCTGTCTCCCTATTATAGGTCCTTTCTCACATCCATTGCTGATATTCCTATTCCCATAACAGTGCAAGAAGCCTTGTCAGTTCCTGAGTGGAAAGATGCAATGAAGGTTGAAATGGAAGCCCTTCTGAGGAATAATACTTGGAAGCTAGTAGACCAGCCTAAAGGAAAGAAACTGGATGGATGTAGATGGGTATTTACTGTGAAAGATAATGCTGATGGTTCCATTGAAAGGTATAAGGCCTGGTTAGTTACAAAGGGATTTACTTAGACTTATGGTATAGACTACTTGGAGACTTTTGCTCAAGTGGCAAAGATGACCACTTTCGAGTTCTGCTATCCCTTGCAGCCAGTTATTCTTGGCCCTTGTTCCAGATGGATGTTAAAAATGCCTTCCTCAAAGGAGACTTACAGGAAGAAGTCTACACGCAGTTACCTCCTGGATTTTATGATGCAAAGACAGGTAAGAAAGTTTGCCGGCTGAATAAAACCTTGTATGGAGTAAAGTAGTCCCCTAGAGCTTGGTTTGATAGATTCAGACAAGCCCTTGAAAAATTTGGCTATGTACAGGCCCAGTCAGACCATACATTGTTCATTAAAAGAGTGGACTCTTCCTTCACCTTGCTTGCTGTATATGTGGATGATATTGTGGTGACACGAAATGATAACAGTGAGATTGAGTCTCTTAAACAACTCCTTCATCAAGAGTTTGAGGTGAAAGATCTGGGAGAGCTACGATACTTCTTGGGTATTGAGGTTGCTAGATCTAAACACGGGATCTTTATTTCTCAAAGGAAGTATATTCTAGATCTATTAGCAGAAACTGGAAAGTTGGGTGTTAAGCCTGCAAATACACCTATTGAACAGAATCACAAGATCAGTGCAGATGGTGGAGAGCCTCTTGAAGACAAAGCTATGTTCCAACGGTTGGTTAGAAAACTCCTCTATCTTTGTCTCACACGACCGGACATCAGTTATGCAGTTAGCGTTGTTAGTCAATATATGCACTCTCCTAGAACTACTCACCTTGCAGTTGAGAGAATATTAGCATACTTGAAGAGATGTCCAAGTAGACGTATATTATTCAAGAATAATGATCACATGAAGATAGAGGTCTATACAGATGCTGATTGGGCTGGGAGTGCTGATGACAGAAGGTCTACCTCTGGATATTGTGCCTTTGTAGGAGGTAACTGTGTGCTGAATGCTGTATTCAAAGTAGAGAAGTGAAGAAGAAAACCACTGGTATGCTAGAAATGTCAAACTATACTGTTCAGTCGACCAGCAATGATTTATATTAGAATGAAGTACAATGGTATAAGAGTTTACTGGAATAACCCTGATTAGTGATGGGACACCTAGTTAACTTAAAACATTAAACAGGCTTAGGCCCATTAACCCAGGCCCAGTTACAAGATGATTTAACTTAAGTATGGGCTAATAAGACTCTTATCAGCCGAACACTCATACAAAGAGACTTCATTCTAGCATTCTAACACTCCCCCTCAAGCTAAGCATGGATATCAATCATGTTTAGCTTGCCAAGTAGGTCTTTGAACTTTGTTGTTGTCAGTCCTTTAGTCAATACATCTGCAATTTGCATCTCAGATGGTGTATAGGGTACACAGAGTTCTCCTGAAACAATTCTCTCTCTAACAAAGTGTCGGTCAATTTCAATATGTTTTGTCCAGTCATGCTGCACGGAATTGTTGGCTATGTCGATGCTTCTTACTATGCCATGTGACCAGGTTCCCTCCTAAGAATGTACAGTAACCTAAGGTTGATTTCCTGTCTCCAATAGAACCTGCCTAATCTGCATCAGTGTATGCTTCAATTTCAAGTTTGTTGCTTTTCCTGAATAGGATTCCTTTCCCTGGGCAAGTCTTTAAGTACCTGAGAATTCTTTGCACTGCTCTCATATGAGAGGTCTTTGTTCGTATGGCAGCATAGCATATACTTTTTGTTAATTATGTCAGTGTTAGTTGGTAGTTATTTCAGTTTGTTGTTACAACTTGTTATTTCAGCTTTATTATTAGTTTATTTGCCATGTAAGCAATAAGGGCAATTCAGCCCTTTTACAATTAGTCAACATATATAAATATTAAGAGTGGGTCGGCAGATCATTAAGATTGACCCTCTCTCTCTTTTCTAAAACCCTTCGTGTGCTTTTGCTTTTCTCCCTCTCTTCTTCTTCTTTTCTTCCTCTTTTCTTCTTCTGAAATCTTTTCCTTGACTTTCGAATTCAAGACTGATTGTAGTCTTGATCGACTACTATAGAAGTCTCCTCAAGTTGATGGAGACTCTTACCATATTCTTCCAACTGATCACGTAAGGTATTCAGTAACCCCTTCTTGGGGTTAGAACCTGTAGAGACTCCCTCTTGAGATGAACCACCAAAAACAACATTAGCCGAGCTAGAATTCTTCCCAGTGTATTGTGGTTGCTTCTTCTGGAAAGATTGAAAATTCTTAGGCTTCCCAATAAGATCCCAACATGCTTCTTTAATCTGTCTGGGTTTATCATAGTGAGTACATCTTAACTTATCTTTATCAACTTCTTTTGTCTTCTTCATCCCTACACCACCTTTTTTATTTCCAGTGCCTCCCTTGGCAAAGAGAGCAACCTGTTGCTCCCCCTCTAGAGGATTCATGGCTATCCTCCTACTTTCGTCAGACTGATCCAAAGAGTACACTTCCTAAAGTGATGGGAGTTGCTTACTCCTTAAAATTTGAACCCGAATGGGCTCATAAGTAGGGTTAAGACCAGCTAAGAAGGTAAATACTCATTGCTGATTCAAAAGCTTCTTGTAATCTCTTGCATCTAACTCATTCTTCCAGTTAACAGTTTGAAAATAGTCAAGTTCTTCGTACATAGAGGTAAGGGAAGAGTAGTAGCATGACAAGCTTCTCTCCCCCTATTTACAATTGGATGACTCAACTTGTAACTGATAAATACGAGCATCATGCCTCTGTTCAAAGAAAGTGACCTTAGCTTGGTCCCAAATTTCCTTTGCTGTTTCAGCCCACACGAAAGTTATTCTTAGGCTAGGGTGAATGGAGGTTACAAGCCAAGACATAATTAAATAATTGTCTTGATCCCACCTGTCACGGGCTGTACCAGCCTCTTTGGTGAATTCGGATTAGCTGAACGCGATGGCTGTTCAGAAGGCTGTGGAACCAATGATGAGATTCCATGCCAGTAATAAATTCATGGGACCAACTGTGAAAGGTGCGAGTCCCATGTATTTAAATACTGGCATGGAACCTTATCATTGGTTCCACAGCCTACTGAACAGCCATCGTGTTCAGCCAAACCTTGCTCCTCTTTGGTAACACTTTTGGACCACTGCAAATAGTTTAGTCCATCAAGGTCAGTAGTAAGAACAGGGGAAACCTTGCTTTCAGCCCATGGACTGAACATATTTTGACCTCTAGTGACTTCAGACATGGCTAAATCATCAATTGACATTGTCTACAACAGTAAATATAACAACCCACAAGCAACTTGTACCAGAAAAAAGGAACAACACTAACAATAAAAGAAACCAGGTCTGTTTTCCAGTTTACTGAAGGGATGGGATATCCATCACATGGACGTCCAAGTCTTGCGGAAAGGACTGGGCGAATTTCAAAAAACATTCTCCCATCTTTGCAAGGAATCGAATTCCCTATTTTAGAAAACATATTTTCAATGATCAATCTTGAACCATGAACCAAATCAGATCTGAACCGAAAGGAGTAGGAGGGAGGATGTACCTGAAACGGAGAAATAGTATCTCCCAATGGAGGTGTTCACGCCCAAGGAAGGATCCAAAATCTGCTCCCACTGAAGATGGCACAGTGAAGGATGGAGTAGAATCAGCAATGTTCTTCCAAAAGAACTTGGCCACTTCGCAAGAATCAACTGAATGGCTTGTGGGTACAGCTCCAACCAATCTTTTCCAAAAAGATTGGAATCAAGATCAGATCTTGATTTCTCCCAAGAACTGAAGATCGAACTGAAGGTGATGGCAGCGGCAGGAAGGAGGCGGCAGGAGAGAATTCGCAGGGTGTAGAAATCTCTCTTCTAGTGGTTTTCAGCTCTGAAGGGAATCGAACATCAATCACTAACTGTTTTTTCGCCCCTTTTTCCTTTCATAATCTTAAAGGGATCAGCTCCTAATCTCATTAGGAGTTGCTAATCCAAATCATATTTGGGTTAGAAGTCCCTTTAAGTGATAAGGGATGACCCTTATCTTATCTGCAGATCAGATCAGCCATCTCCTAATCTAATTAGGAGGCTTCCAGATCTAAATCTCATTTAGATCTTGGACTCTCTAAGTGGATAGGGTCTAGGCCCAATCCTATCAGCTGATCCATCTCAGAATTCGCCACCCTTTTAATTGACTGATCAAATCAGCCCAGTTCGAAATGGGCTTAAGGCCCATTTAAGGTTATGTACTCACTTAGCCTTCCAAACTGCTGCCCAGTTGGGCTTCCTTGTATGGCGTGGGACCCAAACAATGATCTACACATCAGCCACATGGGTTCAGCCCAGCCTTTGTTACAAGGCCTGGCCGAATACACTGTTATGGACAGCGCACCCCCTGAAACCCATCTTATGGGCTCTATGGGCCCAACACTTACCCTAAGTGGTCTCTGGGCCAAGCCACCTTGTAACACCCAGGGATTGTGGGCAGATGCAAGATTAGCCCATCGGGTATTATCCTCAATGGTCTTACACTTAACCTCTCAGCCCATAATGATCAAACACTGCCCGACAAGGGAGGACCTCTCCCTCGACTGCAAGGAATAGTGTTGCACTCTCTACTTATATGGATCCCGGGAATTAAAACCTTTTGCAAACCATTTCGAAACCATGACATATATATATATATATATATTTTGCAAAACAAAATCTCAACAATTGAAATCGGCTGCCGGCAGTCTTGGTTTCCATCAGAGAGAGTGCATCCCCGATCATTACCTTTGTCCGACAAAGGGGCTGATCCTGTCACTACGATCACCCACTCAGATGAATCCTCAGACTGTCCCAACATACCCAGGTTTTGACCCCCGCTAAGGATCTCACTGATTGGTACATCAAAGACAGCCCAATCCGACATCTAGTGTAGTATCATAATCGAGTCTAGGGGTTAGGTGTAACTTTCCAGTTTTGCCCATCTATCTCCAAGGTCCAGGGCAATACTAGAAATCTGGTCCGGTTCAAAGGTTCTATTAATCCTACACTGTATGTGCCTAGGGTCTTACCCTGGCAGCTGAGACAGGCCACCCCAACCGACTTGGTGACACCACAGTGTCAGCCTTGTCAGGATAGGTCTCCCCAGACCGATCCACTGGCTGTGAACGTTCTAAACTAACACGAGTCTCATTAAGTGTCCAGTTTAAGGGTATTACACAGAAACATACCAAGGGAACATGAATCAAATATGCACTTTTATTCATTTACAATAAACTCATAAAATACATCATTCTGATTGAAGCTAAGGGCATACAAAACTGTCTAACATTTACAGTCCACTGTAAGCAGATAAAAATGCACCATATTCCTTCCGCAAGAAGTAGATAACAAAATCAAAATAGAACACTTTTAAATACCCCCAAGACAGAAACGAGAGAAAGAACCCTTCAGCTGAACTTCACAGGTCTGCAACTACCTCGAACTTCCAAGTAAAACAAAAAAACTTCCAGTACAGCTGAAGAAAAAACAGACCTGGACATGAGGGTTGAGAAATCCAAAAAAAAGGTTTACCACTCAGCCAACTGGACCTCAGACCACACAACAATGAGAGTCACCTCTCCTCACACTCAAACCTCCATCACAGGATACAAGGGAGACACCAAAACAATGACCCTTTTGGTCCTACGACCATAAAGGAAAAAAATAGTAGAGAAGCCCTTACGTGATCAGTTCCTTCTCAGATTTGAAGTGCTACAATATTTTCCAGAGAAAACTGAGAGACAGAAGAGGAAGAGAAAGGTCCACTAGAGCACCAAACTACTGTCAAACCTGCTCTGATACAATCTGGAATGGAAGGAGAGAAGAGAGAAATAGAGCAGAGAAGAGAAGAGAGTTTACCAAAACGATATTAGGGGTCGCACCCTACTTGGCTTTTATATATTAGGGTGTTCAAATATAAAAGGGTTATAACAGGAATACCCCTGATTACAACTTAACAGAAAGGAAAAATAAAACAGGCCCACTAACAGCCCAAGACAGACTAATAGCAGTCCTAACAACAATCATTATTCCTAAAAACACCCTCTACACCTGCGATTTGAGGTTGCCCAAGCTGCAACCATCAAACTTCAGTTTTATGCAGTTCAAAGGTGGATACCATATGCAAACTGTTTTTGGAAGAGGGTGAGTTTGCAATCTGTTGGCAGACCCTTAAGATGCCACTAACTAAGAAAGGTTCAAACAGAGGTATGACTTTGACCTAGTCGGCCACTTTCACAGCAATATTCTCAACCAAAGGCTTCTTTTGAATGGTTATCCTTGTAGTTGTTCAAGACTGCTATCAGTCTTGATCACTCAGGAACCTCAGGTTCGAAGAGAAGAGAAAGTGGAGAAAGAGTGGTGAGAGAGCAGTAGAACACAGTTTTGAGGAGAAGAACAGAATCTCAATATTCTGCCGCCACCACTTTAATTTAATATTTATATGTTATGCTAGTTACATGAAAGGACACATCTGCCCTTGGTGTTTACATCATAACACATAACAATATAAAACTGAAAAGTAAATAACAACTAGAATAACAGAATCATAAATCGACCACAGCTGTAACTAGATACATTCTACCCTACGGACAGAGTGGGACCACAGCTGTGAGGCCCACACCAATGTTCTCTACACTCCCCCTCAAGTTGGGAGTAGATGTTTATCATTCCCAACTTGGATAGATCTGCTTCTAGCTTCTTTCTTGATACGGCTTTAGTGAGGATGTCTGCTAGTTGCATACTGGATGTGATGTAAGGGAGACATACTTCTTGAGATGAGACCCTCTCTCGTACAAAATGCCGGTCAACTTCAATGTGTTTGGTTCTGTCATGCTGCACTGGATTATGTGCTATATTAATGGCTGCTTGATTATCACAATACAGCATCAAGGGCTTCTCATACTCAATGCCCAACTCCTCAAGTAGAGATCTTAGCCAATAGGATTTCAGCCACTCCGTTGGCCATGGACCTGTGTTCTGCTTCAGCACTTGACCGGGAGACAACACTTTGTTTCTTACTTCTCCAGGAAACAAGGTTTCCTCCCACAATGACACAATATCCTGAGGTAGACCTTCTATCATCAACACTCCCAGCCCAATGAGCATCTGTATAGACCTCCACCTTCATGTGGTTGTTGTTCTTGAATAGTATACCCCTACCTGGGCATCTCTTCAAGTAGGCTAAGATTCTTTCTGTTGCAAGAAGATGTGTGGTTCTAGGAGAATGCATGTACTGGCTGACAACACTAATAACATAAGTAATATCTGGCCGAGTGAGACAGAGATATAGGAGTTTTCCTACCAATTGCTGGAACATAACTTTGTCTTCAAGAAGCTCCCCACTCTCGGCACTAATCTTGTGGTTCTGTTCAATTGGTGTATCTGCAGGCTTGACACCTAACTTTCCAGTTTCTGCCAACAAGTCTATGACATATTTCCTCTGAGAGATGAAGATCCCCTGTTTGGATCTAGCAACCTCAATACCCAAAAAATACCGGAGTACACCAAGGCCTTTCACCTCAAATTCTTGATGAAGGAGCTGTTTAAGGGACTCAATCTCATGGCCATCATTCCCTGTGACCACAGTATCATCAACATATACTGCCAGTAGTGTCAAGGAGGACTCCACCCTCTTGATGAATAGGGTATGATCTGACTAGGCTTGTACATAACCAAACTTCACAAGGGCTAGTCTGAATCTATCGAACCAAGCCCTAGGTGACTGTTTCAAACCATACAAAGCCTTGTTGAGCCGGCAGACCTTCTTACCCATCTCTGCATCATACAATCCAGAAGGCAAACGCATGTAAACTTCTTCCTGCAAATCTCCATTCAGAAAGGCATTTTTCACGTCCATTTGGTATAAAGGCCAAATGTGACTTGCTGCAAGGGATAATAGGACTCGAATAGTGGTCATCTTGGCTACCAGTGCAAAGGGCTCCAAGTAATCTATGCCATAAGTCTGTGTAAACCCTCTTGCAACTAACCAAGTTTTATACCTCTCAATAAATCCATCTGCATTATGCTTCACCGTAAATACCCATCTGCATCCAACTGGTTTCTTTCCTTTGGGCAGATCAACTACCTCCCAGGTGTTGTTTTTCAACAGGGCATCCATCTCAGCTTGCATTGCATCTTTCCATTCCGGGACGGATAGGGCTTCTTGCACTGTTCTTGGAATAGGGACATTGGAAATGGAGCTAAGGTAGGACCTGTAGGTAGGAGATATGCGATCATAGGATAAAAAATGGGAAATGCAGTGGGCTGTAGATGTGGTACAATGTCGTTTCCCTTTACGGACTGCAATCGGAAGGTCAAGATCATCTGTAGGAGGTGAAATGGTTGGGACTGTAGTATCTGGACCTGGAGCTGGAGGTGAGATTGGAGCTGGCCTGGACTGCTGCTAAGGTCTCTAAAGATGTTCCTTTTGTGCCAGATAAGGATGCTGAATCAGTGTTCACAGCTACATGAGCAGTGCCCTTCTTGCTTCTCAACTTCGCAGGAACCAAGTGAGGGTGCAGTTTCCAGCATGTCTCTATTGTATGTTTGGGCTTCTTACAATGTTCACATACCACATCCTTCTTGTCTTCCTTCCTCCTGTCCTTCTCTGAATCACCCCCTGATTTGGGTGTGACCGCTACAAAGGCTGGTGTAGGGGGCTGAGGTTGCATCATAACCTTCCTTCTGGTCTCTTCACTGTGTACAAATGAGTATGCCTGAGAGAGAGTCACATTGTCTCTAGTCAAAATCTGTTGTCGTACAATATCATACTCTGAATTTAGGCCCGCCAGAAACTCAAATATATATGTGCATCTTTGGGACTCTCCCACTCAAGAGTCTCTAAGTGATCAATCTCACGCCACAGGGACTGCAATGTAGAGAAATATACTGAAACCGGTCTCTCTCATTGTTTAAGATTCTTCACTTCACATTTCAATTCATATGCTCTGGCAACATTAAGGGGTTGGGAATAAGTTTCTTTCATAACATCCCATATCTCCTTAGCTGTCTTTGCCCACAAATAATTCCGGCTAATAAGAGGCTGCATAGAATTACACAGCCATGTCATAACCAAGTAGTTTTCTTGAATCCACTTGGTATATGTCGGGTCTCCCTTGGGAGGTTCCTTCATGTCTCCCAAGAGGTACCCTAATTTACCTCGTCCATCAATAGCCATCATGGCTGACTAGGCCCATTCCAAATAGTTTGATCCATCAAACTTTACATTTGTAATCTGACCACCCATCTCAGAAACATTACCATAACCGATGTTCCTAAGGCTGCCTTCTGCTTGATTTTTAAACTCCATTTCTGTCAAGTCCCAAAACAGCACTTAGACAACCAATCACAATCAAAAAACATTATGGGCCTGATCTGTCTTCACAGTATATGTGCACAAAACCGGGATAATTCTGATCTGAAACCAACTAGCCAACACAACAGTAGCTGTCCGTAAGCTCTAATCCCTTAGGACTCTGAAAAAACAGCTTAGAAGAGGTCTGATATGCTTGGGAGAGTTAGGGTTTTAATCAGTCCTTAAAGTGAATAATTCAGTTGCACAATCCACTCAGTACTGTGTATATAGACTTGCAGTAGGGTTAATAAGAAACCCTAGAATCTGTGTATATAAATCTCAAGGTTCAATCAAACACTAGGGCTTGCTTCAAGGTTACTTTCAAACCCTAGAGTAGAGAGAAACACAGTTGAGACAGTTCGGCCTAGGGTTTGCTGTAAAACCCTAGTGAATCGCAGAGAGGAAACCCTAGGATGTTCGGCCTTCCCCTCCAGATAGGTCCAACCTATCTTCTCTGATCTAACTTCTCTTAGAAAGTAAATAACTTACAAGGAAAAATTGTTCGCTGCCTTCTAGGGTTACCCGAACCCTAGTCTTCTCTGATCCTTCCTGACCACCAACACTCTGCAACCCTAACAAGTTTCCAACAGCTGCTAGCACTTCTGGCGATCTCCAAGAATCAGTCTGCGAACTCCTCCTTTTCAGCTCTCAGTCATAGGAGATTCTCATGTGGTCGACTGGTATTAGACTCACATGAGAAACCCTAACTTGGCTCTGATACCATGTAGTTGTTCAAGACTGCTATCAGTCTTGATCACTCAGGAACTTCAGGTTCGAAGAGAAGAGAAAGTGAAGAAGGAGGAGAAAGAGTGTTGAGAGAGCAGTAGAACACAGTTTTGAGAAGAAGAACAGAATCTCAATATTCTGCCACCGCCACTTTAATTTAATATTTATATGTTATGCTAGTTACATGAAAGGACACATCTGCCCTCGATGTTTACATCATAACACATAACAATATAAAACTGAAAAGTAAATAACAACTAGAATAACAGAATCATAAATCGACCACAGCTGTGACTAGATACATTCTACCCTACGGACAGAGTGGGACCACAGCTGTGGGGCCCACATCAATGTTCTCTACAATCCTCTCTAAATGTCTGCATTTCTTTCTCCAAATTGACCAATGGATGGTGGCTATGTTAAATCTTCATAGCATTTCCCCCCTCTTGCAAGAGAAGAAATATTGTTAAAAACGACTTACTGTATCACTAGGAGGGGACCACCTGCAACCTAAAAGATTAAGAAACTATTCCCAAATACTAAAATACCATAAGAAAAGGGGTAGAAGACTAACAAGTATAGAGTAGTTTCACCACTTGACAAACATATTTCCATATCCATGGGCACTGACACGAAGCATTACTGAAACTGACATACGTGGAACATCAGTATTATTAACTGCATAAAAGTGATGATGGCCACTATGAGCCAACTTGAAAATTCCTTTGGATGTGACACTGAATCTTAGTTTTTATCTGTCTAATAAAATAGACCGAAGAATAGAGTTGGTATTAGGCTATTAGCAGCTCTATTCTTTGGGTATGGTGGTGAACCCATCTGTTTTTCTGCAGAAAGGCACTGATTAACATCATATAGGGACCAGACTGAGAGTATTAGACAGACCAAACTCAGTCCTCGGTATTAGAATATTATAGCTTCTTAGTACTTAGGATTTCTTACATTTCATCTTCACACTTAACACAAGTCATACATAGTTTTCTAATAAAAACAATAAAGATTGAAAACGATATATGATATTAAAAAAGTGAACTCAAGGATGTAAAGTAGGATTGGAAAAACTAATTAAACAGAAATATAACCTATGAAATGATGAAAGAGAATATAGTTCTCATAAATCCTAACTTAAACTTGCAAAGTATTAGATACCTCAAAATAAGATCCAAATGGAACATCATGTGCCTGTTGCACAGTCTCAAACACCTGAAACAGGAGGGTAGAACAAATCAATAATTTTAAGGTCAATAAAGGACCAAAAATGTATGCCAAGGAAACCAAATGAAAAATTCTCTAAGAACCACTAAGGAACAAATTGTAATAAAGAAAAGAAAAGCATTTGCATATGGCTAATAATCACACCAATGCTTTCTTATCCACCGACAAAACAGCATGCTGCCACTCAGTCATGGCTGTGTCTGGAGGACACATGGGGCTGTGACAAAGAGATCTGAACGTTATTTCTCTGACTTGACCATCATACTCATCTGCGGCATGCCACTGACCCAACTAGAAAGAGAAAATGGATGACAAAATACCAAACTGGAAATGTCAGAGTGGTAAGCAAGAAATTAAAAGTCAAATTCCATAACCTTATTTAATGATAGTATTGAGTGTAGAAACTGAACCCACTTAAACTGATGTAACAAAGAAATAGAAAAAAAGTTAGATTCATTTGATTGATCATAATCTTAAATCATCACTTCCATAGACTGTATAATAGTGTTGCTGAATATATGGAATATAGCTGCCTAAACTGTATAATAGTGTTGCTGAATAGAGATTTCAGAATCAAGAAATCAGAACAAAAGCTAAGAGAGGACTCTAATGATGTAGTTGTGATGCTAGGAGTAGGCCTAAGGAAGGGGGATGAGGACTTGTGAGGGTTTGTCTAAGGTTATATGATTGCATCATGTTTAAGAAGCTAGTTTAGTGCTGAAATTCCTGCAATATGCAGAAAGTTCTAGAAAGAGAAATCAAGGAAATTTCAATATGACAAGATTGGAATGAAATTTCTTTAAAAGTTGTTTACTTAGACACCCCCTATACTTTACTATATTTACTAAAACCTACCCTCTAGTTTGTGTTTTACTAAAACACCCCCTGTAGTTTGCAGCCATTTTACTTAAAACTCTGTCCATCAACAACCATTTGTATTTTCATCAATGAATAGTCAATCAACCTCATAAAGTAGTGAAAGGACAGTGTCCTAGAATTTTTGTCCTGAAAATATTAACAGTAAAAAGAAGAATCTGAGTGACGTCTACTTGTCTGGGTGTGGCCCACTTCTCACCACAGCTACCTACTTGTCTCTCCTCTATCCTAACCGGAAACCCAACTTCATCTTTGACGTTAAATAAAAAATATAAACTAGCTCAAAACCATTCTCCATTGCCAGCACAGTCCGGAACTTCTGCAGAACACCGGTTTACATCAAGGGGGAGAGAGAACCAAGAGGCCCTGCCTAAATCAATCTTCATTTGTGCATGTGTGGATCCTGCTATGAGCTACCAGGAACACAGCCAGGTCTTCCTAGTGTTAGAACAACACCTTGAAGATCATTCTTAAGATCCAGAGCCCCAGAAAAGGTGATCTGATTTTAACGGAAGAAAATGGTTGAATTGGATTTGGACGATGGCTTGGTTCTGGCATCATAAATTACATCAGTTGATGAGGTCTAGCATATTGGATTTATTGGACATGAAACTTCAACTTGAGTGTGGTTGGGAAGCAGCAATTGGATTTATTAGACATGTCAGATTCTGGGGAGGAACTACTCTTGAGGCAACCCCAGGTCCCTGATTTACCAAATTGAAATTAGTAACATCAACAAAAGACCTTAAATATGATAAACAATTATTTAGAACAATGTTTTGGGCTTCTATTCTTGAATACCCATTTCTCATTAAAAACTTACAGGAGAACATAACACCCCTCTCAAGATTTTGTCATTGACATTTGCCATCATTAAGTATCCTGAATCAAAAGCTCTATTAAATGTACCTCTAATCTTAGTTCCAACCTGTTGAAGGAAAAACTCAGATGGGCAACCTATAAGATTAACTAGAACTGGTTCAATAAAGGCTTTGTACCAGACATTGTACTCGTAAGAACCTTCCTGTAAATGCTCACCAAGGAATGAACTGCCCCTGGGAGCTTCTGTTCAGCTGTTAAGTAATGTATTTCTTGCCTTCCATTACAGGAAAAGTGAAGACAATGTTCTGAACCTGCTGAAGTTAGATACCTTTGATGTTCACCAATGATATATAAAAATTCTGGGCACTGTGGATGTAATTTCTCTGAACCATATCATTGTCTCCAATATTATTAGACTGACAGTTTATTAGCCTCTGACTAGTTTCTTAAACAAACCAAAGGGATATGGTTTCACACAGGAGTTGGTAGCTAAGAAGTGAATTTCTGAACTAGGGTCTGCTATTGATCAGATTGCGACGCAATGAGTGCTGAGATTGTGAAAGAGATGTTCTTCCTGTTCTGATTCAACATCCCATGTTTTTGAATCTCCACGTCTGTTCAGATGCAAGTTATCTGAAAATGAAAATGAAAGCAGTCATGCTCTTGTACTTGCACAGCACAAGAAGCAGATGCACTCTATATGCCTTCCATAGTTTTCTAGGTGCCTAGGCAATTTTGGGTGACACTGGGGTGCTTAATCAACTAGGCGATAAAAATTTCATAATATAAAAATCTAACTTTTGGATAGTTCCCTAGTTTTGTATACCATTCAGCATGTATATTAATTGAAAAAAAATAGCAATTCTCTTTATTACTCATCACATCTAAAAGATAAAAAAATCTTTTACAAATATTAATTTAATTACTTTCAAAAATAATACTGCTATAATAAGAATTTAATAGAGAACTTCATATCAAGGTTCAAAATATCGATACGCCCGATACGCCAGTAGGGGCATATCGGGCAATAACAATACTCTTTTTTTACTTTTTTTTATTTTTTTTCTCAAAACCGGTTCAGGGGGGCCGGTTTAAGGCTCCTCCACCCCCTGAACCGGTCAGAACCCTGATACACCCACTGTAGGGGCGTATCAGGGAGCTCCCGGAACGATATGTATCGGCTGATACGGGCCGATACGTGTTGATACTTTGAACCTTGTTTCATATCAATTAACAGCTAAAGATGGTCGACTTTATATGATAAATATTCAAGATGGAAAGTAAAATACAAAAATAAGGATGGAGTTTCTATTTTATTTAATTAGAGAGAGATAATAGAAAAAAAGAACCTCTTTATAATTCTATTCTTTCTTTCCTCTTTCTTTCTTTCTTTTTTTCTTTCTTTTTCTCTCCTCAAAACCCTTTGATCTTTTAAATTTCAAAAGTAAAACATTAAAACAAAGTATTGATATATATAGCATATAATAAAATGTATTAACACATACAATACAGCAATACAAATGATATTACAAAAGGCACCCACCTTGTCATTTTTGTCGCCTAGTTGCTAAAAGTCAAGGCATTTGGGCGAGGCGCCTAGGCGACGCCTTGACAACTATATTGTCTTCGAACAGGGAGAACTGTCCCTTGCCCGTATTCTTACAGGGCAAAAGAGACATTTTCCTTCTTTATTTTCTTTCAATGTTTGTGGTCCAACGGAAATTAGGGTTAAACAGGTAATTTTACACTTCCATCAAAGAGGAATAGATTTAAATAAGACAGGTGCAAACTACTGGGGGTGTTTTACTAATACCCAAACTAGAGGATGGGTTTTAGTAAAAGACAGAAGTATGTAGGGTGTCTAAGTATACCACCCATTCTTTAGGTAAGCGATCTAAGGCAGGAGATTGAATTTAAAGAGGTTTTATGAGGTTGGACACAAAAAGATGAGAGTTGTCAAAATTAGAAACTTTAGAGAACTAGGTTTTTTAGTGGGAAATTTTGAAAACTGTTTTAATGGAATAACAGGATGAAAAAGAACCTTGGATATGAGAGATGGCTGAATCAGATCTGGCTTTCATCATGGTTTGGTAGGGAAACTTTAGAGAGAGAAGTTTCTCTCTCTAGAAAGCTGTCTGGAATTACTTGATTGTGACATGTAAATGAGAATATTTCCACAGTTCTGGGCACTAAGGCTCACATTAATCAACTGATTAGCCAAATGAAAAATTCATTCATATAGCCATTAAAGCATCAATGGTAAGCTGGGTCTTATTTGGTGGTGCCAAGGAGTACCTCACTTCAATTAACAAAAACCACAGGAGATGTCTCTTGCACATCATATTGGAACATAGGCATTGATGTATAAAGTTGTAAATGGAGAAAAAGGTCAATTCCTCAAGCTTAGAAATAGTATCATCTTCCAATATAAGGATCATAGGTTAGAAGAAACTTACATTAAGATTAGTATCCTTTCGTGCTAACCGGTATTCATTTGTAAAATCTGAATCATCAGCCAATAACACATTAAAGAACTGCTCTGCTGTGCAGGGGAAAGCATTCTGGGAGAAAACAAATGGATCAAGTTAGAAGCAAGCAGAAACCCTTGTCATTGTCATCGTAGGTCGTACTTACATTGTAAATACCAACTAGAACTTCATCTTTGATAAAAGCTTGGAATTTTCCAGCCTTAGGAACTTCGTCTTCAGGAACTTTTGTCTGTCTCCTATTGCTTCTGACAGAGCTGCTTTGAGCACGCAATGCAGACTCTTCCTTCTCCTATGTTAAAATAAAAACAGAAACATTGTGAGTTGGTGACAGAACTTCATTCAGTTAAATATAACCAAGCATTAGATCACCAAAAAAATGGAATAGACTAATTTGGAGTTAAAAGTACAAATAGAAAGTGCAATGCAAAACCAATAGAAACAAGAAGAGTTCTAGTGCAGAGATAAAAAGGCCCTGTAAGAATTATATTGAGGATATCCAAGTATTTTAACAACTCCATGAACACGAGGCAGTTCTAGCTTTTCACTAACCTAAGGCATTTGGAAAAGATAATGAGTCAGTCAATGACAGGCTCTCCTATGTAAAGCCCAAAATGAATAACTCCCTTTAGTTTGGATATGAAACAGAACAAAAGAGCTATTGATCAGACAATGCAAAATTTTGACATTAGAAGACTAATCAATGTTTTAAAAGGACTGGGAGGCATATACTTGGAGGAACACCTCCAGGCAAGGCGCCCTCAAAATACACTGAGGCGTATACTGGAGGTGTTGATGCCTGTGAGGTGTACATCTCAGGTGCACACCTCATGCACCTCCTGTGCCTTGTACTAAAATAAGGAATGAAGAAAGGAAAAAGAAAAAAGGAAAGAAAAGAAAAGGAAAAGAAAATGAAATGAAAGGGAAGGGGAAGGAAAGAAAAAGAAAGAAAGAAAGGAGAGAAGAAAGAAGAAAGAAAAGTAAGAAAAGGAAAGAATAGGGATTCCTGAACACCACTGAGATAGCACATCTAGATATGGTCCTTTGACATAGATCAATTCCCAGCCTCCCTATTTGATACTCCAGATCTATTGTCTTCAAAGATATTACCCTACATTTTCCATTTCAGCCAATGTCTTTTAAAGGGTCAGATTTACAGATAACATAACCTACTAATTCAGCGTCTGGCACTACATGAACCATCATACAACCAGAATCTCTCCGTTCCACCTCACCTCACACCCACCACACTGCTCTTGATTATCCACATAATTCATCCCTTCAGATGGACCATCATCTGGAATCCTAAAATCAGACACTTCCAAGATGATGCCCCTTATCCCATTTTAATAGAAAACTGGCAAGTGGGTCTCAGGTTACTGCTGAACAAGTCCTCTTGCAGATGAACTAGCATCATGCAAAGACCTTGTTGAATCATTATCCACTACAGTTTCTCGCATCTTTTCAAATCAGACCCATCAATAGAAACAGTAGCTACCAAATGAAAAGCAACATCCACCCCACTCTAATCTTCTCAATTGCCCTTACTCCTTCCCCCAACCTTTTCGTCCTCTCTTCTGACACCGCTAGGAACATGAGTAATGACTGTAAAGACAGAATCCTCAGGGACATTTCCATCTCTTGCAGCCAGATTCTCTCAGGGAACCCAAAAACTTCTCTTTATTTCAAGATTTAGCACCCTCTGTATTCCAAACATATCTACTACCTCCACTTCTTTTTCACCACCTGATTGTGGGCATCAGGTAATGATCCAAACCCACTTATTGTCACTTGCCCTCACCATTTTCTCACCTGATCCATGTTACACTTCAAATCATGCCAGCCACCAAGCAATGTCAAACATAAATTGGCATTCCCAGAGCTTTCCAGATTTTCCCTTGTTTTGAGGGAGTAACCCTCTTTTTCCCCACCCAAAATCCCACAAACGTCTCTCTCATTGCATCCTTAGATTTCTTCCGCATCAAATTGCCACTAAAAGATCTGCCTTCAAATCCCCTCTGCAGAGGAGATGGGCCGAATGGCCCATAGACTGTCATTTCATGTTATGTTATGTTTCTCTCTGTTATGGGCCTTATTCTGGGCCCATACTCTGTAATGTTCTGTTTTTTGTATTTTCCTGCCCATTCAAGGGCCTCTCTGTAATTTGTCAACGATTAACTTCTTAATAAGATGTTTAGAGTGTTAGAGAGAGGTTATGTTTGAACCTCTTACTCTCTAACACTCATTGCCGCCAGCTCTCTCTTCTCTTCCTCTCTTGTTTGTTTATTTTCTGGTTTGCATCTAATCTCAAACAGTTCCATACATCAAGTGGACTGTTTTTCAACTTGGTATCAGAGCGGGCCATTGCTTGGCATGTCCCTCATGTGGTTCTAGTTCAGCCAACTGCATGAGGAGGTTCTAGGGCTGAAAGTTTACAGTCATCCGCTAGGTTCTTGGAGGTCATTGGAGGGTACCCAAGTTTCTACACACTTGGAGAAGGGTTCGGTGACCAAGAAGAATCAGAGAGCAAGGTGTTCGGCCTGATTTGAAATCAGAGAAAAGGATTTCGAAGTTATCTCAGAGAACAAGTGTTCGGCCTGGTTTGAAGTTCAAACCAGAGACTCTCATACTGTAAGTTTTTTCTCAGTCCTTTGCTGGGTTATTTTTTTTTGTTTGGGATGACTGTTAAAGCATTCAAAGCCCACCTCCATTTGGCCCACTATTGCTGGACCGATTCTACTCAGAAATTTCTGGGTTATTTTGGAAGTGCTATTCGGCTGATTATTGGACTGCCAAGCTGCTGAAACTAATCTAAACTAAATGGTACTAGTCTCATCTTCATCCCAGCCTCTTCTTGGACCTATATTGAACACTTTGAAGTGGTTTCTTCTAGTTAACAGTAGGCTGTTAACTACTGCACACTGAGTGTTTGACAAAAGGTCTCTTAAGGACTGTGGCCTTTTTTTCTTCTCTTTGGGACAACGGTTGTTGGGAACCTGAAATACCTTGTGATTGGAGGTTTGCTGGGTGTCCTTTAAAAACTGAAACAGTATAGAAAGAGCTACCACCGAGCTGGACTGTCACAGTTATCAAGATTGAACTGATTCTGTGAGCTAGTTGTTGTTGCCTTATTCAGCTCAAACTAAGCTCATCAAGACCCCCAGTACTTTGGGAAACCTACTAAAATCCTAATTGGAGCCTTTACATGATGGATTTCTCAAGCCTTGAAAACAAGAATGCTGCTGAATATGGACAGATTTTGGGAACCCCAGCCGATTCTATGCTGGCTGTAACTACAGATAAACTTGATGGGAACAACTACTTGGCTTGGTCACACAATCAGTGAAAATCCATATTTGTAGCAAAGGAAAATGGGGTTTTATTTCTGTGAGCAAGAAAGAGGATGATCCATCTTATGAGAGATGGGTGCAAGAAAACTACACAGTGATTGGGTGGCTTGTGAACTCAATGCAGCCACAGATTAGTCAGCATTATCTGTGGATGAACTCGGATAAAGAAATCTGGGATAGTGTTGCAGAAACTTACTCCCAGAAGTTGAATGTTGCCAGAGCCTACAAACTGAGAAGTGATGTGAAGAATCTAAGACAGGGGGAGAAGTCAGTTGCAACATACTTCTCAGCCCTAAAATCTCTATGGCAAGAGATTGATTTGATAGAGGCTGTGACATGGGATACCCCTAAGGATGTTGAAACATACAAGAAATTGGTTGAAAGGAATAGGGTCTTTGAGTTCTTGACAGGGCTGAATTCTGAATATGACATTACAAAGCAAAGCATCTTGTCCAAGGAAGATGTTTCATTGTCTCAAGCATATGCTTTGGTCAGCAGTGAAGAAAGTAGGAGGCAAGTGCAGGTCCAAGGAGTTAGTATCAATGATCATTTTGCAAATATGGGAATTAAACCCAAAGGGGTTACAGGAGCTCCCAGTGGCACAGGAAAGAAGGAGGAGGTGTGTGAATATTGCAAGAAGGCGAAACACACCAAGGACAAGTGCTGGAAATTGCATCCCAGTCTTGTCCCTATCCGATTCTAGAAGAAGAATGATAGTAGAAAGACAGGAAGTGCACATGCAGCCACAAGTACAGATACAGAGGTTGAGTCTGCCAGTGCACAATTGGAAGCCATGAAGCTAAATATGATCAGTTCGGGAATATGATCAGCCAGCTTGAAGGTGTAACTTCATCATCCAACCCTTCTGGAAGTCCAGCCACCACCGCATTTGCTCACTCAGGTATAAGGGCTTCTGCTAACCATGCATCCACCTCAGGTAATCCCAAGACCCCTTGGATCATAGACTCAGGTGCTTCTGATCACATGACCAACCTTTCCACTTTTGTTTGTTTCATATGATTTGCTTCCTGGTCGTGACAAAATCACCTTAGCTGATGGTTCTCTTGCCCCTATTTCTGGCAAGGGAACTGTCAAGCCTACAGACTCCTTACTCTTATCTTCCACTCTTCATCTACCTAAATTAAATACCAACTTATTATCTGTAAGTAGCTCGACCAAGTCATTGAATTGTTGTGTAACCTTTTTCTCTTCTCACTGTGTGTTTCAAGACCTGAAGTCTCGGAAGGTGATTGGGAGTGGCCATGAAGAGAATGGAATATACTTGCTCGACACCCCTAGATCTTGATGTCCCCATTGGTGTTACGAAATGAAAGCGGAAGTGTACTGCACACTGCATTTCCAAACACCTTTCTTATGACCTACTTTCTCCTTCATACTGTGCCTACCTCTCTTCAGTTGCTTCTAACCCCATTCCTAGGTCTGTATCAGAAGCTCTTGGGATTCCAGAATAGAGAGATGCCATGTAGACTGAAATGGATGCTCTACATGAAAATGGTACTTGGGAGGTGGTGGATTTGCCTGAAGAGAAGGATCCAGTTGGTTGCAAGTGGGTTTTTACCATTAAATACAGGGTTGATGGGACTATTGAGAGGTACAAGGCCAGACTTGTTGCAAAAAGGCTACACACAGACATATGGGATTGACTACCTGGAGACTTTTGCCCCTGTTGCTAAGATGACATCTGTGAGGGTTCTTTTATCTCTGGCAGCTCACTTTGATTGGCCTCTCTATCAAAGAGATGTAAAGAATGCATTTATGAATGGTGACTAACATGAGGAGGTCTACATGTGTCTTCCTCCAAGAATGTATGGGGAAGATATGCAAGGAAAGGTATGTAAACTGAAGAAATCTCTTTATGGCCTCAAACAATCTCCTAGAGCCTGGTTTGAGAGATTTAGAGCTGCACTTGTTAAATTCGGCTATGTTCAGACACAGTCAGATCATACTCTTTTTGTGAAGAAAAGTGGATCTCTAGCAGTGTATCTCATTGTGTATGTTGATGACATTATAGTGACTGGTGATGATGCCTCTGGCATTCTGGCCCTTAAGTCTTTCCTCTGTACAGAATTTGAGATTAAGGATCTGGGGGAGTTGAGATACTTCCTTGGCATAGAAGTTGCCAGATCCAAAGATGGGATTCTTATTTCCCAGAAGAAATATGTCCTTGATTTGTTGTCTGAAACTGGAAAAATGGGTGCAAGACCAGTTGCAACTCCTATTGATATGAGTCACAAACTTTCAGCTTCGGATAGAACTTTGTTGGAAGACAAAGGGGTCTTTTAGAGACTTCTTGGGAAGCTTTTGTACCTGTGCATGACTAGGCCAGATATTGCGTATGTTGTCAGTTGCATTAGCCAGTTCATGCATGCTCCTAGAGATACCCATATGGCAGCAGCAGAACGGATTTTGTGCTATCTAAAAGGCTCTCCAGGAAAAGGAATTCAAAGACTTCTTGGGAAGCTTTTGTACTTGTGCATGACTAGGCCAGATATTGCGTATGTTGTCAGTTGCATTAGCCAGTTCATGCATGCTCCTAGAGATACCCATATGGCAGCAGTAGAATGGATTTTGTGCTATCTGAAAGGCTCTCCAGGAAAAGGAATTCTATTTACCAAGCATGGTCATCTGAAACTTGAAGCCTATATTGATGTTGATTGGGCTGGAAATATTGATGATAGAAGATCTACTTCAGGGTATTGCAGTTTGGTGGCGGGTAATGTTGTCTCTTGGAGGAGTAAGAAACAATTAGTTGTGGCCCGATCCTCCGCAGAAGCAGAATATAGAGCCATGGCACATGGAGTCTCGGAATTGTTGTGGCTAAGGTCCTTAATGAAAGAACTTGGGATTGATCATGACAAACCCATGATGTTGTACTGTGATAATCAGGCTGCCATCAACATTGCTCACAACCCAGTACAACATGATAGAACCAAACACATTGAGGTTGATAGACACTTTATTGGAGAAAGAGTCTCCTCCGGTCAAGTGTGTCTTCCATTCATTACTTCTGAAGGACAATTGGCAAATTTCCTCACCAAGGGCATTTCCAAGGCAAGGCTTCAACATGACACTAGCAAGCTGGGCATGATTAACATCTATGCTCAGCTTGAGGGGGAGTGTAGAGGAGATGGGCCGAATGGCACATACTGTCATTTCATATTATGTTATGTTTCTCTCTGCTATGGGCCTTATTTTGGGCCCATACTCTGTAATGTTCTGTTTTTTGTATTTTCCTGCCCACTCAAGGGCCTCTCTGTAATTTGTCAAAGATTAACTTCTTAATAAGATGTTTAGAGTGTTAGAGAGAGGTTATGTTCAAACCTCTTACTCTCTAACACTCATTGCCGCCAGCTCTCTCTTCTCATCCTCTCTTGTTTGTTTATTTTTGCATCTAATCTCAAACAGTTCCATACATTAAGTGGACTGTTTTTCAACTCCCTCCAATCCTTCCTCTCGCCATCATTATCTTTCATCTACATCTGATAAAAGTGAAGACACAAGACTACCCATTTAACCTGCCACGTGTTGATCTATGAACTTTGTGAGTCTCCAGATTCCTCATGCATCTCACTTAGATTGGCAGCCTGCTTAAAGTTTTTCTTTACTCTGATGGTTCAATTTCCTTTTCAGTATTAGCCCAACCACAGTTCAACCTAACCAGGGGGAAGACAAAAATGCCCTGCTATCACCATGGATAAGAATACTTTGAAAAGCATCTTAATATTTTTCTAAAACAACAAGGAATATTTATAAGATTTCTTGTGTTTATACACCTCAACAGAATGGCTGGTGAAAGGAAGAATTGGCATTTCATGGAAATCACTCAAGAATTGTTGTTTTATATAAATGTTCCTGGTTGGTATTGGGCAGAAAGAAGATTCTCAATCTAACCAAAATGTATAGTAACAACAAAGAAAAAAGTCAAAATGGCAAGTAAATGACATATAAAATGAAGATAAGATGGCCAAAATACTAAAATGGAGACAGAGAGAAGGATGGCTATTTTTTTTTTTTTTGATAGGAAATGGTAACTTTCATTAGATAAAACCATAAGAAACAACTGTCACCTTCCAAAGTAAAAGGTGACCCCGGAATAACAAAAATCTTACAACACTGCACAAAACAAGAACTCCCGATTCACCCCTTGTTTTGCTAGGTTGTCAGCTAAAGCATTTGCTGACCTCCTAGACCAATACACTTTTGCATCCAGCTCCCTTGTGAGGCTCAATAATTCCCTTACCTGTTGTCTAAGGGACCATGTTCCCAAATTATTTGATTGCAGCCAACCTACTACTAATTTTGAATCCCCCTCCACTTCCAACTGTTGACAACCCAATTGCTTGACCCATCTGAGCCCCTAGAGGAGTGACAAAACTTCAGCTCTAAGCAAGTCTCCCAAACCTATTGGACCACAATACAAAGCTAGGATTTTTCCTTCTGCATCTCTAAACACACCCCCCTATTCCAGAAGGTCCGGGGTTCCCAATAGAGCTGCCATCAAAGTTCAGTTTGACATGACACTACAAAGGAGGGGACCAAACTGCTTGTATGGCAGGTGATGAAGTAGATCTTGCTAAAATACTCCAGCCTCTAATCAAATCATCTGTAGAGACATCCTTGAACAGGTCAAAAATTTTCAGCCAATGTACTGCCTTGATGGTGATCCCTTCAATAACTTCAGGAGCTGATTAATCTTTCCCTTGGAAAATCCTATTGTTTCTCTCTTCCCATACTGCCCACAAGATAGCTGCCCTTGTTGTTCTCCACATCACCCTTCTTTTCTTCTTTGGTTGTTGGAAAAAACTAGGGTCAAATAAATCCAGAGAAGGATAGCTATTTAAGTCTCTTAATTTTCTCTTATTTGATTTATACAGTTGCGTGCTATTGTTTCTTGAGCAATAAATGTGCAGTTATACTTTCTCTAACAATTCTTTGAAGGTTAATTAATTCAATGTTTCTAGAAAATTTCCTTATTTTTAAAATCTTCCATATATCTTAGCAAAATTAGTGAAATATCCCAAAAGTTTCCTTTTCATATTGTCCACTCTAATGTTTGGGACCCTACTTCTGTTATTGCTGAGAGAGGATACAAATATCTTATTAGCTTCGTTGATGATTTTTCCCAATATACTTGGATCTACTTGCTTAGATCACATGATTAAGTGCCAAAAGAGATGGTGTGGGGCCTTGAATTGGAGAATGTGTTGGCATGCAATTGATCAAATATGCAGTTTTGAGAATAAATCTGCATATTTGATTTTTCCCAATATACTTGGATCTACTTGCTTAGATCACATGATTAAGTGCCAAAAGTAATATAAGATTTCCAGAGGATGGCGTTCAGTGTTCACACAATTTAGGTACAAATTTTCCATTTTGATAATGCTCATGAGTATTTCTGAGATGATGTAAATCAGTTCTTTACTCAAAATTGTACCATTCATCAAAGTTCATGTCCAAGAACACTTCAACATAATGGTGTTATTGAGAGAAAAAATAAGTACCTACTTGAAGTTGCTAGAGGCCTGATGCTACATATGCATGTATGGAAGCATTTTGGGGTGGATGTTCTTCTCAAAACTGCATATTTGATCAATTGCATGCCAACACATATTCTCCAATTCAAGGCCCCACACCATCTCTTTTTTCCTCTCCAGTGTTTTGTCCACGACCTGTCTTCATCATGAGGTAAACTTGACTGTTGTTCTTTTCCTTGTATTTTCTTTAAATACCCTACTGCTCAAAAGGGGTATAAGTACTATGTATGACTCTTCTCAACATGTCTACATATCCATGGATGTGTCCTTTGTTGAGTATCAATTTTCTTCCCTGCCCCTAAAGGGTAGAATAGTAACACTAAGGAGAGGCAAGTTCAGCTTCCTCTTCCTATGTCTGAACCCCCTATGTCTCCTTGTCATGCTCATGCTCTTTTTCAGTGTTTGTATTGTCGTTCTCATTCTCATTCCTGTCCTCATAGCCAGAAGGACCAGCATACTCTACCATATGCAAATTCAACTGAAGCAGCATATCTTGATCTAACGGACTCTCATGAGGCAAACCTAAAAAGCAGTACACATCATGTTAAGCAATGTACTAATCCTTCTAGTGAACCTATATGTGATCTGATGTTCCCATTGCTATCCACAAGGTACTCATTCATGCACTACTAACATCCTATTAGTCAGTTTACCACTTGTGATAACCTTTCTTCTTCATATCCCTGTTGGAAAGAAAGGTTTGTCAGAGGCTATGAAATCTCCTATTATTCGCTATCTCTAGTGTTCCTATCCTTGTTGCGAAGGCTCTGGAATCTCTTGAAGAATGACATGTTGGAGGAAATCAGTGTTCTCCAATAAGAATAACACATGGGATTTAGTAGGCCTTACTGAAGGTAAAGAACCAATAGGTATAAGTGGGTTTTTTCTATGCAGCATTGGGCTGACAGTTCAATAGAGAGATATAAGCTAGGCAGGTTGCCAAGGGTTTCTCTTAAACATATAGAGTTGATTCTATAGAGTTATTTTCCCCTGTTGAAAAGAAGGATTTTATCTGTGTCCTTTACCTTGATGTCAACTTTGATAGGAGTTTGCATTAGTTAGATGTGAAAAACGCTTCTCTGCACACTTGAAGAGGTGTATATGGTTCATCCCTGAGGTCTCTGTACCACGGAGACAAAAAGAAAGGTCTGTTAGTTCAAGAAGTCCCTGTATGACTTAAAACAATCTCCCAGGGCATGGTTTGGTAAGTTCGATAATGTGGTGAAGTAGGTCGCCTTAAGCAGTGTCACAGTGATAAAGCTCTCCTTGTTAAGAGAGATGGAAATATAATGGCAAGTCTGATAGCATACGTGGATGATATTGTCATTACTAGAAACTGAGAGTCAGAACTACAAAAGTTGAAGAAGTTCTTGGGATCATAGTTTGAAGTCAACGATCATGGACCTCTAAAATACTTCCATGGAGTTGAGGTTGCAAGGTCAAATAAGGGCATCATCATTTCATAGAGGAAGTACATACTAGATCTTCTTAACAATGCTAGCAAACTGGTTGTCAAACCAACTGAATCCCATTGATAACAATTACAGACCCGGGGAAAGTGATGGTGAACCACTCTGATGTGCAGATGTTCCATAGACTCGTCGGTAGACTGTTATAATAGCTATAAATAGATCAAATATAGCTTATGCAGTTAGGTTGTTAAGCCAGTACACATTTTCCAGGACTACTCATCTTGTTGCAACTGAACGGATTCTTAAGACTCTTGAAGAAACACCCCAGCAGAGATATTCTTTTTTCCAAGCATGACCACTTGAGGGTCGAAGCTTAAATTGATGCTGACTAGGCTGGATCGATAGATGGCAGGAGATCTCCTACAGGTTATTGTACATTTGTTGGAGACAATTTATTGACTTGGAGGGGTAAAAAGCGCAGATAGTAGTTGCAAGATCTAGTGCTGAGGCTGAATATAGAGCCATGGAACATGGTGTGGCATAATATTTATGGCTAAAGAACATTTTAATAAAGTTGGGGTTTGAAGTTCCTAGATCAATGTTTCTCTATTGTGGTAACAAGGAGGCAATTAACATTGCTCACAATCCAATGAAGCATGAGAGGACAGAGCATATTGAAGTGGACAAGCACTTCGTATCTTAGAAGCTTGAAAGTGAAGAGATCTGTGTTCCTTATGTTAACTGTTAAATCCCACGATCAGCTCAGTGATATCTTCACCAAGGGTGCACTTGGCTATCGACATGTTGATCTTTGTAACAAATTGAGGATGATAGATATATATAACCCAACTTGAGAGGGGGTGTTTTTAGGAGTTTGGATTATTGTATCAAGTGTTCTGTTATGATTGTCAGGGGTATACTTATAATTTGATTCTCTTTTATGACATCCTAATATACAAGTTAGAGTCGGGGAGCCATCGCTCACTTTTTGATAGCTTAAAACCACTGTATTCTACTCTCTTCTCAACCAAAGTACAATGACTGCTCTGACCCCTATTAAATGAGTGGACAGAACTTAAAACGTGACTTGACCATAACTCGAGGCAAAGTGACATACCTCTTTCGGATATTCTCAGATGAGATAGTGCGATCTTGGTCAGAAGTGGCACGGACCGATATAAGGAAAGACAATGTGATTGTGGACTGGAAATCTCCAGCTGAAAACACATTGAAACTGAACTTTGACAGCAATTCTATGGATAATCCAGGGAGGGAAAGTATTGGAGGTGTATTCAGGAACTACTTGGGCATGGTGGTGGCTATGTATCGAGGACCAACTGGCATTGGCAACTTGGTTAGAGCTGAAATATTGGCTATGTTACAAGGACTAAGACTAGAAAAATCACTAGGCTTACGAGAGATACATGTGGAAGGAGACTAAAAATTGGTCATTTCATGGACAAGACATGAATTCAGGACCTTGGAGTTACAGGCATGCTTTTAGGGAGATAGGTCGCCTATCAACGTAACTCCACCGATTTTACCTGGGTTAGAAGAACTGCAAATGGGATGGTCGATGTATAACCAAAACAAGGGGTGAGCAGACATCAATTCTTCTGGGAAAAATGTAAACCATGGTACTTCAGTTTGGTTGGAGTTTTCCAACATTGTACTAAACTCTTAACTCTTTTCTGATATAATAATTTATATTACTGATCAAAACAAAAGGTCACATAGATGCCCCTACATACACCTACTTCTTGACATCAAGCATAGTTGGGATTACTTATATCAAGCAGACTTATCTCAAGCTCTTCAATACTATCCTCCTTTTGTCCTCTTGTTTCCGTACCTCCAGCAGTCAGGAATACTCCTAACTATTTTCCTAGTTAAGCTCAATATTCAACCTAATGGTAACACCTCATCATTTAGTAAATAGATAGGAAAATAAAGAAGTCACAATCTCACCAACAACAGCAAATTCAAGCAACTAATATGGAAACTAAATCCAATGAGAGATCATTTAGATTTAATATATAGAATTCTTCTATTGGCCTAGTACCAGAGTTTCAATGAGATATTATAGGAAGAAGACAATGCTCTTAGTGATACAATTATTGGAGAACACTCTTAAAGGAGATGGTGATATCTTTTGATAATTACACTAATCTGGGATGTCAACGAGGATTGAGAGATATGCCTTCACTGTATAAATAGTATACCCTATTCTCATACAATGATACAACCGGCTTATGAAAAGGTTTCAGTTCACAGATAATGTGAAAGGCAAATAACTTTCTTTAAACGAAGAAAGCTATCCACCATCCATTATGCAGGTAATAAAAGTTTGTAGAACAAACCTTCTTTTCAGCTGCTAACATAGCATCAAAGTTCTTTGCTGCACGTTGCAAAGCTTTAATTGCATGATTTCTGTTCCAAAATGATGCAAATTTGTATCTGACTCTACCTGAACAATGAAAAAATGGAATTCAAGCAGATGGAAACATATCAAGCAAAACGAAATTCATAGATCCTCTATTCAACTTATTTTAATAAGGGTTTGGCAAAAACATATATGCTGGATAACAACATGACAGTATGACACAACCCTCACTGAGACATAAACGATGCTGTTGAATTACCCATATATCGTCATAATGTTGGGGCTTTTTAGGTGCCCTACTTCCCTCCTAGAATGAATAGCACAAATTCAATATCTCTAGGTATTATTGTGTGTTGGACATATTTCATCCACTGCATGATCTGGTTTGTGGTTTGATTGAGTAACAAAATATTGATTGTGCTTCATGGACTTGCATTCCTCAGTTCCTCTAGTAGTGTATCTATCTCAACAAGATCTTCAAATTGAACAACCGGAATCTGGTCTAATCTCTATTTCCTTATGTTGTTTCTTTTCCGGTATGTTTTTTTAATTTTAAACTATACAGGATAAATATGGTACCCAAGACATATACAGATTCTGAGGTGTTAGATTTCTCCTACCAATTATGCTATGAGAGTGTTGTAATCAATGTTTTAAAATGCGGAGGCATGACGTGAGGCTTTCCACTACCTAGAGGTGTGACGTGTAGCTCAGAACATAAGAGGCGTAAGCACTAATCCCGGCCTCCTTAAGAGGAGGCGTAAGCACAAGGAGGCAGAAGCCTCCTTAAGAGGAGGGGGATGAGGAGGCAGAAACCTCTAGCATGCCTCATGAAAAAAGTGTATTAGGCATACGCCTCAGAGGTATCAGTGCCTCTGGCCTACACCTCAGGGCGTTTTAGGGGCACCTCACCTAGAGAGGCGCACTTCTAGGTGTACTCTCACGCCTTTTAAAACACTGGTTGTAATTGATTGGAACTCAGTTAAAACACCAAGAGATAATATTAGTAGAAGTTGTTGATAGCAGTTTTAGATGAATTCCTTGTAAAGAATAGTAGAAGAAGTTGAAAGGTTTTAGTAGTAGAGAAGAAGAGAGGAGAAGAAAGAGAGTGGGATGTCGCCCAGAATTGAATTAGTTCTGGCCGCCAACCCCTCATTGAATTATATACTTGAATTAAAATAATGAGAGATTACAAGAATGCCCTTAGTGTGGTCACTACTTAAGTAGTTGAACAATCACAACTAAAAAACATAAAGTAATGGGCCTAAACCCCAATAACTTCCTAACTTAACAACTTAAAAATAAAAGATAAATAATTGGGCCCAATAACTTGAAATCGGCCCAACTCAACATTCCCAACTTGCGTAGATCATGCTCCAGCTTGTTCCTTGCAACACCTTTTGTGAGAATATCAACAAGTTGCAAATCAGAAGCAATGTATGGAAGACACACTTCCCCTGAAGTCACCCTTTATGAAATGTCTATCCACTTCAATGTGCTTTGTCCTATCATGCTGAACTGGGTTGTGGGCAATGTTAATTGCTGCCTGATTATCATAGTACAACATTATAGGTTCGTCTGCCTCAACACCAATCTCTCCTAACAAGGAGCGGATCCATAGAAGTTCTGAAACTCCATGTGCCATGGCTCTGCATTTAGCTTTTGCACTTGATCTTGCCACCACTGTCTGTTTCTTACTTTTCCACAAGACTAGATTACCCCCAACAAGGGTGCAGACTCCTGAAGTAGATCTCCAGTCATTAAAGCATCCTACCCAATCAGCATCTGTATAAGCCTCTAGCTTCACCTGTCCATGGTCAACAAATAATATGCCTCTGCTTGGGTGTCCCTTCAGATAAGCAAGAATTCTGTCAACAGCCTCCCAATGCTGGACTCTTGGGGCATGCATGTATTGACTCAACACACTCACTGCATAGGAGATCTGATCTTGTCATACACAACTATAGCAATCGTCGCACGTCTCTGGTATCTCCCAATGTCCTTCACCAGCTCACCTTCTGATGCATTAATTTTGTGATTCTGATCAATAGGAGTACTAGCAGCCTTTGTTCCAAGCTTCCTTGTTTCTTGTAGAAGATCCAAAACATACTCCATGTTTTGATCTTGCAACTTCAATGCACAAGAAGTACCTCAGCTCCCCAAGATCCTTAATTTCAAATTATCTATGTAGATTCTTCTTCAAACTGTCAATCTCACATAGGTCATTCCCTGTGACAACAATATCATCCACATAAACAATCAGGACTGACACCAAGGATCCCCTCCTCTTCACAAACAAGGTATGGTCTGATTGAGTCTGAGTGTAGCCAAAAGCAATCAAGGCCTTCCTGAATCTGCCAAACCATGCTCTGGGAGACTACTTTAAACCATAAAGTGACTTCTTTAGTCTGCATACCTTCCCTTTTTCAGCATCACTATAAAAACCACCAGGAAGAACCATATACACTTCTTCATGCAAATCTCCATTCAGAAAAGCATTTTTTACATCAAGTTGAAATAGGGGCCAAGAGTGTGGCAGCAAGAGAGAGAAGGATCCGAACAGAAGTCATCTTTGCGATTGGTGCAAAGGTCTCTAAGTAATCAATGCCATAGGTTTGTGTGTACCCTTTTGCAACTAGTTTGGCCTTATACATTTCAATACCTCCATCTGCCTTATATTTAACCGTGTAAACCAATTTGCATCCAACAATCTCCTTGCCCTCTAGTAGATCCACAATTTCCCATGTCGGATTCTTAATTAAGGCTTCCATCTCTTCCTGCATAGCTATCTTCCACTCTGGTTTGGAAAGAGCCTCACTGACACCCTTGGGTATAGACACTGAGTCAAGAGAAGAAAGGAATGCACGATAGGAAGGAGAAAGTCCACTATAGGATAGAAACTGTGAAATACAATGAGCAGTACACTTTCTCTTCCCTTTTCTGAGAGCAATAGGAAGGTCTAGGTCATCTGTAATGGGATTAGTAGAATCAATAAGAACTGAAACATTAGAAGGATCAAGAGGAATACCTGAATCCGTGTCAACTAAATCTGGAGTCTCCAAGGAACCAATAGGAAGTGATATGAGATTTTCTGCAGTGGAATCAACTTCCCTATGAAGTCGCTGTCGTAAGTTACACTAAGAAGCAAGACGCAAGGAGGTGGTAAGATAGGTCACATAGGAGGATCAGACATAGGAACTAGAACTGGAAGAGGAATAGACTGCCCACTCACTTCCCCAAAACACTTCCACTGAGAATGATCCTTTAAGAAAAAGGATGTGGAGTCAAAAAATGTGACATCCATAGTAACATACCGACTCCTGGATCATAACAACAGTACCCTTTCTGATTTTCTGCATACCCAAGGAAAACACACTTCTTTGCCTTTGGATCGAGCTTCGAACAATGAGGACCAAGAACATGTGCAAAGCAAACACACCAAAACACCCTGAGAGGAATGTGGAACATCTCCCCCTCAGGAAAAAGGAGGCTGGATGGGGTGTTGAATCCAAGTATACGAGAGGGCATCCTATTAATCAGGAAGACTGTTGTGAGAACCGCATCACCCCACAACCAAACTGGAAAAGTGGATGTGATCATCATGCTTCTTGCAATCTCAACAATGTGTCTGTTCTTCCTCTCTGCAACACCATTCTGCTGTGGACTGTAAGAACAACTGCTATGATGGATAACTCCATGCTTTAACAGATACGAGGCAAGGTTCTTTTCAAAATATTCCCTGGCATTTTCTGATTTGAACACCTTCACTCGTACCCCAAATTGTGTTAGCACCATTTGATGAAATTTCCGAACTAAGGATGGTACCTCATCATGAGATCTCATTAAGTAAATCCAAGAATATCGAGAAAAATCATCCACAAATAAAAGAAAATATCAATAGCCACCCATAGAAGGAACATGGTATGGTCCCCACACATCAGAATGAATAACATCAAAAGTATATGAACATCTTTTATTACTATAGCTTTAAAGGAATGTCTACAATGTCTTCCAAGCTGACAACCTTCACACTCTAGACTAGGAAAATTAACATACTCAAAAAGCTTTGGAAATAAGAAACGCAAAGAAGAAAAGGACAAATGACCCAAACGATTATGCCAAAGCATAATCTGACTCACAGACCCTGACACACTATCCCTATTGACATGAAGACCTTGATGATGAGGAAGCGCATCCAGGAGGTAGATTCCATTCACTTCACGACCACTCCCAATCGCCCTCTTTGAATCCAGATCCTGCAAAACACAATGACTAGGAGAAAAAATTACTGAGCAATTCAAGTTCTTAGCCAAACTACTAACAACTAACAAATTAGTACTCGATCTGGAAACATGAAAGACAGAGGGTAGGGAAATGGAATCAGTAATCTTGACAAACCCCTTCCCAACAATGGGAACATGAGATCCATCAGCTGTGGAGACTCTGTCTCTGCCAAAACAAAGTTGGTAAGAAAAAAAAATAGTGGAACTATGAGTCATGTGCTCTGAGGCTCCAGAATCTATAATCCAAGGAGGTACCTCCTTACCTGTAGTAGAAACATAGTTTGCAGTGGCATGTGAACTACCTATGAGAGCAAAGGAAGTAGAGTGTGCTCCACCAGAACCACCTGTACCTAGCTGCCCACCTGTTACTGAATTAGGCTAACTATATCTCGCTGATTCAAGAACTGCCCATATCTCTCAAGTTCGGCCCTTGCTGCAACAGCTGCAACAGACTCCAGAGTAGTTGTAGTAGGAGGGCCAGGTATGTCACCAGTGATTACCATGTGAGCATTTTCCCTTCTTGTTTTTTATTCTATTCGGCACAAGATGAGGATGAAGCTTCCAGCAAGTATCTCTTGTGTGTTTAGGCTTCATATAGTAATCACAAATCAAATCCTTCTTATCTTCCTTCTTGTTCACTGCCACCCCGGTCTCTACTCTATTTAGGTTTCATAGTACTGACCATGGCTAATTGTTCAAAACCAGAATTCTTCATCATTACATTTCTCCTACTCTCTTCCCTTGATACGAAGGCCTATGCCTGAGAGAGAGTAACACTATCCCTGGAAAGGATATGCAGCCTTGCAATATCATATTCGAGATTAAGTCCAACAAGAAATTCAAAAACCCTATACTTCTCTAGGAGCTTCTGGTAGGTAGCTGCATCCTTAGTGGTTTCCCAAACAACTGTCTCCATATGGTCAATCTCTTGCCACAGAGTTTTAAGGGCTGAAAAATAAACAACAATAGGTCTATCTCCCTACCTGGTAGCAATAATCTGATTCCTCAATTGATAGGTCCTAGCAACATTTTCACTTAGTGAGTAGGTTTCTGCAACCCCATCCCATATTTCCTTCGTTGTATTTGCCCATAAAAAATTTTTACTTATATGGGGCAGCATCGAATTACATAGCCAAGTCATTACCATATAGTTTTCTTGTACCCACTGGGAACTATTAGTCTCGGGTTTCACTTCCTCACCAGTGATATACCCCAACTTTCCACGAGCACCAATTGCCATCTTTGCAGATTGTGACCATTCTAAGTAATTTGAACCATCTAACTTAACTGTAGTAATGGTCCTGGCCCTGAAAAGGTCTTCGACACCTCCTCCCATTGGTCCCATTTCACCCCCGGGTTTGTTTTCAACTCCGTTGCCCTCCATAATTCTCAAAAAAGGGTTAGAAAGTTACTTCAAGATGATAGAATATGAAATAAATCCCTTCAGGTATCACAGACTCCCTATTGGTACCCTAGATGACCCTCCCACAAAATATTCCTTTTCTACAGGATGGGAGGAAAGAGAGAAGAGGCAGCCGCTCTCTCTAAAAAGCTCAAAAAAGGTAGGACTTGAACCGTCCTCTTCAGAAAACTCCAAGGAACCCTAAAAAATTCGGGCGCCACTTCCTAGGTCAAAATTAAGGAGTCCTACAAGCACAGGACTCTCTCCCTTTCTCCAATTTCTCCAGAATTTGATCGGAAACCATAGACCAGATACAAGGCAAAACAGATACACCAAAAAAAAACAAAAACCGGGCTTACCTGAGATCTTCAATCAGCCTCTCAAATCACCATGCAGTCGGCTGATCTAGGGCTACATGATAGAGCAGCACAAGGAACCTTCGACCTGCTCTGATACTAAGTAGGAGTTGCTGATAGCAGGTTTAGATGAATTCCTTGTCAAGAACAGTAGAAGAAGTTGAAAGGTTTCAGCAATAGAGAAGAAGAGAGGAGAAGAAAGAGTAGTCGATCAAGACTACAATCAGTCTTGAATTCAAAAGAAAAGAAAGAAGAAATTTCAGAAGAGAAAAAGAAGAGAGGGAGAAAAGAAGAAGCACACGAAGAGATTTTGAAAAGAGAGAGGGTTGATCAGTTGATCTGCCGACCCACTCTTAATATTTATATATGTCGACTAATTGTAAAAGGGTTGAATTGCCCTTATTGCTTACATGGCAAATAAACTAATAATAAAGCAGAAATAACAAGCTGTAATAACAAACTGAAATAACTACCAACTAACACTGACATAACTAACAAAAAATATGCTTCCATACAAACACAGTGGGGACCACAGCAATGGGGTCAACATCAGTGTTCTCTACACTCCCCCTCAAGTTGGGAATAGATATTTCTCATTCCCAACTTGCATAGGTCTGCCTCTAACTTCTTCACTGGAACAGCCTTGGTGAGAAGATCTGCGAGCTGCATGCTGGAGGTGATATATGGGAGACACTTCTTGAGATGAAACCCTTTCTCTGACAAAATGTCAGTCGACTTCGATATGCTTAGTTCTATCATGCTGTACCGGATTATGAGCTATATTAATAGCAGCCTGATTATCACAATACAACATTAAGGGCTTCTCATAAGCAATACCCAACTCCTCAAATAATGACTTCAGCCATAGGATTTCAGCCACACCATTAGCCATAGATCTATATTCAGCTTCAGCACTAGAACGAGAAACAACACTTTGTTTCTTACTCCTCCAAGAGACAAGGTTACCTCCTACAAAGGCACAATATCCAGAGGTAGTCATTCTGTCATCAACACTCCCAGCCCAATCAGCATCTGTATAAAGGTCTATCTTCATGTGATCATTATTCTTGAATAATATACCTCTGCCTGGACATCTCTTCAAGTATGCTAAGATCCTCTCAACTGCAAGGAGGTGAGTAGTTCTAGCAGAGTGCATATATTGACTGAAAACGTTGACTGTATAACAGATGTCCGGTCGTGTGAGACAAAGATAGAGGAGTTTTCCAACCAACCATTGGAACATAGCTTTGTCTTCAAATGGCTCTCCATCCTCTACACTGGTCTTGTGATTTTGTTCATTAGGTGTATCTACAAGCTTAACACCCAAATTTCTGGTTTCTTCCAATAGATCTAGAACATACTTCATTTGAGAAATAAAAATTTCATGTTTAGATCTAGCAACCTCAACACCCAAGAAGTATCGTAGCTCTCCCAGATCTTTCACCTCAAACTCTTGATGAAGGAGTTGTTTAAGAAACTCAATCTCACTGTTACCATTCCCTGTCACTACAATATCATCCACATATACAACAAGCAAAGTCAAGGAAGAGTCCACTCTTTTAATGAACAATGTATGGTCTGACCGGGCTTGTACATAGCCAAATTTTTCAAGGGCTTGTCTGAATCTATCAAACCAAGCTTTGGGGAACTGCTTTAGTTCATAAAAGGGTTTATTCAACCGGCAAACCTACTTTCCTGTTTTTGCATCATAAAATCTAGGAGGCAACTACATGTAGACTTCCTCCTGTAAGTCTCCATTGAGGAAGGCATTTTTAACATCCATCTAGAATAAGGGCCAAGAGTAACTGGCTACAAGGGATAACAAAACTCTAATAGTGGTCAGCTCTGCTACTGGAGCAAAAGTCTCCAAGTAGTCTATACCATAAGTCTGAGTAAATCCCTTTGCAACTAACCGGGCCTTATACCTTTCAATGGAACCATTAGCATTATGTTTCACAATAAATACCCATCTACATCCAACCGGTTTCTTTACTTTAGGCTGGTCAACTAGCTCCCAAGTATTATTCCTCAGAAGAGCATCCATTTCAACCTTCATTGCATCTTTCCACTTAGAAACTGACAAGGCTTCCTGCACTGTTCTGGGAATAGGAATATCAGCAATGAATGTGAGAAAGGACCTGTAAGAGGGAGACAGGCGATCATAGGACAGGAACTGAGAAATGCAGTGAGTTGTGGATGTGGTGCAACATCATTTGCCTTTACGGACTGCAATGGGGAGGTCAAAGTCATCCAAAGGAGGTAAAGTAGCAAGAGTGGAAGGTATCTCAGTGGGACCTGGATTTGATATAGGGACTGTGGTACCTGGATTTGGATCCGCATAAGGAATTGGGGCAGGCCTGGACTGCTGATGACCGAAATCAACCTGCCTCCACCACCTGTGATAGACTCTCAAATCCTAACACCTCTGATAACCCTCCCCATTACATCCCTCATCACTCGATGGAACAGGTAAAGGAACTTCTGATGAGTTAACCCCACTCTCACTACTCTCCCCCTGAGGAGAAACCCTAGGGTAATAGGGTACCTCCTCAAAGAAAGTAGCATCCATCGAGACAAATCTCCTCCCAGAAGTAGGTTCATAGCAGCAATAACCCTTTTGAGTTTGTGCATAACCGAGAAAAATACATTTGGAGGCCTTATGATCAAATTTGGAACAATGAGGTCCAAGAATCTGAACAAAGCAAGTGCAACCAAAGGTTTTAAGGGAAACAGTAAACAATTCTTTATCGGGGTATAGAAGGGTAAATGGAGGCTTCATGTCAAGAACCTGTGAAGGAACTTGATTAATGAGATACACTGCTGTAAGAATAGCATCTCCCCAGAAACAAATAGGCACATTGGAGTTAAACATAATGCTTCTAGCCACCTCCAATATGTGCCTATTCTTCCTCTCAGCAACCCCATTCTACTGTGGTGTATATAGACAAGTACTTTGGTGAATAATCCCATGATCAAGCAAATAAGAGGCTAATGGGTTGGTAAAGTATTCTTTCACATTATCGGATCTGAAGATTTTGATTTTGACCCCAAACTGAGTAAAAACCATCTGATGAAAGATCTGGGTCAAAGCAGGAACCTCATCTCGAGAACGCATAAGGTAAACCCAAGAAAAACGGGTATAGTCATCAACAAACAACAAGAAATATCTGTATACCCCCCATAGAAATGATGTGATACGGGCCCCAAACATCGGTATGCACAACATCAAAAGAATTACTACTTCTTTTATTACTCAAGGAATAAGATATTCTACAATGCTTTGCAAGCTCACAACTCTCACATCTCAAATTTGGCATCTGAACAGACTCAAACAAATTTGGAAACAAACTCTTCAAAGATCGAAAGGATAAATGACCCAACCGATTATGCCAAAGCATAACCTGACTAACAGGCTGAGAAACAAAAGACTTCCTATCTTCACGATCTTCCCAATGAGAACTCTCTCCAAGTAGATAGATCCCATCGTCTCACGGCTAGTCCCAATCACCTTCCTTGTCTCCAAGTCCTAAAAAATGCATCGGTCAGGGAAAAAAGTTACTGAACAATTCTGATGTTTTGTAAGTTGTTATATGGTCAGATGCACCTGAGTCTATTACCCAACAACGTTTAGTGTTACCTGGAGCTGAAGCATGGTAAGTTGAGGCCCGAGTACCTGAATGAGCAAAGGCTGATGTGGGAGGAGCTGATGGTGGCTGAGATGATTGAGTTGAATTCCCAAATTCATCTTCCAACTGAGTTAGGGCAGCCCGGACAGTAGCTAGGGTGTCTAGAGGCGTGCCTTTTGTGCCCGATGAGGATGCAGAATCAGTATTAACAGCCATATGAGCATTACCCCTTTTGTTCCTCAGTTTTGCTGGAACTAGATGAGGGTGCATCTTCCAACATGTGTCTTTAGTATGCTTAGGTTTCTTGCAATGTTCATACACTAGATCCCACTTATCTTCCTTCTTTATATCCCTCTCCGTATCACCCCCAGACTTAGGTTTAAATGCTGCCAAGGCTAGGCTGGTTGAGAAAGGCTAATCACAGACGTATGGGATTGATTATCTGGAAATCTTTGCCCCTGTTGCCAAGATGACTTCTGTGAGAGTTCTGCTATCTTTGGCTACACACTCAGACTGACCACTTTATCAACTGGATGTAAAGAATGCATTTCTAAATAGAGAATTACATAAGGAGGTCTATATGTCTCTTCCTCCAGGGATGTATGAAACAGATATGATAGGAAAGGTCTACAGGCTGAAGAAATTTCTTTAGACTCAAACAGTCCCCTAGAGCATGGTTTGAAAGGTTTAGGGCTGCCCTTGTTAGCTTTGGCTATGTACAGACACAGTCTCATCATACCCTCTTTGTGAAGAGGAGAGGATCCTTGGTTGTTTACCTGATTGTGTATGTTGATGATATTGTTGTGACCGGTAATGATGTCTCAGGGATCAATGATCTCAAATCTTTCCTTCATACAGAGTTTGAGATCAAAGATATGGGGGAATTGAGATACTTTCTTGGCATAGAAGTTGCTAGAACCAAGGATGGAATCCTTATCTCTCAGAGAAAGTATGTTCTTGATTTTCTCTATGAAACAGGGAAGATGGGCGCTAGACCAGTTGCTACTCCTATCGATATGAGCGCTTCCGATGGAATATTGTTAGAAGATAAGGGAGTCTTCCAGAGACTACTTGGAAAACTTCTTTATCTATGCATGACTCAGCCAGATATTGCATATGCTTCCAGTTGCATCAGTCAGTTCATGCATGTTCCAAGGGATACTCACATGGCAGCAGTAGAGTGGATTCTGTGTTATTTGAAGGGCTCCCCTGGAAAGGGAATTCTATTTGCTAAGCATGGACATATGAAACTTGAAACCTACACAGATGCTGACTGGGCCGGAAACATTGATGACAGAAGATCTACCTCTGGGTACTGTAGCTTGGTGGCAGGTAATATTGTCTCTTGGAGAAGCAAGAAACAATCAGTTGTTGCTCGATCTTCAACCGAAGCAGAATACAGAGCCATGGCTCATGGAGTTTCTGAACTATTGTGGCTTAAATCCTTGGAAGAACTGGGTATTAAGCATGATAAGCCAATGATGTTATACTGTGAGAATCAGGCTGCCATCAACATTGCTCACAACCCAGTGCAACATGACAGAACTAAGCATATTGAAGTTGACAGACACTTCATTCGAGAAAGAGTGGCTTCTGGAGAAGTGTGTCTACCTTTCATCACCTCTGGAGGACAGTTAGCAAATTTCCTCACCAAGGGCATTCCCAAGGCTAAACTCCAGCATGATACTGGTGTGGTGATTCGTGGGGATTGGGAGAGAGAGAAAGAGAGAAAGAGGGAGAGGTACAATTGAGAGGAAAAAAGTCACTACTGGCAGCCACCAGTTTTCTATTTATATTAACTTCATAAAAGAGTTTGAAATTACAAGTATGCCCCTGGCAGCATATCCTAGAAATAAAATAATAAGAAAAAAGGAAAGAAGAAGAAAAAAAATAAGTAACTATAACTATAACTGTAGCTATTAAATAAGCCTTACAACACTCCCCCTCAAGTTGGGCTGAAGATGTCTATCATGCCCAACTTGTCACATAACTCATTATGTCGCGAGCACGGAAGCCCCTTTGTAAGGACATCAGCAAGTTGTTCCTTGGAGTTGACATAAGGGATGCAAATTTCCCTTTTTTCCAGTTTCTCCCTTATGAAGTGTTTGTCCACCTCAATATGCTTGATCCTCTCATGTAGAACTAGATTGCTGGCGATGTTTATTGCAACCTTGTTGTCACAGTAAAGGGACATAGGGTTGTGAACAACAACTCCAAGCTCCCCTAGAAGGTTCTTTAGCCAAAGGACTTCAGCCACCCCATGTGCCATAGCTCTATATTCAGTTTCAGCACTTGACCTTGCTACCACACTTTGCTTCTTGCTCTTCCAGGTCACCAGATTTCCTCCTACAAATGTGCAATGCCCACTAGTGGACTTTCTATCTGTGAATAAACCATAGTTGATTCTAGGTCAAAGTAGAGAAGAAGAAAGAAGAAAGAAAAGAGAAAGAAGAAGGAGAGAAGAAGAGTATTCGGCCAGACTAGAGAGAATGTGAAAAATCACTCTCCTAGCAGTGGATTTCCCAACTGACATGGCTCACAATCTAATGATGAAAGATGACTCAAGGAAGGAACTAGCAGCTTCAAAGCCTTGAGAGAGGGATGACCAAGTCTGCAGTGCCATTGGAGAGGAGTAAGAGACGACTGAAAAGCCACTGAGGGGCCACCACCATCAAGGTAATACAAACCGCCTACTTCATGCCCTCCACCAATCTTCTTCCCCGTCTTGAGATCCTGAAACACACAAGAAGAAGGATAGAAGGTTATAGAACAATTAAGGGACTTGGTTAATCTACTAACAGACATAAGGTTAAAAGGGAACTTAGGAACATATAAAACAGATGCTAAAGACAAGGAGGAGAGATCAACATCACAAACACCACAAATAGGAGATGTAGAACCATTAGCAAGTGTAACAGTTTGAGATGTGGAGGAGCGAGAAAGGGAGGAAAATACATCAAGAGTCCCAGACATATGGTCCAAGGCTCCGGAATCAATGATCCAGGGTGAGGCTTTGGAAGCTAAGCAAGTCATACCTGAATGGGCAAGTGTAGTTGTGTTCTGTTGAGATGTTTGAAGGAACTGCTCATATACTGCCTGTGGTACACTCACCATTTCCTGCCCGGAAGCACAAGCAGGTGTGGAGGGGGTTGGGGCAGTTTGCTGGCTTTCAGTAATTGTGCTACTACTCTTAGATGTAGCATGGTTAGCCCAAGTGTTGAGTGGACCACGCAAATCATAGCAGAAATTAACTGTGTGCCCCTCTAAGCCACAATGTGTACAATTTCTCTGAGCATTACTCCTTCCTTTTCCACGGCCTCCCCCTGACTCTCGGCCTCCCGTCCGGCCACTAGCCCAGTTAAACATGTGTCCACCATGGTTGCTTGGAGGGCCACTGCTGCCACCACCACTTCTACTTCCACGGCCACTCCCTTTAGTCACTACCAAACCAGATATATCAGAGAAGGAAGAATGTTCCACCGGTTCAATGGATGTCCTCTGAAGACAGGCAAAAACTTCTTCAAGTGAAGGGAGAGCTGATCCCCCCAACATCTGTGCTCTGACAGGCTCATACTCAGCCTTCAAGCCCACAAGAAACCTAGTCACATCAAGTTGTTCACGTTGCTATTGTTGGATCTGGACATCTAATGTTAGAGGGTGAAACACATTGAGCTCATTACGAATGTTCCTCAAACTTGCATAGTACTCTTCCAAGCTTTGACTCCCTTGCTTCAAATTGAAGTACTCTTGGTATAACTAATACACCCTAGTTGTATTGTCTTATCCAGAGTACAACTTCTTAGCATGATCCCAGATTTCCTTAATTGTATCTAGGAACATGAAGTTCACACTACTAATCTTTGGTTCCATGTTGTTCCAGAGCCATGTCATTATCTATGCATCTTCTTGTTCCCAGTCACTGAACCCAGGGGAATCAGAGGAAGGTTTCTCCTCTCTTACATGTTTTACCTTCCTCTTGGCCTTCAAGAACACCTCCACAGATTTTGCCCATGGTACATAATTCTCACCATTCAACTTGATGGATGTCATTTGAACACTTAGATAGTCTAGAGAAAGCATGACACCTGTTTTGTTATCATTCCCATTTTCAAATGAAGCCATCTTAATTATTTCACCTTCAAATACACAACACAACCTCACACTCTTTCACAAGGCTTATCTCACTTATAACACCACTAACTCTAGCTTCTTTAAATACACATTACACACCACACACTAAGGCTGAAATCACTCAGTCTTCACATAAAACACCTGGGCTGCACACTGCAGAACCATTCACCATCAACACACTAAGACTGAAATCACTCAGTCTTCACATCAAACACTTGGGCTGCACACTGCAGAACTGATTACACACAAGGTCCAGGAGATCAACTTTTAAATATTTAGAAACATAGATACACCAATCACCACGACACGACCACCACCAATCTACTGCTGTTGTGAACTTCAGCAGTGGACAACTCTTCTTTCAGCATACATATGAAGAGAAATGCAGAGGAACACGACTGAAATGCATATCAGTCACACCGAGCATCACCACAACCAACTTTTGAAGCAAAAAGAAAACATTCACAGTCCCTTACTTGGACAAGCAACAGTAGTGTTCATATCTGTCCACATTCAGCCCTCTTCGATACTGAATAGAGGGTTTCATATACCACTCCAACGATCACCACAGCAACGACCGGAGGCATTCTCACCTCCAGGCCCACAAAACGACAGCTCCTTTTCAACCCCTTATCGAACCTCCACTCAAGTCAGTCGGAAAAGAAGAAGATGACTGTGAAGGTTGCGGCGAACCCAGAAAGAGAACAGCAGCAAGAAAGAAGTGAGGATACGACCTTACAGCTCTGATACCATGTGAATAAACCCTAGTTGATTCTAGGTCAAAGTAGAGAAGAAGAAAGAAGAAAAGAGAAATGAGAGAAGAAGAATATTCGGCCAGACTAGAGAGAATGTGAAAAATCACTCTCCTAGCCGACCCACTTGAATTTTATTCATAAAACATAGAGTTACAAGAAAGACAATTTTGTCCTCATAGAAGATGGGATACATAACTTAAACTCAGATACAATAGACCTTCCACAGCTCCTGCCCAATCAGCATCTGTAAAGACTTTCACCTTTAGGTGATTGTGTTTACTGAATAGTAGGCCTATTCCTGGATATTTCTTCAAGTATCTAAGAACTCTCTCTGCTGCCTCCATGTGTGGCTTCTTAGGAGAGTGCATAAACTGGCTCAGGACCCCAACGAAGTAGGCAATGTCTGGACGGGTCATGGACAGATAAATCAGCTTTCCCACTAACTTTTGGAACTGCTTCACATCTTTTAGAGGTTCACCAACACATCTGTCAGCCTTACACCTAATTTACTAGTATCCCCCAATAGATCAAGGGTGTATTTCCTTTGGGAGACAAAGATACCCTTTTCTAAGCGGGCAACTTCAATCCCAAGGAAATACTTCTGGAGTCCTAGATCTTTCACTTCAAATTTTGATGCAAGGAATTGTTTCAAGTTCTGTATCTCTGAGCTCCAACTTCCTGTAATGATGATATCGTCTACATACACTATCAATACAACAACCTGCTCCTGACATCTCTTCACAAAGAGTGTATGATCTGACTGACATTGTTTGAATCCCATCTCTTGAATTGCCATGTGAAACTTACTGAACCAGGCTCTAGGAGACTGTTTTAAGCCATAGAGAGACTTCCGTAACTTGCATACCTTATTTTCACTCCCCTTGGCACAGAATCCAGGAGGTTGAACCATGTATACCTCTTCTTTTAAGTCACCATTCAGGAAAGCATTCTTTATGTCCAGTTGATGCAGTTCCCAGTCAAAATTAGCAACTAAGGACAGGAGAACCCTAATCGAGTTCATCTTAGCCACCGGGGCAAAAGTCTCATCATAGTCAACCCCATGTACTTGTGTGTACCCTTTGGCTACTAGTCTTGCTTTGTACCTTTCAACTATTCCATTTGCCTTGTGCTTAACTATGAACACCCATCTGCACCCCACGGAGTCTTCCCCCTCTAGAGGATCCACCAATTCCCAAGTCTGATTTTTGTGGAGGGCATTAATCTCCTCGTTCATGGCATCTACCCATTCAGGGCATTTTAAGGCTTTTGTAACATTTTGGGAACAGGGATGCAATCAACTGCCGATAAGAAGGCTCGGTACGAGGGAGAAATGTGGTCATAGGAGACAAAGTGGGTAATGGGGTGTTTGGTAGTGCAGGACCTGACTCCCTTTCGTTGGGCAATAGGGATGTCAAGGTCATCCACAGTAGGAGTAGGGTGAGGGGATGGACTTACCTCCTAGGAGTCTAATGATGTCGGTTGCTCAGTGTTTGGCTGCTCCACATTTCTATCACCCTGCTGATCTCTCCGACGTGTACGTTGGAAGACACGGAAGGGAGTAAGGTCCGGAATAGAAGGAAGAGATACCTGAATCTGCTTCTTCTCTTCCACACTATGACTCTCCCCCTGAGGAGAAAGAGGGAAGAATGGCTTGGACTCAAAGAAGGACACGTCCATAGACACAAAGACTTTACGACTAACTGGGTCAAAGCACCGATACCCTTTTTGAGATGAGGGGTACCCCAGAAGGACCGAGGGTCTAACTTACCTCGGGATGGAGACAAATCATGGACAAAGGCCCGACAACCAAAGACTCATGGGGATGGAAAATAAAGGAGACTGAGGGTATAACAACTGATGAGGGGCCATGTAGTTCAGTACTTTGGAGGGCATGCGGTTGATGACATACGCAGCTGCAAGTATAGCATCCACCCAAAACCTCTTTGGGACATTCATGTGTAACATCATCCCGCGAGCTACCTCAAGAAGATGTTTGTTTTTCCTTTTTGCAACACCATTTTGTTGTGGTGTTCTGGCGCATGAGCTCCTATGAATAGATCCGTGGGAGGCGAAGAACTCATTGAGCTCCCCATGGAAGTACTCCTTCACATTATCAGATTAGAAGATCTGTATTTCAACATGGAACTGCATAAACACCATCCTCTGGAAGTCTTTCACTATCTTCAGAACCTCGTCTCTGCTACGCATAGGAATCACCCATGTATAGCAAGAGTAATCATCGATCAATGTAGTAAAGTACTTATATTCGCCCTCAGAGATTACATTGGTAGGCCCCCATACATCAAAATACACAACATGAAAAGGAACATTTGATCTTTTATTGCTTGAGTGAAAAGTTGTTCTACATTGTTTGCTCAACTGACACGTTTGACACATGAAAACTGGAAACAAACATTTTATTATGTCGAAAGAAATATCACCTAAATGACTATGCCACAAGAAGATTTAACTCTTATTTGACTGACTATGCAACTCTGAGGATGAAACCAAGAGACCAGCTTTGTTGTCGAGAATGTAGAGACCATCCACTTGGCTTCCTCTACCAATCGTCCTCTCAGAAGTTAGATCCTGAAAAACACATGAGTCAGCAAAAAAGGTCACTACAATTCAAGGAGCTTGTAATGCTACTAATTGAAAGCAAGTTTATGGGAAGCTGAGGGACATGCAATACACAATTCAGGTTAAGGCCATGGGGAAGGGATATGGATCCTTGGCCTGCAAAGGAAGAAAAAGAACCATCTGCAAGTCTCACTCTATCCCTTCCTGACAAAAGGCTATAAGACTGGAATAAGTTAGGCTTACCGGTCATGTGGTTGGAAGCCCCTGAGTCAATGATCCAAGGGGAATCTGTGGGAGTGACATGGAATGCAGAAGCCATATTACCTGAAGTAGATGCAAATGAAGTAGAGGGAGTACCAGTGACTGAGTTGTCCATTTGCCGCAAGGCCCTACCATAAGATTCCAGGTGCTCTCTAAATGAATTCATTATATCCTCCTTAGGGTCAGACTTATTAGGGTGGTCCTGGGTGCTACCGGCAGCTTGAGTGTCTTGGGTTGCCACATGTGTTGTGCTCATTTTCTTCAAATGACCTTTACCTTGTTCTTGATTCTTTGTTGCCCACTTGGGTTTCCCGTGGATGTCCCAACAAGTGTCACGAGTATGTCGAGAACGCCTAGAGTGGGTACAGAATAGCTTATCTTTATCATCCGCCTTCTTAGGGTCACTTTTCTTTCCTGTTGAGCAATTATTCATTGCAGCCAAGGCAACTTGTTGCTCCCCCTCAAATGTAACCATCACATTCCGCCTGCTTTCTTCAGATTGGACAAGGGAGTATACCTCGTGAACCGTAGGCAACTCTTTGCTTCCTAGGATCTACACGGTTCATATGCAGCGTTCAGTCACAACAAAAAAGCAAACACCCGTTGCTGAGAGACCAGCTTCCTGTAGGCCTTAGCATCATCATCGTGCTTCCACTCTATGGCCTGATAATGGTCCAGCTCCTTCCATATGGAGGTAAGGGCTGAATAGTATGAGGACAAGCTACGGTTTCCCTGTTTACATGTTGAGGATTCAGCTTGCAACTGGTAAACCTTGGCGTAATGCCTTTGCTCAGAATAGGTAGTTTTGACCTGTTCCCAGATCTCACTGGCGGTGTCTGCCCACATGAAATTCTTTTTCACATCAGGTTCCATGACTGCGAGGAGCCAAGACATCACCATACTGTTTTCTTGGTCCCACCTATCATGTTCAGCTGTCTCACCCTTGGGTTCCTTCACCCTTCCATTGATGTAACCAGCTTTACCCCTTGCCGTTACATAGAGTTTTACACTCTTAGCCCACTCCAGGTAGTTCAGCCCGTTTAAAGGGGTAATTGGCATGGGAAAAACCATTTTTTCACCTCCCAACCCCGCTGTGCCGAGAGTTGGTGTAGCCCCTGATGAGGTTAAATCATGACTTTCCATTGAATACTACTGAAAAAACAGTCCAAATATCACCCAACAACACAGCCGCCACAATCAGAATGTGAACAACTCAGGTTTTACTCCTAGAAAGTGTGCAAAAGAATACTAAATATTGCTGAGAACACAGAGAATACTGCTGAGAACAAGGGGTTCAGTCAACACAACGTCCAAACAGAACAATAAACCAGTCCGGTAATCGGTTCAGCACAACCAATACAGACATTACAATCAGTCTGACTGTAGTTCACACACTCTAACCATCCAACATCCAAACAAATAGCTATATAATCAAGGCATGAACCCTACGCACCATTGGCCAAAGAAGGCTGAAACACACTGAACCAAAAAACACCTGTTCAGCACTTGTACGAAGGTGCTAATCTGAACTTGACTTCACAGCATCGAACAAAGGAGTTTGCACCAGCATCACCCTTCTCCGACTAGGGTTTTCTTGCTGTTACAGCCAGGAAGAAGAAATCACAAAGCTGCCGCCAGAAACTACTAGGGTTTCCCAAAAAAAAAAAGAATAACTGCCACCAGACACTGCTAGGGTTTCTGCAGAAACAGCCATGTCCAAACACTTTTAAGAACAGGTCAGGAGGGATCGTAGGTCTTTTTCAACCCAAAGAACCAGCTCTGATACCATGTGGTGATTCGTGGGGATTGGCAGAGAGAGAGAAAGAGAGAGAGAGAGGGAGAGAGAGGTACGGTTGAGAGGAAAAAAGTCACTACTGGCAGCCGCCAGTTTTCTATTTATATTAACTTCATAAAAGAGTCTGAAATTACAAGTATGCCCCTGGCGGCATATCCTAGAAATAAAATAATAAGAAAAAAGGAAAAAAGAAGAAAAAAAACAAGTAATTGTAACTGTAACTGTAGCTATTAAATAAGCCTTACAACAACTGGCAAGCTTGGCATGATTGACATCTATGCTCAGCTTGAGGGGGAGTGTAGAGAAGATGGGCCGAATGGCCCATAGGCTCTTTATCCTTTTTTATCTTTTATGTTCTTTGTTGTAATGGGCCTTAATCTGGGCTTATTCTTTTTTATGTTATGTCTATTTAATTTTCTGCCCAACTAGGGGGCTTCTCTATAAATTACCAAAGTTTAACTTAATGAAATAGAATTAAGGGTGTAAGAGAAGAGATTATGTTCGAAAATCTCCCTCTCTGAACCCAAGTTGCCGCCACCTTCTTCTTCTTCTCTCCTCTTGAACTCTGATTTTTGCTACTTTCTTTTGAACTTTTGCATCTTTCTAAACAGTCCTTTCTTCTCAAAAGGCTATTTTTCTTCTGTGACCTCTCTATCCACTAATTTTTGGAGAGTCATACATCCTAAGCTACCATCATCACCATCGTTATTTTGCAGTGTCCTGCTCACACCAGGATTAGAGTCAATGCCACCCATTTTGTTTTCTTGTTGCTCCTTCACCGAATGGGAGACCATGACTGAACTTGCACCATTGTCCCCCTATGGTCAATGCCAGATGTATCATTGCCTCTTGTTCTTTTCCTCCTATAAACCCATTTGTAGTCTTTAGCAGGTCCTAGGTCCTACCCCTACCAGACCAAGTTTTAGCCTAGAGAAGATCTTTGTCATGTGCACTACAATATGATTTCTCGAACTACACAATTTCTTACTAAACACCACATTAATCTGATCATCTTCCTTTTCTTCAGACTTGCTCTTTCGGCCCAAGTCAACATCCAACCTTCTAGCCTTCACCTCCTTGAAGTGAACATAATCCTCATCGTAGCACTCCTGACACCCAATGATTTCGCCGTCACCTATAGTCCCTTCCCCAACTTCCTCCTCCCCCCCCCCTTCCAGCCTCTCTAAATCCACAGAGAAATCCACTACCAAGGTCAATGAAGCTGGTTTTCCAGAATCATACCTGATCTCTAGGGATTCTGCATCTATAACCCCAGGCTCAGCAGAGATGCAAATCACCTCAGCTCATTTTCCAACCTGAAAACAGTATCCAGTATCGCCATTCGATGAAGAATATGGACAATCATCAAGGTTCACACCTGTTCCACCAATAATCCTCTTCTTACCACTCTTATCATACTTGGCAATCACCCAAATCCACCTTTCTCCCTTTCTCCTTCTAATTCCAAACAAGACACTTCTACTCCGTATCCCACTTTCTCTTGTTAACTCTATCCTTCCTGCTCTGATTTATTAAACAAATCAAAGTTGCAAGCTTGAGCTTCATTCAAAACTCCAATTGGATAAGATGAAAACTTCAGGTGAATATACTGAACTGAGGAAGACGATGATAAACATGAATCACAGTCCTTAATGAGACCCATGTGACTAGGGGTGTCAATGGACCGGTTTTGGGTTGGATTGATTGGACGAACCAATAAGATATATTGAATTTGGACGGACTGGACGGACCAATATGACATATTGGATTGAACCTGGTCCGTCCATAATGAATTTATATTGGATTGAGCCAATATCTGGTCCATTGATAGAAGGTTAGAACATAGGTGTCAATGAACCAGGTTTGAGTTGAAACCAAACTAAATTAACAGGAATTTGAACAGATTGAACAGTCTCTGGACCGGTCCAAAATGGTCCAAAATATTCATTGGATTGGATTGGACCAGGTCCATTTGTAATGGACTCACACTGGACTGGACCGAATTGGACCAAATCCAGTCCAATTGACACCCCTACATGTGACCATGTAATACTACTTCACACGAAACCACATGCTCAGAACCTCGAGACATCCTGCCTTGTGTTAATAGATGAGGCAAATCGTCTCCTGTCGGGTCACTTAAAGGCCTTTCCACTCGAGTCACGTGATTATTTAAATAATCACCTAACCTGCTTTTGCTAACCCGACCAGGCCCTAAAGCCAGTTCCATCTCTTGAACTCAAACCGGTCCAGACCACCTCTGACTAGACTTGAAGTTATCTTGTGGTCCCATCGCTTTAGATGATTCAAGTGGTGCTAATTCCGAATCTGCTGCAAGACAGTTGCCACAAAATAATAACGGTATTGATGGGGAATCAGGTGGGGTGACCCTCCAAAAAATAGTGGATAGAAAGGTTACAATAAAGCTTGGGTCTGTTCTTTTGGAGTGGTGACGAGTTTGCTAGAAGGGCTTTCAAGGATTTTGGAAGGAGAAGAAAGGAAGAGAAATTGAACAAAAATGTTCGTCTGAAAGAGGACAAGGTATGGGATAACGACGACTCGATCCAGGATGACACGGTCACAGAGGAAGACTGAAGTCATGGCCGCGGCAAGGAGGGGTTTTTGTTTTCTGGTTAGTTGACGGGCTGTTGGTCTATGTATTAATGGGGATTCGTATGGGGTCTTTCCTTGTTCTTTTACTTTTGATAAATTTTATCTTTATTCTTCAAAAATAATGCCAGCTTCCTTTAAAATCTGCTTCTCAAAGTTACTTTCTACACTATCTTTTCCAAATTTTCAGATATATACATAATAGATGAAGCTTGAATCTTGTCTTTCTAACAGATCTCTTTAACAAGGGCAGCAGAGTGGTCCTTGTCATTGTTATTCCACTCCACCATTCCCTCGTTTGTGTTCTCACCCTTACTATTTGTTAATAGTTCGTCTTGTACCACTCCATTTAGTACAATTTTCTGTTCATCAAAGCTCTCTTTAAGTGTTTCTTCACTGTTTTCAAGTTCCTTATAGACCTGTAGTATGCTGTCCTATTTGGCTTCCTCAACCACTTTATTTGATGTGAAGAGTTTAGTGGTTATCTTAGTTTCTTTCTTTAAAATGGAATCAACCTGCATTGATTTAAGAGTTATGTTCTTGTTGTCTTTCACAAAGTTGCAAGTATTCTTGTCTCAATAATGAAGTCTCATGGTCATACTACCATAGGCATCCCAAGAGTAAATGGCATGCATCCATTGGGACAACACCACACCAAATAGATTCCTCAAGTGTATTACTAATAGAGAAATTAACAAGGCACTTAGGAGACATTTCCTTTGTCGAACCACAAAATGTAATACGGTCGAGGGCGTTCAATAGTTTTTAGCTACAACTTATCCACCATCTCCTGAGACACAAGATTTTCACTACTCCCACTATCAATCATCAAGTTACACAACTTCCCACCAACTATACAATGTATTCTAAAGTTATTCATTCTCAACCAATCCCCTAGTAGTTGTTCTTAAGGTGCAATCATTGAGTGTCTAATTACTAATACTTTACCTTCAGGTTGCCAATATCTTCTTCACTTGATTCTTCATTAACAATGTTAGTTGGCTGTTCATCAACAGTAAGAGCTTACCTTCTACTTCCAAACCACAAATCACTTCCTACATCACCATCTCTAGCAGTATTGTGGGCTACAAGTTGAGCAAGATATTCAATCTGTTCCTACAGCCTGCTTATAGCTTCTTGGAATACCTCTATAGTGACATATGTTGTGGTCTTCTACCACATGCACCCTTTTCAACTATAACAATATACACAAGAAACAGCAAGAAGGTGAACTTTAAAGCAAACCCAAGGAAAGAAACTAGCTTTGATACCTTGTGGTCAAATAAGAAAGATATATGCAATACTTTAAATGAACAGCAATACAATGCTGGAAACAACAAAACTGGATTTTTATAGATTTCAAAATTGAACCTAATGTAGAACTCCTAGAACTATTATTATATAGTAATGATGGCGTCAAGATGGCCTCTCGCATGAACATGCAGTGATAGAGGGATTGAAAAGTGCCTAATGGGTTGACTCAAAACCCAAGTTCCCAGTTATCAAAAACCCTAGCTAGGGCTGAGATACAACTCAAATTAAAGAGAGAGAATGAAAAGACCTCCACAAAAACAGCCCCCAAAGCCAACAAAAATATTTACACATAATCCCCTTGGATGTCCAAAATCGGAAAGTCCTTGAGAACAAAAGTAACTTCAACCAACCCCCAAAAGAAAAACTTTTGTTACAAAAACACCCAAGAGATCAAAACCCAACTGCACCTCACCGGAATCTAAATGCTAAAATGACAAAAATGCTCTCTGACTCAAACTGATACAAAACTATCCAAAAACAACTATTTGGGATCCTACTTTTTTCTCTTCGGTTCTTCTTTGTGGTCCTCACCACTCGCCATATTGGTTGATGATAACAAGAGGGTTGCTGGATCCATTTTTAGCAATAGGACCCACTGCATTGGCGATTAATCGCAAGAAACCCCCAAATAGTAGTTGACTGGTAGAAAGGGAAAATTGATCTAGACTAGGAACGGTTGCCAGCCTAGTCCGAAATCTGGCACGCATTTGAACATATTGAATAGAAACAACCTGACCTTGAAGGCTTCGTGCAACCATACTTTGAGATAATCAGCCTCTCTCAAGAATCGGATCAAGATATGTTTGCAATCCAAGGTTGTAAACCAAACATCATTCAACAGATTAAAAGACCTAACAATGAAATCTTTTATCTTAGGTAATGAAAGCTGTGCACACATGCATTTGCCAACTAGGGCAATTTGAAAAGCCTCAAAAGAACATTGTAAAACCTCTTTAGGAAAGTAAATCAATAGTTCGGCATTGCAAAGGTTCAGAGGAATCACAAAAACAGAGATCGATGGGGCTCATTGAGGAGAAAGCTTAGAGAGGATTGTAGGTTTAGAGGGTGGATCACCATCTTGAGAAGCCATGATCACAAAGACAGGTGCAGGTGGCTAGGGTTTCAGGCCATCGTTTCCCCTTACACATAGTTTTCTTCTTCTATTCACCAAGTCCCAATTTAGCAGTTTCACTACTAAATTCAGAAGAAAACCAGTCTTTACAATTAAGAGAACAAAGAACAACAATGTCTAACATATTCTAAGGTTTCACTCTGATCACCCTGATAAAACCTTTAATAAACCAACTGAAATTGAACTATGAGATCCTATCTTGAATTAAAAGCTATAAGAAAACGCATGTTAGCATAGGGTCACCAATATTAGCTTTAAGTTACACTTTTTGGCATCAAGGTTTATTTTAGGAAAGCTCATACTAACAATTAAGTCCATACAACAAGAGTACATAAGGCATGTACAAAGATGCCAAATGCTACTAAGGCAGAAGATATGGATATTTCAAACCCCATGAAAAAAAAAAACAAGCTGGAAACCAAGCTCTAACAAAATAAAAAGAAAACTTAAAAGGAATCTACTTCTATTAATTACTAACCATCTGGACTTCCCAATGGAGGCACACCATGTCCACCAGCACCCATACGGAGAATAATTGTAATAGCAGGATTAATAAATGCATGTTGACTCCTCTTCATCTGTGCCATCAATAATGATGTTTGAGCATTTAAGCATTTATGCATTCATACTTAGAAGTTTGTATCATTTAACCTAAAGACCAATGGAAAGGCCAAACAGAAGAAGAATTGAAGCTACATACCTCATCTATATCTTCAAATGGAATAATCACCTAGAAAAAAAGTAGAATTCTTTAAAAGAAGAAATTTTGTATAAAAGATATTCAATCTATATTGGTGTTGAAACCATAAGGTCAGAATAGAAGTAATGTGGATATGAACTTAAAAGGGAATAAACTAAGAAAGCAGAAAAGTTAAATCATGCTTGATCAATGATTGCTTCCTTAAGAAATAATGCACCATCACTGTTAACTTTCACAACCATAACTCCAATATGGTTCAACTTCAAATAGGAAAACAAAATAGAGAAACTAAAGAAGGATCTAAGGGATGTCTAGAAAAGTTATGCCCAAGAATAGTCTTATATTAAAAAGAAGCAACAGATTGCAATTATAAAAATGTCCCTCTGGGCCACAAGATAAAATAAAGCGTGAAATAATGCTACTGCTATCACATACAGTAGAATAAACTATGTAGAGCTAAAGAAATTGGTCTCCAAGTATGCTTATTTAGGTTAAGCGATAACTTCAAATTATGTTAGGCAACAAAAGTAAAGATCTTATACTATCAATAGAAGATCTAAACAATAGATGTGCCTTCTATCAGTCATTCATTCAGCAATTTCTTATATGAAAAATCATGCAAGAAACTTCAATAAAACAAAGGCCATTTAAAGAAGACTAGCCATATCTCTTCCATAATCCAAGAAAAAAAATTGTGATATTAAAGGAGACCAATCAGTGATTTTCAGATAAGTGAAAATTTGAGGTTGCCTATGCCAGGGTTTTGGAAAGTTGCAATATGGTTGAGGTTTTTTATTGTTTTTTATCAATAAAAGATACTTTATTAAATAAAAAAGGTAGAAGAAGTACATCAAAAATACATCCCATCAAGAGGTGTGAGATGCTGCATCCACCTCAAACATAAATTACAACCAAACCCACAAGAGCTGGTTCCTATTCACCCCTTGCTTAACTAAGCCATCAGCTACCCGTATAGAAGTCCACCATTTAAAATCTCTTGAGAGCCTCTCCAAGCATCCACAAAGCTGTTCTGGGGTTCTTCAACCATCCCACCACTACTTTAGAATCCCCTGCAATAATTAATGGAATTCTGTACAGATTTTTAGCAATCTGTACACCTTGTAGCACAGCTTGGAATTCTGCAATAATGAAATCACCAATCCCTGCTGGCCCTGAATATAAGGCAGTAATAAGTCCATCCTTATCTCAGAATACTCCCCCGATACCTGATGGTCCTGGGTTCCTCGGCAACTCCCATCAAAATTCAGTTTCATGAAACCCTCTGCTGGTCTCTAATCTGAATGAGCTTTGACCTTGTATCTTAAACTTTTAGCCACTTCTTTCCAATACCTCCATATGAAAGGGAAAAGGATGTCAATAGTTTTAGCCTCTGTATAACCCTATGCATAATTCAACCTATTACTGTTGCCTCATCCCTTTCCTTTTTAGTGAATCTTGCATTCCTCACCACCCAAATTGTCCATATCACTGCAGCTCTAGCACATCTCCAGAGAATCCTTCCTCTCTTCTTGGGCCATACAAAGGTAGCAGGACTGAATAAATTACTTATCTGCAAAAGCAGGTTCCACCCATAACTAGATAACAAAGCCTTTCCCAAATGCTTGCAGAAAAAGGACAGGATAGAATGCGGTAACAACTCTTACAACTGACTTTGCAGCGGGTACACCAATTAGGGGACAAACACTGAGAGGAGCTTATTTTTTGCAATAAGTCCAATGTATTCATCTCCCCATGATACACTACAAAAGGCCTAAAACTTAAGAGGGAAAGATTTACACCAAATTTCTTTCCAAGGGAAAGGTTGATGGGAGAGGAGGGCAAAGAGGAAAAGAGGCACAAGAAAAGAAGCCATTACGACTACTAAGGCTCCAACGGCTGTGATGGGGAGATTGAAAGATTTCAACGGGACTTTCTGTGGAATGTGAGGGCTGAAAAAAAAAAGAAAAAAAGAAAATTCGATTGGTCAAGTGGGAGGTGGTGTGTAAGTCTAAAATGGAGGGGGTCTGATGCAGTAGGGCTGGAACAAACTAACACAAGACAGAAAGAGAGAGGAAGAGAGAGTAGAAATGGTAGAGAGAGAAAAGAGAGAGAAATCCCAAGGAATCACTCCAAGGGATCCTAGAATCTCTCTAGGGTTTGTAGAAGCCACTCCATACAACAAGAGAGCTCTTAAGAAATCTTCATTCATTCATTACCCTCAAAAGGAAGAAAATACATCTATTTATAAAGCGACTTGTGTGGCCCGGAACACTGTTCACCAAAATTACAAAATATGCCACTCTTTGTCTTGTGCATCAAGAAACACAATAACTTTCTATCTACTAATGCAAATAAACTGAAAATTGAAAGATAAGCCCTACTCAACTAGATGAACAAGATGTTATAGCCTAGGCCCCACACTAGACTAGTTAAAATGATAAAGACACCCATACTGTCCAAATATACAAAAATACAGAAATTTTAAGAAAATTCTAAATTTGATTCTTTAGCTCCTGCATTAGGGTCTTGGGGTGAGGAGGGTGGAGGTTGTCAACAAAGCTTTGTTGGGGAAGTGGGTGTAGAGGTTTGGAAGAGAGAGGGAAGCACTTTGGAGAAGAGTGGTGGCATGTAAGTATGAAGTGGTGAATTTTGGGTGGGTTTCAAAGGAAGTGAGACACTCTTATGGAGTTTGTGTATGGAAAGGGATAATGAGTTTCAACTCTCTGGTGGTTCCTCAATATTCTTGGAACGTGGGGAGTGTGTCTAGCATTAGGTTGTGGGAGGATGATTGGTCGGGAACTGAGAAATTTTGTGAGATATGTCCAATGCTATACAGTTTGGGTCGGAAGGGAGTGCCTATTTCTGAATGTTATGAAATAATTAATGGATCTGTGGTTTGGACTCCAAACTTTAGAGGGCCTTTTCTCTATTGAGAGATGGAGGAATGTTTGGATCTGCTGTCAAAACTACAATCATTAGAAATTAATCCGCCAGTTGCAGACATCAGGTGGTGGAAGGAAAGAAGACTTCGGAGCTGATACTGCCAGAATTTCAAGGTTTATAGAAAAAAGACTTCAGGGATGATTTTCGGTGTTCTCTGAATTCTTAAGAAGTCCTAGTGTATTTCCTTGTTTTCTTTGAAGTCTGTTTTGTTTTGTTTTCTCTTGTATTGTTGCAGCGTGATGGGGGTGACCTCTTATCACCATATTTAAGTTGTAGTTATCTTTTATTTTTAGCAATAAAGTCTTTTCATTATTTGTCTTCAAAAAAAGGGAAGAAATCAAATTCAATTTGTGATCTCTCAACCCTCTCCTGAATCTCAGGTCCCAACTTATACCCAACCAAGCTCCTTTTTAAGAAGGGAAACAGAATACAATGTGGGAAAGAGATACCTTAAGGAGGAAGAACCAACCAAAACATCCTCCTAGAAAAGAAATTTGTCTCCAGTACAAGCATCATACCTAATGTGACTTCAGAACTGAGGAAGGATTCAATGAATAGGTTTCCAAGGTGAGGCCGAAGTTGTCCGAACCGACACTCTGCATCCCAACCATTGCAAGTCTGTCCATGTATTCTCTCTATTACCTGATGCCACAATCTCTCCCTTTTTAGAGACCACCTCCACAACCACTTGCCCAACAAAGCTAAGTTCTTCTTTCCTAAGTTGCCTATACCTAGCAGCCCTTGTTCTTTCGTTTTACAAACAATTCCCCAATTGACCAAGTGATCCCTTCTATCTTCTCTTGGTTCCAATCTCTCATGATCTTTTCAACCTTCAGTACTTCCTTTTGGGGCATTCTAAAGACAGAGGGAGTAAATTTTATTAGAACTATTCTATTTCCCAAAGAAAAATAGTTCCTTCTCCAGGCAGTCAGCCTCTTAGCACACTTCTCAACAATAGGGTTCCAAAACCTACTATCCCAAGGGCTGCCTCCTAAGGGCACAATATATGAATGATCACACAACAATGGTATAGCCTACATCTCTTGCCACGACTCACGACCTCTTCTTTGTTGGGGGCTGTTTGTGATGGCACTCTATGGGTTGGGCATTCATGTGATCAGGGTCTATGCTTCTATTAATTAAAGCAGTTGCTTCAAATTTTTTTGATGTGCTGTGATGGCACTCTACGGGTTGGGGATTCATGTGATCAGGGTCTATGCTTCTACTGATTAAAGCAGTTGCTCTACGGGTTGGGCTGTTTGTGATGGCACTCGTTATGTGCAATCACCATAACGAGTGAGTTGTATCTCTGATTTGTTTGTTGGGTGTTAAGAAAGAAAAGTCTTTCTGGGTGTATTGCGTGGCAGGATAGAGAAGTCTTTTTATGTTATTTTATGGACACTCCAGTCCACTATTTATCATAAACAGGGGTGTATTTGTAATTCAGCATTCTTTTATTATTAATATAAAGCCGGGCCGACTGCTTAGACAGGATTAAGACAGTTTAATCCTTCTCTAAACAGATTGGCAGCTTCTCTCTTCTCTCTTCTCTCTTCTCTCTTCTCTCTTCTCTCTTCTCTCTTCTCTCTGTTGAAATAATTTAGTTATTTGTGTTAGGGTCTGTTTGGCTAGTTAAAGCTTTTTTTTTATTTTCTGTTATTGTACTCAGTTACAGAAGGGGCACAAGAGTCTTTACCCCTCTTATTTCTGCCACCCTATATAATATAATAGAAGCTGGCGCCGCCAGTACTGTTCCATTGCTCTGAACCTTTTCTTCCTTTCTTTCTTCTCTTCTCTCTTCTTCCCTTCTCTTCTCTACTTCCTCATATTTCAATCAGATTTATTGCCAAGATGGTATCAAAGCAAGGCTGTTGAATCTGGGCGACCAAGTTTTCTCTTCAAGTTGCTGAATCTGGGCGGAACAGAGGATTGAATCTGGGTTGATCAAATCAAATCTGCAACTGGTACAACCCTAAAGTTTTATTTCTTTCCTTGGTCGTGTACCAAGTGGAGAACAAATGAATCCAAACCACTGAATGTCGGCAGACTTTTGTGAGGGTTATACCTCTTTTATTTGTTGGATCGTGTGATCCTGTACACGTGAAAAGGTGACTGTAGGTCACAGATGACCTGTTTTCTCTGCTCGTTAGTCTGATTTCATGTGTGTTAGGATCTCTCTTATTGATTAATGCTGTGGTGGAACTTACTGGAAAACCAATAGGCTGCGACTGTTCTTCATGCAGATCTGAAAATCAGTCTCGTCATAGTTCTTCTTTGGAAATTGGTGCTGTTTTTGTGCTCAGATTAAGTCCAGAACTGAATTGTTGTGTGTGGAGCTTTTGTCGATATAAGGAGGGACCCTAAGTTGACAGTTTAGATCAAAAAAAACTGTGTTTACTATGTCGTCTGAGAATTCTGCTACTTCAGAGATTTCAGGGAGCCACAAAAAAGTGAGTGGGGGAATGGATATGAATTTTCCCATGGCTGTTATTCCCTTTGATGGTCTGAACTACCTTGAGTGGTCTAGGGGAATAAAACTCTACATCACTGCTAGGGGGAAAATAGGATACATCAATGGGAGAGTGAAGGAACCGAAGAACGGAAGTGCTGAATATGATAGGTGGAACCAAGAGAATAGTATGGGGATGTCATGGCTCTTGGTTTCCATGCTGCCACAGGTAAGGAAGACTTTTATGTGGGCTGAAACTGCTTGTGAGATATGGGAACAAGCAAAGTCCACATATTCAGAGCAGAGACACTATGCCAAGATATACCAACTGCAAAGCTGAATCCTCTACTTGCAATTAGGGGGAGAGGAGTCTCTCGATGTACTGTTCTGATTTGACATCGATATGGAAAGAACTTAATCACTACCAGAATGTGAATTGGAAGTGTGATGAAGATGCGAAGGTGTATAAATCACTTGTATCTCAGCAACGGGTCTTTGCCTTCCTCCTAAGGCTGAATCCTTCATATCGTCCATCAGGGTGCAGATCTTGGGTAGTAAAGACTTGCCATCAGTTCAGGAGGTGTATGCCTTAGTGCAGTCAGAAGAGAGTAGAAGAAGTGTGAGGAATTGTGTAGAGGGGGAGTCAATTGCCCTAGCTGTCCGGGGAAATTCAGATACAAATGTTGGAGGTGCTTTTAAGAAAGGTGACTCTCAGAAGAGAACAGATGATAAGAGTAAACTTTGGTGCACTCACCACTAGAAGACAAGACACACCAGAGATACAAGTTGGGATCTCCATGGAAAACCTAAATGGGCACAAGATTTGGGTAAGAAGTCAACACCTAATCAGGGCAAGAAACCAAGTCAGCAGAATCAGAAAAAGTATAACTCAGCTAATATGGCATCTCCAGAGACTAGTCCATTGGTAACTCAGGAGAGGCATCCCAGTTCTGACCCTAAGGAAGAAATTATCAACTCCTTTCGTGACCATTTGGAATTGTATGGTAGGACTCTCCACCAGATGGATTCTAGTCCTACTCCCTCTACCTCTTTCGCGTCTACATCAGGTAACGCTGCCACTGCCTTCCATGTGTCATCTCATACCACTGATTCTCCTTGGGTTATTGACTCTGGAGCCTCAAACCACATGACCAGTAAATCAAATTTATTTTAGACATATAACCTTCTCTCTAGGAGAGATAAGGTGAGACTAGCTGATGGTTCTTTCTCTACCATAGCTGGCCAAGGTACCATACCTCTCCCACTCGGCCTTACCCTTTCTAATGTACTGCATGTTCCAAAATTACCTATAAATCTGTTATCCATTAGTAGTATAACTCACTCCTCGAACTGTTCAATCACTTTCTTTCCGTCTTCATGTGTGTTTCAGGATTTGGCCTCGAGGAAGACAATTGGTAGAGGAAGCATGGTGGATGGTCTCTACGTGTTGGAGAATAAAGCTGGTCTTGTGGCTACAGAGTCCATGAGTTTGTCCAGTGAGAGTCAAGCCTATTTATGGCACAGTCATCTTGGTCATCTTTCTTTTGAGTCATTAAAAGTTATGTTCCCTGTAGAGAAGATGAGCCGAAAGGCCCATAGGCTGTTATTCTATGTTATATATATGTTCTTTTCTGTAATGGGCCTTATTCTGGGCCCATCCTCTTCTATGTTGTGTTTTTGTAATTTCTTGCCCAACCAAGGGCCTCTATTGTAATTATTCAAGAATTAACTTAATAAAATTGTATTAGAGTGTTAGAGGGGGAGATTAATTCGAACCTCTCATCCTCTAACCCTCCTTGCCGCCAGCTCTCTCTCTCCATCTTCACCAATCTTTTCAGTTGTTTGCCTTTTCTGGTTTCTCATCTAATCTTACACAGTCCCATACTTTGAAGGGCTGTTTTTCAACTTGGTATCCGAGCAGGCCTGAGCTTGGCGTGGCTCTCATGTGGGTATAGTCCAGCCGACTGCATGAGGGTGTTCTAGGGTTGGAAGTTTAGACTCATCCGCCTGATTCTTGGAGGTCATTGGAGGGTGCCCAAGACTCTAATCGCTTGGAGAATAGTTCGGTGACCAGGAAGAATCAGAGAGAAGGATTGTTCGACCTGATTGGAGCTCGAATCAGAGATTGATAAAACTGTAAGTTGCTTCAGTTATTTCTGCGTTATATTTCTGATTTGGGGGGACTGTTAGTGTTCGAAACCCCTCTAAATCTGTTCAGCTGTTCAGCTGTGGTCAACCTGATTTTAACTCAGAGATTTCTGGGTTGGTTTCTCATCTTGTTGGACTGTCAAGTGGTCGAAACCTTTTTGGACTCAGTGGCGCGAGTTCCTACTTCAGTTCAGTTGCTTCTTGGACCTATACGGACTGCTCCTGAAGTGATTCTTACTTGGTGACAGTGGAGTGTTCACTGCTGCATACAAAGTGTTCGTAAAAAGGCCCCATCAATTACTGTGGATTGTGTTTTGCTCTCTTTAGGGCACCTATTGTTGGGAACCTGGAATCCCTAACTAGGAAGCTACTCCAATTGGGTACACAGTGTTTGGAGGTCAGCTGGTTATCTCTTGAAGGCTGAATCAGGCCTTCTTCTTCTTGAAAGAGCTGCCACCGAGCTTGGTTCTCACGGCTGTCAGGTCTGAACTGGCCTTGTGAGTTGTTGTGTTTTGTTGCCAATTTAACCCAATCTGAGTTCATCAACAATCAGTGCACTAGTAGAAGTTGACCGAAACCCTAATTGAAGCTTTTACATGATGGACTCCTCAGATATTGAGTGTAAGAATGTTGTTGAATATGAACATGCTTTGGGAACCCCAACTGATTCTTTGTTGAATGTGACCACGGTTAAACTGGATGGAACCAACTATCTGGCATGGTCACAATCTGTGAAAATTTATATTTGTAGTAGAGGAAAGTGGAGGTTTATCTCCGGGAGCAAGAAGGCTCCCCCAGAGGATGATCCCTCTTATGAGAAATGGATGCAAGAGAATTACACCGTTATTGGGTGGCTCGTGAATTCAATGCAGCCACAGATTAGTCAACATTATCTATGGATGAACTCAGCTAAGGAGATCTAGGATAGTGTTGCAGAAACCTACTCCCATAAACTAAATGTAGCCGGAGCCTATAAACTGAGGAGTGATGTGAAGAATTTAAGAAAAGGGGAGAAATCCCTTGCGGTATACTTCTCAACCTTGAAATCTCTGTGGCAAGAAATTGATCTAATAGAGGTTGTGACTTGGGACACTTCCAATGATGCAGAAACCTACAAAAAATTAGTTGAAAGAAACAGGGTTTTTGAGTTCCTAACTGGACTAAACCCCAAATATAACATCACAAAACAAAATATTTTATCCAAGGAAAGTGTCTCATTGTCACAAGCATATGCTTTGGTCAACAGTGAAGAAAGCAGAAGACAGGTACAGGTTCAAGGGATTGGCACTAAAGATCACTTTGCAAATATGGGGGTTAAACCCAAAGGAGTTGTAGGGGCTCCTAGTGGCTCTAGAAAGAAGGAGGTTGTATGTGATAGTAGAGTGCTGGAAAGAAGGGGTTAAACCTAAAGGAGTTAAACCCAAAGCACACCAAAGACAAGTGCTGGAAATTACATCTCGATCTTGTTCCTGTTCGATTCCAGAAGAAACATGATAGTAGAAAGACAGGGAGTGCAAATGTAGCCACTGGTACAGATACTGAAGTTGAGTCTGCTTGTGCACAGTTGGCGGCCATGAAAGTTGAGTATGAAAATTTTGGAAAGATGATCAGTCATCTCGAAGGTGTAACTTCATCTTCCAACCCTTCAGGAAGTCCAGCCACCTCTACATTTGCTCACTAAGGTATAAGAGCCTCTACTAATCATGCAACCACCTCAGGTAATCTTAAGCCCCCTTGGATCATCGACTCAGGTGCTTCTGATCACATGACCAACTTTTCTACTTTGTTTGTTTCATATGATTTGCTCCCTAGTCGTGACAAAATCACCTTAGCCGATGGCTCTCTTGCCTCTATTTCTGGCAAGGGAACCATCAAGGCTACAGACTCCTTACTCCTACCTTCCACTCTTCATGTACCTAGATTAAATACAAATTTGTTATCTGTAAGTAGCTTAACCAAGTCATTAAATTGTTGTGTAACCTTCTTTCCTTCCCACTGTGTTTTTCAGGATTTGGAGTCTCGGAAAGTGATTGGGAGTGGCCATGAAGCGAATGGAATATACTTGCTCGATACTCCTGGACAGAGCCTTGATCAGCCTAGGAATGCTGCTTTTGGTTCTACCTCTTCATTTGCCTTTTTTCTACTTTAAGTCATCTATTCCCTGAATTGTTCAAGGGAATCAATGTGTCCAATCTTAATTGTGAATCATGTCAGTTATCAAAACATTGTAGAAACAATTACCCTTTGAGCAATAAAAGATCTTCTTTTCCTTTTAATATTGTGCACTCTGATGTGTGGGGGCCTTACCACTTATCCTCTATGGGGGGCTACAAATACTTCATCCTGTTTATTGATGATTTTTCTCGATTAACTTGGATATTCCTAATGAAATCTCGTGATGAAGCTCCAAGACTTGTGAGGCAATTTCATGAATATGTTTTAACCCAGTTTGATACCAGGATTAAAATTTTTAGATCTGACAATACAAAAGAATATTTTGAGAAGAACTTATCCTCGTATCTCTCTGACATGGGGGTTATTCATCAAAGTTCCTGTGTTAGAACCCTTGAACAGAATGGAGTTGCTGAAATGAAAAATAGACATATTGTTGAAGTTGCAAGGCGCCTTTTGTTTGTCTCACATGTTCCTACAAGATTTTGGGGTGATGTTGTTCTCACTGCTACCTACCTCATAAACCGTATGCCATCCAGGGTTCTAGGGTTTAAATCCCCCTTCAGTCTTCTTCATCCCGACAACGACCTCTTTCCTATTCCTCTTCGTGTGTTTGGTTGCACCTGTTATGTACACATTCCAAGTGCCCAGAGACATAAATTTGAACCAAAAGCCCACAAGTGTATCTTCCTTGGTTATTCCCCCACACAGAAGGGTTACTGTTGTTTTGATCCAAAGACTGGCACTCAATATATCTCAATGGATGTTACCTTTGATGAATTTTCTCCTTTTTATGGTTCCTCTCAGGAAGGACATTGTCCACAGGGGAAGAGTTTGTCACAAGTGTTTGCTCTTCCTCTCCCTATCCCAGTTGAGTCTCATGATGAGCTTGTGTCCTCTCCAAATGAATCAAGGGAGGATCAATAACTCCATTCTCCTTGTCCTAATGTTCCTATCTCTTTACCTCCTCATCCTACCCACAATCCTAAGCTGTATCAAAGGCAAAGATCCAGGAATGAGCAGGTTGTTTCCCTTCCAACAAGTGAGCCTCATGCACTTCCAATCACAGATGAGACAATAGGTGTTGTTTCAACCCCTTTGGAACCATCTTTCCCGGACTTGATGTTCCCATTGTTGTTAGGAAAGGAAAACGGAAGTGCACTGCACACTGCATTTCAAAACACCTTTCTTATGGTCTGCTTTCTCCTTCATACTTTTCTTATCTCTCTTCAATTGCTTCTAATCCTATTCCCATGTCTGTGTCAGAAGCTCTTGAGATTCCAGAATGGAGAGATGCCATGAAATCTGAAATGGATGCCCTACACAAGAATGATACTTGGGAAGTGGTGGATTTGCCTGAAGGGAAGGATCCAGTTGGTTGCAAGTGGGTCTTTACCATTAAATACCAGGCTGATGGGACTATTGAGAGGTACAAGGCCAGGCTATTTGCAAAAGGCTACACACAGACGTATGGGATTGACTATCTGGAGACCTTTGCACCTGTTGCTAAGATGACATCTGTGAGGGTTCTCTTATCTCTGGCAACTCACTTTCGCTGGCCCCTTTATCAGTTGGATGTAGAGAATGCATTTCTGAATGGTGACTTACATGAGGAGGTTTATATGTCTCTCCCTCCAGGAATGTACGGAAGTGATATGCAAGGAAATGTATGCAAATTGAAGAAGTTCCTTTATGGCCTCAAAAAGTCTCCTAGAGCATGGTTTGAGAGATTTAGAGCAGCACTTGTTAACTTCGGCTATGCTCAGACACAGTCTGATCATACTCTTTTGTGAAGAGAAGTGAATCTCTGGCAGTATATCTCATTGTGTATGTTGATGATATTGTTGAGACTGGTAATGATGCTTCAGGAATTCGTGCTCTTAAGTCTTTCCTTCGTACAAAATTTGAGATTAAGGAACTGGGGGAGTTGAGATACGTCCTTGGCATAGAAGTTGCTAGGTCCAAAGATGGGATCCTTATCTCCCAAAGGAAGTATGTCCTTGACTTGCTTTCTGAAACTGGGAAGATGGGTGCTAGACCAGCCGCAACTCCTATTGATATGAGTAACAAACTTTCTGCTTCAGATGGAACATTGTTGGAAGACAAAGGGGTCTTTCAAAGACTTCTTGGGAAACTCTTGTACCTATGCATGACTCGGCCAGATATTGCATATGTTGTCAGTTGTATTAGCCAGTTCATGCATGCTCCCCGAGATACTCATACGGCAGTCGCAGAACGAATTCTGTGTTATTTGAAAGGCTCTCTAGGAAAAGGAATTTTGTTTACCAAGCATGGTCATATGAAACTTGAAGCCTATACTGATGCTGACTAGGCTGGAAATATTGATGACAGAAGATCTACTTCAAGGTATTGCAGTTTGGTGGCTGGTAATGTTGTCTCTTGGAGGAGCAAGAAACAATCAGTTGTGGCACATGGAGTCTCTGAACTGTTGTGGCTAAGGTCATTGATGGAGGAACTTGGGATTGAGTATGACAAGCCAATGATGTTGTACTGTGATAATCAGGCCGCCATTAACATTGCCCACAACCCAGTACAACATGATAGAACTAAGCATATTGAGGTTGATAGACACTTTATTCGAGAAAGAGTCTCTTCGGGTGAAGTGTGTCTTCCCTTCACTTCTGAAGGACAATTGACAGATTTTCTCACCAAGGGCATTCCCAAGGCAAGGCTTCAGCATGACACTGGCAAGCTGGGCATGATTAACATCTATGCTCAGCTTGAGGGGGAGTGTAGAGAAGATGGGCCGAAAGGCCCATAGGTTGTTATTCTATGTTATATTTATGTTCTTTTCTATAATGGGCCAATCCTCTTCTATGTTGTGTTTTTGTAATTTCTTGCCCAACCAAGGGCCTCTCTTGTAATTATTCAATAATTAACTTAATAAAATTGTATTAGAGTGTTAGAGGGGGAGATTAGTTCGAACCTCTCATCCTCTAACCCTCCTTGCCGCCAGCTCTATCTCTCCATCTTCACCAATCTTTTCAATTGTTTGCCTTTTCTGGTTTCTCATCTAATCTTACACAGTCCCATACTTCGAAGGGTTGTTTTTCAACTTTCCCAAAGTTGTTTGAGTCCTTGTCAGTGAGTCAGTTACAATGTCAGACATGTCAATTGAGTAAACATTGTAGAAGTTCTTTTCCTTTGAGAAATAAAAGATCTGAACTTTCATTTCATATTGTTTATTCTGATGTTTGGGGCCCTGTTACTCTACTTACTAAGGCTGGATATAAGTACCTCATTACCTTGATTGATAATTACTCTAGATACACGGGTTTACCTATGCGATCTAGAGATGAATGTGCCAAAACGTTTTTGGATGGATGCAGTTTTGTGTGCTACATACATCATCAACCGTATTCCATCTCGGTTACTAGAGTATAAGGCCCCACATCAGCTTTGGTTTCCTATAGCTCCGTTATCCACCATTCCAATGCGTGTTTTTGGGTGTCATTGCTTTGTGCATAACTTTTCCCCTACTCGAGGTAAACTTGATCCTCGAGTTATTCCTTGTGTTTTCCTTGGTTACCCTTTATCTCAAAAGGGGTATCGTTGCTATGATCCTACCTCTCGCAAGTACTATGTCTCCATTGATATATCCTTCTTTGAGAATCAATCTTTCTTTTCGGTTTCTCCTCAGGGGGAGAGTAGGGTTGAGGAGAAACAGGCGGCTCAAACTCAACTACCTCCTTTACCCGATCCTCCTCCATTCTGTGTCTTTCATCGTCGCCATAAAAGCCAGTAGAGTTCAAGAGCCACGGAACCTGACACTATGCAACCAACATCATTGGATCCGCCAGAGGCAGATCCTTCTCATCAGCCAGGTACACTTGCTCCTATTGATATGCTTGTTCCTCTCAATGTTGATTCCACTATCATCAATGATCTCGATGTTCCTATTGCTAAGAGAAAGGGTGTTAGATCTTGTACCAATAATCATCCTATCTCTAATTTTGTGTCCTATGATCACATTTCACCTTCATTCCGTGCATTCCTCTCTTTTGTGGACAGTGTCCCCGTTCCTAAGAATGTGGCAGAAGCTTTATCTAAACCTGAATGGACAGATGCAATGCAGGAAGAAATTGATGCATTACACAATAATGGCACTTGGGAGTTGGTGGATCTTCCTGAAGGGAAGGAACCAATGGGTTGCAAGTGGGTGTTCACAGTGAAACACAAGGCTGATGGAACTGTTGAAAGGTACAAGGCTAGACTGGTAGCAAGAGGTATTACACAGGTATATGGAGTGGACTATGTAGAGACTTTTGCTCCAGTAGCCAAGATAAACTCTACCAGGACTCTTCTTTCATTGGCAGCAAATCTTGACTGGGAACTTCACCAATTGGACATCAAAAATGCTTTCTTGAATGGTGACTTGGAAGAGGAAGTGTACATGACCCAACCTCCAGGTTTTTGTGCCAAAGGCAGTGAACAAAAAGTGTGCAGGTTAAAAAAATCTTTATATGGGTTCAAACAATCACCCTGGGCTTGGTTTAGTAAGTTCCACTTAGTAGTTCAACAGATAAGGTTCAAACAATCACCCTAGTCAGATCACACTCTATTTGTGAAAAAAGGTGAAGGGAAAATTGCAGCTCTAATTGTGTATGTAGATGACATAGTGATCACATGAGATTGGGAGGCTGAAATACGAAGACTAAAAAAATTCTTAACCACTCAATTTGAGGTGAAAGATCTAGGCCCCTTACGTTATTTCCTTGGAATTGAAGTTGCCCGCTCTTACAAGGGCATCTTTATTTCCCAATGGAAATATGTACTAGATCTACTAGAAGATACAGGCAAGTTGGGGGTAAAACCAATTGACTCACCAATTGAATCTAATCATTAGCTGGGAGACAGTCAGGGAGAGTTTTTGAAAGATGTGAAGTTCCAGAGACTCATAGGGAGACTCTTGTATTTGTCTGACCAGGCCTGATATTGCTTATGCAGTGGGTGTCCTTAGTCAATTCATGCACAATCCTAGGACAACTCACTTTGAAGCTGTAGAGAGGATCCTTAGATACCTCAAGAAGTTTCCCGGAGCTGGTTTGTTGTTCCAAAAACAGGGACACTTAAAGGTGGAAGTATATACTGATGCTGATTGGGCAGGAGCAGTTGATGACCGAAAGTCTACCATTGGGTATTGTGCCTTTGTAGGAGGAAACCTGGTCACATGGAGAAGTAAAAAACAAAGTGTGGTGGCTAGATCTAGTGCTGAAGCAGAATATAGAGCGATGTCTCATGGGGTTGCTGAAATCATGTGGATAAGAAATCTGTTAGGTGAACTAGATTTTGTAGAGAGCAACCCTATGTCACTCTACTGTGACAATAAAGTTGCCATCAATATTGTTGCTAATCCAGTCCTGCATGATAGGACGAAACACATTGAAATGGACAAGCATTTTATTAGAGAGAAACTTGTAAATGGAGAAGTGTGTACTCCATATGTCAGCTCAGAAGAACAACTTGCAGATATCTTCACCAAAGGTCTTCATCATGTGCGGCACAACGATTTGTGTGACAAGTTGGGCATGATTAACATCTATGCTCCAACTTGAGGGGGAGTGTTGAAATAATTTAGTTATTTGTGTTAGGGTCTGTTTGGCTAGTTAAAGCCTTTTTTTATTTTCTATTATTGTACTCACAGCAGGGGCACAAGAGTCTTTTCCCTTCTTATTTCTGCCACCCTATATAATATAATAGAATCTGATGCCACCAGTACTATTCCATTGCTCCAAACCTTTTCTTCTTCCTTCTTCTCTTCTCTCTTCCTCCCTTCTCTTCTCTACTTCCTCATATTTCAATCGGATTTATTGCCAAGACTCTCCTCTCTTCTCTCCTTTCTACCTTTCTTTTCTGGTTCAAACTACATTAGAGCTCTGTTGCATCATATCGCATGGTATCAGAGCACGTAACAAGAGGGAGACCAGATTAGAGCCCATTTTAACCACCAATCTGATTAGGCTTTCTTCTAGAAGGTTGTCACTACAAGGGATCAAACTGAGTCCAGCGGAGATTCTGGGTGATTAGTGATGGTTATGGTTTAAAATGTCCCTAATTTCCCTAATAATTCCATGACATATTTCCATTTCCATGGGTAGCGAATCAAAATATAACCGGAATCAACATTTCCCCAATGAACACTACTAGCACCATGTGGAGTACAAGAGATAGTTTCAATATTTCCATTTCCACTTCCATGGGTAGTGACATGAAATTTTACTAGAATTGACATATTCCCCAATGAACACTACCAGTACTATGTGGAGTAGAAGAGATGGTATTTTAACAAAAGTTGGTGACAATATTGTAGATATGTAAAGTAACAATGTTATTGTCCACCTAACTTACATGATTACCACTTTGAGCTAGCTCAATATTCATTCCAAACATTAAGTTAAATATTAGTTGTTGTTTGTGTAATAGATTATTTGGTTGATCTATTACAACCATTTACATTTTCTATGAGTTTAAATTTTGCTTACTCATTCTATCATGAAGCTTTGAATTTTAAGGTTTATAGGGCAATTTCAAAACATATTCTTTTGTTTATAACCTTAGTTTCTTAGCTTTGTTTAATGATTTGGAACAAGACAATAATTTTAAGAAGTGTGCCTATGCTTCTTTCATCATTTCATTTCAGAAAAATTCATTCAATATTTTGCATATTTTACGATGTTTCCCTATGTCTATAATTTTTACAATATTTCCATACGATAGTTAGAAAACATGGAAATACTGTAGAAAACACGGCTGCATGGAAGGAGTGGAGCAATACCTCTGTATCGACTGGTCCGAAGTTGAGGAAGTCGATCGGGCTCCAAACAGAAGTAGAGCCAGAGATTAAAAGTGATGGCATTTTTGGAATAAACATTGCTAATAATAAGAGTGGGGTCAATGGGTTGGGGCTGATTGAGTTTTGAGACATTGGGAAGGCAAAGAGGGCCGACTCGGTGGAGATTTCGATAGAGGTATTGAGTAGTGGGGACCACTCAGAGTTGGCTAAAGAAGTAATTAAAAGTGGCACATGTGCCTTAGAAGTTAATGTAGCAGGAGGGGGCAAGAGTCTGAAGGACACATGGTAGACCAAATTCAAAAGGGGTCAGGGCCAGATGGAGTTGGAAAGGCTTTGCTGCTTTCTATTGAGGAGCTGACTTCTGGATTAACTAGGGCCCACTTTCGAAAATCAAAAGAAAAGCGGGTAGGTGCATCAGGCCTAAAGTGGAATAGGTGGAGTTCAGCTTCGATTAAACATCCAAAACGATGGACAAAAACTTCGTGCAAGCCCTTTTCAACTGCAACTCGAAGGGAAAAGGAAGACTACTGGGAATAGGTGTCTTTTAGGTTCAAAAAAAGGGAAAAGGAAGTTTCGACGAGGGCAGTGGAGGGGAACTTAGGAAGCGATTGTGTCAGGAAATTGAAGGAAGTTTAGAAAAGATTGCACCTCTTTGCTGCAAGAAACCTGTGGCAGAAATTGAAGGAGCAGATCTAATAGAGGTTGCTGGCACTCAATCTTCAACTTCTCAGGGGTTTAAAGCTCTGTCCAGTAGCCCAAATGAGGATAGTAGAGAAGAGATGGTCAGGATGGAGAAAATTGCTAAGGAGGTCTGGAAAGGGGCTGTCGTGGCTGACTCAGGAAACTTTTCAGGAGTTGCCAAAGAAGGTAATGTCGGTTCGGACACAGTTTGTTGCTCGCCTACCTAAGACAATAAAAATGATACTGTCTGACAGCAATATAAGGAAGAGATGACTGGTAGTTTTTGCATGGATTTGGGAAGGAGGGAGGAGATTGAGAAAGCTTTAGGTGTGGTAGAAGCAGTGACCGTCTTTGAACAGGTGGTGGTAGGAATGTTAGGTGTAGACCTAGGGAGAAGGAAGGCAACAGAGTTAGACCAGTTACACCTTTTGAGGAAGTTCCCAAGAAACCATACGAGGCTAGGAATTCTCGCGTTGTCCATATAACCAAGGTACTCCCTCGGTTAAAACGTGGTTTGGTTGGTGTTGGACCGACAAAAAAATTTAAAAAGGTTTATAAAAGAAGGGGGGGAAGGTTTTAGCATCATCTTTTGAAGAGTTTGGGGAGGTGGATTCCCAGGTGCTCAGCAGGTGGAAGAAGAAAACAATTCAGCTATCAATTCTGAAGTGAGATTGGCTGAAAGCAGTCTCAAGTAGGAGAGATCTAGTAGAGTTCCTATCAAGAAAATTGTTGAGAGAGAACAGAGAAGTCAAAATTGGTAAAAGTCTCAACTTATTTTTTGGGGTGGCGAGGAGTTCGCTAAGAAGGCTTTTAAGGTGTTCGAGAAAAAGAGGTTGGAAGAGAGGCTGAAGAAACTGGGATTCAAGAATAGGGGTGAGCGGTGGGATGAAGAAATTGATGGAGAAGAGGAAAGTATTGAGAAGGAGATGTAAGGAGATTGGGTGTATGGTTTCTGATTAGGGTTTTTGAGTTTGGAGATGTCTGAAGTCGACTAATGTGAAGTCTTTTGTCTTGTTTATTTTATGTTTAGGCAGCCATGGGTGTAAGTTTGTGTAGAGAAACTGATGTGTGGGGCCACTCTGTCCGTAGGATAGAATATACCTAGTCTATCTGCTATGTTATTCTGTTATTCTAGTTCTGTTATTTACTTTTCAGTTTTTTTATATTGTTAAGTGTTATGATGTAAACACCAAGGGCAAATATGTCATTTCATGTAACTAGCATAACATATAAATATTAAATTGAAGTGGCGGCGGCAGATCATTCAGAATCTGTCCTTCCTTTCAAACCTGTGTTCTACTGCTCTCTCACTAATCTTTCTCTTCTCTCTTCTTCACTTTCTCTTCTGTTCGAACCTGAAATTCCTTTTAGTGTCCAAGACTGATAGCAGTCTTGATCATCTTCATGGTATCAGAGCCAAGTTAGGGTTTCTTATGTGAGTCTAATACCAGCCGACCACATGAGAATCTCCTAGGACTAGAAGCTGAAAAGGTGGAGTTCGCAGACTGATTCTTGGAGATTGCCAGAAGTGCTAGCAGCTGTTGGAAGTTTTGTTATTGTTGCAGAGTATTGGTGGTCAGGAAGAATCAGAGAAGACTAGAGTTCGGGTAACCCTAGAAGGCAGCGAACAATTCTTTTCTTGTAAGTCATCTACTTTTCTAAGCAAAGATAGGTTGGACCTATCTGGAGAGGAAGGCTGAACCGTTCTAGGTTTTCATCTCTTTGATTCACTAGGGTTTTACAGCAAACCCTACCGTTCTGCTGTGATTAAAACCCTACTGTTTTACACCGAACTGTCTCAGCCTTGTTTCTTTCTGCACTAGAGTTTGAAAGTGATCTTGCGACAAGCCCTAGTGCTGGACTGAATCTTGTGATCTATCTAGAGCTGTCCTCAAGTTTATTGTTAGCATTGATCAGATTCTAAGGTTTCATATTAACCCTACTGCAAGTCTATCTATACAGTACTGGTTAGATTGTGCAACTGAATTGATCACTTTAAGGACTGATTAAAACCCTAATTCTGCAAAGGCAAATCAGACCTCCTTCTAAGCTGTTTTTCAGAGTTTTTTGGGGTTTTCAAACTCTCTTAAAGGGGTTAGAGCTCTACGGACAGCCACTATTGTGTTTGTTAGTTGATATCAGATCAGAATTATCCCAGTTTTGTGCACATACACTGTGAATACAGATCAGGCCTATACTGTTTTTGATTGTGATTGGTAGTCTAAGTGTTGTTTTAAGACTTGACCGAGATGGAGTTTAAAAATCAGGCAAAAGGCAGCTTTGGAGGCATCAGTTATGGCAGTGTTTCTGAGATGGGTGGTCAGATTACAACCGTAAATTCAGGTACTCTAGCTTCAGCCTACCATGCCTCAGCTCCAGGTACTACTGAACCTTGTTGGGTAATAAATTCAGGTGCATCCGACCACATGACTAGCTTGCCTTCACTGTTTACCTCTTACCATTTGTCATCTAGTAGGGATAAAGTATCTATTGCTGATGGCTCCCTGGTTCCTATTTCTGGGAAGGGGGACATTAAGTTATTAGATACGATCTCCTTGTCTTCTGTCTTACATGCTCCTAGCTTGATACTAACCTCCTTTCAGTCAGTAGTATTACCAAACACATGAACTGCTCAGTAACTTTCTTCCCTGACCGGTGTGTTTTTCAGGACCTGGAGACGAAGAAGGTGATTGGGGCTGGCCGTGAGACGAATGGGATCTATCTGCTCGGGGAGAGTTCTTGTCGGGAAGAGTCAGTGGGTAAAAGGTCACTTGTTTCCCAGAGTGTGAGTTCGGTTATGCTTTGGCATAACCGATTGGGTCATCTGTCTTTTCGGTCCTTAAAGAGTCTGTTTCTCACTTTGTTTGAGTTTGTTGAGTTGTCCCAGTTGCAATGTGAAAGGTGTGAGTTTGCTAAACATTGTAGAAACTCTTATTCATTGAGTAATAAAAGGAGTAATCATCCTTTTGATCTTCTGCATACGGATGTTTGGGGGCCATATCACATTCCTTCTATGGGTGGGTACAGATATTTTTTGTTATTTGTTGATGACCATACCCGGTTTTCTTGGGTTTATCTTATGCGTTCACGAGATGAGGTTCCCGCCCTGACCCAAAACTTTCACCAAATGATCCTAACCCAGTTTGATGTCAAGATTAAAGTTCTTAGATCTGATAATGCAAAGGAATACTTTGCTAAGTCATTGGCATCTTACCTTCTTACTCATGGGGTTATCCATCAGAGCTCTTGCCCTCATACACCTCAGCAGAATGGGGTTGCAGAAAGGAAGAATAGGCACATCTTGGAGGTGGTTAGAAGTCTTGTGTTTACCTCCAATGTCCCTATTCGCTTCTGGGGTGATGCTATCCTCACGGCGGTATATCTTATTAATCGGGTTCCTTCCCGGGTTCTTGATTTGTGATCTCCTTTTTCCCTTCTATACCCACATGAGGAGTTGTTTTCTATTCCCCTTAAAACATTCGGTTGTACCTGCTTTATTCAGCTTCTCGGACCCCATCACTCCAAGTTTGAACCCAAGGCCTCCAAATGCATTTTCCTTGGTTATGCACAAACTCAAAAGGGGTATTGCTGCTATGATCCTGTCACAAGGAGGAAGTTTGTCTCCATGGATGTCACTTTCTTTGAGGAGACACCATATTATCCTCGGGTTTCTCCTCAGGAGGAGAGCAGTGAGAGTAGGGGTTTAAGTCCTTGTCTTCAGGGGGAGAGCAGTGAGAGTGGGGTAGTTCCTTTACCTATTCCATTGGGTGATGGGAGCTGCAATGGTGAGGGCAGCCAGAGGGATCAGGAGTTGAGGGGGAGCTGCAATGGTGAGGGTGGTTAGAGGGATCAGGAGTTGAGGGTCTATCACAGGCGGTGTAGGCAGGTTGATCCCGATCATCAGCAGTCCAGGCCAGCTCCAATCTCATCTACGGCTCCAAGTCCAGACATTACAGTCCCAGGACCCACAGAGACTTCTTCTATTGTTGCCATTTCACCTCCTACAGATGACCTTGATCTTCTGATTGCAGTCCGTAAAGGGAAACGACATTGTACCACATTTACAGCCCACTGTATTTCCCATTTTTTATCCTATGATCACCTATCTCCTACCTACAGGTCCTACCTTAGTTCCATTTCCAATGTCCCTATTCCAAGAACAGTACAAGAGGCCCTATCAGTCCCGGAGTGGAGAGGTGCAATGCAAGTTGAAATGGATGCCCTATTGAAAAATAATACCTGGGAGCTAGTTGACTTGCCCAAAGGAAAGAAACCAGTTGGATGCAGATGGGTATTTACTGTGAAGCACAATGCAGATGGATCCATTGAGAGGTACAAAGCTCGGCTAGTTGCAAAAGGGTTCACTCAGACTTATGGTATAGATTACTTGGAGACATTTGCCCCGGTAGCCAAGATGACCACCATTCGGGTTCTATTATCTCTTGCAGCAAGCCACACTTGGCCTTTGTACCAAATGGATGTTAAAAATGCCTTCCTGAATGGAGACTTGCAGGAAGAGGTTTACATGCAGTTGCCTCCTGGATACTATGATACAGAGACAGGTAAGAAGGTCTGTCAGCTCAATAAGGCATTGTATGGTTTGAAGCAGTCACCTAGAGCTTGGTTCGACAGATTCAAACTAGCTCTTGGAAAGTTCGGTTATGTACAGGCCCAGTCAGATCATACACTGTTCATCAAGAGGGTGGAGTCTTCACTGACACTACTTGCAGTGTATGTTGATGATATTGTGGTGACAGGAAATGACAGCCATGAGATTGAGTCCCTCAAACAGCTCCTTCATCAAGAGTTTGAGGTGAAAGATCTAGGTACACTACGGTATTTTTTGGGCATTGAGGTTGCTAGATCTAAACAGGGGATCTTTGTCTCTCAGAGGAAATATGTTTTAGATCTGTTGGCTGAAACTGGAAAGCTGGGTGTCAAACTTGCAGATACACCCATTGAATAGAACCACAGGATTAGTGCAGAGAGTGGGGAGCTGCTTGAAGACAAAGTTATGTTCCAATGGTTGGTAGGAAAGCTCCTATATCTCTGCCTCACTCGGCCGGATATTACTTATGCTGTTAGTGTTGTCAGCCAGTACATGCATTCTCCTAGAACCACACATCTTCTTGCGGCAGAAAGAATTTTAGCCTACTTGAAGAGATGCCCGGGTAGGGGTATACTGTTCAAGAACAATAACCACATGAAGGTGGAGATCTATACAGATGCCGATTGGGCTGGGAGTGTTGATGACAGACGGTCTACCTCAGGATATTGTGCCCTTGTGGGAGGAAACATTGTCTCCTGGAGAAGTAAGAAACAAAGTGTTGTCTCCCGGTCTAGTGCTGAAGTAGAATACAGGTCCATGGCCAATGGAGTGGCTGAAATCCTATGGCTAAGATCTCTACTTGAGGAGTTGGGTATTGAGTATGAGAAGCCTCTGATGCTGTATTGTGATAATCAAGCAACCATTAATATATCACATAATCCAGTGCAGCATGATAGAACCAAACACATTGAAGTTGACCGATATTTTGTACGAAAGAGGGTCTCATCTCAAGAAATATGCCTCCCTTACATCACATCCAGAATGCAACTAGCAGATATCCTCACTAAAGCTGTATCAAGAAAGAAGCTAGAAGCGGATCTATCCAAGTTGGGAATGATAAACATTTACTCCCAACTTGAGGGGGAGTGTAGAGAAACTGATGTGGGCCCCACAGCTGTGGGGCCACTCTGTCCGTAGGATAGAATATACCTAGTCTATCTGCTATGTTATTCTGTTATTCTAGTTATGTTAAATGTTATGATGTAAACACCAAGGGCAAATATGTCCTTTCGTGTAACTAGCATAACATATAAATATTAAATTGAAGTGGCGGCGGCAGATCATTTAGAATCTGTCCTTCCTTTCAAACTTGTGTTCTACTGCTCTCTCACTAATCTTTCTCCTCTCTCTTCTTCACTTTCTCTTCTGTTCGAACCTGAAATTCCTTAGTGTCCAAGATTGATAGCAGTCTTGATCATCTTCAGTTTGTTAGTGTTTGTTTTCTCTCGTGTGATCTCTTGTCACCTTTCTCATGTAATCTCTTTTTTTAATAAATTTATCTTTTATCCTTCAAAAAAAAAAATACTAGATTTTGTACATTATGGGTTGGAAGGACATATTATTGGCTATTGTAGAGAATTCTATAGACTTTGGTTCTGCTCACATTGTTATCGTGAGGGGCATACTGTGGAGTATTGTCGTCTATTGAAGAAACTAGGAAGTTATGCCAACCAGGTCACCTATTCAAATGATGTATCACAATCCCAACCACAGATAGTTGCTACAGTCAACCAGGCATATGGGGAGACAATGACTATTTTTAAGGAAGAATATAATTGGTTAATTGCAGCCTCACCCTCCACTGTTACTCTTGCCCATGCATTAGGTATTAGCTCCACCTATCTTCTCTACCTCATCATCATCTCTATGGGTCATTGACTCAAAGAGCTACTGATCACACATTAGGTACTTCATCTACCTTTTCTAAATTAACTTCTTGCTGATAGGTATAAATCCCCGGTATCTAGCATAGGACATGTCAACCCAACATCCCAATTGTCTTTCTCATTTGTTATTTATGTTCCTCACTTTCCTTTTAATCTTATGTCTATGAGTAAGCCTACAAAATCACTAAATTGTTTTATTACCTTTTTTCCTTCTCATTGTGTGTTTGAGGACTTAAAGAAGAAGAGGCAGATTGGTGGAGTTGAACACTAGTTTTGAGTCATCCTTCATTGCAAAGTCTTCATGTCATGGTTTCTTTGATTCTGTCCAACACTAGTTTTGAGTGTGATACATGTCAGCTTAGCAAGCATCATCAACTTATTTTTCCTCCTTGAGCCATGAGTCATGTGTCTAAACCTTTTCAATTAGTTCATTCAGACGTTTGGGGTTCATGTCCTGTAGTGTCTTATTTGGGGTTCAAGTATTTTGTTACTTTTGTTGATGATTTTTCAAGAATTACCTAGTTAGATTTGTTAAAGGAGAGGTCCAAAGTATTTCCTGTGTTCAAGTCTTTCTTTATGGAAATAAAAACCCTGTTTGACTCTACTATTTGTGTTATTCAATCTGACAATGATAAGAATACATGTCTTCACCATTTACTGAATTTTATAATGATCATGGAATCATACATCAAACTTCGTGTGTTGATGCACCACAGCAAAATGGTGTGGTTGAACGCAAAAACTGCCATCTACCAGAAGTTACATAGCCCCCCTTATCCAGATGAATGTGCCAAAGATTTATTGGAGTGATGTTGTTCTTACCGCTTGTTATTTCAGTATTAGAATGCCCTCATCGATTCTTAGATAACTCATTCTGTCTTGTTTCCTAACATTGTATTTCTTATCTATACCACTTGTATGCTTCTCTTTCAGCTTATAGTTTCACCTGTGTGTGAGCACGTGTTTGTGCATGCTGCCCATGTATATTGTGCAAGATCAACTTTAGCATTTGAAAGCTTTAGTTGTAAATGTTAGAAGTCATAGCGCTACAATTTTCCAACCCATTGTCAGCATGTGCTTGCAAATGCAACATATCCGGAGTAAAGCTACCAGGTCCATTCTTCTTTATCAATAATGGATCAATGAAAATGTATTAATCACCAGATTTAAGAAAGAAAGATGAGCTAACCTTCATTTGCTTAGAAAACACATTAGAATGGAAGCAAATGTGCCATGTAGAGATATACATACGACCGTGATACAAGAATGATCTCTCAAGTGCACATGAATAGCTATGTTCAACAACCTGAATGAATAATAACTCATTAAAGCACTCAGTGGTCTCACACCTATGGGATAAGATTAAACTTAACTAACCAACAATAAATGCACTGATTTAAAATAATAATTTTATTAACTTGCCTCATCAGGAAGTAAATTAAATATAGTTTGTAAAGGCCCAGGTTTCTGATGAACCACAGTAGGACCTTGTTTATCAATAGAAATCCTTCTTCGAGCATTGGCTCCAGCATAGCCATTCAAGACCCTGTTTATAAGTCCATAGTTTCATACTTTCATTTATCAGCAAAAGTCAGAAGGAATGCTCAGTTAAGACAGACATGTTAAAAGAAAATAAATGGAACAGCATAACTAGATCCAGTTCATCAGTAAACTAAAAATGGTCAGTTGTATATTTTTTCTTGCACATATGTACTCGTGCATATTTTTATATTATCACTCATGCTTTTGATTGAGGCATTACTTCATCATATTAAAGGAATTATGGCTACTTTATGGCAAGAAAAAAAGAAGTAAACTAAGGCAACTTATCAAAAAGACAATTGCATTCTAAAGTAGACATGCCAGAAGAGAGTTTAGTGACCCAAGGGATAAATACTACAAATGCTCAGTTTCTTGAGATAGAAAAAGATTATTCAACTTGGAATAAAAAAGAACAGATGGTAAAACTCCAGAACATCATTCATCTTGAGAGAGAATAAAATCTCCAGAATTCAATAAATCAGTTACCTGGAAGAATTCACAGGAAGTTTACATGTTTTGATATGGAGACAAACCTGAAAGAGAAAACTATATGTTTAGCCAGAGAAAAAGAGATCCTCATGAATTTAACAAAGATAATCAAATGTACATAGTAAACAGATATTATTATTAATCACCTGCCCAGATGTGCTATCTAGTGTATGCCAGACTGCTCCAGTTTGAACTTCACCTTCAATAGGAACAGTAACAGAACCAAGAACTGTGCTTTTCCAAATGATATCCCAATCATATATAGTCACATTAATCTACAAAAATAATTAAAAAATAACTTGGTTAAAACATACCTGAAAAAGCATTGAAGACAATATAGGCACAAAAAGTATCAGTAATATCTAAAGATATTTACACAGACATACACAAATAATATATCATACTGTGGTGCTTGGATTTTTTTTTTATTTATTACAGGCTTACAGCAGTGCTTTCATATACACAGCTATTTATCCTGACTATAGATCAAGATTCACAATTCAACGATGATGTCCTATAAACTTTTTAAGAGTCAAAACTACATGACAGAGTGAGTTCAAGCAAAACTTAAACTTACACAATGTGCAAATGATTCTAATAGGTCAATCAACTAATCCATTACAAAAACAAAAATTAAGGTTTAACTTCAAGTTTAAAAAGAAATTCAAGCTGGTTCAAAGTGGTATTCATGTGCATTTGGTGACCAATAATACTACCATTCCACATATATACAATATTATTGCTAACTTATGTTATAATACAATTTCTTGTGCTTCACATAGCACCAGCAGTCTTCACTAGGAGTATGTTTACACCAGAAATATTTCATATTGGTCATAGTTGTCAAGGTAATGCCTAGGCGACTATGCGGTTTTCAAACTTCATCTTGCCCAGATGCCATATAATATTTGTATAAGGCACACGCCTAGGTGATTAGGTGCTTAACTCCAAGGCAGGTGCCTAGATGCAAAACACATTAAAACATTTGATCATTTAATATCTTTTATATTGTTTTTTTGCTGCAAATAATTTTTTATTGGTTAGTTTTAGTTGTTATAACAGAACCTATCACATATTGTCACCTTTTTTATTAGAAGAATACTAGCAAACATTTTATCTTCTAGGGTTTTATTTCATGGCAGAATCGAATTGAAGAGCAAGAAGTGTCCAGTCAGGTTTGTTTCACACACAGTCCAACTCCAACTTGTAGCTGCATAACTAATAAGGAAATCTATACCACTTATTCTTGTTCTCATTTTTCAGTCTGCCCTAGACCACTTATTCTTCTTCTTACCCTCTTCGTTTTCTGCTTTTTTTCTCTTTCTTTTTGTTGGTGTTTTTTCTGTCTTTCGCCGTCTTTTCTGGAATGAAACAGGGGTTCCGCCCCCTTCTTTGCTTCTTCATTTTCCTGCAATCTCTTCACCTTTTGCATCTTCAAAAGTGGTCTGAAAGAGGGACTCTGCCTCCTTTTTTCTTATTCATTTACCTGAAAAGTTTTCACCTTTTTCTCTCATTGAAGGTGGTCTGAAACAGGGGGTCGACCCCCTTCTTTTCTACTACCTACTTTTATTTCCCCATCTTTTCTTGGTATAAAACAGGGGTGGAGCCCCTTCTTTTTTTGGTCTAAAACTGGGGCTCCTCCTCCCTGTTTTATTCTTCAGTTATTTTTCTTTTCTTGGTTTAAAACAGGGGCTATCCCTCTGTTTTGCATGCTTAAGCAAGACTGCAAGAATTACAAGCACAAAAGTTAGTTTAGAGGTTAGTAGGTTAATATATAAAACCAAAATACTAGCTCATGAGGGGTAGAAAAATGTAGGCTTCCTATTTATAGATTTCATCGCTAGGTGACTACTGACTAGGCACCTGGGTGCCCCATAGTCACCTAGCCTCACCTTGGCACCTTGAAAATTATGGTATTGGTATCCGTAGAAATGGAAATATGACATGGAAATATTACAAAAATATATGGACACTTATCGCTAGGTGACTACTGACTAGGCCACCTGGGTGCCCCATAGTCACCTAGCCTCACCTTGGCACCTTGAAAATTATGGTATTGGTATCCGTAGAAATGGAAATATGACATGGAAATATTACAAAATATATGGACACTTATGCTTCCACTACAAGTTTATTTTTTCTCTCTGTAACGTTATTCTACTAAGGTAATACATGAAGTTTGATGAAGAGCACATTTCTCTAGTAGAAAGGACTATATCTGGAGTTCAAGGTATTCCCTAGCATTAAAACACCATAGATATTTTATTCTTCTTCCTTATTGAGTCTCCACCAAGTTGTAAAAATTCTTATAATCTGTAGTATTTTTTCCCTGTTCTTCATACAATACAGCCATATATACCTTGAAAAAATCATCCACAAATAAAATAAAATATTTGTTAATACTGAAACAATGAGTAAAATAAGGTTCCCAACCATTAGTGTGCACAAAATGAAAAAGAATAGTTATTTTATTACTCAAAATAAAAGTTCTAAAATGTTTGGATAAATGACACGCTTCACACTGAATATCTTATCTAGAACAAGACTGAAACAAAGTAGGAAACAAGGAACTCGATCACACAAAAGATGTATGGCCAAGACAACAATGTCATAACTTTATTGGACTAAAGGAACTATAAGGAGTAATGCTCCTACCAAAATCTACTGAGTAGGCTGAAACAGAAGATAGACACCATTAACTTGACCTCCACTTCCAATCATCTTCCCTATGCTCAAGTCCAATAAACGCAATGATTTGAAATGAAAATAAAAACAGTTCAGATTTTTTGAGAAAGAACAAACAGAACAAAACAAAGTTAGTTTGAAGCTAGGGAACATGAGGAACAAAACTAAGAGAGACACCATCAGTTACTTGGACTTCACCCACACCTAATATTGGAGTCTGAGATCTGTATGCTGTAGTGATTTTGTCCCTACCAGAGCATAACTTAAAACAAAGTGGGAAGTCATACCAAGTGTATGGTTAAATAGACCAGAAATAATTATCTAGGATCTAGGAGTAGAGGCATGAAACCCAAAAATATTACCTAACTTAGCAAATTAGTAAAAGGAACACTAGGACCCCAACACTTCCCCAATAAGTCTGAATTCCCAGAAGATACACCACTAGTATTAACAATAAGAATAGAAGGCAAAGATGTATCTGGTGTCAAGGTAACACCAGGAAACTATAGCTCAAAACAAGTAATCAGAATTACAAACTTGTAACTCAAACACATCCCAAAATCTATCCCCCAAATCTGTTATGCTAACTTGTACAAATTCAGGAAGGATTTGCACCCAGTCCGCCACTGTCTTGCCAATGAGCACCACCAGCAATTTCAATGTTCCAGAATTTGTTCTCAAATAGCCTTTTATTCCTTTCTTTCCAAATGATCCAACAAACAGCAAAGGGAATGCATTTCCACACTACTCAGGGTTCAGGCCTTCTTGCAACCTCTGAACTTTTGCCATAAGGAGAAAATTTCTGCAGGGGATCTTGGCTTAAAATTTCGGCAGGGGACCTTGGCCTTATGTGATCATACTACTCCCCTGCAAATTGAAGTTTTATTCCAACCCCACCATTAATCTCAACATGTCCAATTTATCCCAAGTTCTATTTCTATAGTGCACCTTAAAAATCACCCACAACAATTCCCAATTTCCTCAAAAGATAAAAATACTCCAGGCATGCATAGGAATACCCACCACCCCTAACCACAATGCATGCCTTCTTTTCCATTCACCAATAGTCCTTGCCGTTGGAAACCACTGGCTTAGATGAAGGCCAAGTTCTCTTGCCTTTGATCTTTCTATATCCAAAACCCATTCATCCCCCACTCTTCTGTAGAGAATAAATATAAATAGGCCATCATTAAGCTTCCTTACACTCACCATTCTATCTTTTGCCCACTCCAACACAGCTCACACTTCAACCTTCTCTGCCTCCAACTCTACCCTAACTACCTACCAGCCTTGCCTACAATGTCTTCATCCTCTCATCCATCTTCCCCACTTTTCTCACATCAACATGAACTGTGGCCATCTTGGATTCCCATAGCACAAATTCGAGTTCTATCTAGTGTGGCACCAACATTATAATTACCCTTCTTTCCATTCTTGAATCATTTTGTCTTTAAATGAGGGAAGAATTTCCAGGTTCTAGCAATGACACTTTGCCTCCGATACTCAGCTTGGATCTAGAAGTAGCAAAAGCCAAATCATCACCCTTAATAATCTGACTCAAGGTAGCCCACCAAGTTTCCTCCCCCTAAACCAAAGACTAGGTTGTAGGAAAACTAAGGATGTCAGCACTCAATATTATCTAACAAAATCAAGTTCTAGATCAAGCCTAGCTAAGAACTAGAATACTCAGGACTCTTTGATATTAATCAGCATATACAGGGTCTACCCATTCAAGAGTCTTCAAATGGTCCATCTCCTCCCATAAAGCTTCCAAGGAATATTAGTACATGCTTACAGACTTCTCCTGCCTCATACTACTAGCTCCCTCCTTAACTGATAAATCTAGGCAATGCTATGACTCTGAGATAGGTAGCATTAACCCTATCCCAGATATTTTTGGCTGTAAATAGGAACATATAATTTCTCACAACCAGTAAGTTTTACTACTCCTGTTGAGAGTATGCTAGATCATCCACCTAACCTTGGGTTTAGTTTCCTTCCTGATAAGATACCTTAACATCCCCCAACCTCCAATAGATAACTTCGCTGCCTGTACGCATTCCTAAAAAATACTACAATCCAACTTCACAATTTAGCAATTTGAAAAGTGGAACTCTCATGGTCTCAATAGTTTTCGCATAGCTGTTGCTCCCAAACTTCACATCTCTTGAGGCAACCATCACAAGAAAACCTTAATTGATGTAATAATGGAAGGCACACACTAGATGCTCTCCACCAACACTAGTAGATAATAGAAACAATCACAGCACCAGCACTAACAGTAGGGACCAACCAGACTCCACAAAACAATCTCATACACCCTAGAACACTGAAAAATAGGGCAGACAACGACTACAGTGGAGAGAAAACACTACCATTCACTTCACACATCTTCAGTGACATGAGACCACCCCTGGTCTCTCCCAAAAAAGCAAAGAAACAAAACAGTGAGAGCCAACTCTTCAAAAGAAAACCATAGATCAAGTTGAACAAACCAGAAACTCAAACCTACATTTTTTCTTAAATTTCCACTTGGAAAATGGATAAAAATATCAAATCACCATCAAACCACTTTGAGATTGAAACTAAAGTTCATCTAAAATCTATCAGACTATATGGCCTCTAACATCAGACGCCATTGATGATGACATCAGCAGTAGACAAGATCCTTGGACACTAAAATATAATGCACAGATACCAAGTTGTATTTGTATTTCAAGGCAATAAAATAGAAATATAAGAGGAAGAATGGAAGAGGAAGACAAAAGAAGGAAGAGAGAAAGGAAGAAGAATAAGGAATGGCATGAATTTATCTTGGATCACACATCCATCTAATTGCTTACATAAAAATTATTAAAAATTACATCGGTACCCCCATCACTCCAACATAATTACATTTGTTTAAATAATACTTGATTGACTAAATTACCCCTAAATGCCTCAACAACTTTGACCTTCCCCTTGCCTCTTTTAGAGTCTTCTACTTGCACCAACTCACACCTCAGTGGTGCAATCATTGGTATGCAGACGTTGTCATTAATTGGTGCTACTCCTAAGTATTTTGTAATAGCCCATTTTTTATTCTATCCCTTCTAATTTTTCCACTTATCCACCTCGACATCCTAATCTCGGCTAATACTCACAAATTTTAGTAAAAATATTGGTAATAGTAGTGGTGCAATTGATATTGATGATCATGAGATATACTAAACTAACCACTTCCAATACCTTGGATTAATCATCCAAAATGAGGGAGAAACTAAAAAGGGCATTGCCTAAGGAATTAGAACATGGTAGTTAAAGTAGAGGTGCATCAAGCGTGTTGTGTGAACAGCATATACCAATGAGACTAAAAGAAGATTCTAAAGATTGACAACATTTTAATGGAAATGATATATTCTTACATGAACATTTCCTAGAATGAGACCACAAATGTCAAACCCATACATAAATTAAAAAAAAAAAAAAGTACATGAACCAACATATCAAGAAACTATAATGTTTCAATTTCAAACAAAGCATATTAAATAAAAACTTTGGTTCTGAATACAATTTTCAAAGCCTTCAGATTTGTATACCAAACACAGACCTGCTAATTCATGTGATCAGATTCAATACACTCTACCTGGACAGGAAGTTCATCAACAAAAAAATTGAACTCTTCTCCCCACATTGGATTTCTTGAGCCAGGAACCATGGAACTGCATCAGGATAAAGACATATAAAAAGTTGCAAACAGAGTGGAAATAGCAAATAAGTTACATGATGAATGCAATCAAAAACCACCAAGGCATTTCACCACAAGAAAGCTCAAGTGATTTGGCACAATTTTCTACTAATTATATAAATGGATGGGTTTTACTTCTCTTTCTTCTTTCTTTTTTCTTTCTATTTTTAATAACAAAGAGGAATTTGCTAGAAAGAGTAAAATAAGAGTACAACAGATGAAGAAGTTTACAGAAGAAAAGTGGAAATCCAGCAAATAAGAAGATGACTACAAGTAGGAAAAAGGATGAAAAAGGAGAAAAATCAAGAGAAAATAAATAAATAACAAGCACATTCCCAATGGTGCACTCCTAACAAAACTATAAGCTGCCAAGTTAGTGATCCCTAAAACCCATCTGAAAAAGGAACTAGTCCTAATAAAGTGTCCCAATTTCAATGGTCCACTGAAGCCATATCCCATCTGTGAATAGATGGACTGTACTTGATTTGTTTATTCAAAGTCTTATGGTACTGTTTATAATCCTAATGTATGCTACCGACACCGTTGCTCTTGAGATCTGCAACAAGGGAGAGGATTGGAAGACCTAGCTCTGCCAACCTGCAAGCACAGAAATTGGTCAGAGGCCCCAGAGTTGTTCCCAAGGAAAATTTTCTGACGCAGAAGTCAGACAAGGAAGAGGAAGACAGCAGTGCAGGGCTGAGCACCTTTATATAGAAGGAGAGTCCTGGCCAAAGGGGGACTAGGTTTCTTTGTTCGGCTCAGTTTCCTTATTCGATATGGTTTCCTTGCATGGCTTGGTTTCCTTGTCGGCCAAACCTTCCAACTTAGGGCTCCATCTTCCCTTTTCTTTCTCGTCATTGATTCTTCAATTTGCCCTTCGCTTGGGCCATGTGTTGCCTCCTGATTGGCAGTTGATCGTGCTGTATCAGCAACTATTTTCATATATAGCCGTATTTATTTTTCTATGTAGCCCTAAAGGAATAGTTTGGTATACATATGTGTTGCTCCTCTTAAGAAGATATGCCTCCACGGGGCAAGTGGTTATAAGAAGATTCTCAGCAAATCTTAAAGAAAGAATTGAAGGAAAGGGGTCAGGTGGCAGAGCTGCAGAATGCACTGTCAACTAATCAAGAAGCAATTGCTTAATTAATTAAACCTTGATCAATTTGGATGAAGTTTGGTGGAAGTAGGAATAGTTTGGTATACATAAGTGTTGCTCCTCTTAAGAAGATATGCCTCTATGGGGCAAGTGGTTATAAGAAGATTCTTGGCAAATCTTAAAGAAACAATTAAAGAAAAGGGATCAAGCTGCAGAGCTGAAAGGAATAGAAAGGAATTTTATTAATAATTCCTAGACTCTAACTTTTGTTTTTTGATAGGTAATAGAAAGGAATTTTATTAATAATCAGAAATATATACAATAATTACTGCCTCCCTTGGAGAGATGTTAGATGCTACCTCTCACAAGAAAGCAAAAAAATTAAAAACACGAAGTAGATTATAACCAACCCCAATATAAAATGATACTTTGCTTGGCCAAAGTGTTATGCAATCCATTAGAAGATCTTCTAACCAATTGGAATCACATAATCACCTTGTTAGTTAACCACTTAAACTTCTTTTCTTCCCTACAAGTCTAAATTATAGACTCCAGTTTCATCAACCATCCCACCACCAACTTAGAATCTCCTTCTACAATCAGCTTGTTCATGTTCCAATCTTTTGCTAGTTCCAGTCCTTGAATTACAGGAAAGAATTCTGCTCTAATTGAATCCCCCTTTCCCACCAGACCTGAACACATACAACAATGTCACCATCTTTATCTCTAAACAACCCCCCCCCAATGCCGAAGGGACCGAAAAAGACCTCTCCAAGATTCAGGCTTTAGGCTCGGTTTTACACTGTTTCGTGCTCGGGCTTTGGGCTGGGCCTATTCAAATTTTGGCCAGCCCATGAACAAATCTAGACCCAGATTCCCATGGTTGTTTCCATCAAAATTCAGTTTAATAAAATCTTCAGTAGGAGGTACTCAAACAGAGGGAACAGGTCTAGTTTTTGAAGAGTTGTTTTCCACTGCTGCCCAATTCCTCCAAAAGTCAGCAAAGGAAAAAGGGGAAAAGATATCCAACATTTCAACTCAATGTATCACCCACTTCGCACATTCTTTCACCAATTCCACACTTCTCTCTCTTTCTAGAAAAATCCCCATGTTCATTTCTTCCCAAACCAACCACAATGAAGCTGCCCAAATGCATCTCCACAAGATTCTGCCCCTTTTTCTAGGCCCAAGAAAAAGTATCTGGGTTGAACATACAGCTTATCTCAGTTGGAAAGTTCCACCTACACCCAAACAAGGAAAAAAAACATTCCCAAATGGACAGGAAATTGGTAGGTGGCATGGTTCACAATATTGGCAATTTTTTTAGCAGCAAGAAGTTACATTCATTAAGTAAGATAAGTTAAGATTACAAAGCACAGCTGGTACCACAAGCAACACATCCACTACTTTCCATTATTACAGTTTTGTTCTTTCACATAAAACCAGCCCCATTAAAGTTTTTCCCAGAAAAATTACTCTCTAGCATTGAGAATCGACCCCTGCTTCTGTTGTTCATCGCGGGCTATCGCTACATCCCTGTTGGACTCTGAGCTCTCCGTTCTGCAGGGTGATCAACTTCCGTGAAATTCTCCCACATCTTCTCTTTCAGAGGTTCTGAAGTGGTGAAACAGAGGTGCTTTTGCATTTCTTCAGAAATCCTCAACCAACCACTGCTTCCCTTCCCTTCCAGTAGGCAAACCATTTGCCCACAATCTTCTTCAGAGAACTCTGTTACAGATACATACCAACCTTTCCTATTCCACTGCAACACTGTCTCATACCATCTATCTGTGACCTCATGAAACTTCTCCACCCTACTGTTTTAACAGAGAACAGCGCCCCATCCACAAAACCCTTCAGCCACCGTATTGCTCCTTCGGTTAGAAAAATTGTAGCTATCCTCTCCTCTTTTAACTTCAAATACCTTTGATCATGACATCTGCAATCCTCTAAAATCAGATTTTTTGCTTCAATATATAAGGGCCTCTTCCAAATCGTTGTCTCCATTGGAGAAAGAGGAACTGTAATGATCAATTATTGTTGAAGCAGTCTAAACCCTTCAGATGATAGCCAATTGATAGCCAACTTACCAAATGAATCCCCTTCAGATGATGTTTGCAATAACAAAGAGGACAAATCTAGAATTACTCCTTGGTATCCCCAGGCCCCAGCTCCAAATCTTTCAAAGCTTGAACAGTAATAATCCCTATAACTTACTACAGGTTCATAGATGATAAAAGAATTATCCAACAAAGCAACTAATAGTGAAAACAATAAATAATTTCAGTACATGCCAAAAACAAGCGATCACCTCTTCCTCTACTATAGCAATAGCATCATAAGAGTAACAAGTAGTGACTTCCAAAGAATTTCTCATGAGATCCCTTCAACATAGAGTAACAGGGTCACAAAAGTTGCAAAGAGAAAAGAAAAGAAAAAGCATGAACCATATCAAATACAACAGAAAGAACCGAAAATTTTGGGTCAAGTCACCTAAATCGTTTTTGTTCACCACAAGTAATGATAGCATATGGATCTGATGTGCCATTCAGGTTTGCACCAATTAGATTCTTAGCTGCTAACAGTTCCAACTGAAACAAAGAAGAGACACGATCTCCTTGTTAAAATGGAACATCCATTACAGCATGATATCAAATAAATAAATCTATATATAAAAAGAATACTCCTTATTTATCCCATAATATGCAAACATAAAAAGTATTAAAATCAGAAAAACACCGGGAATAATTTAAAACAGAACTTCTGAATTCAAAGAAAAGACCCTTACTCCATGATTTAGAAGAAGGGGAATACCTTGATTTCATATGCAGAATTGCTTTGAGAATCTCCATTCAACTGGTCTATCTACAAAATAAGTGCAGAACTGCATGTCAAACAAAGGGAAAATTACTCCATGAAAAATAAAGCACGTAAAGAGTTGGATTTAAGTGCAACACAACATGAAGCTCAACATTCATGAAAATGAATAAACTATTCGCAATCAGCTTCAGCAGCAAAATCATACTTAACTTTATTTCTTTCATTTAGTAGAAAGTCAAAACATTAAACACACACACACACGAGATGACTATGTACCAAAAGGCTAAAAGTACAATGAGCATTTCCAACAGGAAATAAAACCAACACAGATAAGATCCAACCAGTAAAACCCAATAAAAAAGCTAACCAATGACAGTTTGCCATCTGAGCCAATTAGGAAATGATTGGGCAAATAATATAAACACCTAGTCAATGAAGTTAAACGAAATCAACAAATTAAACCTAACTATAAAAAATTAACTGCTTCGAAGTGAAGATAATAATGATACATTCAACAACATGACAGCCTCAAAATAAATAAGAAGCAAGAAGTAATGAGGGAGACCAAACAGCAATAGAAGTCAATTCCAGTTAAAACAAGAAAAGAAGATGCCAAGTTATGAAGCATAAACTAGAAATTAAATACATGAAAGGGTTTGACAAGAACTGAGAAACCATTTGTATACCATGTACCATAGTTGTCAAGGAAACACCTAGGGTTCTATTAGATAATATTAAACCTTGCCAAAGTTTCATATGTTTCTTATATTTTTATATTATAAGTATATAATATTATGATGGGCATGATACATTGTATCATTCTTTTTATTTCTTTTAGCCAAATAACAAGTTTTTATTAATTTCTTCTTCTCCTTCTCCTCCTCCCCCTCCTTTCGGAACCAAAAACAGGGGTTCTACCCCTTCTTTTTCTATTTTTGGAACAAAAACAGGGGGTCATCCCTTTTCTTCTCCTTTTTCCTTTTGAATTTGAAAACTTCTTTGATGCCAGAAAAGTCCAAACTAGGAGAAAAGAAACTTGCTAAAAGAGAAGCCCAAAAACTTTTGTGTATTCTCGAAATAGTATCATCATAATCCTCTATACCAATAGGAAAGATTGTGTGGAAATTAAACTTTAGATCAGATGCTAATTCAAAACACTTCAAATAGCCCTTAAATTATCCATATCAATTGCTGTAATGTTTAAAAAGAAGTGTCATCAGTATACTGTAGGTCAGTATGTGGGATATAACTGGGCCTTCCAATCATCTTGAGGCCTTAAATGATAGCCCTTCCCCAAGCATCACAAAAAGAACCCAATCATTTAAGAAAAAGAATCAACCAAACCAATCTGGTATCTGTTATGACCAAAACTCACCAACCAATCAGCACAGCAGCACAATTCGCCACTGTAAAAACATGCACATAAGAGATATTGAAGATCATATTTAAATATGTATAACTCCAATCAAATCAGCAAAGCCTTATATGGGGTTGGTGGCTACATAATTCCTGTTTCGCCGTTCCACTCCACCAAAGGTCCTATCCATTTTTAAATTGTGAACCCTCAACTTGCAGTATATCACTTCTTACTGGTGTAGAAGTGAGCCCTCAATCATTTCTAACTACCTTCACCTAAGTCCTTTTTGACCTACCCCTAGCTCTTGTAGACCCAGTCTTCAGTTTGCAAGATACCACTTATTCCTGGTGTAGAAGGTAGTCTTTTATGCACATATCTAAGCCATCTTAGCCTACTTTCTCTCGTTCTCTTTCCTATCATCCTTTCTGGTTTAGCACTCATCCATCTCAATATTTGCATGTCCACACTTATTTTTTAGACATGTTGCTTATTGAATATCCAACACTCTGCTCCATAAAAAATTGCAGGCTTTATGGATGTCTTATGAAAGTTTCCTATTATGCATATACACATTGATAGATAAAGAGATAAATATTTATGTATATTCCTGTGTTTATTAACTCATATGATAGTTAAATACCATATTCACCCAAAAAGAAAGTTGTGTAGTTTTAAGTGTAAAGAAGGAAAAAAGCAAAGACCTAGCACAAAGATTAGAAAAATATATATGTTTGCACAATTGATATTTAATGATGTTCAAGCAAAGTAACAATGTTAACTCAATAACAATAAAATGCCACTTTGAACCAAAACAAGTTTTTTTTTTTTCTATTTTCCGTGCAATCAAAATGGTATAAAATGGAGTAGAATACCAGTTTTCATAAAAGAATTTGTCTTTGCTATTGTACGTGCAAACATACTATACCAAAATGAAAAGCTTTAATGTTAGTAATAACACACCTTCACAGTAACACAAATAAACAAACTCAAGTTCCCCGTTAAGTTAAAAAGATAAGACCAAAAAAACAAGCCTAGTTCTACAAAGTTGAAACTAAAAGTCACCACTTCTCCATCTCGGAGAGGTTACAAGGAATCCAAACTGAATTCCTATAAAAATTGATAAATTTAATAATGGCATATCCATTAACAATTCACACCACCGTGAGAACAATTCAAACAGAGAAAAAACAAGAACACTGCAATAAAAGAATAATTTAACTCACCGGTTCCGGTTCCTCGTCAGGAGGGGGGCACTCATCATCGACTCCTTCTCCTCCAAAAGAGAAAAAAGAATAAGCAGCGATAATGAAGATTGCCGCCACAACAGTGATCTTAATCTCCCACCACGAAGGCAAGAGAAAATCGAAGGCGATTTCGGTCATTTTAATGGTGATCATTCCCAGCCGGAGCGATGAGAAAGATCGAAGCTCTAGGGTTTTGGTTCCGAAAATGCAAAGAACTTGAGAGGTCTGAAGAGGAAGAACGGCAACCATGAGAGAAGGCGAGAAGAAGAAGCGACCATTTTGAGAGGAGAGAGAGAAAGTCAGACGAGATCAGTTGAACTTTGATTGAGAAATTTCACAGAAATTAAGGTGAGAACCGGGAAGAGAGACAATGTGGCCGTTTACAAAATGTCCACTTTACGAAATTGCCCTTCTATTTATGGGATAACATCGGCAGTACGTACTTTTGTTGGATCAAGTAAACCCAAGAAGCAGGGGTATTTTAATAAAGAAATATTTCTTCAGGAAAATAAAATGCTTGAAAAGGGCTTATAGGTCGTGTAGGCGTTAGAACTTGAAATTAATCGGAGACATGTTTAGAGTTTCGACTGAGAAGCAAGGCTGCTAAGAGACGAGGGGCCCAAACAAAGTTATCTACTTATCTCTGCAGGAGCTCTCAACCGTCTGATCTGTTCACAGTTGGGGCTTAGATGTTAGGTGGGCCTCACGCTCAATGCATCGTGTCTGATCTGTTCATAGTTTGAAGCTGATGCGGTCACACAGTATCATACTTTTCATGAGATCCCTCCCTTTCATCCGTTGAACTCTTGCGTTCTTATTGACTTATGAGACAAAACAAAAAATGACTCTTCAAAAGGTGCTGTCGAGCCGAGCGCAGTTTCTTTTCGACTAAGATATTTCTAAACTATTAGCAGAAAAGCACGTGCGTAGCATGTGTATTAATATAAAAATATATGATAGTAAAAATTATTTAATATGAAAAATAATTTCTGAAAATAGAATCAAGAAAAAAATCATATTATGAAAAATTATAATTTTTTGTAATCACAATGTACAAAGATTATTATAACTTTGAAAAATAATTATTAATTACGTGGTAATTATTCTAATCATAATTATGAATAACATAAAAAAAAACAGAATTTAGAAAGTGGATAATCACTTTTGCTAGTTGGGTAAGTATTATTTGTCTTTTATTTTTTTACTTTTTTGTAAAGCTTTCCCTTGGCAGCTATAAAGGTACAAATGAGATCGGTTAAGAATAAATAAGAATAACAATATATACATGAGGAAATAAAAGTATTTTTTCTCTAAGAAATTAACAATATAGCAACGATAATTAGGGATGACAACTTTGCTTGGGGCCCCTAATCCCTGCCCCTTGGAGATCCTTGCTTATATATGTATATATATGTATGTATGTATCTACATATGTATATATATTATATTAATATTTTTAAAAATATGGTTGAATATGTTTGAATATATTTAGATTTTTTTATTGGAGATTGTAAATTTTAAATATTTTAATTTATTTTTTTAATTTTAACTATTTTATTTTTATTTTTATGAAATAAAAAATAAAAAACAAAATAGTTGACATCATAAAAAAAGCATGAGGAATGGGGATCCTCATGGGGACAAGAATGGGGATAACCTTGTCCTTGCCAATGGGGATGGGGATAGTGTAATAATTTGTTAGTAAATTATTTCTAAACAAATAAATAATTTAGTAAGTTAAGTAAAAAAAATCATAGATAACAATTTATTTAATTTAATAAAATAAATAAATGAATACATAAAAGTTTATTAGAACATGACTAGTACATGCCTAAATCAGACCCAACCCATTTATAGTCCTAAATATTGGGCTAATAATAATTTGCTAATAAATTATTTCTAAATCAACAAATAATTTAGTAATTAAATAAATAAAATTTTATAGATAATAATTTATTTAGTTTAATAAAATGAATAAATAAAATTTATTGGGATGGGACAGGTACAGGCTATCTAAAGGATTTGAAGTGACCATTTTAGGTTAACTTTATGGAATTTCTACTTTACAGGCCTTTGGTTTGGTGGTCTACAAAACCCCTACCTATCCAGATGCAAGGCTTGTAAAGTAGAAATTCCCTAAATTTAACCTAAAATGGTCACTTCAAATCCTTTAGGATAGCTTGTACCTGTCCCATCCCAATAAATTTTATTTATTCATTTTATTAAACTAAATAAATTATTATTGGGATGGGATAGGTACAGGCTATCCTAAAGGATTTGAAGTGACCATTTTAGGTTAAGTTTAGACCACCATATCTTTGTAGGACTAGGCGCTGCTCATGAGATAAGTCTCCTCCGATTAATACTTCTTTTGATTCGTCCTTAGTACCTAAGTTTACTGTCACAAATTTGGCCTTCGGCTTATTCTCTTCGAGTCTCTCAACTTTATCAAGAAGTTCCTTCAAAATTTCCTCATTAGGATCCTCTTGTTCAATAACCATGAGAGTAAAATCTAACTCAACATTGAAATTGTAAGGCTCAAGGGTGGTTTCTTGGGAGAATAAAGGTAAAGCGGTGAGTATTGGGGGAAATAAAAATTTTATTTATTATAAGGCTTTTTGGTTGTGCAAACCAGAGGGAATGATGCCCCTGGGTTGTACCAAGTCTGAAACCAAGTGGATTTATTTTTTGACCCATACCACCCCGCTACTATATTTTTCAGTACGCACTCTACCTGTATACTTATCTCTATACATCCATCCATGTTTTTTTAACCATATGAAATTTTGATTTTCTTCATCTAAGGATATATCTTTCAATGCAATTGTTATATGACAGGTGGGTCTTTTTATCGGATAACTACGTCCTCGAGCTTGAGGTTTTAACCTTTTCATGGTAGTACTTTCGTTGACTTCGGCTTTACTAATATACAGGTAGAGTGCGTACTGAAAATTTCTGAAGAATATTGATGTGATGATGAAAAAAAATAGGTGGCAAAACAAGAGAGAAATTGGATGGTTATAAGAGATCCAATCGTTTGGTCATCAAGGGGCAAAAGAAAGGATAAAAAGAAACATCGATTGACAAAAGAAAAGAGAGAGAATTTACAAGATATGATCCATCTGTATCTAACGTATCAATTCAACGGACCTAAAAAGAGGAATTCTGTATTCTGAAATGTTCTGATATATGATGAATCCATACTTATTAGATTAGACTTGTTACTAGTATGAAAGAATTAAGTTGATTTTCATACGCATATGGGCTGCGCTACGTGCCCTTTTTAAAAGGACTAAGCCCGATGTAGTTCCATAAGTGTCCTTGAATGACACAAAACACCATACGATTTTGAACTATTTACATTAATGCCAAAAACTCTCAATATATACAAAGGTGGGGTAGAGAGCATTAATTCCCCACTCCAGCTTTACATTCAAACTTGAGGGGAAGAATCAAAATTAGCGTTGATTCCCACTTCTACGGGGTAGGCACTCTAATTTGCAACTTCTTCCAGGCAATGATGGATGAGACAAGCTGGATAATCATGGTCACCTTGATCAATCACACAAACATCGTTGTCTAAAGATTCCCAGATAAGCTGGGAATTTTTTGTTATTTCTACTGCTAGCCTCATTGACTAGGATGGATACTAGACCCTTTACCATATAGTGATTAGCCTCATCTTCAATAAAGAGGTCGAGAGGTCTGGGATTGAATAGGCTTAGGTTTGGTTGGAAGGTCATGGGTTTCGGGGGAGGGGGGGTTGGTCTTTAGTAAAGGTGTAAATCGGGCCCAGCACGACACGACCTGAATTTGGACCGGCCCAGCACGACACGACACGATGGCATGCGGACCATGCTAGGCCAAGCACGATGGCCTCGGCCCTTCTGGGCATGGGGTTCCAAGTCCACGGGCTGGCATGACACAGCCCACGGCTCACGTGTTGGCACGGTCTATTGGCCCATAGCTATATAGGGTTTTTTTTATAGAAATACCCCCCAACAAGTATAAACAACTATATAGAGGGTATTTATGTATTTTGGTTTTGGGGGAGAAAGAATGACACAAATGTCCCCCCAATAGCTATATAATAGCTAGTTTTGGGGGCATTTTAGGTAAAGTGATAAATAAATTTACAATGACCAAAATACCCCTCCAGACAACTAAAAAATGACTAGTTTTTAGGGTATTTTGGGCAATTAAATTATTTTCAATTCCTATAAATAGCCCTGTCCTCCACCATTTTTAATTCCTACAATGATCAAAGTCAAGAGCAATAGAAGAAAATGATGAAGTAAATATTTCTTGTATACTCAATAGTTGTAAATTTTGTTTTAATTTTATTTAGTTTATTTGATATTTTTTAATAACGTAATTTTTTATATTCAATTTGTAACTATATTGTATTTTTATATTTTTTAATTTATTCCATTTTCCAATTTTCATATTTCATTTATCCAACCATTGTATGCTTTGTATCATTCAAACTTAAATGAATTAAAATTCATATTTTTCTTCTAATTTGTTATTCACTTTGAGTCTTTGTCTCTTTGACTTCTTATTTGGTTAAGTATTTTTTTTTTTCATTTCTTTGTTCGATTTCTTATTTTTTCAAATAGTTCCCAAAGGAAAGTTAAATATTTTAGTTTTACTTAGCAAAGAAATAAAAAAAAAAACTAGTATAACCTAGTTCGGTTGACGCCCAAGGACTGACCTATGGCCCAGCTCGGTATGGCTTGCAGCCCGCCCGGCCTAAGCTCCAGGCTCGTGGCACGGCACAGGCCCACACAAGCTTGGGTCATGGGCTATGCCGGTCGACCCCCCAAATTATCCCTGGGGAGGGCAGCATGACCCAAGATGGGCTAGGGCCAACACGACACGACCCACACTTTGTGCAGGCTGCAAGCACGGGACATTTTACCCCTCTAGTCTTTGGGTAAGGTTATGACTTTTAACAAAGTGGATTGAGGTAGTAAGGGAAGATATTTTCTTCTTCCTTCTACCAAACAGATCATGTTCACCTAACCTGTATCCGAGGCCAAACCTGAATACCGATTTTCTAGCCTTGAACTAACACTTTTGCCCCTACTACTTCTTTCTTAAACCTCTAGTAGGGTTAAACCTCATTTTGGCCATCATCCTTAGGTGTGGGACCAGCTCCTTGCTTGCTTCTTGCACTCTCCTTCATATGTTGCACTAAGGATTTTCTTGTTGGTGTACATAAAATGGTAATTAGCTCATTTTCATACACAAATTTCAATCTTTGACGCAGTGATGATGAGGAGACGAGGGAACTGTCATGACCATATGCATCCAAGGTTACCCTAGCAACAAAGTAAAGGAAGCTTTGATGTCAAGCACCTGGAAGTTGATTTGGTAAGTGGTTTTCCCTATGGTAATGTCCATACTGATATTCCCCAAGTTTGATTGGACAGAATTCTCAAACACCATGATGGTCATTGGTGTCTTTACCACATTGCTCTCTCCAAGGTCTAATGCATGCAATGTGCCCATGGTGCACACATTCAACCTAGATCCATTATTAACTAGCACTGTGGGAATCCACATTCCTCTACTTGTCACCCTAATGTAGGGATTTCATCATCAGTGAAAGCAATAGTCCTCGAGGCCAAAATCACGCTGACCATTTATGCTGGTTTATCTTGCTGGATGTTGGTAAGGACATTGGCCTTTCTAAATGCCTCCATAATTTGGAAACGATGATGCTCAGAGGTCAACAAAAGGCCCAAGATAGATATATGACCAAGCACTTTTGCTAGTTGATCCATCACATTGTACTTGGACTTCTCAATTGCCCTTGGGAATTCTTCTACTTCCTTAGCTTCTTCTTCTCTCAATTTGGGATCTTCTGATGCCTCTCTTATCTCCGCCTTCCCTTTGTCAACCCTTGAAGGTATGATCCTCCCCGACCTTAGCAAGACCCTACATGCTACAATGTAATTCCAGGGGATCTAATCAATAGTTTTCTTGGTTAGTTCAAGGAAAGGAAATGACAAAGGGCCTTCTAGGTGGAAAATTGATGGGTTTAAGAGGTGGTCAATTGGGTACCACTGGGGTATGACTGGCTTCTAGGTAAAGGAAAGGTAATGAAAAATGGTGGCTACTTGAGCTCGATAGTGAGGATAAAAGGATCTGATTGGATTGGAGGTTGGCTCAAAGCAGGTAAACCCCCAACAAGGGTAATGACAAAGGCAAGATGAACCATGTTTGACTGTGGAGGGGGGGTCTTGTGTCAAATTAAAGGTAATTAGATGTTGGTTAATCAGGTCCTGAATGACAAATTTTATCGAGAAACAGTGGTCAATGGTATGCCCAGGTCCCTGGTGGAAAGCACAATATGCATTATCGTCACAGTTTCACAGCTTGGGCTCTAGGGGTGGCTTCCACTTCAATAATTGCAAATAACTCTCTTGAACCAAGGTGAGTAATAGTTGAGAATAGGGTTAAGGTATCGAGTAAGTTGACACCTCTCCCTTCGAGGCCGGAGAGGGGTAGTTGGGGGGTAAGGTGTTGGTGGAATATTTTGATATCTGGGAGGAGGATATTGTAGAGTTGCTAGAGGTGTAGGTTGATAAGGTGTTGGGGGACAATATGGTTGTTGTTGTGGCGGAGGATTTACTATGAGAGATGGTCTAATTGGTGGGAAATTGGGCTAAACTGTTGCCACAAAGTTGGTATGGGGGAAGGTGGCAGGTGGAGGGACTCCATGGGTGGAGATTGCATGTACTTCATCCTCTACTGTTGGTTTGGGTGGAGGTCTCCTTGGTCCAAAGTTAGGACTTGGTGTTCTTCTTGCTCTAACTATCACTGAGTTTATGTGTCTGTGCCGCACTCTCTTATATTCTCATGGCACCTTCACTACATCACTAAAGTCCCTCAAAGGTTAAGCCACTAGCAATGTATGATATGGGTCATTTAGCATTTTGATGAAGACCTAGACCATCTCTTCCTTCAACAGGGGATGACATAGTTTAGTAGTCATCTCGCACCATCACTATGCATGGCCCAAGAAGGATTCTCCATATTTATGACAAATAGATTCCAAATATCCTTAATCTAGAACCAACTCCATATTGTAAGAGAAATGGTTCAAAAAAGTTTCAGACACTTTCTATCATGACTTTTTCTTGTTTTCCTTCAAATTGGCGAATCATGTCTTAGCACTTTTCCATTAGACTCTTCTGGAACATCTGGATTAATAAACTCTTGTCCGATCCGTGCTAAAACATATTTCCATAGAATATCTTTAAATGAGCCTACGACACCCCTTCCCGTCATACTTCTCAAAATCTGGAATCTTAAACTTCTCTAGTAGTTTGACATTCGAGTAGAGATACAACTCCTTAAATTTTGTAACTCCCAAGTTATGCATCCCTCTCACCTATTTCATTTCTTCCTTTAATTTCTCCACACCATTTTTCAAAATGGTTTAGAACAAAGGAGGGGAAGGTATAGCAAATTTAGGATCCTCCTCATTAAATAGCGTAGGAAGAGGTTGGCAGGAAGATTGCTCTCGAAAGTTAAATGTTGGTTGGGTGTAGGTTGGTGAGTTAAAGCAATAAATACAAAAGCATGAGATGCAAAGGTGGTGTTGGGTGTAGTATAGACATCAGGAACGAAGAGGACATAAAGGCTAGGAAAGATGTTGGTGCGATCGAAGGTGAAGGTAGGAAAGGGCATTGGTGTAGGTGGTTAGATAGATATGGTTGTAGGAGGAGGAAATGATGGTTCAGATCGAGTGTGTTCTGCACGGGAGGTTGCAAATTGAGTTGTTATTTCCTCTAGCCTCTTTTGAAGTTTGAGGTACTCACTATATGGGACCAAGACTAGTATCATGCGATTTAATGAAGAAGCAGCCAAACTCATAGATGAGGAGGTGAATGTGATCGATTTGATTATTATATGACAAGTTGTAGGCACTTGGGGTTCCTAATGGTATTCTCCTGTTCACAAAACTTGGTTAGTAATTGTCTCTTTCTCTTAATTCTTCTTTCTCCCTTCTTTTCTTCTTCTTTTTCTTTTTTTTTTTGCTTGTTTTTTATTTTTATTTTGTTTTGTTTTTCTTGTTTTCTCCTTCTTTATGATTTCTTTTACTTTTACTTTCTTTTTTTAATTTTTTATTTCCTCTTGTTTTTTATTCCAAATTGCTTCAAAATCATTTTTGTTTATTATATGAAGAAGATTCATTATGCCTCCGTCGTAGAGAGCATAATGTATGTCATGTTGTCCACTTGACTTGATATTGCACAAGTTGTCAGTGTAATGCGTATATACTAGTATAATCCAGGACAAGATAATTGTATTATAGTAAATAACATACTTAAATACCTAAGAAGAACTAAAGACTATTGTATAGTATTTGATGGTAGTTCACTATAGGTTATCGGGTATATAAATGCCAATTTCTAATTAAATCTAAATGGTAAAAAGTCTACATCTAGATATTTTTCTATTGGGATCCTATGCAGTTAGTTGGAGAAGAAACAAACAAGGTCCCATAATTGATTCTGCAACTGAGGCTGAGTACATTACCGCAAGTAAAGTTACCAAAAAGTAGTTTGAATGAAGAAATTTGTCGAATAATTTGGTGTCGTACTTATTAGCACATCACTCATTCCATTGTTGTGTGGCAACACTGAAGCCATTGCTCAAGCCAATGAGCCAAGAGCACACTTGAAGTTTAAGCACATCAAGAAGAAATATCATATTTTATTGGAGATAGTTAGGAGATGTGACATTCAGATACAAAAGGTAGCATTAACAGAGAATGTGATAGATTCATTGACTAAGATGATATTTTGATTTACACCCTCTTTGATGAAAACACAAAACTGCTAGTGGTGGATTTTAACTTGTTTCGAAGTGAGATCTAAATAGTGTATTTATATTCATATATAGTTTATTTTCTAGTAAGAGTTTGCAAAATGGATATAATCCCACAATCCACCTAAGTGGAGAGTGTGACACTATATTTTGAAGTCAAGGAAGAGGTTTTTCCATGTTAGTAGTATTTTGATGTTATTGGCTAAGATTTTACATGCAGATGTCTAGTTGGATTAATGCTTGATGGGCATATTCTTTCTTTGAACCATTTGGTTTGGGCTCATAGGATGGATAAAGCCCAAAACCCCATATATTAATCAAATGTTAAGCAAAAAAAAAGCCTAATACATGTTAGAACAGTTCACTAAAAAACCTTAGTGAATTTGGCCGAACCTATGTGGTTTAGGCTCGAGCCCGAACTCGACCTGATAATATTTTATATAATAAAAAATATTTTATGTATATAC